>NW_024870798.1:1667500-2355000 GCF_019054845.1 Dipodomys spectabilis
GATCCATTCAAGGGATTTTCTATATTAGGTTGATTCAGATGAATTTAATTACAAATTAACACAACCTTATTTCTGAGAGACAGTTATAGCTCTACTTAAATTAACGTATGTTTGAAGGTTTTGTAGTTTAAAAAATAAACTGGGCACAACATGTTTTTGTTCTTATGAAGTTCCAATTTGTTGGTTGTTTTTCCAGCTGTGATGACTTCAACATATGTGTGCATTTTATTTCAATTGTTTTGTGCCTATATTTTGTTTTATATAACAGAAAATACAAAAAAAGAATCAGTGATTTAGAACTTTTCCAAATAGAATTCTAAGAGAGACACTGCAAGTTTTGTGACAACTGGGAAAAGGGACATCTTCTTAGTGGAGGGGTTAGCAGAATAAGAGAGACATTGTTTGATGAGATTTGAATACTGCCACTTCCTGCCTCAATATTTCCAATGGTATTACTTCAACGTATTTAGTGGAAAGAAAATAATTTTGTCTGTATGAATTCACAATTTTTGGTTTAATTGAGCCACACTACATATTCATATGTGATTTTACCTCTAAAATCTTTTCTCCTTAGTTTAAAACCACAGATGTGAATTTATAATGTAAAATAGCACCTAGAATTTATATGAAATGGTCCAAACTATTTAGAATGTAATGATTATAGTGTGTGAGATAGTATGTAATAATTGATTTTGGGGAAAGTCAATTACAGTGGATTTTTGTGAAATACTGAGTAGTAGAATTATATTTGATTCTATAAAAAAATTCATGGTTATGGGCTGGGAAGTTGGCTCAGTGGTAGAGCACTTGCTTTGCATGCCTGAGGCCCTGGGTTCGACTCCTCAGCACCACATAAGCGAAAAGTAAAAAGCCAGAAGTAGCGAAGGTGGCTCAAGTGGTATGGCAATAGCCTTGAGCTGAAGAGCTGAGGGACAGTGCTCAGTCCCAGAGTTTAGGCCCCATGACCGGACCAAAAACAAACAAACAAAAAATTCATGGTTACATCTAAAAATTACTCAGCTATAAGCTAATTCTGAAAAAAAAAAAAAAAAGATTGTTTACTGGAAAAAGCAAGAAGTTTCAATAAGCTTGCTTTTTAAAAATTCACTTGGATCTGTACTTTGGTGGTTCATGCCTGTAATCCTCGCAACTCAGGAGAATGAGATCTGAGCATCGTCGTTGAAAGCCAGCCTGGGCAGAAAAGTCTGTGAGACTCTTATCTCCAATAAACTGCCTTAAAACCAGAAATGGCACTGTGGCTCAAATGGTACAGTGGTAGCCTTGAGCTGAAGAGCTGAGGGACAGTGCCCAGGCCCAGAGTTCAAGGCCCACAACCAACAAAAAAATTGACACGGAGTTTTACTATATTATTTCATGATTTTTTATTAGTCCTTGTTCAGTGAAAATGTCATTGGTTTTTATATTTCTGATGGCATAAAATGAGCCTACTATTGTCTTAAATTAATCAAAAAAACTCTTATTCTATGACTGAACATATTTTGTGGGTAATGGTTAAAACCAGTTGCCTTTTTGAAATAAAATATTTATATCACCCCCCAAAAAGAGGAACAAAATAAAATATATGCCAGAAACTTACTCTGTAAATCTTCATGGACTAATAGTTTGTCAGTTTGTTTTAACTTTTAATCAAAAATTAAAGTAATACTGGATAATATGAACCCATTTAAATTTCTTCATCCTTGTCATTTAAGATTCACTTTAAAAAGAAGTTCAACAGGTGAGTGTTTTTTCCTTAGTTTTCCAAAGAAATGATTATTTCATCATTATAATGTATAGCACAATATATCCAGAGAGCATTTCTTAAGGAAAAAGAATTTTTCCCATTCTTTGGTTTGCTTCAGTCTGTATTTAAACTGCATACCACAACTTACCCACCCTATTGTCTGTCTTTTCATTTGAAACATTTCAAAAGTTTTCCTTCCCTGCTGTGTCAGCCAGCAAAGTTTTACAAAACAGTGTGCTTTCATTCATTGTGTTTTCCAAAATATATCTCACAAATGCCAACAATGAAACACAATCTGAAACATCTGTGGACTTTTCCACTTATAGTGGAAAAATCACTTTCCATACTCCTTAGAAACAGCTGTTTACAGGCATTAATTGCTCTGTCAGTTCCATGCTTTAGAACAGCTGCATTTGACAATGGCGTACATGTTAATTTGTTGACCACATCTGGTTTGTTTTCATGAGGGACTGTGTTCATGGAAGATGGTAATAGATGAGTTTTGCAATTATGTAGTTTAATAGGGCTCTGAGTTGTGGATATAGAACATCCATTTCAGTGACTAAATATTTAAAATAAATTCCATAAAGTATATCCCTTCAATTTTCTGGGTAAAGTGTTCTACAATCTAGGTATTTTTAAAGAAATATTATATGTTGTTACCTTGGTGAAACGTAATTGGAGGACTTAAAATTTTATATACCATGGCCATCTTAAATGAGGTAGATATACTTGGATTGGCATGCAAAACTTTTGGTAAGTAAGGTAAGTGCTCTATCACTGAGACACCTTCCCAGCCCTTCATGCATGCAAAACTTTTGGGACAGTATTAATGTTTGAATCTTGGATAGGATTTGATTGGGAATTGTGGCAGACTTTCATAGTATAAGAAGAAAAACGAAAGGCCATACTAATATTTTTTTTTGGGGTCCGGTTGTGGGGCCTGAACTCTGGGCCTGGGCGTTGTCGCTCAGCTATTCAGCTCAAGGTTAGCGCTCTACCACTTGAGCCACAGCGTCACTTCTGGCTTTTTTCTTTTTGTTTATGTGGTGCTGAGGAATCTAACCAAGGGCCTCATGTATGCAAGGCAAGGGCTCCACAACTAAGCCACCTTCCCAGCCCCATCAATACTTTTCTCTGCTACATTGTTATATTAGTTTATTCAAACACACACAACACACATACAAACTCACAGATACACACATTTGTAGTATAAAGACCCACTCCGTCTGCAAGAAAATATTTTAATAGGAATTCCATAAAATATTTAGTCTGCTGAGTTCTGATTAGAATTTCCAGAAATATTTACTTACTTCTTCCCCTGGACAAGTCATTATCATTTGTGAAGGTGTTGCCAATTGGTTTTAGAATGCCCAAGAAAGATCTATGTGTTAAAGCAAAATGATTTTCTATTTCCTCCCAGACTGTGGAGAATATCTGAATAGTTCTGGAGATTAAGTTCTTCAGCGTGTAAGCTATGAGAACATAGACTCTCAACTACTTTCTTATTTTATCTTTTAATCAGTCTAGGTCAAAATCTTTTCTCTTTGACAAACTCATCACCTTGCCATTGTCTTGTCACAGGCTCCCAAAGCAATAAAACCAACTGAACATACACTGAAACCTTCAAACTTGTAAATCTGAATCAACATTTCTGTTCAATAAGTCGACAACATCACTTATTATGGTAGGTTATAAAGCTAATTCAGAAATCTAGTCTTTCTAACAATGTAGAGTATATTAAATTATGCTTCATTATAAAATATCTAACTCCATGTTTTATTTTATATTTTTGTTTCTGTTGATCCCAGGGCTTAAACTCAGGGCCTGGATGATGTTTTTGTGTCTTAAGCCAGTGCTCGACATACAATCTGAACTGGAACTCCATTTGCCCTGGTGGTTAATTGGAGATAAGAATTTAATGAACTTTCCTATGCAGGCTGGATTTGAACTGTGATCTTCACATCTTAGCCACTTAACTAGCGAAGATTACATCCTTGAGCCACCAGTGCCTACCCATGTTGAATATTTTGTGTAATTCAAATTTTCAGCATTGTATAAATGCTCCTACTACAATATAAGAAAAATCTTAACCTAGTTTTTATTGTATTTGATGTTGGTATAATTTGTGGAGGGGAAGAAAAAACCAAATTGTTTAAATAGGGATACAGGTGGACCCAGTGCAACAATGAGATGTACAAGATGTTATGTAGAAAAATGAAATTTACAACTTTGGCTCAAGATGGGAGAGAGGGTCGGGAAAGGGAGATGGAAAGGGATGATAAAGGGATCGAAAGGAGGAGGTAAAAATGCTTGATAAAAAATGTACTTATTACATTGTCCCTGTAATTGTAACCCCTCTGTATGGTATTTTCAGAAAAAAACTTAAAACGCAATAAGGATATTTATAAAGTATATAATGAAGGAAGAATTTTCATCCTCTACAAAATGTATGCAAAATCTATGCTTAACTATCTATATTTTACTGGACCTTTCCTGCAACCAGTTTGATATAGTTTAATACCTGTCACTCCAAGTTTCTCTATAATCTACTGGAAATTTAATTTTTCATGTATGTATGTATATGTATATGTATATGTATATTTATACATATATATCTACCTGTATATGTTCCAATGTGGATCATCAAACTTGAAACTTTGCTTTTTTTTTTGCTGTTCAGCAGTTAACCTGGTCGGCTCAATCTGTGACAATATCTCTGCTCATTCTGCTCATTCCTTTATTTACAACACCATCAGCTTTTTAAAATCCTCTTTATTTCCAGAGATGTTTAACAATCAGTCCAACCAATATACACCCAGAGGGTTTTAATGAAACAAGCTTAAAGGAAGGAAGACAACATGAAGTGACAACTACAAAATTTCTACAGAGACCTGACATCTTTCACATTTCTGCCTTCCTCCTGATACTTAAGCAAGCATTGACTAAAACTATAAATAATACTGCAATTATAACTTAAAGATCAGTGATTTTTCCAACCTGAAGCCTTCTTTTCCATGATTTTTGACATAAACGTTTGTGAGACTTTTTTGATTGTGATGTGATTCCATCCAAAACAAAGCCATGTATATCAAGAAAGCCAATGTTTTCAACTCAGAGTACTAAACAAAAGAGGGAGAAAATTAAGGTTAGCTATATATGTTAAGCACAAATATAGGCAATGTCAAGATATTTTGAAATTGAATACATTTACTGGATAAAGTGGCTCAAATCTATAATATTATCTACTTGGAAAACAGAGCTTAGAGAATTCCAGTTCCAGGCAAAATGTTTTATGCTTGTGTTAGGAGGACCTCAGTCCAAGCAGGACCAGGCATAGTGATACTACCTCAAAATAAGCAATCAAATTATAATCTGCAGGTACGGTAGTAGTAGAGATGCTGGTTCACAAGTATAGGCTTTGAATTCAATCTCCAGTAGCGCTGGGAATTTAAATGTGGCATGTCTAAGATCAAGACTTCATACTTGTCTTGCAAGTTCTAATAAAACCTTTACCTCTTTTGCTATTTTTAAAAAGTATAACCATAACTTCCCTGCCCCAAACAAATAATTTCATATTAGAGATTTTCTTCTATTAAGTAATATGTTATGTCCCACTGAAATCAGACTAAAGATAAAAAAAAAACCCATTGTCTTACAAAGTGACTGCATATGGAAACAGAATCTCAAAGGTAGCATTTAAGTTGAAGTCTACTCCAAGAGAAGCAGAATGTCTTGAATATGCCAAGGAAAGAGGAATCAGAAGCCAACTCTAATCTGGAGTTCTAATTCCACCAACTCAGAGACAATGTACTTACAATGTTAATGCTACCCAATCTGTGCTAGTTTATTATTGCAATTACTAGCAAACATGTAGAAGCTATAAGACATGAAAAGTCATTGACTCTTCAGATCCAAGACTCATCTCTTTAATCCCAATGATTAAGTACGAGACTTGGGGGATAATGGTTTTCAGGCTGGTAGGAAAGTTCATGAGGTTCTATCTCCAATTAACTACAAAAATTTCTGGGCTGGGGCATGGTTCAAATAGTAGACTGACTACTGTTTGCAAAAACAAAAAACAAAAAAAAAAACAAAACTGAGAGCATAATGTTTGTTCAAGCCCCAAACTGGCAGAATGAAAAAGTCCTTAGAAGAATACTATGAGACACAGAATTATGAATAGGAAAGCAGAAACAAAAGAAATAGACAAAGATATAGACAAAGCTTCTCAATGTGAAATATTGCACAAACTGTAATATTTAGGATTTTCCTTTCTATACAGTAGAAATAAATGGCATTTTTACTTGACAAAACTAAAATATAAAACTGTATGCAATAAATAATCACATTACTTTTATGTTTCCATAATTTAATTGTTTTCCAAAATATTTCTTGAATTGTGTAGCTTTTTAAAAACAATAAATGTTGCATTTTCATAAATGATTACATATTCTTCCAAGTGTTGTCTGAAATTGATCTACACTGAAATAATTGCCATTGACATCTTTGTCATGATATTTATACTTTCAACTGACGTTTCACAAAACTCATACCCAAAGTATAGCTTTTTATTTTGTTCATGCAAACATAGGAACATAAACATATGTCTCAAAATGTTAGTTACTTTTATCTGCTGTCATTAATGAAGTATAACTAATAGAATTAAGTTTATACCCTGAGGAAAATGAGATACTTCGTTCTAACTATAGACTTGCAGGCACCCACAAAATCACACACGCACACATATATATTTACCACTCTGACTCAGGTTACATTCCTGACATTGGGTGTCAGCAGTGATCTAATAATCAAATTTTCCTGCCCAGACGTAAAATACATTCATAATTCCACACAGACAAAAACACCAGATCATTCAAAATAATGAGAACCAACCAGCACTTGAACCATCTACACCCTGATTTCATTTATTCATGATAATGCATTTTTCATATCATAATTAAAATATTTTGTCTCTGATTAGCAGAAAAAATATGCTATTGTGTAATAGAAATTGTAGGTAAAATTACTTGTAATCTTTAATATATCTTATCAAAACTTCTGTTTCCTTCTTGCAGAGTGTTTCTGACATTTTGCCTTAATGTCTATAATTAAATTACAAAGGACATGCCATATATCTTAATTCATTTTTCCTAAAGGTTATGCTATGGAGTTGAATCTGATTTGTTTGCTTATTCTAAATTAAATATTCTCAACAACTTGAATTATTTTTTATGTTACTCCTAATCCAAATGAAATATCAAATAGAACTGGAAATTCCCTTCGGCAATGATTTGTGAATGTCATTAATGGTTGTGGAGGGATGAAGGATTTGAATTATCTAGAGTGCATTAAAAATGGCACTGTTATTCAAAGGGCTGATCATTTAGTCAGCTTTTAAAGTGTGGACTTCTTATTTCATCTAAGAAGATAACAGTATGCTTTTCATCACATTCTTGCCTGCAAAACAGTAGAATTATTTCCTTTGTACTGTTCATGTCCAGCTGCGACTTTAGTGAAACCAACAAACAACTGCACCGCTATATTAGCTGCTCTAGATTTTGAAATTTTCTTCCTGTAGCTCTGGTGATTTGAGCCCAGATTCATGGGATAGTCACATAATCCACAAAAACAAAGCACCACAATATACAAAGACCACATTCAAAATGAGGTTCAATTTTTTCTTTGTTGTTTCCTATTTTTATTGATTGTCTTTTAAGGAGCTAAGGGTGTTTATTTCTCATTATTTTTGATGTGACTTAAATAAATTTTTCAGACTTTTGAAATAAAATAAAGAGATATAAAAGAGACCTATTTAGTCACAAAATACAGCAAACCATTTTTTAATTCTAATTCTGTTCTCAGTTATCTTCAGATAATGTTGAGATGAGCCTAGCATATGTGTAAATTGACATGTATAAAGCACACAGAATTCTGGAATCTTTGGACTGTGATTTCTATATAACTTCACTTAGAAAAGAAAATTATCACTTTCTTCCTGTCTTAAGTAATCTACTTAAAACAAGTTCTATTAATTTTATTAATAGATGTCATAATCTATGGTACTGATGAATTGCATAAGTATTTGATTCATTATGTCCACTGAATTAACATTACATTTATTTTATTTTTTACACATGAAATAATGACATTCTTGAGGATAAAAAATGCCTGTTTTTCATTTTGGTTGCCAAAATTGAATTATTAGACATTTGGAACATTTAAATCTGAACTTTTAAATTTCACTAGGACTTGAATTGTGTTACTTACGTATTTAATATTAAAATAAAAAGCATCATTAAATAGAAAGCAAAATTATGTTATCACACATTAACCCCTGAATTGACTTAATGATAAAAAATAATTAGATTAATATAACAAGATATACATTCTCAAACTAACTATGAGATATGGAAACAGAAAACTTCTTTTGTGTTTGTTGTTGTTTATAGTTTGTGATAATACTGTCTTTTTTTTTTTTTTTTTGGGTCCGGTCATGGGGCCTGAACTCTGGGGCTGGGCGCTGTCCCTCAGCTCTTCAGCTCAAGGCTAACGCTCTACCACTTGAGTCACAGCGCCACTTCCGGCTTTTTTCTTTTTGCTTATATGTTGCTGAGGAATTGAACCCAGGGCCTCAGGCATGCAACGCAAGCGCTTTAACCATTGAGCCACGTTCTCAGCCCAATTCTGTCTTTTTTACCTTATGCCTGGTATATTCATTGTATGTCTTCAGGAAGGTGAGGGGTGGGCACAGAGCTTTAGGGAAAAGAGTGAAAAATTGCAACAGTGGAGTTCATTGAACATTGATGAAAGTGAACTATTTAACACATGGGTAGGGACAGGAGGGTGGGATTGGGAAGAAGTGTGGGTACTGAAGACATTTCACAAAAGGAAATGTACTCACAACTTGGCCCTTGTTATTGTAATCCATCTATAAATCTCCTTAATAAGAACAACAGAGTAAATTTCTGTTAAAAAGGTAAACAAAATGTTGTTTCTTAGAATCCTAGAAGTTTGTTTTGTTCACTGGTTTGAGCTGGTTGAGTCTATCTCTGAAAATAGCTACATTGACATTCATTGGGCGAATTTTTGAGCAACTAGTAGATAAAAGTCAATTATGATTGTATGTTTTTGAGACTGATTAATTTATTTCTTTAATCTAATTTATATTATTTCTGTCTACTGGTTTTTGGTTTTGTTTTTCCTGTTTTGTCAAAAACTTAGTGGTGCACCATTAGTGCTGATTTATGATTGATCTAATTTGTTGATGTACATACTCAAAGCTATAAATATTCCTCTGAGTATTGTCTGTGCTGCTGCTGTGTCCCAGAGGAGGTAGTATTTTGTGTATTTCACTTCCACTGAATTCCATAATGAACATTATTTTATACGACAATATTCGTACAGCTATTGATCCTTTGTGATCCTTTCCAAAGGGCATCTTCCTTTGATATAACTGTATAAATGTTTAGAATCCGATAAAATTTAGCATGTACAAGTGTAATGTTTTCTCTTTTACCATCCAACTGTGTTTACTTGTACAATTAGAGGCACATTCTACTACAACAAATGAGGGAAATTAGGCAACCTATATTTATTTGAGTCTGTCTTTCTTCACGTAATATGTTTGCTCCAAGTCTTTCCATTTCCTTATGAATGGTGTAATATCATTCTTTCTGGATCAATGGAATCGCATCATACTGAAGAGTTTCTACATGGCAACGGAAAAAGTTAACAGGATATATAGAAAGAGAACAGAATGGAAGAAGATTTTTACTAGCTAAGCATTAGACAAGTGTTTTCATAACTAACCCATATTTAGAGGTCAAAACGTTAAAACCAACAAAAATAACCCCTCAAATAAACAAGAACCCAATTAATATATGGGATAAAGACTTAAAGATAACTTCTTAGAAGAAGTAAAAATGACAAATAGATGCGTCTCTCTCCATAAAAGAAATGCAAATCCAAACAACACTGAGATTCATCTCACCCCTCTTACAATGTCATTATGAAAAAACGAACAATCACAGATACTGATAGGGATGTGGCCCAAAGGAAACTGTTGGTGGGAATGTAATCTTGTTCAATCACTTTGGAAAACACTATGGAAATTGCTCACAGAACTGAATAGAGAACTACCTACCTATTATCCAGCAATTCCACTTACGGTCGTTTATCCAATAGAGCAGAAACAAGGCCACACTGAAGCTACCAGCATAATTAAGTTCATTATTGCATTATTTTCTGTAGCCAAAATATGGAATCAGCCCAGATGCCTCTCATTTTAAAAAGAGATCAAGAATTATATATGTCTATATAAGTTATATTTATACATCTATATCTAATTTTATTGATCCCAATTTACAAGTATATATGTACGTATATAAATATATGTATACAAACATATATACATATATGTATACAAACATATAAATACATACATAATGGAATTCTGTTCATCCATCAGTAATAATAATATTGCACCATTCTTAAGGAAAAATGACACACTTAGAAATAATATTAAGTGAAATAAAACAGACCCAGAGAAATTTAGTTTGCATGACTTTCCTCACTTTTGGTAGATAGGAGTGTCTATAAATGTAAAAGTAAACACACTGGATGGTATGCAAGGAAGTAACTGAAGTGTCAGGGTCCATGGAGAGTGAAAATACTATAATTCTCTTAAAAGGCTAAGTCAAAGCCCAACAAAATAAATACCAGTAAATGTGTAGTGCAAGAGAGGATAGTGGGGGGCAATGTGCGAGGGGTAGGAAATTGAAGGGGAAAAGGATAGAATACAGGCAAGAATCCATTGTATACTTCCCAGAATTGAAATATACAAAGCAAAGGGTAGTGTGAAATGGGGTTCAAGGTGTTAAAGTGGTAACACAATTCCAGGTGCATTGTACACATAAACTGCTTTGTTAAATGGCAAGAAATTCCATAACATAATATTGAGATACATAAGGATTGGGGTTGATTGGTAGGGGAGGATGAGAGTGTTGAAAGAGGTGACATTGATCAAGATGCACTGTATCCATACACTGTTTCAGTGAATGGCAACTCCTTTGTACAACTAAAGATAATAAAAATATTCAAAAAATTAATTATGAGAGTTAATTGAATGTTGCACCTCAATTCCTATTTAAAAATATATTTAAACCGGAGACATGGAGAATAAAATTCAAATAATAAAACCTTATGAATTTTTTTTATCAGAATTTGTGAAATTTAAATCAAAACTTTGCTTTTTGTCAGCCATTGGACTGTTAAAATATTTCAAAGTAAGGGGATTAAAAACATCAGGAGTATATTATCCATATTGTAGAAGCTTAAACATTGATTGTAAAAATGGTTATTCAAAGCAATTCATTTTCTTCTGGGGGGGTCTACTTTCTGATTCATTATAATCTATTTGTTGGACGTTCACATGGCAGAATAATTATATTGGGCTTCTTTCGTCAGGATAATTATTGCAGGGTCATCTCTGAAAGGTTGTTTCTAATGTCACCAGACAGGAGAATAGAATTTTAACATGTGTATCTAGAAGGAGTTACATCACCCAAAACACTTTGCTACTTTTGCTTTAACTCAGTGTGGTGTACATTTGGATATTATTTCATAGAACATAATAAATTAAGGACAAGATTATATCATGTAAATTATGTGAATGATTCTTCTTACAATGGGAATAATTATAGTGATGGCAAAGTGAAGTATGATTGTTTAGTGGCTCTTGAATCATATCATAGGTAACCATGTTAACATGGTACAGCCTTTCTAAGGCCCTTCTGATGTATTTGAACAAACTCCAATGAGTTAATTGCTTTCAGAAATATTCGTTTGTGCCAACAAATACAGATCTTCTTTCATTTTAATTATTGTCCGCTATTAGGACTCCGACAAACACCAAAATCAGGGTATGCTAATTTCTCTGATAAAATATATAATAAAAATGTTACAATTAATATAACATAAAGACTAATATTAATAGCATTATAATTACTAGTATTCACATTATATAATATATTGACATCCCTTGGTTACCTAAATAAATGTAAATTGTTTGCAAATAATTATTTGATGATGTATGGAAAATGAGAAAAAGATTTGCATACATATTTTCTACAGATGCAAACAGATTCACCTGGTTATTTCTGAACCTTCATTTGTTGGTTTCATTCATTTATGGGGAACATGTAGAGAAATGAAAATTGCAAACTTGCATTTACTAAAGGGTTAATTACAAGTTTATGTTGGGCTAAATAGCACATTTTATGAATTAAATTGTTTTTGTCCCTTCCTTCCTCCTTCCCTTCTTTCGTTTCTTCGTTCCTTCATTCCTTAATTCCTTCCTTTTTTCCTTCCTTCCTTCTTTTCTTTCCTTCCTTCCCCCTTCCCTCCATCCCTACACCTCTCTCTCTTTCTCCCTTCCTTTTCTTTCCTTCTTTCTTTCCTTCATTTTCTTCCTTTCTTCCTTTTTTCTTTTACTCAGACTATTTCTTATGGCTATAGAAAAAATAGCAACTGTTATACTCCAAGGTGTTATGAGTAATTATAAATATACTATATTGATATTAATCTTAATAACCTAAGTTATATCTTAAGACAAATTGTAATAAAAACAACTTCACAAAATTTCAGGATATGTAACAAATATTACTTTCCATAATATTGTTTATTTCTTCAAACTAAAATAAGAATTTATACATAATATTTTGTTTGTGTTGTTCTTGTGATTTGAACTCCAGACATATCCCTTGATTTTTTTTCCTAGCAAGGACATTGCTCTAACATTTGAGCCGCAAATCAACTTCTGGCTTTGTGTGTGTGTGCGTGTGTTGTGATGTGTGTTTGATTAATTGAGGTGGGACTCACAAACTCTTGCCAAGTCTGGTTTTTTAAATTTATTTTTATTTTTTATTGTGAAAATACCGTACAGAGGGGTTATAATTACATGGGCAAGGTAATGAGTACATTTCTTATCAAGCATTGTTGCCTCCTCCTTTGTTTCCCCTTCCCAACCCTTCACATCTACCCCCCCTCCGCCCCTCACCCGGCCAAAGTTGTGAAGCTCTTTTTTCAACATAACGACTTTTACACCTCATACTTGCAGTGGGTCCACCTCTATCCTTATTTAAACCATTTGTTTTTTCCCTTCCCCTCCACAAATTATACCAACATCAAATACAATGAAAGCAGAGGGGAAGGGGCATGTCTGAGACAAGCAGCAAAGGTCAGATTAGTTGATGTTAGGTGAAATGGACCCCAAAATAAATATTCAAATGTTTTTTTTTTGTAATTGTTTCTAACATATTTATAAGATGATTTCTTTGTTGTCAAGGCTGGCTTTGAACCCCAGCTTCCTGAGTAGTGAGGATTACAAGCTTGAGATACCCATATTCAGCAATGATATAATATATGTAAGAATAAAATAAATTTCTTGTTATTTGAATTCTAGAGGCTGAATTTAACAAATTAACATTTAGATATTTATTTAGTTATTGAATCTGAACCTGCAGTGTGAAAAAAAGTTTTCATTTTTTTGAAAAAATATACACTCAAAAGTTTAAATAACAGAATCTTTGCACAAATTGAAATACTATAATATTCAAAAGCGATGAAGGGATCGTTAATCAAATTTCTCATGTAAGCTATAAGCAATAGGCTGTGTCAGGGTGAATGAAGTAATTTTTCATTAAATTATATTATCTACTGTGGTCACATTATTTTCTCTTCTTTTAAACCTAAACTTTTTTGACATAAAATATAGATTCATACATTTTTTGAGTATATAAAAGTCTTAATTACTGGTCATTTATTTCTGATGTTTGAGTACCGAGACATTTCAGAGAAACACTGAATTTCATGTATTTTATGTCAACAGTGATTTTTAGAAATTGAATCAATCAATAATTGAGTCAATTATTCTTATAGACTTGAAAATAACTTATTTTTGAATGATAGGAAATTCATATTATTCCTACTCTATAGAATAATTAAGAAAGAAATGTTTGTGATAGTATTAATTTTTCCTTCAACTAGAAAGCAAGAACCTAACTATAGATGACAAAAACTTGAATAGAAATGTCATAAAATTATGAAAAATTAAAGTCATTATGAGTTAGATGAAATAGTCATTTTTGAAGGTCACAAGATGAAATCTCTGAAGCTTCCTTATCTGTTAAATAAAATGTATTTGCACTCAAAATATTTCTCCAGCAATGGTATAACCAAACCACCTCCATGCCAAATAGCTTCTCTGATTAATTCAAGTAAATATTTAGGAACAGAAGTTATCACAATGTATAGAAATATCTACCCACCACTCTAGAAATTAAACCTGAAAACATAAATGATTGAGATTAATAATTAGCTTTCACTAAGTTGCGATAAAGAGGTGAATCCTTTCATGTGGGCATAGTTGTAGAGATTTGGTCACTGAGAACTTGTGATCAAAGATGTTAAGATCAAAGTCCTTTCCTCTTCTTCCTTCTTTTTCTTCTTTGTCTCCTTCTTCTTTTCCTTCTCCCTCTCTCTCTTCCCTCCTCCTCTTTCTCCCTCTCCCACTCCTATTCCTCTTCTTCTTTACTTCCTGGCTTCCATGAATACACATATTCCAACACATATTCTTGACATCGGTTACTGTGCCACCACCATCCCAAGTCAATGAGGATAAGAAATATAATCTGAAATTATAAAATCAGAAGTCAAGTTTAGTCTTTCCCCCTTTTAAGTTAATTTTATAAAGTATTTTTTCATATTAATAGGAGACTGTCACAGCATGCTCTCATTTATTATAGGGGATAAGATTTACTGGAAAAAATCTAACCAACATCACACTAATGAAATGATTGATTAAATTAATATTATATTAGGACAAATCTACTTTAAAATATCAGATATAGTTCAATACCTGGCAAAAAATCACCGCTATGGTTTCATATAAAAGACAACAGAATACAATCTGTTCCTCAAGGAAATTGAGCTATAATTAGCAGTATTGTCAATTTCATAAATGATGTAACAAGACTATAGAACAAATTTCAACTCAAACTGCATGATATAACATTTACTTTGTCCCATGTATACTATCTTTGTCTGGTTCCCAAAATGACTTGTATTTTATCATATTTTTAAATAATTTTAGGTAGTTGTGTGGGACTTGCTGTTTGACAAAGCAGTATATTAACAGTGTATAGAGAGTTTCTTTTTTCTTTTCCCTCTCCTGAGGCTTGAACTCTGGGTCTAGGGGCTGTCCCTGAGCTCCTTTGGATGAATTCTAGAACTCTATCACTTGAGGCACAGCAGCAATTTCTGATTTTTCTGAGATTTAATTGGAGATAAGAATATGACAAACTTTCTTGCCTTGTCTGGCTTCAAACATCAATTGTCTACCTCCTGATTTTCAAGGAATACAATCGTGAGCCGCTAGTGCACAGCTTAATAAAATGCACCTTTTTTTTGCCTAGTCCTGGGGATTGAATTCATGCCTTGGCAATGTCCTTGAGCTTCTTTTCCTCATGCTAGTACTCTATGACTTGTGTCATAGTGCCAATTCCTGCTTTTTTCTTTATGTAGTACTGAGAAATCAAACCCAGGGCTTCACACATGCAAGGCAAGCATCTACCACTTAGCCACATTCCATGGGCAATACAATGCACCTTGATGATCATTATTCCTCATCCTTCTCAATCCTATTTCATAGCTCAATTTACATGAATTTGTAGAATATTCACTGGCTCTTAATGTTATTTATAGTCACTCAGAGGATATATCACAGATCATATTTTCTTGAAAGTCTTATTCATCAACATACTAAAGTTGTGCATTATAGAATTCTGTGATTTTAAATTCTAAATTATCACTCAGATTCACCCACTACTATTATAAAAATTTTCCTAAGGTTAATGCAAATGCAATCTGTAATTCTTCGATAAAGTACAATGATTCCTAGAATGTTAAATTGTTGGAGTAAGAACATCACCTTCAGATCAGGAATATTTTATCATTACTACCCTCTCAAAATACTCAAATGTTTAATAGTCATTTCCTGTCATCATTTCCACCTACTCTCCCCTTAAGCAGCTATTATTTCATATTCTACCTCTACAGATGTGTCAATTTTAAAAACCTCATATAATTAGAAAATGTAGTCTATTTTATCCATTTCTCCCATGTAATATCACTGTTTCCAAAGTAAGTCCATGTACATTTTTCTCATGGATAGAGCATATTGTTTTGTATGCATGCATATATTGGAATAACATCCTCAAAGGGCATTTCAATGTTTTATTATGTGTTATTATGAAGGGTTTTGCAATGTATAATCTTGTACATGTGTCTCATTGGACATATGTTGAAATCTATTTTGTATATAAAATTATAATTCAAAATGCTGGATCATAGAGACAATTCTATGTATAATGTCTTAAAGATTTCCAGTATGCTTAAGAAACTGATTATATCATTTTAAGTGCCAAGAACCAATGTATAAGGATTGCAATTTCTACATAATGGTTGTGCAGGGCTATCTTATTGTTTCTATTTTCACTAATCTCTATATGTATGCAATGTCTAGGCATGTTATGATCTTTCCATATGTTCCTTGATTGCTTTTATATTACTATAGAGATATGTATTTGGATTTTTGGATAAGTTATTCAGGATGATTAAAATATTTCATTGGCATTTATATGCTATTAATATATTTCTGATTCAAGTCTATTTAAATAAATGTATATGTGTACACACTACATGTGCAAATGCAATATTCATTCTTATGTGTGTATATATTCTTATATATGTATACATATATAAAAATATAATATGTGTACATACATGTAAATATACATATACATATATTATTATTTTCATTTGACTGTAAGTTATTGTTTTACTTTATTTGCCAAACATGCTCTTTATTGATTTTACTTTATTTTATGTTTAAAATGTTGTAAAGAGGAGCCAGGTGCAGGTGGTTCACACCTGTAATCGTAGGAAGTCAGGAGCCTGAGATCTGAGTATCATAGTTCAAAGCCATCATGTGCAGGAAAAGTCCATGAAATTCTTATCTCCAATAAACCACCAGAATGCCGGAGGAGAATGCCGGAGGTGGTACTATGGCTCAATTGTAGAGCTCTAGCCTTGAGTTGAAGAGGTGAGGGACAGAGCCCGGGCCCAAGGTTCAAGGCCCAGAACCACCACCAAAACCAACAACAAGAAAAAGAATACTGACTCAAAAAGCAATAGTATTAAGGAGTCTTAAAGATAGGATCAAGTCTAACATTTTAGAATTATCTTAGATACCAACAATCTTCGAGTCAAATGAGCCATGAGCCCTCAGAATGTTGACTGAATTTCTTAGTTTATTTACACAATCATTATAAGTATGCATTTTTCATCTATCTTTATTTTCATTTCACCACAGAATGTGTATTTTTATATCCTTTATGTCATACTTGAATACCAAAGCCTATGGAAGGTAGTAATTAATTGGTTTATATTAATTATATGAAGATATCTTATTGAAATATCTTACACTCTCACATATCGGTGAAGGGCCTGATTAACCTGATTCTGGCTTTCTCCATTCCCATTGCTGCCACGTCTACTCTGGTGGAGTCTGCTTAGCATGGGATACCTGCTTTCAGATCTGAGAATGGGGCTTCAAAGAGGCCTACCTCTTGGAAAGACTGGCAAGCCCCTGGGAAAGATGTGTTCCTGTTTTTCTTTTCTTCGCTGTATAGGAGTGCCTATTAATCTTTTACTGTTCCTGCTGCTTGTTCTACTTACTCATGCTCAACGTTCCCTTATTCAGGGCTCTTTCTTGGAAGTGTTGACGACTCCAACATCCGATGAGTGTCCTGAGGATATGACTAACTCACCGGAGTTAAGTGCTACCTAAAAGCCCCTCTTATGGAGGCCATGAGACAAGTCATAAGTAAATATAAAAGTATTGGGAGTTTCATGACGTCACTTCAGCAGAAGGAATTGTTTGTAAGAGATTTACAAGAAGCTGTAGGCACGGCTAGAGGAGAAAGAGTGTATGGTTATTGGAGACTTCCCTTTAATCCTGAAGAATATACAATAGACTCATATAGATATCCTGTAGATAAGAAAGATGTAGAGGGATATTTAGACCCAAAGCTAAATAAGATTCCTAAAGGTTGGTAGATGGAAGGTGGCAATGGCTTATCAGAGGAAAATGGTGGGATACTCCATTATCTAGAGGACCCCAAAGACTTCCCCTAGATCCATAGCCTTTTACAGGTGTGTATGATAAGGAGGGCAACCATTGGGAAAACTACTTATGAAAAAGAACTTCCTATTACTCTCTTCCATTTACTGAGAGACTTGCTAGATCTAGGTCTCCTTGGTTCTTACTATCAAAGAAGGAACAAGAAAGATCTTATGAGAGAGTTAAGGCCTCTATGGAGAAGAGTAATCGATTATGTGAAAGGGTTACAGAGAAGACACTATGAGCTTGAATTTGATATATGGCCAGATTTAACTAAGTATACTGAATATCATGATTTTTGGCCACAAATTGGGGACCCTCGAAAGAATGGCAAAGAAGCACAATTGCTTAGAAAAGATTTGAAACGCATAAAGTACAAAACTAAACAAAAGTAACAATAATGGACTAGAGTTCATGCCTTTCTGTTCAGCACCTTGCCTATATGCTCTGGTTAATGGTTAATAGGTGATAAATATCTAAACCAATTGTGTTTCTTAAAAATAGAGGTAAAGCCGAAAACAAGTGCCTATCATCATAGCTTGTCATCCATAAAATAAGATCAGGCGACCAGCTGGTGACCACCCAAAACGAAGCCTTGCAACAAGATTGTGTAACCTTTTGCCCTTTCTCATGGAGACTTTTTCTATAAAAGCTTGTTATCTTCTGCAATAATCACACTCATCATTCACTCCTCTTGTGTGTGAGTTGTCTGTTTGCCATCTCCCCACCTGTTCTATTTACCTCCACTAGGTGTCCTCCGTCGTCCCTACAGAGCCGGTCCGAGGCATATTGTCCTTTATATTTCAACTGTTTTCTGTGAATTTCTTTGTGCTACCTTCACACATTGTCAAAATGTATTAAAGTGCTGTTTACTCACCATCATTGAAAATTATACAATGCTGAATATAAAAGCAAAAATCTAAATAAATGGAGTCATAATTTTTGTTGATTGGAGGATACAATTGAGAAAAGATATAAATTGTCTCTTCCCCTTTTTTTTGTCATTCATGGGGCTTGAAATCTCTAGTCCTAGTGCTGTCCTTCTGTTCTTCAGTTCAAAGTGAATGCTCTACTCATTGAGCAACTGTGCCACTTCTGGTTTTCGGGTGGTTAATTGGACATAAGTGTCTTAGGGACATTCCCATTCCAGCTAGATTTTAACCACACTCCTCAGATCTCAGCCTCTATGCAGCTAGGATTACAAGCATGAGCCAACAGCGCTCGGCTTCACAATTTTATTTATGTTTACGACAATTTCTAAAAACACCTGACTAGCACTCTTTGAGTCATTGACAAAAAAAAAATAAACTGGAATATATTTCTCTGTAAAATATTAAAGTTATTAGTGTAAAATTGTTATATTTGTAGAGGAAAGATTAGACACCTCAATGGGTCTGTAGGGTACCAGATTAGATCCACATAAATATTATCAAGGAATATTTAATAAGGGGTAAAGCCAAACATTTGTGGAATGACGTTCTGCTTAATAAGAGGTGATAGGTTAGGCAGAATTTGGGAAAATTAAAAAGTGAACATTGACTTAAACATAGCAATTTATTCAAATGTTAACTTCAAGCAGGATTAAAACGTGGCATATAAAACAAAAAAGAGATGTAAATGTAAAGCAAAGGAAGATGTTTTGACAATTTTGAGATGAAGCAGTCAAATTTGGCGTTAAAACTATAGGAAAGGAAAATGAAAGAGTTGAACTCAATAAAAGTGTAAAACAATTTAGTCTATGAAAGCTCATATACAAGTGGTGAATAGAAGTTGAGAGCAGGTGGCTCATGTATCTCATCCTAGCTACTTGCGAGGCTGTGATTTGAGTATTGCTGTTTGAAGGCAGCCCACAAAATAAACTCCCTGATAATCTCATCTCTGATTAATCAGCAAAAAAGCCAGAAGTGAGGCATGACTGAAATGGTAAATTGTTAAAAAATTGCAACAAATCTCAGGGACCCTGAGTTCAAGCCCCGGGGACCAAACAAGTTGGAATCAACTTGATATAATGTAAATGTTATAAATTTTAACCAGTAAATCAATTAATATTCCACATTCCCACAGAAATATAATTGGTAACAAAAGGCATAATTGTTTTCTTAAAACAAGTAATGGAATCATGAATTTCTTTCACTTTACAATTCATGTTTTATGTGACTTTAATTAGCAGACTTCCAGGACTAAAACTAAATATATTAACTGTATACTACAAGAAGCAAAGTGATTATAGTTAAGAATAGATATTTCATCCTAGCCAGAAGATGTTTTTGAGCATTCTCACTAAAAAGAAATGTTACATGTAGAAATTAATGGATATGATGTAGCTTTATCATTACACAACATATAAATGAATGCGATTATCAATCAATATGTCATAGCTATGTAAAAAATAATTGTGTAGCTAGGAGCCAGTGGCTCATGCTTATAACCCTAGCTACTAAGAAGGCTGAGACTTAACTGGAAAAAAGCTATGTTGAGAGACAAGGAATTATATTAGCAATGAACTGTTTGCTAAGTTCATATATCTTTATATTTCTTTCCTTTTCTTTTATTTTTTCTTTGGTATTTGTGGGGCTTGAAGTCTGGGCCTGGGCACTCTTCCTCTACTCTTCAGCTCAAGGCTAGGAGTCTACCACTTGATCCACAGTGCCACTTCCAGTTTTCTGGTTGTTAATTGGAGAAAAGTGCTTCAGAAACTTTCCTACTTGTGCTGGATTTGAACTGCAATCCTCAGATCTCAGCCACCTGAGTAGCTAGGATTATAGATGTGAGCCACTGTCACCAGGCTTAAGATCACATTTCTAACAGTGTACACTCAATATATGTAATGTGTATGTTCATCTATCTTTTTATGAATTCTTAAGTTAAAAATCTGGGTTAGACTTTACATTCTCAAAACTGTTTCAATTTTAAAAGTTGATACTCCTGGAAAGATAAAACCTAAGAATGCAAAGGATTCTGGGAAGTTCAGTTTGCATTCAGCCTGGGGGAAAAAAAGTATTTGGGACAATACCTATAATTAACCAGCCTAAACCTGCATTGTAAGAATGGCTGAAGTGATGGAATACTAGGTATGAGCAAGACTGCTGAATAAGAGCTTGAGGTTTTGGCATACATACATGCAAGCATGCACATACACAGAGGCACTTAGATGTGTAAACACACATATGAAACAACTCTCAGAATGTGTAGAAAAAGTTGGAAAATAATAGAACATATGTCCTGAGTAAGAATAGAACAATGATAATTTTTAATATTAGAAAATCCTCAAGTGAACTTTCCTAAAAAGAACTTGAGAATATTACAAAGGTAAGGACCGTAGATATTAAGAAAGTCAAGTAATCATTATTAAAGGGATCATATCCATGGAGGAATGAATCAGAGAACCCTGCAGGTACATCTAAAAATGTTCATATCCTGTGTCAAATGTTAGAACGTCTTTGAAAATTGTACATAAACAGTCAGAGCTGTCAGTCTAGTGTATAAGATCATCAGAGAAGTTCAGAATTGCTAGTCTGTTTCTAGATTAAATAAACCAACAAACTATGGCAGGGCAATGTGATATAAGCCTGGAATTCTAGCACTCAGACTAAGATAGGAGATTAGAGAGTGGAATTACATAGCGATACCTTCCCTGAACCAGGTAGTATAATTTTGTCTCAATAAAACAAGCCAAACAACAAGAAAGCAATACACAGTTGGATGTTTGGGCTAATTTTTTCACTATGTTTTGATAAGTCAAGTTCCCTATTGAAATGCAACACATATAGAATCCTCACTTGTGTTTTACATGCTCTCTTCATTACAGAACATTGCTAGACGCAAAATAGCTCATGATTCCCAATCAAAAATTTGAAAAAGTAAGCATCATTCTGTTGGATTCCAAAGAAATGATGAAGAATTACAACAGCTTAAGCCTGGAGAAATAGCAAAGTTCATCTAATGTAGGACTTTGGAGACTTGCCTAAATTAGAATTTAGATTTGGAATGAATGTTCTTTGTTTATAATTTCATATTCTCTAGGATACTACAAAATTGTTTTCAAGTAGAATATTTAATTTAGAAATTCACAAATGATTCTGGCATTCTATTTGCCTAGAATATTCTTTCAAGTGAGGTATAATTAGAAATTAGTTAACAGATTATTGCAACAGTTCATGTATAACATGATAATCTGAATAATCTAGACAAAGTTCCAACAAATGGATGCTATTAATTTACAAATTTAGAAAAAGAGCAATTTTTGAGACTTTGGTGTAATATGGTATGAAGAGAGTAATTGTATGACATCTTTTTTCTTCTACCTATACATAACAGAAGAAGAAATTTCCTTACGTACCTCTTAATTAATCATACAATGAGGGAATAAAGCTAGGTTTAATGTTTGTTTTTATTTTGTTTTTGTTGTTTAGTTTATGCTAGGGCTTGACCTCTGGGTCTGGGTACTGTCCCTGAGCCTGTTTTTGCTCAAGGCTAGTGCTCTACCACTTGAACCTCAGTGCCACTTTTGTCTGGCTATTCCTTATGAGTTTATTGGAAATAAGAATCTAAAGAACCTTGCTACCTGGGTGGGTTTGAACCATAATCTTCAGATCTTAATATTCAGATATTCAGATCTCCTGAATATCTATGATTAGATAAAAATATATAATAAAATTAATATAAAATAATAATATAAATACTATTTGCAAGTGTTCTGATCTCAAGAATACCACTGGAGGGAAAATGATGCAGAAAAGTTTAGTGTAGTGTTCTTCGCACAATTGGGAGGGCATCACAGCAGAAGTGTGCCACGCCGACTCCACTGGAGTCTGCTTAGCATGGGAAACCATCTATCAGACCTAAGAAAGGGGCTTCAGAGACCTATCTCTGAGTTTTGAGACTTCACCGAAGTCTACCTCAGAGAATGGGGCTTTACAGAAACCTATCTCCAACTTTTGGGACTTCACCGAAGTCTACCTCGGAGAATAGGGCTTCTAAGAGGCCTACTCCTGGAAAGGCTGGCAAACCCATGGGAAAGATGTGTTTCTGCCTTTCTTTTCCTCATAAGAGTGCCTATTAATCTTTTACTGTTTCTACTGCTCTTTGTACTTGCTCATTGTCAACGTTCCCTTATTCAAAGCTCTTTCTTAAGAGTGTTGAGGACTCCAATATCTGATGAGTGTCTTAAAAAATATGACTAACTCACCAGAGTTAAGTGCTACCCTGAAACCCCTCTTATGGAGGCTAGTAGACAAGTCATAAGTAAATATAAAAGTATTGGGGGTTTCATGAAGTCACTTCAGCAGAAGGAATTGTTTGTAAGGGATTTACAAGAAGCTGTAGGCTCAGCTAGAACAGAAAGAATGTATGGCAATTGCTGAGATAACTACTTAGGAGAAAGAACTTCCTGTTACTCTCTTTCATTTACTAAGAGACTTGCTAGATCTAGGCCTCCGTGACCTTGCTATTAAAGAAGGAACAGGAAAGATCTTATGGGACAGTGAAGGCCTCTATAGAAATAAGGTAATGGTTAGTTGATGACAAAACATTGAAACCCATTATATTTCTTAGAGATAAGCCGGAAACAAGTGCCTATCAGGCGACCAGCTGGTGACCACCCAAGAAAGAAGCCCTACAGCAAGGTTGTGTAACCTTTTGCTCTTTCAGGTGACCAGCTGCTGACGGCCCAAGAATGAAGCCCTGCAGCAAGATTATGTAACCTTTTGCCCTTTCTTATGGAGACTTTTGCTATAAAAGTTTGTTATTCTCTGCATTAAATCGCACTCAGCACTCAGCACTCAGCATCCACTCCTAATGTGTGTGAGTTGTCTGTTTGCCATCTCCCCATCCTATTCCAGGTTCCTCCCTTAGGTGTCCTCCGTCATCCCGACAGAACCTGGTCCGCGGCAGGTGGTGCCCAACGTGGGGCTCGAAGAGGGCACGAAGCAGTCTCTTCAGTCAAGGAACCTTGGGAGGTAAGCATCTCTCATTTCTTTTCACCTGGAATAGTAGTCAGAAACTCGTTGTGGTGCTGCAGGCCCCTCAGTTGCGGCTGGGAAATATAACGAGTAAATCATGGGGAGTTCATCTTCTAAGAATAAGGATAGTTTGTCTCTATTTTAAAACATATGCTAAAAGCACGAGGCACTAAAGCCTCCACAGCAGCAGTGGGAGAACAAACTAATCCTTGGTTCCCGCAGGAAAAAGGGAACCATTGAAAAAGTGAATGTAAATCTAAGTTCCATAAAGACGGAACTCCTCTTCAAGAGGAAACAAAAAACAGACAGAGGGGCAACCAGCCCCTCCCCAAGAGAATAAGAAACAATTAGATCACTTGATACAATTTTCATATTTCAGGAATGGTGAAAGCCTGCAGGTGTGGTCTTGGGGCTGGCGGAGAGTCTTGGCGGACGCGCTATAAGACTGCCAGCGGGGACAGTGGGAGACGTTCCCTGGACCCCTGGGTGGGGCTGTCCTCGAGATCGGGTAGAGGGGGTTCGAGTCCCCCTGATTGGCCGATTCTCTCTGGTTGGAAGCCCTTCGGGACAGACTGTCGGACCAGCAGTCTGACTCGCTTGCTGTCTGTCTTGAGTGTGAGTATATGTCTTCTGTTAACTCTAATTTGAATCTTAGGCACGCAGCCCTGGGGCCGGTGGATGAGGGGCTTTTATGTAAGTTATTTTTTTTATTTAATTTTATTGTCAAGGTGATATATAGAAGGGGTTGCCGTAATTATAAGATGGTGAATATATAACATGTAGAACTTTTTACACACTACCGCACTTTTCTCACAGTTTTCCTTCACCCCAATACCCTTCACAAGTTATAATGTAAATTTCCATAATGTTGTCTTGTGAGCATTGCTATTACATTGGTTTGTTCTTTGTACTTTGTCACAACATGTTCCTCCTCCCTTCCCTAATTAAGATAAATATATATACAATGACACATGATACTGAAATCAAATAGAGCAGGGGACAAACCATATGGGAAAACACAAAAGAAAAAAGAATCACAGAGTACGTTAAAAACAACAACCACAAAGAAAACCTTTGTTTCCATATGTAGGAGTTCATTTTGCTCATCATCATCTTACACCTAGCTACTGAGCCATTCTGCTCATCTGCTAGGACTATCCTAGATATTTCCTACTTGTTACAAATTAGGGAAACCATGGAATCTCTTTGTTTGTGTCTTGATTATTTTACTTAGTAAGATTTTTCCATTTCCGTATGAATTGGAAGCATAGAATTGCACAGTGGGTATGTATATATATATATATATATATATATATATATATATATATCACATTTTGTCAATTCGTTCATCTACTGAGAGGCATATTGATTCAAAACATGATTACATGTAAGTATCACTTAGGGTCATTCAAAAATTACAGATGCCACCTCCCCAGATATTCTAAAATCATGGTTTTTATGAAGATAGGATTTCATGTTGGTACAGGTGTTGAGATATCTGGATGAGTCTAATGTATATCTTGCACTGAATTAGGCAGGAAGATATCCAATATCGTATGGGTTAAAATGGTAGTGACAAAATATTCCCTTGAGAAAGATATAGGAGGCTGCCAGAAGTATGAATTAGTTCAGATAATTTTGAAGGATTTAGAAATGCAAGCTCAAGTATGTCTCTTTAAATAAAAATTATGTAATTGGAAGGGCAAAAGATGGGAGGGGGAAGAAAATGACTGACAGCAGATCATTGTCCCAAGTTAGAGTATAAAATGCCATACTGTACAACTTCCCACTTAAAAAGAGAGTAATATACTATGTCCCACTTAATTTAGGTACATGCAAAATATTTACTTGGGTTTTTCTTACTTTAACCCTCCAAAATAAGTGAAGTCTTATAAGAAAAATTATGTTATTTCCATTACTTCAACCTGAACACTAACTGTGATGAGCCCTCTTTTCCTCACTTTGCACTTGGAAAATAGTCCCTAAGTTGATGATGACGTGGCTGATTAGAGTCAGAGTTAGGGGCCTCTACTTGTACAATTATCCCAGAAGTGTTTAAAGCAGTTTTTCCCCAAGATATACAACTACTTTTTCTTAAGCTGAAATTATACTTCAGCATTTCCTTGGCACATTCTACTTTGTACCTCTCGCTTTTTTTCACATTCCTTTGGAGTTCATAGTTGCTCTATTTCCATTTCGTCTATATAAACTGCTAAGAACATTGTTCAACTACCACTTCTTGTTTGCACAAGACCAGTCTATGTATGAAAGTACTTTGTCCCTATTAAGCAATAGGGTAGTTCTCACTTTTTAAGGAGAAAAGTTCCAATTTGTAAACCTATGCCCACATTAGAAGATGTAGAATTTAAAGCATTTTGAGACAACTGATATTAGAATTGAAAGTCTCCTTAGGTCAATTTCCTTGGAACTCATTAGTTTTCCCATGAGAATAATAAATAGACACAAAATCTAGAGCTAATTAGTAAGTATCCGAATTAACACTAGATCCTAGATGTTGTGTTAGTACAAGTCACCATTGTATTATTGTTACATCAGAATTCTTCCCTACTTGCCAATGGGTATGAGAAAATGAAAGAAAGGCATTAAAGCAAAATGTCTTATCTTTTTAGGCATTCAGTCATACTGTGAGGGTAAAGTCTGAACTCGTCCATTCAATAAAAGATTGAAGTTTATAAAAGCATTCTCTACATATAAGAATTTGTGGCAGGTTGATTGACAGGGTTATTTCACCATGGAGATATCCCTAACAAGAATTAGAGTTAAATAGAGTATATGGCAGTTATGATGTGTCAATGGCTATTGAGGCATTTTCTATTCTAAAGAAGAATCAATTCGAGTTGCCACGCCTACTCCGGTGGAGTCTGCTTAGCATGGGAAACCTGCTTTCAGACCTGAGAATGTGGCTTCACAGAGACCTATCTCTGAGAATGGGACTTCACCGAAGTCTACCTCAGAGAATGGGTTTTCAAAGAGGCCGACCTCCAGGAATGGCTGGCAAGCCCCTGGGAAAGATGTGTTTCTGTTCTTGTTTTTCTTTTCTTCACTGTATAGGAGTGCCTATTAATCTTTTACTGTTCCTGGTGCTCATTGTAGTTACTCATGCTCAACGTTCTCTTATTCAAGGCTCTTTCTTAAGAGTGTTGACGACTCCAACATCTGATGAGTGTCTTAAAAATATGACTAACTCACCAGAGTTAAATGTTACCCTGAAAGCCCCTCTTACGGAGGCTAATAGACAAGTCATAAGTAAATATAAAAGTATTGGGGGTTTCATGATGCCACTTCAGCAGAAGGAATTGTTTGTAAGAGATTTACAAGAAGCTTTAGGCACGGCTAGAACAGGAAGAATGTATGGCAATTGCTGAGATAACTTCTTAGGAGAAAGAACTTCCTGTTACTCTCTTTCATTTACTAAAAGACTTGCTAGATCTAGGCCTCTGTGGTGCTTACTATTAAAGAAGGAACAGAAAAGATCTTGTGGGACAGTTAAGGCCTCTATAGAAAAAAGTAATGGTTAATTGGTGATAAACATGGAAATCCATTGTATTTCTTAAAAATAGAGATAAGCTGGAAACAAGTGCCTATCAGGCAACCAGCTGGTGACCACCCAAGAATGAAGCCCTGCAACAAGATTGTGTAACCTTTTGCCCTTTCTCATGGACACTTTTGCTATAAAAGTTTGTTATCCTCTGCATTAAATCGCACTCAGCATCCACTCCTCTTGTGTGTGAGTTGTCTGTTTGCCACCTCCACACCTATTCCAGTTCCTCCACTAGGTGTCCTCCGTTGTCCCGACAGAGCCGGTCCGCGGCATTCAGTCACATCAGTAATGATGTATGCTCAACCTAATACTTAGTGTTACTTGCCCTACATTTATAATGAATAGGCTGATAAGACATCCAAACATATCTAAAGATATTTCAATAAAATTCCAAACTGATGTGGATAGATGGGCCACACATTGGAACTGTAGGACAAATTAGGCTTGTCTGTGTGTATTTCAATGTATAAACTCCTGAATAAACAAAGTCTTCAAAAATATTCACACAATACGTATAAGTAAAGTTCATGACAGTTATATATGTATAATTCTTCTAAGGTCAGGATAAAAGCATTGGTTCCCAACATTTAAAATCAACAGGATCTGTTAAATTTATGGATCCATAATAATATGTCTTCATATTCATATCCCAAAATTTTATCAATATGACTTTGACCAAAACAATGTTCTTATTGAACTTGTCTATGTCCTTTTACTTTTCAAATCCAAATAGCATATTTCTTTCAATATCTTCTTGCAAATTCCTTCTTTTCCTTCTGTAAATTTGTGTTTATTAGTTTTTTATTTCCTTATTTATCTCTTTCTCCCAATCTTGTCTACAGTGGTGCCCACATTGCTCACACTTGTGTCAGAACTTTCCTTTTCCTTTTCCCTTCAATACTATCCCCAATTTTATTATTCTTTTTCATATTCATGGTCATGGATATTTTGATGATGTCTAAACAGACCCATCTTTGCATCTAAACTTTAGAACTATCAGATTTTTTCCCCTAAATCCATCATTTCCACCTGTGGTCGTTATAACTAAGAGTAGCACTAACACAGTTGCCAGCCAAACGTGTGGAAGCACATTAGATTTTTAGGTTTCTTCTTACCCTTCTACTCCTTCCCATTAGATAAGTTGATCAAGATTTTCTATTTCTGTAACACAAATGATTTCTATTTTTTGGGTGGGTCGGGTGGTGGGGCCTGAACTATGGGCCTGGGCGCTTTCCCTCAATTCTTCATCTCAAGACTAGCACTCTACCACTTGAGCCACATCACGACTTCCAGCTTTCTTTTCTCTGCTTATGTGGTGCTGAGAAATCGAACCCAGGGCCTCATGCATGCAAAGCAAGCGCTCTACCATTGAGCCACCTTCCCAGCCCCTACTCAAATGATTCCTATATACTCCTTTTTATGCCCCTGACACCAGCCTGTTTCATTTAATCAACACTGTCAACTAGTCCTAAAACAACCATTTCCAAATTATGCTTTTTCCCCATAGTCTTTTCATATTGGTCCTCTCCATCACCAAATTACACTCTTTGTAAGCACAGAGAGTGAAGAACACAGACACAAATTCTAGTATCATTTACTCACCACATTGACTGTTGGCCTTACATTTCTCATCTATAAATGGATGTAATATACCAGAAATAATGAACAATATATGTGTTGATTTCTAGAGCAAGAAAAAAGAAAAGTGAAGAGTCCTTACATTTTCCAGCTTACCTTACAAATAAGGAAAGAGTCAAATTCAGTTTGTTGGTATAAAGTCACAAATTGTTTCCTGCAGAAATAAAAATAAATTTCACCTCCAGTCTCTAAGGTCTATTTCCTTTTAAGGTAACTACAGATATGTAAGTAGTACTGTGTAAATAGTGTCATGTTTTTTCAGATGTATTGAAAACATACCCTTAATATATCATTGGAAACATTGATTATTGAGTAGTATCTATATGAGAATATTTTTGAACTAATCACACTAAGCTGAAAACTACATCTTAGCCCATCAAAATTTGGAAATAATTAAGTTTGTTTATAAGAAATTAATACCACCAAGAAAAGTGTGTATACATTAGAGAGACTTGCAGGAATAATATTAGGGTTTTTACTGTCTCTACCTGTTTATGTGATAGTATTTCTTGATATTGAAACTCTCCTCTTGTTATTCTTATTGTATGTAATCCAACGCTATTTATTACTATATATTCAATGTGGGAAATACAGCTTCAAAAAGTGTAAAGTTTTTTTTTTCCTTTTCAATCACAATATTGTCATTATCAGGGTATACTGTGGACATCATTATCCTCATTAAAATTATTATTAGCATCATAAGTGCTAACTATTGAAACTCTGATATGTATCTGTGATTTTGCGATTATTTGTCTTTTGATTAATAATTTTAATGTTACCACTGTGCATGCATCCATATTAAAATTTTGAACAAAGAAACAAAAAATAACTAAACCATAACAGGTAGCTTGACTATGTGCTTATAACAAATTATAGAATAGATTTTTGAAGTTTTGCAATTTCCTAAGCAGTATGAATTAACTTCCTCTCTCCCCACCACTACACACAAATATTTAAAAGTTTGAACAGAATTATTTCAAGTAATATACTGTAAATATTACTACAATATCATGTTTATATCTAAAATTCCCTTAAAAGTAACAAACGCTACATTCCATTCAAATATTACTTATTTTATTCTAGGAAACTTTTGGAAAAATACACTGTATATCTTTGAAATAAAAAGGTAAAAAAATAGTAGCATAAAAAGTTTTAGAGGGAGTCTGTCTTCAGAAATATATTTGTGTATATATATATATATATATATATATATATATACATATATATATTATGTGTAGAAAGACATACATTTTTAGAGATTATTTGTCATCAGAAATATGTACATATATCTAAATGTATGTGTAGAACGATGTACATTATAGAGAAACAAAAATCTTGAAGCATAATTAAAATTAAAAAATACATTAAACCATGTGCCAGTGACTCACACCTATAATTCGAGCTATTGTGGGAAATGAGGTCTTAGAATTGTGTTCGAAACTAGCCCAGACAGAAAAGTACTTGTTAGATTCTTATCTCCAATTAACCACTAGAAACAGGAATTAGCTCTATGCCTCAAAATGTAGAGTGCTGGCTTTGAGCACAAAATGGCTTAGGGACAATGCCTAACCTTGCAATCAACATCAAGAACAACAACAAAATATATCACATTAATTTCACAGAAGCATCTTTTACCTGCTGTGAGCATTTCTTAGAAACATGAACACATGCCCATGAAAAATGTTAGGTAAAAATGTATAGAATATTTATGTCTAGGTTAAAGACATGACTATTTAGATTATTTAAGATATTTAGGTAATGACTCGAAATTAAAAATAATGATAATATATTGGGACTGGTTTTTTATTCTATTTTATGATAGTAATAAAATGATATTTGTAATTATTCTGTAAAATTACTCTTGTTTGGTATTTTAATTATAATAAATGATAAAATTTTAAATGATTTCCATAGGAAAGGATAATTTTAATGGTATTAATTCTTTTGTAATTTCAAACAATTAGGAAAATTATTCCAAGGCTGGTTTGCTCTAAGAGTATATTTGTTTTCTTTTTCTAATTTTCATATGTTCATAGAAATTAAAATTCCAAAAATTCAATGGATGTTGGCATTCAGGATCATCGTCATAGATACTACTAATAATAATAAGTGGAATTGTTTTATTTCATTTGTTTTTGTCACAAATAAATCAAGATGATTATGTCTTTTCACATTATTGGCTCTTATCCTGAGAATAATTTTTCTAGCAAAGTATAGAAAAGCAAATGTATTGAGCAAGTAACATATGGCTATCATAAAATGCAGATGCACAGATTTGTGTTTTCTATCATTTGCTAAAAGTTTCTTCCAGAAAAGGTTATCAATTACATATAAGTGATGTATAATTCCTAGATATTCCAGTTATCACATACATTTTTTGATTGGGTTATCTCTGCATAAACTCAAAAACAGACAAAAAAACTAAAAAAAAAAAAAACAGAAATCACATTTTGTTTTAGAAGCTGTAGTTTACAAAGAATTTTTAGCCGACACCAAAAACATCTTTTTAAGTATTTTGGATTTTGTGTGAAGAATTTTTAACTACAGTTTTATTTTTTTGCTGATATGAAATTCGCATGCATTATATTATCTCCTTTCATTGTATACATTTTAGTGCTTTGGAAGTGAATTGTATAATCATAGCTTTTCCAAGCCTAATTTTTACAAATAGAAATGCTATAAATTTTAGAACAGATATTAAAATAGATATAAAATTGAGTTACAGGAATTTGTCCTGCATACATCTTCTATAGGGTGTCTTTTCAAAGTTTGTTTTGGGGAATTATTTCCAGGTTCTCACTCATAATGTTGAAGTGCACTGTCAATGAACTACATACCTGATCCATACAAGTTTTTTACTTCTCTTTAATACACACATAGAATTGTAATGGCTAGAACATATACAATTCTCTTTGACCTTTTGAAGACTTGAAAATGTGCTTGCTAAAATGACTGCAGTATTACACAAATCATTCTGCTATGCGGAGCATATCAATTTCTCCACAAATGCATTACTATATTTTGTGTCATCTTTTTATATTATGGTCATACTAGTGAGTTTTCTTTTTCTTTTTTCTTAGATACTAAATAGGAGCTTAATTCATATGCACCTCCTATTGACTATTAATTTACATATGTTCTTTATAGGAATATCCTGTTCAGGAAAAATTTATACAGAATGAGAAGATATAAAAGTACTTAAGATTCAGGATCATTGTAGCATTAACATTGTAGCATTAACAATTATGCGCCCTCTATCTGTTGGATATGTTCTCACTACTTTCATGGAATTAAGAAAGGTTATCACTTGATATTAGTTTATTCTTGCTTTTCTTTAACCACTAGTGCTTTCGTGTCAAATTTTTGGAAACCTTTACTGATCCATTGTCATGAATTTTTACATTTATGTATTGTAGGTTTTTACAACTCACATTTAGTTTGATAATCATTTTTTTATTTTAAATTTTTGTATAAGTTTTGAGGTAGTAGTCTAAGTTCATTCTTTAAAACTAGAGAGGCAGTAGTACCAATACACCCATTTAAGATTCTATTTTTATTTCATTAAGTTATGGCATTCTTTTCAAAATCTATTGACAATAAAACTAAGAATTTTTATTTTTGATAAATCTGTTACATTCTTCTATGTGTCGGTTCTTTCACTAAAAAACATGGTAATAAGATTCAAATCTATTATGAGTGCTCAAGCTACACCATTTTACAAGATTGTTCTGACTGACCTGTATTCCTTGAATTTATATACAAGTTTATTCAGCAGGTGGACCAACATTCTACAGATATCTAGATGTTTGATAGTCACTTATATTTTGCACCTTGTGAAAACACAAGACCCAAGATATTATATAGGGAAAATTGTCTTTAGAAAATGCTTAAAACAACTAAAATTAATTTAGGAATGAGTTAAGATTTAGATAACACTATAGCATAATAAAGTTGAATGATAACGACTTGAGCTGTTCTATAGAGGAGAGTGAGAGGGTATAGAATGTGGGTCCACCTAAGAGTTGTATGTCATTGTTATTGTTTTTCAAAAACAGAAAGACTTCAGAGAAGAGAAGGAGGAAAATAATCAGTGTCCTTAATCAAGTTTCTTTTTAATCCACCTAATAGTGTGGACTGAGAGTCAGAGAAGTAAAGCATTGTATAGACCTCTTACAATGTAAATAAACTGTAATAGGAATATGATCATTAATTTCCAAAGAAATAAAGGAAACAATAGGTAAACTCTAAAGGCAAAAAGAATGAAGAGAGAAAAGAAGCAAAGTAAAACCTTTATCAATAACAAACACAAGAATTTAGAAGTGAAAAAGCAGTGGAAATATTCTAAATACCAATAAAATAACAATAAAAATTGCTAACTTGGATAGAAAATGGATCACATTTTATCATATATAATTTTGAAAAACATACTAGGAATGAAAATTTAAAAGTCATAATTTAAAACACTATTTACATTATAACTACACAGTATAGTTCAGTGGTGAAATCTTGACATAGCATATGTGAAATAATGGTGTGATCTCCCAAGCATTACAAAGTACACACAAAGAATACCCACACAAAAACCACAAAAACATACACACACACATACACACACACCACATACACACATTTGGAATATTGATATTATAATATTAAATAGAGGAAATTATCACAAATAATAAAAATAGGTTAATATATGTAATCATAATATTGCTCATACTATTTAAATGTTTACTAGAAATCAAATAGTCACAGTATACTTGGATTCTTATAGATTAAGTAAATTGAAAATTAAGAAAAAGAAGACATGAGAACCTTTGCAAATAACTTTTAAATAATAAACATGTTGAAACATGTATCCTTTAATTTTGACAAACGATTACTGTTGCTGGTGTTTTAACCTCAAGATTTAGAATATGATAACCAGGTGCTCTATGTCTCACTATGGGTGGCTATATCTCTAATCATTTCACTCTGGATATTTTTATGATAAGGTCTCATAGTTTCTCAGGCTCTCCCGAATTACAAACCCTATTCGCAGTTCCTACCATAGGTAGAAAAAGGAAGCCACAAATCACCATGCCCAGCTCAAACTTTTTTTTAATTCAAGTACAAATATTTACAAAAAAGTGACCAGGAAATGAAGGCTTTCTTAATATAGTATGTGCTTCTTGAAAATACAGTAATTATTTGTTACCTGGAAAAATATGTTTAGAACTATAAGAAAATCAATTTATTTAAATTACTAACCATATAAAAATTAAGAAAATAATTTTAAATATTCACATGTTAAATATTTTAAAAGCAACATATATGTGTCTGAATAATTTACATGTGTAAAAATCATGCAAAATTAAATTAACTAACCCTACACCTCTGAAAAAAGAATTATCCTAAAGAAACAAGAAAATGAGTAATTAAGACTAAAATTTGAAATATAGAAAATAAAATGAAGTGTACTCTTTAGTTGACTTAAGTAACTGTAATCCCTTTTTACATCAATTTTATAATAAAAAATGCGTGAACAAAGAAAGCAAAAGTACATTTGATCAATAGCAACAACAAAAGCATCAGTAATTTTTTCAGTGTACAAAAAAATCGATGGAGGGGATAACAATGTTCCTTCCAAAAGAAATGTACTCATTACATTATTTATGTAACTGTAACCCCTCTGTACATTACCTTTACAATAAAATTATATTGAAATTAAAATAAAACAAATATTATAGCAATTAAGAATTCTTAGAAGCCATTAGTTAAAAACTTTATAAAAAACTGCCCCAAGTACCCAAGGAATATACTTTGATGATACCATTTAAATACTTAAACTTCAGTAGAAAAGCAAAATGTTTAAAAACTGTTACAAATAAAGTAATAAATCAGAATATATTACTATAATAATCATTGGATGGAGTTTTAGTGGCAGGTTCATTTCTGGGTATTCAATTCTATTCCATTGGTCCCGAGGTCAGTTCTTGTGCCAGTACCAAGCTGTTTTGGTTACAATGGCATTGTAGAAGAGTTTGAAATTTGGTATTGATTTTCCTCCAGCACTGTTCTTTCTGTTAAGAATCGTTTTTGCTATTCGGGGTCTTTTATTGTTCCATGTGAATTTTTGGATTGCCTTTTCTCTTTCCTTGAAGAATAAGGTTGGAATATTGATAAGTATCACATTCAATTTGTAGATAGCGTTGGGAAGTATTGCCATTTTCACGATGTTGATCTTTCCAATCTAGGAACATGGGAATTTTTGCCACTTTCTAAATCTGTTTTGATTTCCTTTTCCAGGTATTTAAAGTTTTCATCATAGAGGTCCTTCTCGGCTTTGGTTAAGTTAATTCCTAGGTATTTTTATTTATGGGGATATTACGAATGGAGATGCTTTCCTAATTTCAGACACAATTTTCTCATTGTTGGCGTACACAAAAGCCATTGATTTTTTGATGGTTAATTTCATACCCTGCTACTTTGCCAAAGTTTTGAGTCACCTTGAGTAACTTGGGAGCGGAGTCTTTAAATACAAGATAATGTCATCTGCAAAGAAGGAGAGTTTTACTTTTTCTTTCCCTATTTGGATCTCCTTTATGTTTGCATCTTGTCTTATTGTTGTAGATAGGCATTCTAATACTAGATTGAAGAGCAATAGAGAGAGTGGGCATCCTTGTCTCGTTCCTGAGTTTATCGGAAATAGCTTTAGTTTTTCACCATTGAGTATAATGCTTTCTGTAGTTTCTTTCCATCTACTGGATTGGGGTTTATCTTGATGCTCTTTTTCAAGGAGTGTCAGATCTCATTAAATTGTTGGTTTCAGATCTCTCCAATTTTTTGATGTAGTAACTCAGAACTATAAAGTTGCCTCTGAATCATGCCTTTGCTGTGTCCCAGAGGAGCAGATAATCTCTGTGCCAATTTTTGTTGAATATCATGAACATTTGAACTTCGTTTCTCAGCTCTTCCATGACCCACTGAGGTTTCAAAAGTGTGTTTTTCAACCTCCATGTATTACTAGACTTTCTTTGGTGGCTTTTTGTGTTGAGATCTAATTTTATTCCCTTTTGGTCTGAGAGAATGCAAGATATGAATTCAATGTTTCTGAATTTTGACAAGTTTGTTTGTGACCTAAAATGTGGTGTATATTGGAAAATGTTCCATGTGCTGCTGAGTAAAAAGTGTACTCTGATGCTGCTGGATGAATATTCGCTAGATGTCTGCTAATCAGTTGATGTATGCACTTGTTTAGATCGGCGGTTTCTAGTTGAGTTTTTGTCGAGTTGATCTATTTAGTGGGGATAGTGGTGTGTTAAAGTCCCCAACAATTAATTTCTTTGGATCTATGTGAGATTTAAAGTAGTATTTCTTGGATAAATTTTGGTGCACTATTGTTTGGCAAATATTTAGAATTTCAATATGCTCCTGTAGGAGAGATCCCTTAATTAGTGTATAGTAACCTTCTTTATCTCTTCTCAATAATTTTAATTTGAAGTCTTTTTATCTGATATTAGGATTGCAACTCATGCCTGTTCATGGGGTCCGTTTGCTTGGTAGATTTTGTTCCAGCCTTTCACTTTCAAAATGTGTTTTTTTGGAGGGGCAAGTTGTGATTCCTGAAGGTAGCAGATAGAACAATCTTGCATTTTAAACAAACTAGACAGTCTATGTCGCTTAATTGGAGAGTTACATCCGTTAATATTGAGAGATAGGACTGAAAGTTATTTGGGTGTTCCTGTCATTTTATCCACCTTCTTGGGAGCTATGCCTACTGGGTTCTTCCTATGGTACTTGGATTCGGTTTGCGTGTGGTTTCTTGGCCTTTACTGTGGTCTTGTTGGTTTTCTATGTGTAGGACATCTTTAAGTATCTTTTGTAGAGCTGATTTGGTGGAGATATATTGTTTGTTTTTCTTTACTATGGAAGATTTTTATTTTACCTTCAGTTATGAAGGAGAATTTAGCTGGGTACACTATTCTTGGTTGATAGTTGTTTGTCTTTAGGGCATGGCATACATCATTCAAGGCTCTTCTTGCTTTAATTGTCTCTGTTGAGAAATCTGAGGTGATTCTAATTGGTTTTCCTTTATAGGTGAGTGATCTTTTCTCCTTCACAGCTTTAAGGATCTTTTCCTTGGTCTGAATTGATCCTGTGTGGATTATAATGTGACGATGGGATGTCCTGTTCTTGTCTGGTCTATTTGGAATTCTAAAAGCTTCGTGTATCTGAATATGCCTATCTTCTTGCGTGTTGGGAAGTTCTCTGTTGGGATCTTGTTAAACAAATTTTCTAGACCATTAACTTCTGTCTCTATGTGCTCCTATACACCCATTTCCCTCAGATAAAGCCTTCTGATAGTGTCTTCCAAGTGTTGAATAGATCTATCATATTTCTTGAATTTGTCTTTGATAGTTGTATGTTCTTTCTCTATAATGCCTAGGCTGTCTTCAATGCCGGAGATTCAATCTTCTGCATGGTCTAACCTACTGTCAAGATTTTCTACTTTATTTTTCATTTCTTTTCCTTCTAATTGATCAGCTTTTATGGCTTCAGATTCTTTGTTGGAGCTTTGTTTTAGATCTTGTATGAAATTCTTTACTTCCTTAATTTGGTGTTCAGTGTTTATTCCCAAAGCACTTAGTTGATGGGTTATGGTTTCCTTGGACTCCCATTCCTTCTATTGGGCTCCATTCAGCATTCCCTTTGTGGGCTCTCTGGCTCCTTTCAGGTGTCTGTTTATTGATTCCATGAATGCCTCTATTGATCTTTGTCTATGCTCATCCTGTTCTTGCAATTCTTGTATTACTCTTTGATTAGATTTCTCACCTTCATGCAACTTTTGTAGTTCTCTTTGACTGATATCAGCCAATACTTTCATTTCTCTTTGAGAGCTCCCATCTTGCTCACACAATTCCAGTATCAATCTTTGAGTAGATTCCTCAAGCCCATGAGATTCCTGTTTTGATCTTTGGTTTGCCTCCTTTCTCTCCCTATCACGCTCACACTGAGTCCTTTGCAAGGTTTCAATCTTTTCATTCACCATGTTTACAGGAGTGTTTATAGAGATTTTTGGGAACTCTCCTCTGGATTATTCATTATCTGTTCTGTCACCTGATTATTTGAGTGGGCATTGAGATACCCTGACTTGCCATTTTCCTTGTGTTTTTCTTGCTTGTTCTTCCCATTTGGGATGAAAGTAATGCCAGTTTTGTGCTAGAACACCATTTTAAGGCAAGCATCAACCAAAGTCCTGTAATTGCATAGTCAAAAGTCTGCAAATACAATCTAGTTCAAGAGATAAAGTCTATTCAACATTAAAGAACTATGTATTAATGGGCTAAGAACAGCAAAGAAGAATTTGACAAACCAGAAATTATTTTGTTTAGGGAGAAAGGTGGGGAAAAATAGGTTTAGAAGGATGTGGAAAGGTAAAAGGAGAGTGAAATTAACCAAGTCCTAATCTCACAGAGGGAAATGGATTGGAAAGAATGATAGAAAAGAGAGAAAAAAAATTAAAAAAGACAAAAAAATGAAAAGACAAATATTTAAAGGTAAAAAGTGAAACTCTTAAAAGTAATGAAAATTTAAAGAAGTAATATTGAGAGGTGAATGGGGATAGGATGATAGGAGGGGAGGGGTAGAAAGGAGACCTGAAAAACTAAAAAATAAAAATACTTCCAATATTGTATAGGTGTAAATAAATAATACTGCTATTAAGGAATTTAATCCTAACTGGTATTGAATTGAGTAATACATTTTTGGATTAAGTATGTACACAATGGGGGATAAAGTCTTATAATCAATGACAGGTATATATGAGGATGAGCAGAACAACAAATAATTCAAGGAGATCAGCACGGGAGTTTTTACCTTCTCCGTTTCCAACCTGGGCCGGTTCACCCCTCCTTAGGCAACCTGGTGTTCTCCCGCTCCCAGGAGGTCACCATATTGATGCCAAACTTAGTGCGCACACCCAATCTGCATAGCGCACTGCAGCCCAGAACTCCTGGACTCAAGCGTTCCTCTGGGCTCAGCCTTCTGAGTAGCTGGGATTACAGGTGCGCACCACCACGCCCGGCAAATAATTCATGCAAAAACAACAAAAGATGACAAAGTAAAAAGAATGACAAAGAAGGAACAAAAAAGACCAAAAAGTCAGTAAATACTTTTTTAAAAAAAACCACACACACACATTTTCACCTAAAATAACAGTTATAAGAGTAAGAAAAAAAAGATTAAAGAAATAAAAGTCAAAATTAGGAACAACTCAACACATACATTCAAAAGAAACAAAACAACCGAAGAGAACAAAAATTAACTCAGTACTCAAGAACCTGCAGGAAATGCAAAGATTTTTTTTTAAAAAATAGCTATGATAAGCTTCTGAAAATCCTGACTACATGGGAGTCTACAGTTGTGAGGATAGTGGTTAAAGCTCACACTGGTCAGAATGATCTGTTCACAATGCCGGGCACCTATTATTCTAAATTCCAGGAAGAATAACATGAAGTAGACTGAGCCCACGATCATACACAAGTAGGAAGCGAGATTCTATCTGAAAGTTAATCGGGATAATTTAGGGTTGGGGCATGCCAAAGTGGTAAGAACATCCATTTACGAGACACAAGACACTCAATTCAAATTCTAATATTATGGGTATTAAAGAAAAAAAGCTATGACATTAAATAATGGGAATAATTGCAAGATTTGAATATTTGAGTGGAGAAAAATCCATGAGAGAGAGTTTACCCATGTTGCAATGTTTTCTACTTAAGTGATAATATTATGAGGTACTCCAGACATAACAGAGTTACCTTGCAAATGAGCATGGATGTGCATTTGGGTGAAGGAAATACTCTTCACAAGTGTAAATTAAATACTTTTTTGGGGTAGATTTTAGTTCTTGAACTAAGAGCCTGGGTGATATCTCTGAGTCTTTTCTCTCAAGGCTATCACTCTACTACTTTGAGCCACAGTTCCAATTCTGATTTTCTGTTGGTTGTTTGGAGATAAGAGGTTCATGGACTTTCCTGCCCAGGATAGCTTCAAACCATGATCATCAGATCTCAGCCTCCTGATTAGCCAGGATTCCATACCTGAGCCGTCCATGTTTTTAATAATTTAGTAAATTCTACAGTTACAGAAGTTATAATTTATCATTATAACTTTTATATGTGTATATTTATATCAATGCATACATATTGAAATATTTTAACATATTTTTGTATCTACAGTACATTTATGAAATCATCCTTCATTATAAAATAACATGGAAACAAGTTTAATGCGGAGCAAAGCAAAGGGAATTGTCACGTTTCTTGTTGTTAAATGAAATATGAATTGTGAGAATCAGTTTCAGAAAACAATTTAACAAAATGGATAATGGCTTTAATTCCAATCCCTTTATTTGCCCATATTGTACATCCTCACACATGAGTGTCAAAGTCAAACCACATTTTTTTGCCTTTGTATTTAAATCACATGTTATAATTTAGTGGATAGGTGAAGTAATGAAATAAAGATTAAAATAATAGTAAGTGAGGCTATGAGTTAGAGCTGAAAATTATTTTAAATATGATAATAGCTAATTAATTCCATATCTCTTACTTTTACTCTATTATCATATCAATCATTCCCACATTAGGAAAGTACATAGAAGGTTCTTACTAAATCATGTGTAAAATTATGAAAAAAATGTATTAAAAGAATATGGGCACATCAGGGCTGTGAAAGTGGCTCAGTAGTAGAGCTCTTGCCTTGCATGCATTAGGCCCTGGGTTTGATTCCTCAGCACCACATAAGCAAAAAGAAGAAACTGGAAGTGGCTCTGTGGTTCCAGTGGTAGATCATTAGCCTTGAGCAGAAAAGCTGAGGTACAGAGCCCAGGCCCAGAGTTCAGGCCCCTTGACTGGACAAAAAAAAAACAACGAAGAATATGGGCACAGTGTGGTTTTAGCTGATTGTAGGGGGTAGTGTGTTTTTGAGGTCTTGAAAAACATTGTGATGGAGATGATGGAAGGGATGTGCTTATTCTGGAAAATTGGCTAGAGGATTGCTCCCAGAAAAATAGTGGTGAATTCTTCCAAAATTTACAGTAAAATCACTCTCACAATCACGTTCTCTACTGCACTATTAACCATAGAGAACTTATGGAAACAGCTCAGAAACCCTTTAGCGGAGGGATAGTTGGAGAAAGTGTTGCACATATACACAATTGGATTTCACCCATCCACTATAAAGACTGTTACAGCAGTTGCAAAGAAATGGATAGATCTAAAATTATTTTAAATAAACGAGGTCAGAGCCAGACACACAAAGGATGCTTATTTGGAAGCCAGAATTTTATGCAAGTTAAACAACAATATTAATCAAAGCATGATATTTGCAGAGGAGTATTTGAAAGGTATAATTTCTTATAAAATTGAACTTTTAATGCAACAAAATGAATACCAGGAAAATATCACTTGGAAAATGTGAGGGGAAGTCAAAGGGAAGGAATAAAGGGACTTCTGGAAGTAGAGAGTGAAGCCATAATATTCAATGCAGATAGTATAAAACTAGAAAAAATGAAAGTGGAGTGAGGTTTGGAAGGATGTGAGAAAGTTATGTAAAGATCCATTGTTCTTATAAACTGATTCGTTGAATGGAAAACCTTTCGTACAACTATTTAATAAAAATATAATTAAAAACAATGGAGACATCTGATCTTACACCATGAGTCAATATGATAATTTCCTTCTCAGAAATTTTCTTTGCAGGTATTATCCTCATAATGACAAAAATGTGAACAACCCAATGAAAGTCAATACATCTCTTTGCATATCCTAAATAGACACAATATAAAAATCACAGTAAAAATATTAGAATATATCACATGATAAAATAACAGGTACAAAGTATCAAACTCTGATTGTTTTTCCAAGTACTTTACTTTTGATATCTAATTTAATCCTTACAATAATCCCATAAAGTGGAACTACTTCTATTTTTAATTCTAAGATGATGATATTTAACTCTTCAGAGTTGGAATTACTAGTACAACATTGCACACATAGTAAGTGTTAGCCTGCGGTCCATTCCCACCATATCAAATAACCTCATTCTATTTTATAACTAAATACCAGCACTCAGGCTACTAATTCTAGGAAAATTTCCCAAAATTATTGTGCACACTCTAATAATATTTCACATTATCTTTCTTAGAAAATAGGTAATTAAGCCGGACACCAGTGGCTCATACCTATAATGCTAGCTACTCAGGAGGCTGAGATCTGAGGATTGAGGTTCAAAGCCGGCTCGGGCAGGACAGACTGTGAGACTCTTATCTCTAATAAACCACTAGTAAGCTGGAAGTGGCACTGTGGTCCAAGTGGTAGAGTGCTCGCCTTGAGTGGAAGAGTGCAGGGACAGTACCCAAGCCGAGAGTTCAAGCCCCATGACCAACAACAACAACAAAAAAGAAAATAAGTAACTGTAATATGAAAATTCCAAGTTCATAATCAATTTATACCTCTCTGGTGAAAGGAACTGCTAAACTATAACATTCTTGGTTTCTAGCTCAAAATAGTAGAAATCATATTTTATTCCTTCACTCTACACTGCACTGCCTGGGGACACCATCTCTTACCCCATTCTTACTGAAAGAATGACCTGCCCAATTCCTGATGAAAACAGACTGCAGGTCTTTTGGAGCAATCGTTTCCACATTGTAGCTCACCTAAATTGTTTACCATTAGAAGTATTTTCATTGTTTTTTATACCCAACATTTTGAGAGAAATGTACTACTTTAAAATGTTATTAAAATAAGACTGATATAAAAATCACTTTTGACTCCAGATAAATATTTTACCCTTCATATACCCAAAAATGCAGTCTGACCTATCATTAATGTTAGGAACGAGAGGGTGAAAATCATAGACACCAAGACCTAAGTATGAATTTAAGACTCTCCAACTTGTGAATACAATTGGTTTAAAAAGACATCAATACTACTGCATTTTTAAATTCCCTATGATCATGATAATGATTCCCTATGATAATGATAATGATAAACTATTAACACTTAAAAATAACTCATTTTCTTGCGAGTAGGACACAAAACACAAAGTTAAGCCTAATCATTTTAAAAGAACATTATTTATACTAAAAGTTCATTCATAACTAAAGAGAGTCTACAACTAACTGAAGTACAGAGACACAAAGGAAATAATTTAAGTGCATCATGTACATTCAATGGACTGTTAATAGGAAACAAAGTTATACCAATAATTAGCTTACCCAATTCACTTACGTTCTTTTATTCTATTCCATTTACTTTCATAAAAACTGGGTTTTCATAAAATGATGCATAAAAAAGCCTATATACCCACTTACATTTACAGATCTTAACAATTTTTATTTCAGAAATTTTATCTCTATAGTCAACGAACTGATATAAAACTAAAATATTCAAAGGATTTTCAGAAATTGCAAGACTTGCTCTGGGATGTTATGTAAGCCTTATTTGTTAAAATTGCCATAGTTACTCCCACAAAAGAGCCATTAGTAAAGATCCCTGTGCATGTACAAAATACTTTCAAATACGTCCACAATCTGGACATGACACATGCTTTTTGTTTGTTCATTTTTGAAAGGAATATCTAACAAGCATATCCACAATACTTACTTTCAATCAATAAGATGGGATATTCAAACGTAATATGGGTTTGATTATCTCTTAGTGAGAATAGATATGATCTTGCAAAGAAAGAGATTTTCAATAGAAATCCGGAAAGAGTTTATCCAATTTCTGTTTTACAGGAATAACCAGAGAGTAATATCTGTTTGGTAAAGTCGGTCCAAATCATTCCATGAGTGTATCTTAAAAGTATAACCAATTTAAGCCGGGCGCTGGTGGCTCACGCCTGTAATCCTAGCTACTCAGGAGGCTGAGATCTGAGGATCACGGTTCAAAGCCAGCCCGGGCAGGAGAGACCATGAGACTCCTATCTCCAAAAAACCACAAGAAAACCGGAAGTGGCGCTGTAGCTCAAGTGGTAGAGCGCTCGCCTTGAGCTGAAAAGCTGAAGGACAGCGCCCAGGCCCAGATTTCAAGCCGCATGGCCGACCAAAAAAAAAAAAAAAAAAAGTATAACCAATTTAAGAGGTCAAATATATATTTTGTACTGACAATGATTTTACAGCAATAACTTACTACCTAATTATGTCTGTATCTTCTTACCTAACATACAATAAGAGCTGAAAGCAGTCTCTTTATCTAACTTAAGGTTGTAAATGCTTTGATTATGATGACGTTATTATTAGACAAATAGTATGTACAGACCGGTGGTTCCACTGAAATGACATGACAGAAGACTGATAAATAAAAACATTGCAACACAGTTAGCTCTTTTCAGCCTCACCCTGTCCACATTGGCAAGCAACATTGCAACAGCACACACACACACATATACACATACACACATGTTCACACATGTATACACACATATACATGCATGCTAAATTCAGGGTTTATTGTACAAAAAAGTTCAAATAAAATATTAGTGATTAGGACAAATGATAATATGCCTTATTGCAAAATAATACATAAACCATCACCACGCATGTTACATTTTATCTGCCTCTCCACATGTGACCACTTAATTTATTTTTAATTAATTAATTGCCTTATTAATTAATTCGTTTGTTTGGTGCAAATACTAGGGCTTGAAATCAGGACCTGGCTTTGTCCCAGTATTTATTTTTTGTTTCAGTTTTCTCAAGGCTAGCATTTTACTGCTTGTACCACAGTTTCATTTCTAGCTTTTGCTGGTTACCTTCAAATCAGAATCTAATGGACTTTTTATTCCTTGGTCTGCTTTCAAACCACAATCCTCACATTTCATCTTTCTGATTAATTACTACTAAAGACATAAGCCATGAGTGTGGCTTCTACTTTTTCCTCTATAGGTATCTAATGCACATATTTAGATATTAATTTAAAAATGAGAAGCAAGGTGTACAGTGATGATACTGTCCTGTCAGAAATACAAGTTAGTAATGTAAATTTATTCTTAAGACCATACACAAAAAATACCATGATATAGTGTAAGAGAACTCACTATTGAACATATGAGCGTTAAGAGTTTTCTAATAGATCCATTATATATTGGTACCAAACATTAGAAAAATACATGAGGCATTGGTAAAATAGAAGTCCTTTGCATGACTACATACATTCCTTGTTTTTTTAAAAGACATTTGCTTTCATCTAAAAAGTAGGCCTGTCTTTCGTCTTCATGTGATATTGATGATTGAAAGTGAGGAAGTCAAAATGTATTAGTAGTCCTTAACTATCAATTCACATTTTTTTCTTGGAGAATATAATGATCAAATCAGTAGTTCAGAATCAGCAAGCAATAGTTCAGAATCATGCTTCCAGTGCAAGTGAATCATGAGTAAGAAATCCTCAATGCCAGTTTCCACAAAGTTTTGTCACAGATACCATCTCCCTTCCTTCTCTAGCTGCTTTACTACCCTCCTATTCCTTCATTGTACAGGAAAAGCATGATTCAACTGATTTCAGTCAGATCTGTTACTAGAATTATCAAGGATTTAGTTGATTTTCTGTAATTTGATCAAAGTTATGTCTCTTTATGTAGGCTACTAAAAATGTATTTACTAATTTCAAGTAAATACATGAATTCTATTTCCATCTTTTTTAAAAAATAAAATTTTGTTTGCTCTATAAATTGATCAGAGGCATAGATTTTGTGGCTAGCTAGGTCACTGCACATCTGTCTCTCTCTCTCTCCCTTTCTTGGTTCTCATGGATAATATGATTGCTCCATAATTATCCTAATTTATTTTGCTTTTATATTTTTGGTTGTATCATTTCACTTTTTGCTTTGCCATTTCCCAAATCATTTATATAGAGGGCATTAGATCCTATTTTCTCATTCCTAGAAAAAGTTGCACATGAAGACATCACTGGTCCTCATTTTCAGTGTGTATGTTTGAATACGGAGGAACATCTTTCCTCTGCTCTCCATAAATTCCCTACGAATAGTAAAATTGGAAAAACAGAAAACAAATAATGGTGAATAAACAGATGCAGAAAATTCACCGAATATTTCTGACCAGTTCAAACAATATGAACTATTAGGGAAATACATGGACACCTCATTCCCACTGGAACTCAAAGTCTCTGGTTAGACAATACTTAGGAATATGAGGAACAACATGAAAAAGTAAGGAATGGTATCAACTGCAAGAAAAAAATGGAGAAGGATCCAAGCAATTTTCTTCATTGGGCTGCCGAAAATATTCAGCTTACTACAGTGTGGAGACTTCTTTCCCAAAAGGCCACTCATGTGAATAGTAGGGATGACGATGTGTATACCCCTCTTCATCGAGAAGCCTACAGTGGACACTTAGGCATTGTCAGTGAGTTGGTGTCTCAAGAGGCACATGCAATAACTGTAGATGACTGGACATCCCTGCATAGTGCATATACGTGGAATAATACCAGAGTGGCTTCTTTCCTACTTCATCATGATACAGATACCAATGCCCAAACTAAAGGCCTCTTGACACCCTCACATCTTGCTGCTGAGAATTGAGATAGCAAAGATACACTGGATCTCCTTCTTTTGAACCATTATATAAAACCAGGCCTGAAGAACAACATAGAAGAAACTGCATTTGATATTGCCAAAAGGATAAGTATGTATCATTACCTCTATGAAGTTGTGGAAGGCTGCACAAATTGTTCACCTAAGTCCTAATAGCAATATCTTTTTTTATTTTTTGGTCGGTCATGGGGCTTGAACTCTGGGCCTGGGAGCTATCCCTGTGCTTTTCAGCTCAAGATGAGTGCTCTACCACTTGAGCCAGAGCTCCACTTCCAGTTTTCTAGTGGATTATTGGAGATAAGAGTACCACAGACTTTCCTTCCCAGGCTGGCTTTGAACCGTGATCCTCGGATCTCAGCCTCCTGTGTAGCTAGGGTTTATAAGCATGAGCCACCAGTCCCTGGCAACACCAATATTTTACCATAAAAATTCATGGATTCCGCAGAATTCTTCCAAGTGAATTGCCTGCATTGGATGTCAAAATGTATTCAATAGTTTTTGTATACATGTACAGTGATTTCTTTGGGGTTTGTGATTTTTTAATCAGAAATAATTTTAACTTACCTGTTGAAATGAGTAGTACAGAAGATAAAATATTTCTGGTGCTTGCATGAAAATGTATATTTTAAAATATTCTATATTCTATTTTTGCATAATGTTCATAATTTATTTTATTTTCTCCTAGATATACTTTGAATTCTACATTATTTTATAATATATAGGTTCATTAACATGTCCTTTCCGATTGAATTCCATATAGAAACAGTTTTATTCCTTTTTTTTCTAGGTCTTAATATTATTTTTCTTTGGGATAAAATGACAATGTTGTCTAATTTGAAAATTTTTGTAAAGTTTATGTTATGTAAACGCCTATCTGAGGTGAAGATTTAATACACTGATGTCAAACTAAATTTAATTATATGAATTGTGTGTATTTTTATACTTGTAATTTTGTAATCAACTTTTTAATAACTGTTTTTCATTTCTTGCATCTGAAGAATGAAAAATATGGAATACTTCTCAAATTTTCATATTATCCTTGTGCAAGTGCCATGTTAATATCTGTATTATAATTTGAGTATACATGCTGCTGAAGCATGTAGTATCCTCTAAATTATGTAGTTAATGAAGCAATCTTTATACAGGCTTATACCTATGGGTGCCTACTTCTAACAAGGAAACCTTATTGTTCCTAACAATGCTATCGATCTTATTTCCCTAAAATTCTGTGAATAGTGGAAAAAATTATATTGAACAGTTGATTACTCACATTTGCAAATTTTTTTGTGAATGACTATCTTAAGTCTTTTGATTTGGAATTTGATCATACTCTCAATTATTTATAGATAGGTCCAAAAGTGATGGCTTTTTCAAGTATTTATTTATCCAACTGAATTAGCTTTGTGGACCTAATGGATTCAAAGTAAGCGTTGCTTGAGAGCTACTTCTAAACTTCTTCAGCTGACATTTTCCCAAATGAGGTGTTACTGGCACAAATGTCTACCTGAGCCTTTACCCTTTTTCCATATGGGAACAGACCAACCAGAACATCTTACCCTGACAGCATAGATTGTCTTACTGGAACAAAACTAATCTTGGTTACAAGGGATCATAGAGAGATGAACAGTTCAAACAGAACTGTTCAGACTAGAAGGTATTCTATCAAAATATAATTGTTTATTATACCTTCCATTTCAAAAGTAGCTAAAGCCAAGAAGGTGAAAAAATTGTTTATATGCATGATTACTTAATGTCCTGGCCTGTCTACCATCCAACCAGGCAGGAACTTACACTACTGCCTTTTTATCACCAAATATTTTCAGAAGTCCATATATTTCTCCTCATTATTAGGCATTAAATTGATAATGTTTTAATCACAGTGTTTCCTATTGCCTCCATGCTGTAAATCTACAAATGGTAAAGTTTTAGGTCTAATTCTATCAAACACTGAGGTAGAGATAATGGAATAATACTTTAAAACAAAGTTGCCTTTGATACAGTAACTACAACAGAACAATGCAAAACATGTGTCTTTTAATTATATTATATATAGTTATATATTTTATATTTATATGTGCTGATTTTATATTTCACACAGTGAAACTTACTGGAATTAGTTGATAATTGGACAAATAAATTGATATTTATTCCAATAAATAGATTTGGAATATAAATAATTAGGTTTAAAATATATATTAAACTATAAAAAGTATCAATGCAATGTTTTTAGTATAAACTTGTGATACATTGTAACTGTTCTTGGTCTTCTGAATCCACATGGTAAAAAACAATGTTTTCCTCTAATCTATAACGGATTTTACTCTGCTCCTCTGTTTACTGTTTTAACTCTCTTGTCCCAGGTTGTTTTTCTCCATATTTCTGAATCATTCCTACTGATTATGCCCAAATTTTGCTAAGATGTCTAAAAAATATTATTCTTCTGCATTAACCATGGGTCCTAGGATCCCAGGTCCCAGTTGCCTGCATCATCAGATAATAGGGGCAAGACTTCCCAACAAGGCCCATGCAACATGTCCACACAAAGTAATTGAATACCCATCTCAATTTCTCATTTCCTACATTTCAGGGCCCCAGTTCCTTGAGATGCAGGAATTAGCAGTAAGCAATTGTGAAATGCAAGGCAACTTAAAATGAAGGATGAGATCACAAAATTTGAGAGAAAGTACTGTAATTCAAACATTCAACTTACAGATGACCAGCCCATATGAGTTAACAAGTTCACAAAATTACATAAGATTATTTTTAATACCCCACCCCTATGATTAATGAAAGATTTTATTCCAACATAAATTGGCCAAAAAATAGTTCCTGGAAGGATTGATCCATAATTGATCTACCAAAGCCCAGAAAGCTTGACTTAGAGGTCAAATGTAATTCAGAAAAAACATTTGAAGCACTTCAAAAAAAACATTTGAAGTGCTTCAAAACACTGGGACTTCAGTACAACATGGTTCTGTCGTATAAAAATGTCACTCTCAAACCAATGATAATCTACATTGAATCTCCTAAAAGTGTATTCCTTTTCAAATAACCTTTTCAAAATCACATTCGCCAAAATAACATTTGACAAGTTGATGATACTTAGTGACATTACAAGCTTTTCAAGTGTAGGGAGCAAGTTACAATAGAGTTGAATTATTTACACAACACTAATGCAAAACACGTTCCATCTTTCATTGAAGTGTAGAAATAGTACCACCCACAATTTGTGTTTTTCAGTAAGGGCCTTCCAGAAATGTGAAATGTGATTTCTGATTTCTTTGGGATTTTCCCCTATGGTTTATCCCTGCTGTATTTCATTTTGTATTGTGTATATATTTACCTTAATTAGCAAAGGGAAGAGGAAAAGCATAATGGTGAGACAAAGGACAAAAGGAAAACCAATGCAATAGCAATACTCACAAGACAATATGTTGGAAACGTACATTACAACTTGTGAGGGGTGAAGGGGTGAAGGAAAACTGTGAGAAAAATGAGGGAGTATTAACAAGTTTGAAAAGTTATGATTTAATTCCGTACAATTACTGTAACACCTCTGTACATCACTTTGATAATAAAATTGAAAAAAATAAGCTGCGTAAAATATACTTTCACTGTGTTGGCACAGTAAATAATATTCTTTATGTAGTAATATTTTAAAAATCAATACTATTTGGCATCTAATTTGAATTAATTACCCCTTCTTTATCAGAGGGTCATCAACTTGAATGTTATCCAACTAGAAAATATTTTCACAATATAATTGCCAAATTTTTCAAAAAAGAATAAATTTAGTACTTTCTCATTCTAAAACAGAAAACAGTTTAATGCTATGGAAACCCATAACTTTTAAAAGTAAGTAAGTTGTTAAGAGGACAGAATATATGTGTTCTTCAAAATTCGTATGACTAATAACTACTCATTTTTAAATTCGCAACATTCCTGAGAGATTCAAAACAGTACCTGTTTGCTTGTTATGTAATTCTGCAATAGATGCATTTTCTAATGGGGTGTTACAGATTGAGAAGTCAACAGAAAAATAGCCACATTCTGGTAGAGGATAAGACTATGAAGCATGTGTAATAATTAATTCAAGAGTAAACAATTGTTTATCAGAGTAAGCTATTATTTCTATGACCATCAATCCCAAGATTTATGCGATAAAGTCATCCTAGCTCAAAAGTTTCCAACTTGTAAGGGGCACCTTAAAATTCCTTAATTCACATCATGAATACCTTATCTCTATTTTGAAAAAATACTACACCTCTGCTAATGTGAGGCCCTCCTTGTTCTGAAAAGAACACCACAATAAACTGAACTGCATCATTTTTCCTCCACTGGTATTCTTGAGATCAGAACACATGCAAATATTATTTATATTTACAGTTTTTTAACTATCATAGATATACAGGATGCAAAGATAGGAAAATTATGGTTCAAAGCCCACCCAGGCAGGAAGGTTTCTTAGAATCTTATCTCCAGAAAACTCCACAAAAGCCAGACTCAAGTGGCACTGAGGTTGAAGTGGTAAGGCACGAGCCTTGAGTATAAACAGGCTCAGAGACACTGCCCAGGCTAGCATTTTTCTCCATGTATACAGAGGCACGTAAATAAGGAAATGGCTTCCTGTATTACATATAGGTAGAAGAAAGTAGATGTCACACAATTACTCTGTTCATACCATATTAAAGCAAACCCTTAAAATATTGGTTTTTCTAAATTTATAAATTAATGTCATCCATTTGTTGGCAACTCTTTCTAGATTATTCACATTAACATGGTATACATGAACTGGGTGAATTATCTATTAACTATGTTCTAATTATAACTCTCTTGAAAGAATATCTAGGCAAATAGAATGCCAGAATCATTTGTGAATTTTTCACTTAATCTCTCTACTTAAAAAGAATTTTGTAGTATCCTATAGAATATGAAATTACAAACAAAACCAAAAAATATATTTTAAATGTAAATTCTAATTTAACAAGGTCTACAAAGTCCTACATTAGGCGTATGTTACTATTTCTCCAGACTTAAGCTTTTGTAATCCTTCAACATTTATTTGGAATCCAACAGAATGAGGCTTTCTTACTTTTGCAAATTTTTGGATGGGAATCATGAGCTATTTTGCATCTAGGAATGTTCTGTAATGATGAGAACATTTAAAACACAAGTGAGGATATATATGATTTGCATTCATTAGGAACCTTGACCTCTCAAAACATAATGACACAATTAGCCCAAACTTCCAACTCTATATTCCTTTCTTTTTGTTTGGTTGGTTTTACTGAGACAAAATTATTCACGTGGTCCAGGGAAGGTATCCTCATGTAATTCCACTCTTTAATCTCCTGTCTGAGTGCAAGAATTCCAGACTTGTAGCACATTGCCCTGTCATAGTTTGTTTATTTAATCTATAACAGACTAGCAATTCTGAACTTCTCCTATGATCTTATCCATTAGACTGACTGCTCAGACTGTTTATGTACTATTTTCAAAGATGTTTTAACATTTGACAAAGGATATGAACATTTTCAGATGCATCTGCAGGGTTCCCTGATTCATTCCTCCATGGATCTTATCCCATTGGTCCGTCCCAATGTAATATTCTCAACTTCTGGGGAAAAGTTCAGTTGAGGGCTTGCTAATATTAAAAATTATCACTTGATTCTAATCTTACTCAAGACCGATTTCCTATTGTTTTCTACGTATTCTGAGTGTTGTTTCATTTGTGTATTTTTGTGTGCACCTATAAGTGCCTCTGTGTGTATGTGTATGTTTGTACGTATGTATGCAAAAACCTAAAGCTGTTATTCAGCAATCTTGCTCGTGAGTGGTATTCCAGCTTTTGCCTAGTTAATTATAGGTAGTGTCGCAAAGCCTATACTGTCCAAGCTGGATGCAAATTGAAATTCCCAGACTCCTTTACATTCTTAGGTTTTATTTTTCCAGGAGTATCAACTTTTAAACTTCAAACACTTTTGTGAGTGTAAAGTCTAACCTGTAGCCCAGATTTTTAACTTGAGAATTCATGTAAAGATAGATAAACATATACATTACATATCCTGAGTGTACACTGTTAGAAATGTGATCATAAACTCAGTTGTTTTGAGATCTGAGGATTGGGTTTAAAGCCAGCATGGGTAGGAAAGTCCTGGAGACTCATTTCTCCAATAATTACCAGAAAACTGGAAGTGGTACTGTGGTTCAAGTGGAAGAGCACTATCCTTGAGCTGCATTTCGGAGGGACAGCAACCTGGCCCATATTTCAAGTGCCACGAACAAAAAAAAAAAGAATATAAGAAAAGGAAAGAAAAAGAAATGTGATCTTAGCCACCATGTTCATTGCTAGTATAATTCCTGTTCTCCTAAGAAGGACTCTTTTTTTCCAATTAAATCTATTCTCCCATATCTGACTTGCGTTGGAAAACGAATCATTCTTCCATTTTCCTTTTTGCACATTTAGGTGATTAGCAAGCGTGATTTAGAAAAGGAGTGGCCTCATGCTTCATGTTCCACTTAGCAATAATGCTTTCTCTATATCACTCCCATAAATCTACATACTGGACTTGGCTTTATTGTTTCAATGTTATCGTTATCTTATTTGTAGAGTCTTCTATACTGTAGTGAACACTTATACATAAACACAGAACTTCTTTTTCTCCTATAATTGCTATTGTTTCTCTTACTGTTAACTCATGTACACTTGGGAAATTAATGCACAGCACATAGACCCAAAAAAAATGATCTGAGAACATTCTTCCCATTTAAAATTCACCTTAATTTACAGAGCACATAAGAAGTTTGAACAAAATGTTCTCATGGATAATGTATTTATAAGCAATTTAAATTTCATTTCTCTTCACTAAGTTTGCTCTGAAACACGTGTTACCTCAAGTCCAAAAGTGTCCTTGTGCTATTTCAATGAAGCAAGAAAACATTCGTATTTTTCCTGGAGCAGCACCATAGTTTGTTACTGGAAGAAAATGGAAGTAACTGTTAATGGATGTGGAAACTGATTCCAGGAGAGAAATTGAACATAGAGAAATGACAAAGTTGAAGTTAACTATTGCTTTCCTTTTTACTGCAGAAGAAAAGAATCCAAGGCTTGAAGGAAACTATGTCTCTGACTTTTTTGAGTGTGTCCTTTACTCATGTAAAACTTGTCTGTAAACTTCCAGTTGAGAGTATTATAAAAGGAAACAGTATACCATTTAAAGGCCAGCATAGAACAAAAGAAAGTAACTTTGTTTTAAAAGTGTTCTACTGCAAAGAAGCAAAGATATGGAGGTTTTAAAGTGTCTTATGGATGGATGGTTCACTCCTGAGATGATTCTCTTGTTGCAGGAATCAGTTATCAAGTCCTTTATTCTGGTCCTGTGTTTTCCGTAACAATAAGGATTCCAGAAAAGCAGGATCCAGTGAGTATGATCAGCAAAAGCAGCCTCTTCTCAGATCACCATTATTTTAAGGAGAGTCCCAAAGAAACACCCAGGGTTTGTTTTGTTTGTTTGTTTGTTTAGTTTGTGCTTGTTCTGGGGCTTGAACTTAGAGACTGGCCCCTGTTCCTGAACAGTTGTCTTTCTTTCCCACCTGGCCCAAAGCTATTACTCTACTGCTTGAGCCAAAACTCCACTTCTGGATTTTTTGGTATTTAATTACAGATAAGAGTTTGACAGACTCTCTTGCCTGGGTTGGCTTTGAACTAAGACAGTAAGAAAGCTAAGTGACATCAACTGTATGGACTTCTCTTTTGAACCAAGAAATATTAGATGAAGTTTATTATATAGCTAATATCTGACCATTTTTAAAGAAGAGAAATGTTTAGCAAAGAAGCCATAACAAATAACTTAGCCAAAGTAGGTGCACTACTAAATCATTTGGGACAATTACAATAGTAATTCACATTCCTTTGGGGGAAACTTAATATTTGCACTTTTTTGTTGGTTGTGGGGATTGAACATTGATCCTGGGCACTGTATCTCAGCACTTCAGCTCAACTGAGCACTCTACTACTTTAGTTATAACACAATTTCCGGGTTATGGGGGTTAATTGAAGATAAGTGTTTCATGGACCAGTGTTTCCTGACCAGGCTGGCTTTGAACCACAATCCTCTGGTCTCAACCTCCTGAGTAGCTAGGATTAGAGGCATGAGCCACTAGCACCCGGCTCATATTTGCATTTATGTGCACTTAATGTCACTATGTAGACAAAGAATGGAAATCTGAACCAAATGATGTGACATTGAAGCTTTTCAGAATAATTGAGGTAGCAATAAATATGTCCTCCTTTCCCATTTTGTTACATTAATGACTCATGAGCTATGGGACTCTTATATTAGCATCCCATTTCAGAAAATGTTCATAGAGAAATATAGAAAGACAGATTTTTAGAAAGCAAAGGAGATCAGGTATGAAAGAACAACATAGAACGAGATACATTTATCACACAGAGATTAAGAACTAACCTAGGATATTTTGAATGCTAAAGGCAATGAGGAATAAACCTAGTTGATAACTAGTTTTTCAATAACCAAAAATAGTTCCCTAGAACGCTTTCTGCTATACCTTAGTTACTATTATTTTTTCTTTCCATCTGGAGTTATTCCTTCTCTTCTGTCACAACCGTTAATTAGCCTCTGCCTTTTTGGTGCAATGACTTGCCAAAAGAGTTTCCAAATCTCACTTAGACTACCCTTCTCATTGTGATTAGCAGTGACCACACTCAAAAGCCTGGAATCTTTGAATTTCCAGAAATAATCACCTAATATCTAAGCACATTCCTGGCATTAATTGATATGACCTAATGAACAAAATATTTTTTCAACACAGTATCCTAACACAGGTAAAGTACATTAATTAGGGACTATTGTCAGGTATCAGTATGGAAGGAGCAATTATACATTCCAAGTATAGGTTCTTTATTTTTCATTTACTAATTAAATGTTCATTGTTGTTGTTGTTGCTGTTGTTGTTTTGGCAGTCCTGGAGCTGACACTCAGCGCTTGGGAATTATTCCTCAGCTTTTCTTTTTTATCTCAAGGCTAACCTTCCACCATTTGAGGCACAGGACCACTTCCAGTGTTTCCTTTGCAATTTATGTGGTACTGAGGAATTGAACCCAGGGTTTCATGCATGCTAGGCAATCACCATACCATGAAGCCACATTCCCAGAGCCCTAAATGACTTTCTTAAGATGCATTACCTTTTTTTTTTTTTTTTTTAGGATGTACTTAATGATTTCTTTTTTTTTTTTTATCTTTTTTTTTTTTTTAAATTTTATTTTATTTTATTTGAGAACATACTGTAACTATGTATCATAATTTTAACCAGAAATTTTTGCTAGAAAAGAGCATTGACCACAGTACGGAGTCCAGGAAGGCTAGATGGACAATGGATAACTGTCACCTTGTAGACAGGGCACAGAGGGACTTACCTCATGGAGCTGGTACAATAGACTGAGCGAGACAGCTCCTGACCCACAGCCTACCTCCAGAATGAGAGGGCCACCTTGGTTCCAACCACATGGGGATGCTGGGCCACCTCCTACAGCACGCATTGAATCAGTTCCTGAGAGAGAAAGAGAAAGAAAGAAGGTCAGAATTACACTTAAGCCAGGTGCTGGTGGATCAGGCCTATAAGCTGAAGTACAATTGAGGCTGAGATATGAAGATCGTGATTTATAGCCAGCCCAGGAAGGAATACCTGTGAGACATTTATCTCCAAAGAGCCACCAGAAAATTGGAAGAGGTGCCATGATTCACGTGGTAGATTGCTAGCTTTGAGCTGAGGAGCTCAGGGAGCTGCCCCGGGCCCAAAGTTCAAGCCTCATGACTGAAAAGAAGTGGACTTCCCACCACAAGAAGTGGACTGAATAGCACTCATTGTCCTAGGAAGGATGGCAGAGAAGTCAGGCCGAGCTTCCTGTCAGCTGGAAGTTATTAGTAGGTCACCCGGCTTCTCTGTGCATCAGTTTCCCCAGCTTCATAACTGAACAAAGTGAAGGATCCCGTTACTCATGGGGATAGGGTAATAAAGAAAGAGAGCCATGTTTTGTTTCACAATCCCTTACCTGTTGCACCATTAATAACACACACCATCGGATATCTTTCCAGGTATCTTCCTAATATATGCTCACAGAATTGCCAAGAACAGTATCAGATGGTGCCTCCCTCTGTGCCTGTCCCTGCTCCAGAGATCCCTCTGTATTAATCCCTTGTTTCCTCACAACTGTCACATGAGGAAATTGAAGTTGAATGGTCGAGGTCCAACCCAGAGCTTCACCTCTGGTCAAGAATCGGCTGCCATGGACTGAGTTTGGGACAATCCATCTAAACCAATGATTGAGCGTGGCGCTACATGTCTACCATCCCAACTACAGAAGACTGGGCCTAGTGGTTCATGCCTGTCACAGATAGGAGGACCATGATACAGCCCAGCCTGAGCATATATTAATTCTCCATCTCAGAAATGTCCAAGACAGAAAAGCTTGACTCACATGGTAGAAGACCTGACTGGCAAGCCTAAGGCCTTGAGGTCAAACCCTAATATACCAAAAAGAACCAGAGTCCCAGTGCCAGATGCTCATGCCTATAATCCTACGTACTCAGGAGGCTGAGATCTGAAAATCATAGCTCAAGATTTAAAATAGGGCTGGCCTCACCCATCAGACATCATGATGAGAAGACCCAGAGTCTGACCTATGCTGTTGCGCTCCATACTAGCATAACTCATATCCTCACTAAGTGTTGGCCTTGCTCTCTGTCCCCCTAGGAAGCTATCCCCTGCAGGCCGCACTCCCAGGTTCTCCCAAGCTCGCACTGCCACCAACCAGGCCCAAGGGAGTACTCAGCTCCATTGCACACAGATCCCTTGTTCTTGTAATTTAAGTGTGCTGTGTCCCCTTCACACCTCTCACCATTCCAGGCCCCCAGACCTCAGCTGTGAAGCCCATACATGCCCCAAATATAGCAGGTAGAAGTTACCAAAGCATTCAGCCTCCTTTTTACAACCCACTTCTACACACACACACATACACACACACACACACACACACACACACACACACACACACACACACACACATCCAGAACGGTGACAGAAGTCTCATCCATGCAGCACCTGCAATTTGCCAACTCATCACTCACCTGAGCAGAGTCAGGCTGTATAATGAAAAAGATATCTCTCTCTCTGTGTCCCTCTCTCTGTCTCTCTCTGTCTCTTTGTCTTCAGGTGAAAGATTGACCGAGCACAGAAGACAAGGGCTCACACAGCAAGGGTGTCTATCTTCTGTATCCAACATCTCCCATCTCCAGAAAAAAAGGAAAAGACCCCAGAAGGCAGGTGTAGACATGCTGTTCCCCACCTCTGATTAAAGCCACTGGGTTCCCACCAGGGAGAGAAAGGGCACAGATGTGCGGCTGTGTGGTTCCCACTGCTCCAGGCCAGAGGATCTGTGGCACCCACTCTTCACCCAATCCTGCATCTCCCCATTTCCTGGGACACTAGCCACTGGGAATGGTGGTAGGATACTCTGGTCAACACCTACCCCCACACCTGGGGCACATTTGTGTCAGTGTGTGGGCCAGACTGTGGGGCACAGTGGAGGCGTGGGTCCAGGTCGGAGGTGAGGGGGATATGGAGTAGCAGGGTGCGGGGCTCACATGTGTTGCTGGCAGAAGTTGTTGGCAACTGCTCAAGGTGGGGCAAGCAGCAATGGCAGAGGCATGACAGACACTCAGGCCCTGAGCAGAGAACAGGGCAGCCAGGACCAGGTCAGAGCCACAAGCTAGCTCGTGGCACACCATTACACCATTGCCTGAGGAATCCATGGGTCTGAACCCGGCAGCACCAGGTTTGAAATGCTGCTCCATGGGGAAAGGGGGAGGGGCCAGGGCTCAGGCAGGCACATGGTGGGCCTGAGGAAGGCCTCTCCTCCTAGGTCTGGAGTCTTTTGCTCACCACTCAGCCATCTCTACCTTCCTCAACTGCTGGTAGTGTTGTCAACAAACAGAGGGAATCACAGTGCTACTGGGCAGCATGGAATGGGGGCGTGGCCACCATTCTTGTATCCCATTGGTCAGAAAGAACCATGAAACAATGGGGGTGTGTCTGGAATCCTGTGATGCAGAATGGACGGAGTCAAAATGACAGCACCCCCTTTCCCCAGAACTCTGTCCAAGCCAGTTGGGGACAAGAGAGTGACCTGCTTTAGCAGGATGACTGTACAAATTATTGTGTATGTCTGTTTGTTCCCAGACCTTGAACTTAGGATCTGGGCACAATCTGTGAGTTGCTTTTGATCAAGGCTAGCTCTCCACCACTAGAGTCACACGGCTTTACCTCTTGCTTTCTTGGCACAAGTTGGACAGGAGTCTCAAGGACTTTCCTGCCTAGGGTGACTTTGACCATGATCCTCCTTTCACAGCCTTGTAAGTTTTAAGGATGACTGCTGAGAGCCACTGATGCATGGCTAATCATTGGTTTTGCTGATGTTCTTGGACAGACCTGTGAGTTACATATCCTCAGGTTTAAGTGGTAGGAGCTGGAGCCCACAGTTTGAATCCTGGTCTGCCACCAACAAATGGCAGGAGATCCTATGAAACTCATTTCTATTCATATGATTACCAAAGGAATGTGATATTTGTCATGATTAAATGGGCACTACTTGAATGATTCAATGATAAAATTATACACAATTACATTATAGGACACTGGTTGATATTAATTAATACTTCATGAAGCATTTAAACAATCCCATTCATTAAATGGAGGCCAAATGAAATACCTACGAATTGGGCATCACATAGCATGGAGATGCCATTTTTTTTCTGCCAGGACTGGGATTTGAACTCATGGTCTAGGTAACCCTGCTGTTTCTCTATGTGGGAAGGGGAAGCTTGCCTCCTTGAATTCAAGAAATACAAGTCTGTTCCTTTCGCCTGAAATCGATGCCCACCACTAGAAAACATCGTATTTGTGTACAATTTAAATATATGATTTATATTTATATACATATGTTGATTCCATATTGCATTCAGTGTAGTTATTAATTTTATTTTTTGTTTTATTCATGTATTGACTACTCATTTCATTGACTATTATGACACATAGAACAGTGATTACATTGATTACATAGGATATAGGTTTGGATATGTATTGCACGTCCTTCCTGACACTAAGGACTTTCACAGAGAAGGAAAACATGTGTCACATCAGCTTCTTACTACACGATTCATTTTTTGGGAGTACTGGCATCTGAACTCACAGCCTACAAGGCCCAATTCATGAATGAGTGAGTGTCAGCCTGCCATCATGTGTCAAATTGAGCTGACAGGCATTTCCGAGTACCTGAGATTGAGCCCCAGCGGTTGACAAAATAAGAACAGATTGACATGCAGATGGTAGTACACTAATAAATATATATCTTTATAGAGTGCCAGAGATGTCTATACATTATTCAGTTATATAGACTACATTCCCAATTATAAATACTACATGTAATTAATGTTAATGTTTTCATTCTTATCAAACTATTAAGTAAATCAATCAATATCTTGAAATTATTGCATTCTGTAAGTAATAGTATTCTTTTAATGCTTCATAAATATTAAATAAAATCAGTCTCCTGAAATGATGCTGTCTAATTTTATAGGAGCATCATTCACCATCAAATCATTCAAATGTGACATTGATAATATTACCTTGTTATACCCATGAATGGGAATGAATCTCTTAGTATCTCCTGCCATTGATTGGTGTCATGACTGGGATTCGAAATCGGGACCTACATTGCCATGTTGACCTATGACTTTCTCAATGGTCTGACAACCTTCAGCAATGCAAGGTGAAGTACCCGTTGCAACAGTGTCATTCAGACCCAGGAGGGTCACCGTGCAAAGGAAGAAAACATAAAAAGGCCACCTCACTGCATTTTTTTGTACATTTTTGCCACAAAAGGCCTGGGGGTCTAGGATCCCAGGATCTACTGTGGGTCCAATGGCTGTACCCCACCATAGAGTGATCGAAGCTGAGGCAGTTACCACAACCTGAGTTCAAGCCCCCTGCTGAGCAAAAACTAATTAAAAGAGGTTAGCTCCCTGGCTTGCAATTCACCCCGTTTATTCTGCCAGGCTTTGGATTTGAACTCAGAATCTGGGTAAATCTGCAGCACTGTGGAAGAAGGAGGAAGCTCACTGTATTTGAAGATAAGAAAGTCAGGCCTGTACTGTAAGCCAAAATTCAAGCCCTAGCCTTGGAAAACATACTATTTATATACTTTGTAAATATATGGTTTGTACTTACCTATGGATGTTCAGTACATACACGTTTGGTGTGGCTGTTCCTTGTATTTTTGTTTTATTTATTTATCATTGATTTTACTATGATGACACTCATTCCCTTTATTAAATTGATGACATCCTATCACATGGAATCTAAATTTGTAGACGTGTTCTCCATCATGCCTGACACCTAGGACTCTCAGAGAAAAGGAAAAAAGTTTCACACTTGGCTTCTAAGCTGACATGGATAACAACCTATTCAAATGGCTATGGAGTTGTCTATATAGAATTCTCCATCCTCGCTGAGACCCAGGACTTTCACAGGACAGGAAAACAGGTGGATCGATTGGCTTCTCAAATCAAGGTGAATCTTTTGTCAGTGCTGGGATTTGAACTCAAGGTCTAGCAGGCCCAATTGGTGAATGGGTCATAGTGAACACACCAGCTTGTGAGGCACTAAGGAGATAGGCCGTTCCCAGGACCTGAGATGAAGCCCTGGTGGGGGCCAATATAGTCATAAATTCATCATTTAAACCGAAGATCTATATTTCCATACATGGATGGGCAGCATCTTGCATTCGGTGTAGTCATTCTCTTTATTTTGTGTCATATTCATTGATGTATTGTGTATTTTCTTGAGTATAGGATAATAGATATAACTGTGGTGACCTGGATGACAACCTATTCCCTTGAGTATAGAGTTGCCTATGCATTCTCCATCCTAGCTGAGACCCAGGACTTGCACGACACAGGAAAACTGGTGCAATGACTTGCTTCTCACATCAGGGTGAATTGTGGCAGTGCTGGGATTTGAAATTTGGGCCTAGGAGGCCCAAATGCCCAATGGGTCCACGTGATCACACCAGACTGTGAGCCACTAAAGAGCTGGTCAGTTCCCAGGAACAGAGATCCAGCACCAAGGGGGTCACAATTGTCCAGAATGCATCATTTAAACATGGGATGTATATTCAAATCCGTATGTGGTCTGCATTGTGCATTTAGTGTAGTTATTCTAATTTGTATTCTATTCATGGATGTATTGTGTATTTTCTTCAGTATATGATGACAGGTATAACTGGGCTCACATGATAACAACCTATTCCCATGGCCACAGGGTGGCCCATGCATTCTTAATCCTATCTGAGACCCAGGACTTGCATAGGAATGGAACACAGGTGCAACAATTGGCTTCTGACATCAGGATGAATATTTTGGCACTGTTGGGATTTGAATTCGGGGACGAGCAGACCCAATTAACGAATGGGTCTATATGAGCACACCAGCCTGTGAGTCACTAAGGAGTAAGGTCGTTCCCAGGACCTGAGATAGACCCCCAGGTGGGGATGTCAGGGGAGGGCACACAACAGTCATCTATTCATAAGTTGAAGGTAGTATGCAAATAAGTACACATGTGTATAGAGTAGGAGAGATGATAATCTGTGATGGAATCCAATCTACCATGTGTCTACTGATTCTTGGATCTTTCCACATGCCTTCATTTCATGACTGTGATGATTATTGTCATGCTTAATCAACACTGCTTTACAAATAAGCGATACCCCATGAGTCTTGCCTATCATTTCCTAGTCACATCATGCATGAACTACTCATTCGATGAGATCGATCGAATTTCATGACTTTTCCTGGTCGAGAAACTAGTATCTCAGGATTTCCTGCCATTGCTTTCTCATGGGGGTGGGCTGAATTCAATCCTCAGGCATGGAAAACATACTCCTTGTATAGATTTTAAAGATAGGATTTATACTTCCATACCGATATTCAGTAGATACCGTGTTTAGTGTGTTAGGATTTATACTTCCACACAGATGTTCAGTTCATATCAGGTTTAGTGTGGTTATTCGGTTTATTTCTTTTTTTATTCATTTATTTACGATTTATTTTATTGACTTTGATGACACCTATAACATTTATTACATTGTTTACATCATATCACATACCATCTAGATTTGTAGATGTGTTCTCCATCATGCCTGATACCCTGGACTCTCCCAGAAAAGGAAAACATGTGTAACACTCGGCTTCTTACTCAAAGATTAAGTTTTTGGCCGTGCTGGGATCTGAACTCAAGGCCTAGCAGGCCCAATTCATGATTGGGTGAGTGTGAGCATGGAAGCCTCTAGCCAAGTTGGTTCCCAGGCACTGAGATCAAGCCCCAAGTTTGGCCAAAACAGCAATATATAGATAAGCAGAGGGTGGCATGCAAATAAATAAATATTGGTAAAGACTTCCAGAGCTGTCTATCTATGACTGAATGGCATCTACTACGTTTCTACCAACTCTTAGGTATTTATTATATCTCCATTGAAACAATATTACTCTTTTCATGCTTAATAAATGATTAAGGTCAATCAGCATCCTAGGATTATTGCATCCAATTTTAGACTTGACAAATGCATGAACTACTCTTTCAATCTGTATTCTTATGCATAGGAATGAGTCTCTTGTGATCTCCTGCCATTGGTAAGTGTAAGGATTAGGATTTGAACCCAGGGCCTATGTTGACATGTTGGTTTATGGCTTCCCTGATAGCCTGCCAGCCATCAGCAATGGCAGGCCAGGTCTAATTTGAAACCATATCATTCAGACCCAGGGTGGTCAGCAAGCAATGAAAAAATTTTAAAACCCTGAGCCCTCTACAGCTCCCCACATTTTGTGCGGTTCTCCTTTTTTTTCCTTCCAGCAAGCCATCTGGGCCTAGGGTCCCAGCATCAACTTTGGGTCCCGAGGCTGCACCCCATCCTAGGGAGAGTGAAGCTGAGTCAGAGTTGCCATGACCTGAGTTAAAGCCCGGTGGTTGCAAAATTACTTAACTAATTAATTCATTAACTAACTAACTAACGAAATTGAAATAATAAAGCTCTTTGGTTTGGTATATCTGCCAGTTTTCTTTCCTAGTCTGGGATTAGAACTCAGAGTCTTGATGAATCCATAGCAATATTACGGAAAGCGCAGAGTTGCCATTACTTGAGTTCAAACCCCATGCCAAACCAAAAATAAATAAGAAAGTCACTGACCTCAGCACGGAAGTTAGTTGTGAAGATGGGAGGTAAGGGATGGTAGAGGAAAAACAAACCAGGAAGCAACAATGCTCAAATGTACTCATTACCTTGGTCATGTAACTGTGACCCCTCTGTACAAAATTTATTTTTGGTCCAGTCGTGGGGCCTGAACGCTGGGCCTGGGCGCTTTCCCTCAGCTCTTCAGCTCAAGGCTAGCACTCTACCATGAGCCACAGTGCCACTTCCGCCTTTTTTTTTCTTATGTGGTGCTGAGGAATCGAACCCAGGGCCTCGAGCATGCAAGGCAAGTGCTCTACCACTGAGCCACCTTCCCAGCCCCTCTGTACAAATTTTTAAAATAAAAAACGTAAAAAAATTTATGTAGTGCTCAAGAAGCACTTTGGGGGTAAGAGATGGATGTCTGAATAGCTGTACAAAATTCTACACTGATTTTTTTCAGTGTTCAGTATGGAACTTAATAAACAAAACTGTTTCTGTTACAAATATTAAGTCACTTTCTTGGAACTGGGGCCAGTATTTCTGCCATTGCTGGGATTTGAGCTCACTGTCCAAGTTACTCTTTTGCACCTTGGGTGAAGGCTAAGCTCCCTGTCCTTGAGGAAAAGATTTTCAAGCTAGAGTTCCCAGGGCCTGAATTAAGGCCCTGCAATAGGAAAAAATATTTGCATACATGTGTAATATAAGCTATATAGGTACATATGTATGTTGATTTCATATTATGATTATTATTATTGATTTTGTATATAATTTTTATTTTATTCATTTTATTGTTTATTGTATTTAGTATTGTTATACACATAATATTTATTATGTTGTGTACATATATTATAAAATTATACACAATAATTCAGTACATTGACTCATTTTCATTAATAGTTTATTTATTAACTGTTGAAACATGATATATAATTAAATGGAGGCATTTGTCAAGTCATCACATGGTTAGAGTCTGTCCCCAGTATGAGCTTTGTCTTATCTTTGGACAATTTCCTATAGGGATTTGTTTAGATGATTTATACTCAGAAGCCTTTTCTTGTGGATAGGCAAGTTCAGGGATAAAATTGTAAGATTGGGCTGGGAATGTGGCTTAGTGGTAGAGAGCTTGCTCAGCATGCATGAATGCCAGGATTTGAATCCTCAGTGCCATATACTCAGAAAAAGCCAGAAAGTGTGGTGTGGCTTAAGTGGTAGAGTGCTAGCCTTGAGAAAAAAGAAGCTCACAGACAGTACCCAGGCCCTAATTTCAAGCCCCAGGTCTGGCAAAAACAATACGCCAGATTCCAGTGGCTCTGGAAACCTACTTTCTCAGGAGGCTGAGATCTGAAGATCACACTTTGAAGACAGCCTAGGGAAGGAAAGCCTGTTAGACTCTTACCTCCAATGAACCATCAACAAAAACCACATGTGGCACTGTGGATCAAGTGGTAGAGTGTTTGCCTTGAGCTGAAGAGCTCAGGGACAGCACCTAGGCTTCAATTTGAGACACACAACTGGAAAAAACAGTGAGGGATAATCAAAGTAATTTTCCTATTTGCTATTTATAAGAATATTTTTTGGAAAATGTATGCTGATGTACACAGAATTGGAATCAGACCTCAAGATTCAATTGTAGCACATCCATAAGCTCAGACTCTCAGACTCTAGCATTATAAACTTGTTTCCTACAGGGTTGTGAAAGGCACACTGTTGAAAGGCTTAATATGTTCCCCAAGCCGTTTGTGATAAGCAGTTAACTTGTATTGTCAATGTCATTACAGTTCTGACCATAGCAGAGAACCAATAGCTCATGCCCATCACGCTAGCTCAGGAGGCTGAGGTCTCTATCACTGCGTGAAACCAGCAAAGGCAGGGAACTTCCTGTTCTGAAAGGTCAGATGCTCAAGAAATTCCTGTGCTTCCCTTGGTGATGAGAAGTTACTTGCACTCTAAATGTTCTTGGAGTTCTTGAGCTACAGAAGAAGGAAAGAAATATTATTGACCCATCTGGGATTCAAATGAAGTTCTCAGGATCCAAGCCCTAGCTCTGTTAGCAGGAAGAACTCCAGTGTAACACTGCATTTGAAGGACAGAAAACAGTTTCAAAAGCCAGGCTAGGTGCAGAGAACTAGGCCTGCAGGATTAGGAGGCAGAATATACACACTCAACAAGGAAGTGAGCTGTGAAACCATTTCATTCATTCCAGGCACAGTCAGCAATGGGGGAAACCTGAAACATTTGATTGAGTTACAGCAGGGTCAGGCTTTTCTCAGCCTCTTCAAACAATGACTAATTAACCTTCCTCCCTCAGGTGAAGGTAGCTTCAGGTTATCTTTAAGTTACCCATAGAGAGCCAGTTTACTGGGGGAGAGGGGAGGAACAGAGTAAAAAAAAACCCTGCTCTCTGGTGTTAGGTAGTAGGTTTTTGACTCTCCATTTGTCACATTTGAAGGTCCTTCAATCTTTACCAATCCATTATCCTTACTTCATGCTCTACATCATTAATGCAAATCCCCAGTCCAAGGAGGGGCAGGGCCATTTCTCTTCTGTCTCCAAGCACCTGAGTTAGAACCTGGCTCTGCCATCTTGACTCTAGCATTCTTGGCTGCCTGAGAAGTGGGACAGACAGTCATCCTGCTCTGCGTTTGTGTGAAGGCTATGCTGGTGTCCTGGCACACTGCAGAAAGCTTCATGACTGGGAAGTGTTCCCTTCTTTCCTTCTGACTTCAAAAACAGATTCATCTATCAATATTCTTTCTTTCTTTCTTTTCTTCCTTCTTTCCTTCAGTCTTTCCTTCCTTCCTTCCTTCCTTCCTTCCTTTCTTTCTTTCTTTCTTTCTTTCTTTCTTTCTTTCTTTCTTTCTTTCTTTCTTTCTTTCTTTCTTTCTTTCTTTCTTTCTTTCTTTCTCTCTCTCTCTCTCTTTCTTTCTCTTTATTTCTTTCTATCTCTCTACCTACCTTCCTACCTAGGTAGCTATCTCTTTGACAGTTGTTGGGTTGAACTCAAGGCTTGGGCACTGTCTCTACCACTCTGCTACTTGAGCAACAGCACATATTGTGGCTTTGTCTGTGTACTGGTGCCTGCAGAATCGAACCTAGGGCTTCTTGCATGCTAGGCAAGCATTCTCTCATTAATCTATATTCCCAGCCCCTTCATTTTTTTCTTAATAGCAATTTTTACATAAGTATGCTAGCATTTTATGTTCTCAAGTTTATTTTTCTGAATACTGGTTACTTCTAAGAAACCTGATCTTCTCTTCCCCTGCCTGATTTGTGATTGTTCCTGAATTGCCCTCATAATAAAATGTAAATAAAGGCTGCTGAGAGCTTCAGTGTGCATCATATAAAGACACAGGCCTAGAACCCTGGAAGAGAAAAAGCAATGGGCCTGAAATGAAGAGAATGATGCAGTATGCACAACTAGCATATCTGAAAAATAAACCAGAGTTTGCACTATGGGAGGTAATATACATGCACACATAAGTAGGTAGGGCACTGATATATAAACTTGGCCTTCCCTTTTGGAATTTTCTTGTGGCCATCCCAGGGCTTAAACCAAGGGACTGATGTGTTCCTGAGCTGCTTTGCTAAAGGCTGAAGCTCTACCTCCACCACAGCTACACTTCCTGCCAGCTGGTAGTTAATTGGACATAAGCAATTCCCAGGATGTCCTGCCTGGTCTGGATTGTATCTCCTGCTCAGTTTTCTCTCTCAAAGCTGGAGCTCTACCCTCTGGGCCACTTCTCCACTTCTGGTTCTCTCGTGGTTTTTTGGAGAAAATAGTCTCAGAGACTCTCCTGCTCGGCTAGCTTGAATGGCGTTCTCCTGAGGAGGCTTCAAGTGGTTTCCTCAGGGATTCACCGAGGATCTGCTCCACACAAACCCTTAGTCTAAATCTCTAGGAGTACTAGAGAAAAATGGAAACATTGTTATACCCCAGTTGCAGAACCCCCACCAAAAAGACCACTGAGAGTCAGACTTTACAGCTGTTTTAAGGTTTTATTTAAACGGGCTGCAGATAGGGCCTTGTCCTACACTCTAAACAGCAGCACCTAGGAGGAGAGCCCCAAGGTAAAGATTTGCAGGGTTTATAAAGGCACACAACCAACAAGGTGTATGGATTACCAGCATGTGATGCTCAGCTAGAAACAAAGAACAAGTGGTCACTGCCTCACAACTTTAACCCTTCATTCCCCCCATTGACTTATGGTCCTGAGACACAATTTTGTGGCTCCAGCCCCAAACTAAACTCCAACTGCTCTTGATCTTGAATGGGTATGGTCCTTAACTGACCTTAGCCATACTATTAAACAACAATACCAATAACAATCAGTTCATTTTTCTTTTCTTGAGGTGTATGCAGAGTGGTTGGGTAGGATGCTTGGAGAATTCCCATGTTTCCTCACGGTTGTCCAGGGAAAGGGGATCAGCCGTTCTGGTGTGGGAGCAGTGGGTCCAAGCAACAATGCCATCCACCTTACGGGCAGTAGGTGTAGCCAGTCGCACCATGTAAGATCCCTTTCACCGTGGTTCCAGAGATATTAGGTTGTGCCTTCGAACAAACACCCAGTCCCTTTGTTTATACAAATGGAGGGGGGTTAGGAATAGAAGCAGAATCAGATAATGCTCTAAGCTGGGGCCACATCCTCTTATGCACCAGCTGTAAATAGTCAAGCTTACACAGAAATTCAATATCATCCAAATCAGCAAGCAATTCAGTCTGAAGGCTAGGGATAATGGGTGGGTGGTGTCCATACATTATTTCAAAAGGAGTAAAGCCTGGGCCAGTCTCTAAGGCCAATTAAGTTAAGGTCTCTTTTAGAATCCGATTCATTCTTTCTACCTGCCCTGAACTCTGGGGTCTATAAGCACAGTGCAATTTCCAATCCGTCCCCAGTGCCGTGGCTATTCCCTGAATTACTTTTGAGAACAAAGCCGGTCCATTGTCCTACCTGATGGTGGATGGGAAGCCATACCTGGGTTGGATTTCTTCCAGGATCTTCTTAGCCATGATGTTCGCAGTCTCATGCTTTGTTGGGTAGGCTTTAACCCATCCTGAAAAGGTGTCTATAAAAATTAGCAAAAATTTATATCCAAATTTTCCAGTTTCAATTTCTGTGAGGTCTACTTCCCAATACACACCTGGCCTATCTCCATGGAGGCAAGCTCCTTTTGTAACCAATTGATTAGGGGCATTGGTGAGCTGACAGCCTTTAAAATTTTTAACAATGTCTTCAATGGGTTGATTTCCTTGCCTGATTTTTACTTCTGAGTTTAGGAGCAAGTCCTCCATTCTTCGGGTTCCCATGTGAGACACCAGATGGATTCTCCTAAGAATCCTCTTGCCCAATCTTTGTGGCAAGATAAGTTTCCCCTCACCAGTTTTCTTCCAGTCTTCATTTCTTTCTCTGTCCATGGAAATTTTCTTTATCTACCTCAAGTCTTCTTGGGAATACTGAGGCTCAGGAGGCAAAGCTTATGGCCCTGGGTCTACTTCCACTCTGGGCTGGAGATCCACGTCCTTAGCTGCCTGATCGGTCAAGTTATTTCCTCAGTTATTGAATCAGTTACCTTTTGATGTCCAGGACAGTGGCAATATTTACTGGTTCCCATGAGGCACGGATGAGGCTTAAAATTTCTTGTTCGTTTTTAATAGCCTTTCCGTCAGCTGTAAGAAGCCCCCTCTCTGGGTAAATGGCTCCATGGACATGCACAGTGGCAAAAGCATACCAACTGTCCGTGTAAATGTTTAGTCTCTTCCCTTTTCCCTTCTGTAGGGCTTTTGTTAGTGCCACTAGTTCTGCTCTTTGTGCAGACGTTCCCTGGGGGAGTGCTTCTCCACACACTATCTCAGTGTCCGTGGTGACTGCTGCACCGGTGTACCTTTTACCATCTCAAATGAAACTGCTGCCTTTTGTGAACCAGGTATGCTCGGCATGCGATAGTGGCGAGTCCAACAAGTCTGGCCTCTTTTCTTTCGCCTGGTCACTCTTTTCATACTCAATTTCACGTTCTCTGTCTTTCCTTTCCTGTATTTGCTACTCTATCTCTCTCTCTCATTGTAAACCTTTACACCACAGCTTCGAGATCCCTAATAGACTTTTCACCAAGTCTGTCTAGAGCCTGCAACTTTCACTTTATGTCTGGTGCAGCTTGATTTATATAGGCAAACATAATCATCTGAGCAGACTCCTGGGTCTCAAGATCATACGGGTATATTGACTAAAAGCTTCCATGAGCCGCTCAAGATATGTTGTTGGACTTTCACTTCCTTCCTGTCTAACATCATAAACTTTGGCCATATTAGTACTTTGGCAATCCGCCGCCTTGAGACCTGCCAACAGAGCCTGGCGATAGACGAGGAGTTGCTCCTTACTTTCAACTGTATTGTAGTCCCATGTTGGTCGCATGTCAGGAAAATAGGTAGTGATTAGGGCAGGATCTGTGATAGGTGCTCCTGTGGGGCCAGGGATATGTTTCTGGGCCGCCTCTTGGATACAGTCTCTCTCTTCGGTGGTAAAAAGGACCTGTAAAAGCTGACTAAAATCATCCCAATTGGGCTGATGAGTAAAGAGCATAATTTCAAGCAAACGAATTAAATCCTGGGGTTTCTCAGAAAAGGGGGCATTTTGGGTGTGCCAATTGTATAGATCACTGGTAGAAAATGGCCAATATTGGAGTTGCTGTTGACCATCCGCATCCACAGGACCTATGGTGCATAAGGGAAAAACAGGTGCATTAGAAGGAGGATTGATATGATGGCATTGTCGAGTGACTGGCCCCTCAGAAACTTTAAGGTCAGCTGCCGAGTGTTCTATAGCTCCCTCCTCCTCTTGATCATTCACAGGTTCTGCAAAAGGAACCTGGAAAGGAGAGAATGGGGGAGGAAACATTTCTTCATCCAAGTTATCTCCCTGAAAAACCAGGGGGTACTTTTCTTTCCCTCTGTGTCAGTTTCTTTTTGTAAGTCTAGGGGGCTAGATGGAGTGGTGCCTATGGTTTCCAGTCCCGTCAGACGTACAGTCCAAAAAACAATAAACAGTACAAACAAAACACACTCATGCCCTACAGTTACAAAAAAAAAAAAGCCTTACAAAGTGGAGATCTCCCAAATTGGTCCACTGAATAAAGTCACGATGGGGTTTCACACCCACGCCACACAGCAGAAGGAGCAGAGCCAGAGTGGGCCTCCTAACAGAGGCCCTCTTGGTCAGTTCCAGCCCAAAACTGAACCGACCCCCGGCCTACAATACACACAGCAGTGTTCCAAGGACCTCCCCTGCTGCCACAGACAGCGGGGTTCCAAGGACTCCTGCCCCACATGGCGGGGTTCTGCCTCAAAAGATGATCTTGGACATCTCCCAGTTGCTCCAGGGTTGTGGTGCAAGCACTTCTGCTTCAACAACCCCTTATGAATCAGAATGGCCATCCTCACAAAGGAAAATGAAAGTAAAACAGACAAATGATAGGACAAGACAAATTAACAAAGACAGCTCTGTTTTACCTTTGGAGTCTGAGATCTGGGGGGTCTTTGGGGGGATCCTGGACGAGCCCACTCTAATATGTTATACCCAGGTCACAGGATCCCCACCACGAAGAACATCCACAGTCAAACTTTACAACTGTTTTAATGTTTTATTTAAACGGACTATAGCTTGGGACTCATCCTATACTCTCACACAGCGGAGCCTTGGAGAACCCCGAGCTAAAGATTTGCAGGGTTTATAAAGGCACACAACCAACCAGGTGTTTGGATTACCAGCACGTGTTGCTCTGCTAGAAACAAGCAACAAGCGATCACTGCCTCAAAACTTTAACCCTTCCCATGAAGATGCTCCTAGTGGGTTCTACACACTTAATGTTGGAGACACAAAACACTCATAATTATTAGATCATTTTATAGGCAAAAGGAGCAATGCAGACTGTATGAGGATCACTCCAGCTTTCGGCCCTCATATGCTGAGACAGTAAATTCAAAGCAGCTCAATGCTAAGTGACAGAACTGGCATGTACTGTGGATATTTTCTCCAAAATCTGGTGACACTCATTTCTCACTTTTGGCCTCAAACCTGTGACCAGAGGGGAAGATGAGGAGAGAAAATCCTTCTGAGGGAAAGCAGCTATAAAGAACATTTGGTAGTTTACTTATAAATTAAAACCTTGGGAATGACCCTGTTAAGAAGTCAGATTGTCCAGATTAAGAAATGGAGAAGAGAAGAAATAAGGTGCCATTGGCTGCTGTCTGCAATCCCAGGTCCTCAGGAGGCTGAGATTTAGAGGAACATAGTTTGAATGCAGCCAGTGTAGGAAAGTCCATGACACAGTTATTTCTAAGAGATCACAGAAATACCCAGAAGTGGGGCTGGACTGAAGCTTAATGCAATAGCCTTGAGCAAAAGGAGCTCAGGGACCATGCATAGGCTCATATTTCCACCCCAGGACCTGCCCCCTCAAAAAGAGCCTGTACTTCCATGTATTTGTCTACGTATTGTATTCTTATAGGTGAAATTCCCGAGTAGCTATGATGAAGAGCACCAACCTAATAAATTTGTATTCAGTACAATGAGTTCATAACAGAGAGACTTCTTTCAAGATAGTGCATGTTCCGGGGGGGTCCCCTCACTGTTCACAGTGTAACCTGAGGGTTTCTCTGCATCACAGTCCTGCTGGAGGAAAACTCTCTCATTGTCTGGACAGGCACACAAAAGCCCTCACTCCTGTACAGTTGGGTAACAACTCCATCTGTGCCAGTTAGTGAGGATGAGTGAAGGTCAGGAGAATAAGGCCTCTTTGTACCCTTACCGATCTCTATCCCCAGTGCTCTGTTTTAATAGAAGACCTTCATTTGTGCCACCTCCGATGGCAGGCCAAGTTCTGTGTGCTTATCCTCCCTTTGTGAGACTATATTCTGGTGTTCAGTTACAGTGTTCAATATAATTCAGGAGTCCTTCAGGCAGACAACTAGGGCACTGAACATAATGAAACGATACATTGCAGGCAATGTTGGGCCTATGATGCCTCTCCTATGTTTGTGGAAGCTTGGGAAATCCAAGCACATGTTGGATATCACAAAGCTCCCTGACATCTATGATTGGTGAAGCTCATCAGGTTTTGAAACCTTTGACTTCTCCTAGTTGGGCTCTGGGTGCCTAGGTTTTGGGTTTGAACACAGGGCCTGGGTGCTGACCATGAGCTCAGTTGCAGAATCCCAGTTCTTTATCATTTTGTGTAACAACATCTCTTCTGGTCTGTGAGTGTATGTGTGTGTGAGTGTGTATGTGTGCACAACACGGTGTGTGTGTGCACAGGTGTGTGTGCATGCACACATATACAAGAGTCCTGAAGCTTAACCTTAGGACATGAGTACTGTACTTATTTTCTCTTGTAGAATGATATCCCCCTCCCACTTGAGCCACAGAGCCATTTCAGGCTTTGTCCTAGTGACGTGGTCCTGAGAAATGAAGCCCATGATTTCATATATGCAAATTATTCTACCACTAAGGCACATTCCCAGCCCTCTACTTCAGCTATGTTAGTTTATTTCTGCCTTTTGTTCTTGTTGTTGTTGTCAATTGAAGGAGTTGAAAGCTTGGCATGGGTGCTGTCCCTGACCTCTTCAACTCCAGTCTTGTGCTCTACCACTTGAGCCACAGAGCTACTTCCGGTTTTCTGGTGGTTCATTGGAGCTAAGTTTCTCAAGGACTTTCCTGCCTAGGCAAGCTTTGAACCATGCTCTTCAGATTTCATCCTCCTGAGTAGGTAGGATATCCTACATGAGCTCAAGCACCCAGCTTCCCCTTCAGGTTGTTAGTAGTGAATTGGAGATAATAGTCTCATGGTACCTTTTGTGTCTGGGATAGTTTGGAACCCAGATCTTTAAAACTCAGCTTCCCGAGAAGGCAGGATGACAGACTTCAGCTACTGCCCCCTTGGCAATGGCCTCTGCTGCAAGGGGGTCCATGGCTCCACGTGGTGGAGTCCTAGCCATGAGTCCAAGAGGTAAGAGTCAGTGCCTCAGTCCTGAGTTCAAGGTCATGACCAAGAAAAAAATAAACCAAACCATTGTCTGCTGTAGACAACTCATGAGTCTTCAGTAATACATAATTTTGTTTCTGACATGGGGACCTTTCTGAGCCTCAATATTCATGTCTGAATAATCATCAAAATTGTGGAGCTCTTACATAGACAACATGTAAGAATGCACTCGGTTATGGACATAGCACATGGCAGTCTTTGCCCCACTCAGCACACAACATCCTGTGAAAGATTGAGCACTCAGCTCCCAATGCAGGACTTAGTACACTGCATCCTGTGAAAGACCCAGCACATAGCACCATGTGCAGGCCTCAGAATGGAGCACCCTATGGAGGACTCAGCACATAGCTCCATTCCACAAGCTGTCACTAGAATTAGGGTTCTTTCATCAGTATCACCATTCTTTGAGGAAAAATTTACAAACCATACAAGCTCACATCTAAAGGTTTAGTGGGGTATTTTTCGTGGGAGGGTTTGTTAGCCATGGGGCTTGAACTCAAAGCTCTACCACTTGGAGCAACATTTTGAGGTGTCTCTTAGACTTCATGCCAGGACTGTGTTTTAAAGCCCCTGAGCAGCTAGGATGAAGGGCGTAAGCCAGGATGACATGGGTAACCCATGGAGCTGGGTTGCAGCGATTTATCTGTGGCTAAGTCAGGTTAGGTGGCAGCTGTCAGCACCAGATTACTAGCTTGCTCTTTAATGAGGTTTTTGAAGTTCTGTTTTCTATAATTACAGTTAGAAGATCCTACCTTTTTTTGGCATCAGACCTGGGGCTTGATTAAGAGCTTAGACACTGTCGCTAAACGCTTGTGCTCAAGGCTAGCACTCAATTGATTGAAAGATAGCAGAACTTCTGAGTTTTCTGTTTTTTGGCACTGAGGAATCGAACCCAGGGCTCCATGCTTACTATGAGAGCACTCTACCACCGAGCCTCAGGAGTGAACAAGGTATAAATAGATAGCGATTGCTGTATATAAATATTTTGTACACAAAAAGAGATTTCTGCATATCATTAAATTATAGATAATATTGCTACCAATTCTTAGGTATTAAATTATGTCTCCATTTAATGATGTCTCCCAGTTAACAATAATAAAGCATTTTTTATAATAAATGCTAATAAAGCATTTATTAATAATTACTCAATATCTTATAATAGTTTATCATATATATACATATATCTATACATATAATTAGATATTTCATAGAATGAGACCAATGTCTATATATTATTAAATTATGCATCATGTGTTACTCCAAATTATTAGTTATTTAATTATGTCTCCATGTAATTTTTATTCTGTTAATGCTTAATAAAATATTAATTAAACAGTGCACAAACTACACTTATTGCATCTAATTTTATCCTAGAATGATTCACTACTGATTCAATCTGTTTATCATTTATTGTAGTGGCAATTCTTCTACCTATGATGTTTTTTACCTTTATTACATCCTATTATATAGCATATAGATTTGCATCCAAATTATACATCCTACCTGACACTGAGCACTTTCACAGAAAAGGAAAACATGTGTCATGATTGGCTTCTCACTCCAAGATTATATTTTTGGGAGTTATGGGATCTAAACTCAGGGCAAAGAATGCTCTGTTCATGAATGGGTGACTGCCAGCACAGCAGCCACTAGCCAATTCAGCTGCCAGACAGTGCCCGGGCCCTGAGATTGAGCCACGTATATTGACTCCAAATTGTGCTTAGTGTAGTTATTCATTTTATTATTTTATTCATTTACCATTTATTTTATTGACTGTTATAACACATGGAATATTTAGTACAATTATTACATAGGAAATAGAATTGCCTATGTATGTAACTTCACACCCAGGACTTTCACAGAAAAAAAAAAAAAAAAAAAACATGTGTCACCCTGTGTCTTACGGCATGATTCAATTTTTGTGATTGCTGGCATCTGAATTCACAGCCTACATGGCCCAATTCATGAATGGGTGAGTGTCAGCACGCCAGCCTGTGGCATATGGAGCCGACAAGCAGTTCCCAGCACCTGAGATTGAGCTCCAGGGGTTGACAAAACAAGAACAGATGGACATGCAGATGCTAGTACACAAATAAATATAGATCTTTATAGAGTGCCAGAGATGTCTATGCATTGTTTAGTTATATAGACTACATTCCTACCAATTCTTGGGTATTTATTATGCCTCCATGTAATTATTATTACTGTTTTCATCCTTAATGAATTATTAATTATATCGACCACTGTCCCGAAACTAAACTGTCCATGTAATTAATAGAATTCTTTTAATGTGTCAAAAAATATTCATTAAAATCCATCGGCCTCCTAAAATTACTCTCTAATTTTATGCTAGTATCATTCAGAAACAAGTAATTCAACCTTGACATTCATAACTTTCCATCGGTATTCCTATGAATAGGAACAAGACTCTTAGGATCTCCCTCCATTGGTAGGGGTCAGGACCCGGCTTTGAACACAGTGCCTATGTTATCATTTTGGCCCATGGCTTCTCTGGAAGCCCAATAGCCTTCAGCAATGCCAGGTTACCATCACTTTTCAGCCCTGTCATTTACACCCAGGATGGTCACCTTGAAAAGAAAACAAATGTAAAACTGGCCGCCATCTGCAAGTTACTGTTGGTTTTTTTTCTGTGTCGTTTTATTTATTTATTTTTCCTGTCAGAGTTTGAGACCCAGGAACCTAGGCTCGGCTGTGGGTCCAGTGGCTGCAACCCAGCCTTAGAGTGATCAAAGCTGAGGCAGAGTTGCAATGCCCTGAGTTCAAACCCTGTGCTTGACAAAATAAAAATACTTAATACATATATGCATGCGTACATATATACATTAAAAATATTTAAACAATTATTAGGCTACTTGGTGTTGTATTCACGTCATTTTTTCTGCGGGGCCTGGGATTTGAACTAAAGTCTGGGTAAATCTGCAGTACTGTGGGGGAAGGAAAATCTCACAAGGCTGGAAGACAAGAAAGACAGGCCTGTTCCTAGCACTCGCAAAAATAATATTCTTATATATTTTAAATACATGATTTATACTTACATACACATGTTTACTGCATATTGCAGTTAGTGTATTCATTTTATTTTGTTTTTTATTAATTTATTATATATTTTAGAGAGTATGATTACATGTATAACTTTTTTACATCCTATTACATTGAACATAGATTTGCCTATGTAAATCATTCCTGAGACCCAGGACTTTCACTAATAAGGAAAACAAGTGGGACAATTGCCTTCTTCCACCAGGATTAAGTTATTGGCAGTACTGTAATTTGAACTCTGGGCCTAGAAGGCTCACTTCATGAATGGGTCAATGTTAGCACACCAGTCTGACGTAAGTGAAATTGTCGGGCAAATTTGAGGACCTGAGATGAAGCCCTAGGAGTGGCCAATATATAAACAGATAGATATGTAGATTGCAGTATGTGTGCATATTTACATATGTATATGAATCTATAAATAAAGTTATATAGAGAACCAGACATTTATGTCGATGCTAGTTTATAACTCTATATAAAGAATGACGACTTATATCTTATTTTTATATATTCTATTACTATGAATTATTTGGTCTAAAATTATGCCTCCATTAATTAATCACGGTAGGAGACTTAATAAAGTATTAATTACATTAATCAATGACCTGTATTTGTTGCGTACAATCTTATACTACAATGACTAGCTAATCAGTAGTTCAATTGGTACATTACAAAGATTCTATTATTTTTCCTATAGATAGGAACGAGTAGGTGGAAGTCCTAGGATCAAACTCAGGGCCTAGGTGTCTTTGTTGGGCTCAGGCTTCCCTGACAGCCAGCCAGCCTTCGGCCATGCAAGGACATGAGCAATTTTCTAGCCGAGTCATTGAGAGCCAGGATGGTCACAGTGCAAAGGAAACAAAGGTAAAACTGTTGTCTAAAACTTCCAGGTTTTTTTTCCTACATCTTGGTTGGTTTATTTTTTTTGCCAGAGCTGGAGTTGAACTCGGGTTGTAGGATCCCTGGATCATCTGTGGGTGTAAAAGCTGCACCCCAGCCTAGGGTAATCAAGGCTGAGGCAGAGTTGTGGCGACCTGAGTTCAAGCCCCGTGCCTGCACCCAGAAACAGGTGCCTGCACCCAAAAACAGTTAAGGTCCTGGCTAGCAGTTTGGGCCATTTTATCTGCCACACGTGGAATTTGAACTCAGGGACTGGGTAACACTAATGTGCTTTGAGTGAAATAAAAGCTAACCTCCTAGAAGAAAAAAATCTGGAGCATTTCCCACTGTGTGAATTCCAGCCCTAGAACTGGCAAAAATAATATTTGTATACAAGTATAATATATGTCATATATATGTATTTGCATAGATATTACATGCTGTACCTAGGGCACAATATTTCCACAGAAAGGAAATCAAGTCAACATTGGCTTCTTACTCCACCTATTGACTTTGGCACTGCTGGGATTTGAACTCAGGGCCTGGAATGTCTAATTCATCAAGGGGTCAGTTTAAGCACAGCAACCACAAACAAATTCAATGCCAGGCAGTTCCCAGGACCAGAGTTCTAGCCCGAGGAGTGGCCAATATATAACGAGATAGATGCATAAATTGTTGCAAATACGTGTATATAAATGTAGAGAGAGAGAGAGAGAGAGAGAGAGATGTATATGTATATTCTACTGTACATTTAAATATAAATATATTTATAGAATGTTAGATGTCTATATATTATTAAATTACATGTAATATATTACTAATAATTATTAGATATTAAATTATGCCTCCATTTAATGAAGTATCATGGATTAAGGCACAATAAAGTGCTCTTTGTGTAAATGGAGCTCAAGGACAATTTCTAGGCTCATAGTTTAAGCCTCAGGATCTGCACTAAAAAAAAAAAAAAGAGCCAGTAACTGCATGTGTTTGTGTATATATACATGTATTTCTATCAGTGAACATCCATAGTTGTTATCAAGAATAGCACCCAGCTAACAAATTTGCTTTGAATAGAATGATGTCATGGCACAGAGAGTGCTTTCAAGACAGGGCACATTCCTGGACAAAAAAAATTTAAGACCGTCCTTGGAATTTGAACCATTTTTCTGACAGGACTGGGATTTCAACTCAGGGTCTGATTAACTCTCTGGCACTGTGCGGGAGGGGAAACCCACCATCATTGAAGACACACACATACACACACACACAACCCATATGCATACAAAATCAGAGATTTCTACACTGTAACCTTTGGGTATTCTCTACATTTTTCCCCACTAAGTCTGGTGGTTGGCCTAGGAGTTTGATGCATCCAACACCACCTGACATCTATAATTTTGGGGAACAGAATGGCTTCCCGGATCAGCCTTTCCCAATCCCAGCTCCTTGATTGAGTCATGGTCTATCCAGACCCTTTGGGGCTCTTTTTACAGACTTGCCAAGATCCTTTAAAAAGCCATCACATTCTGGGCACTGGTGGCCCACGCCTGTCATCCTAGCTACTTAGGAAGGTGAGATCTGGCTTCCAAGCCAGCTTGGGCAGGAAAGTGTGTGAGACTCTTATCCTCGATGCACCATCAGAAAACAAGAAGTGTCCCTGTGGCTCAAGTGGTAGAGTGCAAGCCTTGAGAAAAAGAGCTCAGGGGCAACAGCTCATGGACAACAACAACAAGGAGAGGCATTGCATGTTGGCTTTGGGATTGGCATGGGCCAAATATTACAAATTTCAAGTGTGCCAAGATAAAGCAGTACCTCCTTTAGTCCCTTGCTCCACTATCTTGTCCACCTCGTGGCCTTGGCCGTGCTTCAGGTCAGGATGGCTCTGGATTGACAGGAAGGCTCCAAGGAGGAAGATTCCAGACCAATTGCCCCAGCTCCTTCCTCCCTGTTCACACTGCTGCTTCTGCTCTTTGCCATAGACCTTCTTCCTGAAATCCATCCATGAGATCATTGACACCAACACAGTGATGAGTGGTGGGTCCAGCCTAACTCGGGGAAGTCAGAGGTGGAAGTCAGCCTGGGACTAGGAGCTTCTACTCTGGGTGTGGGCTGAGGCCAGGGCTGACATTTATTTCATTCTGAGCCTTGCATGGTTAGAGAGACAGTGTAGACACGACATTGAGTTAGGTAAAATGGGAATCTGTAGGACCACTTGTGTGTGGGAGGCTGTGGGACTCAGGGGGCCACTGTTCTTGGTACTACTCTCTAGGAAGTCCCTCTCCCTCTCTCATCCCTCAATAGTAAAAGAGAAACTTTAAATAAGGGTGTCAAAGAGGGGGCAGAGGAGTACTTCCGTGTGAAGTACTTGTGCTTCATATTCATCCTAGCCCCTAATTCCTATTTATTTGAGGATTGGCCATATGGGTTTGGGGGCGGGGAATCATCCTAGCTGAGAATGTGGCTCAGTGATAGAGTGGTAGCCTAGCAAGCCTGAAGCCTGTGTTTGATTCCAAAAAAGAAAAAGCTGGAAGGGGAGGTTGGGCTCAACTTGTAGACTACCAGGCTTGATCAATTAGAGATCAAGGAGAGTGGTCAGGCCCTGTGTTCAAGCCCTATAACTGGAAGAAGAAATCTTTGTGGAGGCTTTATTTTCCCTTTGGAAATAATTTATTCTTTGTGATAAGCATACCATAGGCCTCTTTCCTGACCACCAATGGGCCATTAGATGTCCCTGGAATTTAGGCCTCCTCCCAGCAGCCTCTGCTCTACTTGGCCCGGAGTTTACGCTTCCTATCACCAGGCAGATTGAGGCCTAGAGAAGCTCACCTGGTCACCTAGTTCTGGTGGCTGCTGAGGATTTGGGGACTCAATATGTCACATAGGGAGTCATCATCCCCATCAGCTTACAGAAAAAGGGACAGAGCACTGCAAGTCTGAGCTCACCAGCTGTGGGCAGTTCTGGATGTGGGGATCTGCAGCACGACATGCTCTGTGGGGGAGTCCAGGGAAGGGAACCCTGAACTCTGGTCTTGCAGTTTCCACACTATACTGAAGTTGCAATTCTTCAAAACCTTTCTGCTTCTCCCTCATTTTGACCACCCAGGAGCCTGAGACCTCTGAAGCAACTGCACTTGTGGGGAGCTCAGCCTGTGTCAGCATTTGGAACCCTGTGTAAGAGAGACCGCAGCACTTGCAGTTATCTACTCTTCATCTTCTCCTGAGTCAGCCGGCACCTGCACTCTGCTTTCTCCTGACACAGCTGATCCAGAATGAACATCTGTCCTTTACATGCCAGGAGGGATTCCTGGACGGTGCGGATATGTGCTGACAGCTGGTTGTATCGATGCTGGAGCTCATCTGCAGGACTTTGGAGGTCCACCTCATCAGACAGGTTGTGGATGAAGCAGATTTTCTTCTCGGATGCCCACATGTCCCACTTCCCATTCTCTCACATGTTGTGGTGGCAGATCACGGGGCAGGGGACCTGTGGCTCTGGCTCTATCTGGCACTGAGCTGTCCCAGGGAGGAGGAGTGCCTGCAGCAGTCCTGAAGGAGTTGCCCCCTGTGGATCTCAGCCTCTGAGAGTGCTAACAGAGCCAAGTCCCCCTCAGTTTGGGAGACATCTCCATCCTCTGCCATGGGCACATCGAGGAGAGTCGCTTCCTCAGCTTTTGCATCTCCAGGGTTCACATCTTCCCCTTCCCCAGGGAAAGCCAGGAAGCTCAGCTGGGCCTGCAGGTGCTCCTCCTGTGGACTTGTCACTTCCAAGCACTTGAAACTGTCCTGCCACTTTGGGGGCACCACCTAGTCCCCCCATTTGGTCGGACACTGCACTTGCTTCAGCTGCTCCAACAGCTGGGTCTACCTCTGCAGTTGCTACTGCAGGACCTACTACTTGGAGCACAGCTGCTCATTGGAAGTGATGTGCTGCTCACAGGTGGCTCTGAGCTCCTTCAGCTAGGCCAGGGACTGCTCTTGCTGCTCCTGCAGCTCCTGAGCCATTTGGCTCTCTCTCAGCCACCTCTTTCCATTCCTCTATCTTCTCCTCTGAGCAGTCCAGCTGTTCCCGCAGATATTTCTTCAGCTGCTGTTCTGAGTCCACGATGCTGGTGATATCCTCCTTCTCACTGCTCATCATGTGGAGAGCATCCCGCAGCAAGGCCAGCTGTTCCTCCAGCTGTGGGTTGCACACACATGCACATCGTGGGGTCTCAGGGATCTCCTGCCGATCCTTGGTTTTCTCCTCTAGTCTTCCCAGTTGCTCTCGCTGCTCCGCAATCTGGAGACGGAGCCTCTGGTTTTACTGGACCTAGATGTGAAGTTGTTCCTCCAGGTTTTTCAACCCCATCTGCGTGCGGTAGATGTGGGCCTGCAGTTGCTGCTCCTCCTGAGATGGACCCTCGGGGGGCAATGGCTCTGCCAGCTTCGTTCTCAGTTCCCCCAGCTATTCTCTAGGTGCATCACCTATCTCAATCCTCACTCCTTCTCCTCTGTCAGTTGGTTTACCTGCTCGGTCAGCCACAAGTCCTCCTCCTTCTGCAGGGTCCTCTAAATGCTCAGGTTCTGTGAGAACGTGTCTGTCTCCAGATTTGCTGTGGTCACCATTCAGCTCAGGTTGTCCTGTAGTCTCTTTAGTACATCATGCCTCTGCAGCACTTGTTGGAACTTGCAGATTCTGTTCTTCCTGCTGCTCCTCTATGTCCAGAGTGCTTCCAGCTTCTCCTAAAACTGTGTTCACTTGCTCCATGTCATAGAAACTTCTGGTCTTTTCCTTGAGCTGAAGTGTTACATCATTCAGCTGTTGGAACAACATTTCAGTCTCCTTCTGTAAGTGGTAACCACAGAAGCTACCATCTCCAGCTCCCCCATGTCCTGCTCTATGGCCTGTAGGCAGCTGGTGAGGGCTTCATGCTCCATTTCTGTCATCGGCTGTAAGCAGCATGTGGGCTGGTGCCGATTCTAAGTCACTTTCTGCCGAAACCAGCCTATGTATGGGTAGCTTGTGGATGTCTAGCTCAGTTTTGGTGCTTTGTGCACTTGGGCTACCTTCTCCTTCTCTTTCTCTTGTCAATCTTGCACGTCTTTCTTTTCCTTTTTCAGTGGTTGGATCTTATAACAGAGCACATGCTTTCTTCTTTTGCTGTAGTGCAGGGCAGGCACCACATATCTGTAGCACCTCTGCAGATTCTTGGTGATATCAGGACCCTTGACACTCTGGACCGTGGTGGCTGTGACTGTGTCCAAAGGCAGGGGAGGCCTTTGGCCAGACCCTCCATTGAATCACCCTCCCCAGTATAGTTTGTCTTTGGGATCCTTCCCTTTTTTGTATTCTTTGTTTTCTTGAATGTTGAAGGTCTGACGATGGGATTTTTCTGCTGGTGTTCTGGCAGTAGTTTGTTGCCCACAGCTCTGTCTCAGAGTCTTGTTGTTTGAGACATCTGAGTCCTGGGATGGGAAAGATGGGCTGGCCACATTCCCAGGCTCTGGGAAATCCTCTATTCTCCCACTCACCGACTAGGTCCTCAATTTCCTATTGTACTCCAAATTCGCCTCGATACTCTTGCTTACCACTCAGTTACCTCTACCTTCCTCAACTGCTGGTAGTGGTGTCAACCAACAGACGGCCGGATGGTTGCACAGATTGTTGTGTATGTCTGTTTGTTGCCTGTCCTGGACATTGAACTCAGGATCTAGGCACAGACCATGAGCTGCTTTTGCTCAAAGCTACACCTCTACCACTGGAGCCACACGGCTCTACTTCTGGTTTTGTTGATACTGATGTTGGGCAGGGGTCTCAAGTACTTTCCAGTCTAGGGTGACTTTTACCATGAATCTCCTTTCACAGCCTTGTAAGTATCATGGAGGACTGCTGAGAGCCACTGGTGCCTGCTTAATCATTGGTCTTGCTGATGTTCTTGGACAGACCAGTGAGTTCGCTAACTTCGGGTTTAAGTGTTGGGAGCTGGAGCCTACAATTCTAATCCTGGTCCTGCCACCTCCAAATGGCAGGAAATCCTAAGAAACTCATTTTTATCCATATGAATACCAATGGAATGTGATATATGTCATGCTTGAATGGGCAGTTCTTGAATAATTCTAGGATAAAATTATATACAATTATATTCTACGATACTGATTGATTTTAATCAATACTTTATGAAGCGTTTAAAAAATTACCTTCATTAAAGGAGAAATAATGAAATACCTAAGAAGTGATTGTCACATAGCATAGAGATGCCATTTTTTTTCTGCCAGGACTGGGATTGCAACTCATGGTCTGGGTAACTCTGTTGTATTGTGTAGGAAGGGGAAGCTTGCTTTCCTGAAGTCAAGAAATTCAAGTATGTTCCTTAGGCCTGAAATCAATCCCCACCACTAGAAAACATTCTATTTGTGTACATTTTAAATATATGATTTAAAGTTACATACATATATTGACTCGATATTGCATTCAGTGTAGTTATTCATTTTACCTTCTGTTTTGTTCATGTAGTAACCATTTATTTTATTGACTATTATGGCACATAGAATATTGATTACATTGATTATATAGGATATAGGTCTGCATATGTATTCCACTTCATACTTGACACACAGGACTTTCACAGAAAAGGAAAACATATGTCACCATCTGCTTCTTACTCCATGATTCATTGTTTGGGAGTGCTGGCATCTGAACTCATGGCCTACAGTGCCAAATTCATGAATGATTGAGTGTCAACCAGCCATCCTGGGGCAAACTGAGATGATAGGCATTTCTCAGGACCTGAGATTGAGCCTGTGGAGTTGACCAAATAAGAACAGATTGGCAAGCACATAGTAGTGTGCTAATAAATATATATCTTTATAGTGTGCCAGAGATGTTTATCCATTATTCAGTTATATATACTACATTCCTAACAATTCTTGGGTATTTGTTATGCTTCCATATAATTAATATTATTGTTTTAATCCTTAATAAACTATTAAGTAAATCAGTGTCCTGAAATTGTTGTGTCCCTGTAAGAAATAGTTGTCTTTTATTGCTTCATATTAAATAAAATCAATCAGCCTACTGAAATCATGATGTCTAAATTTATACAAGTATCATTCATGAGCAACTCATTCAACTGTGACACTTACAACATTCAATCATTACTCCCTCTCTTAGGATCCCCCGCCATTCAGAAGTGACATGACTGAGATTGGACTCTAGGTTTATATTGTCCTACAGGACTGTCTTCCCCAGTACCCTGGCAGACTTCAGGACTGCAAGGTGAAGTACCCTTTGTAGCCGTGTCCTTCAGACCCAAATGATCATGGTTCAAAATGTTAAAACTCCATCCCACCACTTCTTCTCTGTGCGTCCCCCCCCCCATAAGGCCTGGACGTCTAGGATCCCAGGATCACATGTGGTTCCAGTGGTTGCACCCCAGACTATGGTGATGGAAGTTAAATAGCGTTGCCTTACATGAGTTCAAGACCTTGTTTCGCAAAAAAAAAAAAAAAAAAAAAAAAAATAACTCCCTGGCTTGCAATTGGTGCTGTTTTTTCTGCCAGGGTTTGGATTTGAACTCAGGGTCTGAGTAACTCTGCAGCACTGTGGACAAAGGGGTAGCTCACCGTGCTTGAAGACAAGAAAGTCTGACCTAGGCCCTAGGCTTGAATTCAAGCCCCAGCCCTGGGAAACATACTATTTATATACATTGTAATGATAGGATTTGTACTTACTCATAGATTTTCAGTACATATCCTGTTTGTTGTGGTTATTTATTGTATTTCTGTTTTATTCATTTATTTACAATTTATTTTATTGACCGTGGTAACACATATTCCATTTATTATTTTGATGACACCCTATCACATAGTCACATAATATCTAGAGTTGTAGACATGTTCTCCAACATGTCTGACACCCAGAATGCTCAGAGCAAAGGAAAACAGGTGTCACACTCTGCTTCTTACTCCATGATCCAATTGTTGACAGTGCTGGGATCTGAACTCAGGGCCTAGCAGACCCAATTCATGAATGGGTGTGTCAAAACGGCAACCTCTAGCCCAGGAAACTGCCAGGCAGTTCCCAGACCCTGACATTGAGCCACAGGGGTGGACAAAATAGACATACATGGATAGGCAGGTGGTAGTATACCAATAAATATATATATGTATAGAGTGCCAGAGACATCTACCTAGGATTCAATGACATCAACTACATTCCTACCAACTCTTAGGTAGCTACTATGCCACCATTGAAGGAATAGGATTCTTTTCATGCTTAATAAACTATTCAATAAGATCAGTCAGCATCCTAGGATCATTGTGTCTAATTTTAGACTAGACCCATCCATGGGGAAACTTCTCAATCAAGAGTTTGCTCACATTCTATCGGTATTCCGATGCATAGGAATGAGTCTCTTGGGAAATCCCCCGATTGGTTGGTGTCAGGACCAGCACTTGAACTCAGGGCCAACATTGCTGCTTCCCTGATAGCCCAGTAGCCTTCGCCAATGCAAGGTGAAGTACCCTTTGTAGGCGAGTCATTCAGAGCCAGGATGATCACCGTGGAAAGGAAACCAATGTCAAAAATCCATCTCGCGGCTTTTTTTCTGTGTGTGTGTGTGTGTGTGTGTGTGTGTGTGTGTGTGTGTGTGTGTGTGTGTGTATTTTCCTGCAAGACTTCAGGGCCTAGGATCCCAGGGTTGGCTATGGGCCCATGGCAGCCCGCCACCCTGAGGTTACTGAAGCTGAGGCCATTATACTCCTAAATTCATCATTTAAACATAGGATCTATATTGACATACATGTGCAGATAGCAACTTGCATTCAGTGCATTTCTTCTCCTAAATTTGTGTCTAATTCATGGAGATATTGTGTATTTTACTGAGTATGGTGACAGTTATAACTGTGCTGACATGGATTACAAACTGTTCCCATGGTTATACGGTTGCCTATGTATTCATTCTCCATCCTAGCTGAGACCCAGGACTTTCACAGGAGAGGAAAATAGGTGCAACGACTGGCTTCTGACATCAGGATGAATCTTTTGTCAGTGCTGGGATTTGAATTCAGGTCTGGGTAACTCTGTTGCACTGTGGGGGAAGGGGAGGCTCACCATCCTTGAAAACAAGAATGTCAGGCCTGGTCCAGGGCCTTATTCGATGCCCTAGCACTGGACAAAATAAGAAGCCCAGCTCTTTTTTTTTTTTAATTTAATTTAATTTTATTTGTGAACATACTGTACAGAGGAGTTACAGTTACATGGGCAGGATAATGTGTACATTTCTTACCAAGCATTGCAGCCTCCTCCTTTGTTTACCCTTCACATCCCTTCCCAGCCTCCCCCCACCCCCCCTAATCCCAATCTTTCTCCTTCTCCCCCCAGCCCCCCCCCCCCCCCGCACCAACGTTGTAAAGTTCGTTTTGGACATGAAAACTTGTACTTCTCATTGTTGCAACAGGTCCACCTGTATCCTTAAACAACTGGTTTTTCCCCATCTCCTCCACAAGTTATACTGACATCAAATATAGTGAAAGCAAGGGTTATACTGTGGGGGAGGGACATACAAAGCAACAAAGAGATAATCTTATAAATGTGTTAGAAACACATGCATTAAAGAAAAAAACATTAAAATACACATCTAAGGGTTCATTTTCCTGACATCACATTATCTGACCTTTTCCGCTTGACTCATACATATACTAGATATTACAAATAAGGGAAACCATGGGACCTACGTTTCTTTGGGCCTGGCTTACTTCACTTAATATAATTTTTTCCAAGTTTTTCCATTTCCTAACAAATGGGGCAATGTCATTCTTTCTGATGGAGGCATAGAATTCCATTGTGTATATATACCACATTTTCTTGATCCATTCATCTACTGAGGGGCATCTGGGTTGGTTCCATATCTTAGCTATGGTAAATAATGCTGCAATAAACATAGTTGTGCTGGTAGCTTTAGTGTGGTCTTGTTTGTAAACATTAGGGTAAATGCCCAAAAGTGGGATTGCTGGGTCATAGGGGAGCTCTATGTGAAGTCTTTTGAGGAACCTCCATACTGCTTTCCAAAGTGGTTGAACAAGTTTACATTCCCACCAACAATGAAGTAAGGTTCCTTTCTGTCCACATCCCCTCCAGCATCTGTTGTTGTTAGAGTTCTTGATTTTTGCCGTTCTAACTGGAGTGAGGTGATATCTCAATGTTGTTTTGATTTGCATTTCTTTTATGGCTAGGGATGTTGAACATTTCTTCATGTGTCTATTGGCCATTCTTCTTTCTTCTTCAGAGAAGTTTCTCTTTAAGTCTTTCGCCCACTTATTTATTGGGCAGTTGTTTCTTTGAGGATTTGTTGTTGGGGGGTTTAATTTTTTGAGTTCCAAGTATATTTTAGATATGAGACCCTTGTCCATTGTATGGCTAGTAAAGATCTTCTCCCAATCCGTGAAGTCCAGCTCTTTTATGCATAGGATCTCTATTTACATACAGGTGTGGTATGCGTCTTGTATTCAGTGCAGTTATTCTTTTTATTTTGTGTCTTTTTCAAGGATGTATTGTGTATTTTATTGAGCATAGAATGACATATAAAACTGTGCTGACATGGATGACAATCTATTCCCACAGGTGTAGAGTTGCTTATGCTTTCTTGATTCTTGCTGAGACCCAGCACTTGCACAGTACAGGGAAACAGGTGCAAGGATTGGCTTCTCACATCAGGATAAAACTTTTGGTAGTGTTGGAATTTGAACTTGGGGCCTAGGAAGCCCAACAGCCAAATAGGTCCACATGAGCCAATCAGCTTGTGAGCCACTAAGGAACTAGGCCATACCCAGGACCTGAGATCGAGCCCCAGGGTGGGGATGGGGCAAAATATTCATCCATTCATAAGCTGAAGCTAGTATGCTAATTACCTATTTGGAAAGAGTAGGAGATGTAGTGAGCTGTGTTCGTATCCAATCTACCATTTGAGTACTGATTCTTGGATCTTTCCAAATGCCTCCAATTCCTGAATGTGATTCTTATTGTCACACTTCATGATCGCTTAATTAAAACTAATTGTTGTGCCATACATCTTGCCTATCATTTCCTATGAGAATCATGCATGAATTAAATTCTTCCCTAGGCCTGAATTCAAGCACCTCATAACATTTATAGACATGTTAAATATATGATTTATACTTACATCAATATATTCAGTCTATATCATGTTTTTTGGAGTGATACCTTATATTTTATCATTTATTTAGTTAGCATTTATTTTATGGACCGTGAGTACACCTATAACATTTATTGCATTTATTCCCATCTATTCCATAGCTTGTAGATTTGCAGACATATTGTGAACTTGTACAGAAAAGGAAAACAGGTGTCACCCTTGAAATCTTACACCAGGAAGAAATTTTTGGTAAAGATGGGACCTGATGTGAAGGCCTGAGAGGCCCAATTCATGAATGAGTGAGTGTCAACTCCACAGCCTCTAGCCCATTCAGCTTCCAAGTGGATCTCAGGACCCGGGATCAAGCCCCAGGTTTGGCCAAAATAGCAGTAACTTTGTATGACGATGGTGGTAAATAAATAAATATAAATTTATTTATTTATTTATTTTGGGGTTGTGTCGTGGGGCCTGAACTCTGGGCCTGGGCGCTGTCTCTCAGCTCTTCAGCTTAAGAATAGCACTCTACCACTTGAGTCACAGTGCCACGTCCGGGTTTTTACTTTTTGCTTATGTGGTACTGAAGAATTGAACTCATGGCCTCAGGCAAGCAAGGCAAGCACTCTACCACTGAGCCACTTTCCCAGCCCAAATATAAATTTAGATATTTAGGTACTGCCAGAGGTGTCTATCTAGTATTCAATGATATATTACCTTCCTACTGATTCTCATGTATTTAGTTAGGACTCCATTTAATCAATAGTATTCTTTTAATGCATAATAAACTACGAATTAAAATCAAACCCTGTCCAGTGATTATTGGGTCTAATTTTATGCAAGACTGATTGACGGACTACCCTTTCAACCATGACATTAATCACATTCCTCTTGTGTTCTTATGGACAAGCAATAGTTTCTTAGGCTCTTCAGCCCCTTGTAAGTGGCATGACTGCTGTTCGAACTCAGGGCTTAGTGTCCACGTTGGCCTATGGCTTCACTGACAGCACCAGCCATCAGAAATGCCAGGTGACTTACAGGTTGCAGCCATGTCATTCACACCCCGGATGGTCAACGTGCATGGATGGAGAACAGAAACTGCTGACCTTCCGCGGTTTGTGACTTTTTTTCTATGCTGTTTTCATTTTGTTTTCCTGTGAGCCCCTGAGGCCTAGGACCCCAGGATGAGCTGTGAGTCCAGAAGCTGCACCATTCCAGCCTAGGGTGATAGAAACTGAGGCAGAGTTGCCACAACCTGAGTTCAAGCCCCGTGCTTGGCAAAAAATTGATTAATTAATTAACAACACTATTGAATCTCCCTGTCTTGGATTTTGTGCCATTTTGTTGTCTACCAGGCCAGGGATGTCACATTGGGATCTGAGTAACTCTGATGCACTTGGGGCAAGGGGTGGGAGAAAAGTGAAGCTCTCCTCCCTTGAAGACAAGGAATTCAGGCCTGAATTCAAGCCCCAGCCTTGGAGAACATAACATTTACAGATGTTTTTATTATATCATTTATACTTACATCCATACATTCAGTCTATATCTTGTTTGTTGGAATGATTCATTATATTTTATTATTTATTTATTTGTTTACCATTTATTTTATGGACTGTGAGTACACCTATAACATTTATTACATTCAGTCAAATCTATTCCATAGCATGTAGCTTTGCAGACAAATTATAAACATCATACCTGACACCCAGCACTTGCACAGAAAAGGAAAACAGGTATCACACTTGCAATCTTACTCCAAGAAGACATTTTTAACAATGCTGGGACCTGAACTGAGGGCCTAGAGGCCCAATTCACAAATTTGTGAGTGTTAGCACGGCAGCCTCTAGCACATTCAGGTGCCAGGTGGATCCCAGGACCTAGGATGGAGACACAGGTTTGTCCAAAGTAGCAATAGCTCTCTATGCAGATGGTGGTATAAAAATAAACATATATTTAGATATTGCCAGTGATGTCTATCTAATATTCAATGACATATACTACCTGCCTAGTGATTCTCAGATATTTAGTGAGGACTCCATTTAATCAATAGTATTCTTTTAGGGGCTGGGAATGTGGCTCATTTTGATAGTGCTTGCCTTGCATGCATGAGTCCCTGGTTCGATTCCTCAGCAACACACGATCAGAAAAAGCTGGGAATGGCGCTGTGTCTCACATGGTACCGCACTAAACCAGAGCTGAAATGCTGAGGGACAATGCCCAGGCCCAGAGTTCAGGCCCCACTACTGAAAACACACACACACACACACACACACACACACACACACACACACACACAGATTATTATTTTAATGCATAATAAACTATAAATAAAATCAATCCACATCTTGTGAATTCTGGGTTTAATTTTATGCTAGACTAATTGACAAACTATTCTTCCAACCATGACACTGACGACATTCCTCTGGTGTTCCTATGGACAGGCAATAGTTTCTTACGCTCTCCAGCCCTTTGTAAATGTCATGGCCAGAATTCAAACTCAGGGCCCAGGTGTGCAGATTGGCCTATGGCTTCGCTGACAGCCTGCTGACAGCAATTCCAGGTGACCTACAGGTTGCAGTTGTGTCATTTGGAAAAGGGATGGTCACCATGCAAGGAAGGAAAACCGAGAAACCCTATCAGTTCGCAATTCATGGCTATTTTTCCTTGCCATTTTCACTTTTTTTTCCCTGTCAGCCCCTGAAGTATAGGATCCCAGGATGGGCTGTGGGTATAGAGGCTGCACCAACCCTGACTAGGGTGATGGAAGGTGAGGCAGAGTTGCCACGACCTAACTTCAAGCTCCGTGCTTGGCTAAATAAATAAATAAATAAAATAAAATAAATTAAAAAAATTTAAAAATACTAAAAATACTAATGGAGCTCCTTGGCTTGGAATGCGTACTCATTTTTTTTTCTGCCAGGCCTGGGATTTGAACTTGGGGTCTGGTAAACTCTAATGCACTGTGGGGAATGGGGAAACTCCCCCTCTTTGAATACATGCAATTCAGGTTTGTTCCCTAGGACTGAATTCAATCCCCAGCCCTGTAAATTAATTTTCATCCACATTTGAAATTATTAATATCTACATACTTATATTTACTGCATATTGCTTTTTTGTATTATTCATTCATTATATTTATTGACTATTATTACACTTATAACACATTTTAATTTACTACATCTTATGAAAATTATACAGATTTGCATATGTATTCTATATCTTACTTCAGACCCAGGACATTCACAGAAATACTATAGTAGATGATGCCATGCTTAGAAAAGCAGAAAGAATATACCAACTGAAGTCTAATTTACTGAAGTCTAATTTATCCCTAGGCACCACAGTGGCTCTCATCTGTAAGCTACTTAGGAGGCTGAGAACTGGAAGATGAAATTTCAAAGCCAATGAATGCAGAAAAGCCTGAGAGGTATCATCTCCAATTAACTGGCAAATGCCAGGCTACAGACATAGCTGAAGTGATAGAAAATCAGCTATGAAAAACGAAGCCAAAAAGAGCAAGCTGACTGCAAATGTGAGGAGAGGAGGTAGGGGAATAAAAAGGAGAGAAATCCTCCAAAAACAGAGAACAAAACGACAATACATAAATCCCACCTAATTTAAGGTACCAACCAAACTGAAAAAAAATGAAGCTTGTGAAGTTGTATAACTGTACACGAGCACATAAGCTCTTAGGTGCACTTCAAAGCTATGTTTTTAATAATATATATATATATTTATAATGCATGTATATATATATATATATATATATATATATATATATCTTTAAATAAACTAAGAAACCAGCCAATGAATAAATACTTCTGAATTAGTGCCTTAACCATGGCATTATAAATTATTCATACTAAAAGTGTATTCCAAGTTTCTTTTCTCAGAATCAATCTTTAAGAAGTTTGTTCATGTTCCTGGCACCAGTGACTCAAGCCTATAATCCTAGCTACTCAAAAAGCTGTGATCTGAGTTTGGTGGTTCAAAGTCAGCCCAGGCATGAAAGTCCGAGAGTTTCTTATCTTCAATAAACCACTAGACAACCGAGGTGGCACTGTGACTCAAGTAGTAGATCACTCGCCTTGAGCTGAAGAGCACAGGCATAACCCCTGAGTTCAAGCCCCAGGACCAAAAAATAAATAAAAAAAGAAGTTTGTTCATGCAGATCATAAAATTCTAACATTCTGAGCTTTAGGAAACTTTTCTGCCAGGGTCTTATGCTCTTTAGGCAAGTACTCCACTACTGAGATACATCACAGTCCCATTGTTTTGTTTTTCATGTTACAATCCAGTTTATTCCCAAAATGCTTAGAAGTACCTACTGTCCTCACAGAAGTGAGGTTTTATTCAGAAACCCAACCTTTTGTGCTATGAGGACTCCCCTAGTGTATTTCTTGGTAGGCACTGAGAAAAACTCATATGACACAAATGCAGAGAGTTTATAATAGAAATAACTGTAAATAGAAATAAATTCAACAGTCCCGACATTCTAGGGAGAAATGATGTCCTTATTTTCATTCTCATTCTTCAAGGCAGATGGTCAAAATAGAAACACCAATGTGCTATGCTGAAATGTAAAAGTTTAAACTCTTTTTTGAAAAATTCTCATGTTATAAAATCAATATGTATCAAATAAAGGCAAAGTGAATTTAAAAAATATTAAAAATGCTAATGAAGCTCCCTGGCTTGGAATGTGTGCCATTTTTTTGTCTGCAAGTCTTGGAATTTGAACCCTGGGTCTGGGTAACTTTGTTGCACTGTGGGGAAAGGGGAAGCTCACCGTGCTTGAAGACCAGGAAGTCAGGCCTGTTCCCTAGGCTTGAATTCAAGCCCCAGACCTGGAAAATGTACTCCTTATATACATTTTAAAGATAGGATTGAACTTCCATACAGATGTTCAGTCTATATTATGTTTGGTGTAGTTATTCACTGTATTTTTTATTTTTTTCATTTATTTACCATTTATTTTATTGACTGTGATGACACCTAACTATGTATTACATTGTTTACATCCTATCACATACCATCTAGATTTGTAGATGTGTTCTCCATCATGCCTGACACCCAGGACTCTCCCATAAAAGGAAAACAGGTGTCGCACTTGGCTTCATACTCCAAGATTAAATTTTTAGCACTGCCAGGATCTGAACTCAGTGCCTAGCAGGTCCAATTCATGAATGAGTGAGCGTGAGCACAGCAGCCTCTAGCCAATGAAGCTGTTAGTTGATTCCCAGGTGCTCAGATCATGACCCAGGATTGGCCACAACAGCGATACAAGGATAGGCAGACAGTAGTATACAAATAAATATATGTTGGTAAAAAGCACCATAGCCGCCTATCTATGATTGAATGACATATACTATATTCCTACCAACTCTTAGGTATTTATTGTACCATAATTAAACGAATACTATTCTTTTCATGCTTAATAAAGCATGAAATTAAGACCAATCATTGTCCTAGGATTTTTGCATCCAATTTTAGGCTCGACCAATGTTGTGATCTCCTGCCATTGGTAGTTGGCCTTACCTGGATTTGAACCGAGGGCCTATGTTGACAGGTTGGCCTATGGCTTCCCTGCTAGCCCGCCAGCCTTCAGCAATGGCAGGTCAGGTGTACTTTGCACCCGTGACATTCAGACACAGGATGGTCACCATGCAAAGAAAAAAAAAAAAAACACCCATCCCTCTGCAGCTTGCCACTTTTTGTGCTATCTCACTTTTTTCTTTCTGCAAGCCCTCTGGGCCTAGGATTCCAGGATTGGGTAAGGGTCCCGAGGCTGCACCCAGCCTAGGGTGGTCGAAACTGGGGCAGAGTTGCCACGACCTGAGTTCAAGCTGCATGATCGGCCAAAAAAAAAAAAAAAAAAAAAGGAAAAAGACAAAAGACAAAAATTAATTGATTAGTTAACAAAATTTAAAAATAATAGAGCTCCCTGGTTTTGAATTTCTGCCAGTTTTCTTTCCTAGACTGGGAATTAAACTCAGGAACTTGTAGCAATGTGAGGGAAAGTGCAGATTTGCTACTACTTGAGTTCAAACCCCGTGCCAAGACAGAACTAAAAAATTAAGTCACTGAGCTTGGCACGGGGAATAGTAGTGGAGATGGGAGGTAAGGGATGGTAGGGGGAAAACAAAGGAGGAGGTAACAATGCTCAATAGGAACTATACTCATGACCTTGCTCATGTAACTGTGACCATTCTGTACAACATTTTTACAATAAAAAACATACAAAAAAAGAAACAATGTAGTATTCTGAGAAGCACTTTGGGGTTAAGGAAAGGATGTCTGAATAGATGTACAAAATTCTACACTGCTTTTTATTTAATGTTCAGTATGGAACTGAATAAACTGATTCCATTAAAAAATTAAGTCACTGTCTTGGAACTGGGGCCAGTATTTATACCATTGTTGGGATTTGATCTCACCATCCTGGTAACTATTTTATACCATGGGTGAAGGAAAAATTTACTGTCCTTGAGGAAAAGAAATTCAGGCTAGAGTTCCCATGGCCTGAATGAAGGCTCTACAATGGAAAAGATATTTCTATACATGTGTAATATATGATATATCCTTACATATGTATGTTTTTTACATGTTATGTTTTTCATTATTGATTTTGTATTTATTTCTTATTTGATTCATTTTTTTATTTTTATTTTACTTATATTATCATTCCATTTACATTTTGCACATCTATTATAAAATTATACACAATAATCTAAGACATTGACTCATTTATCATTAAAACTTTTTATGTTGAAACATGAAACATAATTAAATGGAGGCATTTGTCACAGTCTTCTCACGTTTAGAATCTCTCCCAAGAATGAGCTTTGTCTTACTTATCTTTGGACACCTTCCTATAGGGATGTCTTTAGATAATTTATACTGAGAAGCCTTTTCTTGAGGACAGGCAAGTTGTTGGATAAAGTTGTAAGGGGGAGGCTAGAAATGTGGCTTAGTGGTAAAGAGCTCACTCAAGATGCATGAATACCAGGGTTTGAATCCTCAGTGCCACATACTCAGAAAAAGCTAGACACAGTGGAGTGGCTCAGATGGTAGAGTACCAGCCTTGAGAAAAATAATCCCCAGGACTGTCAAAAATAATAGGCCAGATGCCGGTGGCTCACACCTGGAAAACTACCTTCTCATTAGGCTTAGATTTGAAGACCACCGTTCAAAGACAGCCTAGGCAACAAAAGCCTGTTAGATTCTTATCTCCAATGAACCACTAAAAAATCCCATGTGGAGCTGTGGCTCAAGTGGTAGAGAGTTAGCATTGACTCAATTGCTCAGGGACAGTGCCCAGGGTTGTTACAAGACACACAACTGGAAAAAAAATTGAGGGTTAATCAAAGTACTTTTCTATTTGCTAATTACGAGAACATTCTCTGGAAAATCAACGCTCATATACACCAGAATTGGAGTCAGACCTCTAGGCTTAAGTGTAGCAGATCCACATACCCAGCTTCATAGACTCTAGCATTGTAACCTTGTGTCCACAGAGTTCTTAAATGTCCAATGTTGAAAGGCTTAATATGCTCCCAAAGCCTTTTGTGATAAGCAGTTGGCTTGTATTGTCAATGTCATTACACGTCTGAACCTAGCAGAGCACCAGTAGCTCTTGCCAATCACCCTAGCTCAGGAGGCTGAGGTCTCAGGATCACACCGAACCCAGCCAGGGCAGGAAAGTCTATGACACTCTGACTTCCAGGTCTGAAAGGTCAGATGTTCAAGAGCTTCTTGTTTTTCCTTTGATGATGAGAAGTTACTCTAAATGTTCTTAGTGTTCTTGATCCATTGACCCATCCTAGGTTCAAATGAAGTTCTCAGAATCCAAGCCCTGGCACAGTTAGCAGGAAGAACTCCAGTGTAACACTGCATTTGAAGGACAGAAAACAGTTTCAAAAGCCAAGTTAGGTGAAGAGAACAAGGAGGCAGAATATACACACTCAACAGTGAAGCAAGCTGCAAAACCACTTCATTCATTCCAGGCACAGCCAGCAATGGGGGGAAACCTGAAACATTTGTTAGAGTTACACCAGGGTCAGGCTTTTCTCAGCTTCCTCAAATAATGACTAACCTTCCTCCCTCAGGTGAAGGGAGCCTCAGGCTATCTTTAGGTTACCAATAGAGAGCCAGTTTAGTTAGGAAGAGGGGAGGAACAGAGTAGAAAGGCCTTGCTCTCTGGTCTTAGGGAGTGGGTTTTTTACTCTCCATCTATCAGATTTGAAGGCCCTTCTTCTACCTCTGCCAGTCTTTTCTCCTTCCTTCATTCTCCACATCATTTATGCTAATCCCCAGTCCAAGGTGAGGCAGGGTCATTTCTCTTTTGGCTCCAAGCAGCTGAGTTACACCCTTGCTCTGCCCTCTTGGCTCTGGGGCCTTCGGCGGCCTGAAAAGTGTGAAAGAGACATTCTTCCTGCTCTGTGGTTGTGTGAAGATGATGCTGGTGTCCTGGCACACTGCAGAAGGCCACATGACTGGGAATTGTTCTCTTCTTTCTTCCTGAAGTCCAAGACCAGATTCATCTATCATTTTTCTATATATCTATCTACCTATCTATCTGTCTATTGATTTTCCTTCCTTCCTTCCTTCCTTCCTTCCTTCCTTCCTTCCTTCCTTCCTTCCTTCCTTCCTTCCTTCCTTCCTTGCTTCCTTCCTTCCTTCCTTCCTTCCTTCCTTCCTTCCTCCTTTCTTTCTTTCTTTCTTCCATTCTTTCCTTCCTTCTTCTTTCTTTCTTTCTTTCCTTCTTTCATTCTTTCCTTCCTTCTTTCTTTCTCTCTCTCTCTCTTTCTTTCTTTCTCTCTTTCTTTCTTTCTGTCTGTCTTTCCTTCTTTCTATCTTTTTTCTTTCTTGCTTTTTATGTATCTATGTATCTATCTATGTACCAACCTACCTACCTGCCTACCTATCTACCTACCTACCTACCTACCTAACTACCTACATAGTTATCTCTTTCACATTTCTTGGGCTGAACCCAAGGCCTGGACACTGTCTCTAGCACTCTGCTACTTGAACCACAGCACCAATTCTGGATTTTTCTGTGTATATGTTACTAAGGAATCGAACCCAGGGCCTCTTGCATGCTAGGCAAGCACTCTCCCACTAATCCACATTCCCAGGCCCCTCCTCTTTTTTCTTAATGGTAGTTTTTACATATATATGCTACCATTTTGAGTACCCAAGTATAATTTTCTGAATACCGCTTATTTCTATGAACTATGATCTTTTCTTCCCCTGCCTGATTTGTGACTGCTCCTGCATTGGCCTCATAATAAAATGTAAATAAAGGCTCCTGAGAGCTTCAGTGTGCATCATATAAGCAAACAGGCCTAGAAACCTGGAAGAGAAAAGCAATGGGGCTGAAATGAAGAGAATGATGCAGCATGTACAATGAGCATATCTAAAACATAAATCAGTAAATAAAAGCAGAAGTTTTGCATACAGCCACTTTGCACTTAGGGAAGTAATATACACACGTAAGTAAGTAGGACACTGATACATAAACTTGGCTTCTCTTTATGAATTTTCTTTTGTGACCATCCCGTGGCTTAAACTGAGGATGCAATGCATTCCTCAGCTGTTTTTCACAAGGCTGAGGTTCTACCACTGCCACAGCTCCACTTTCAGCCATCTGGTTGTTCAATGGACATAAGCACCACCCAGGCTTTCCTGCCTGGTCAGGCCCTGTATCTCCTGCTTGACTTTCTCTCTCAAAGTTGGAGCTCTACCCTCTAGGCCACTCCTCCACTTCTGGTTTTCTGGTGGTTTATTGGAGACAATAAACTTTTCCTGCTAGGGCTGGCTTTGAATGGAGATCTCCCGAGGAAGCTTCAAGTGGATTTCTTCAAGGATTCACCTAGGAGCCACTCCACCCAAAACTTTAGTCTAAATCTCGAGAGGTACTAGAGAAAAACGGACACAGGAACATGTTTCTAGTGTGCTCTAGATAATGACGACTTGAGACACACAACTCTCATAATTATTAGATCACTTTATAGGCAAAAGTAGCAATGCAGATAGTGTGAGGATCGCTCCAGGTTTCGGTCCTCATATCCTGAGACAGTAAATTCAGTGCAACTCAGTGCTAAGTGACAGAACTGGCATTTCCTGTGGACATTGCTCCTAAATCCTGTAACAGTCATTTCTCACTTTTGGCTTCAAACCTGTGACCAGAGGGTAAGATGAAGAGAGAAAATACACTCAGATAAAGCAGATATAAAGAGCATTGGGAAGTTGACTTATAAGTCCCAACCATAGGAATGACCCTATTAAGAAGTCATTCCAGATTAAGAGCAAAGAAGAAAGAAAGAAGGTGAAAGTGCCTGCTGACTGTAATCCCACCTCCTCAGGAGGCTGACATGTAGAGAATTTGAGTGGAAGAAAGTCCTTGACAATGTTATTTCTAAGGGATCACAGAGAAACCCAGAAGTGGGCCTATGACTCAAGCTTAATGCAGTACCTTTGAGCAAAAGGAGCTCTTGGACCAGGCCTAGACTCATAGTTCAACGCCAGGACCGTCCCCCTCCAAAAAAACCTGTACCTCAATTTCTTTGTGTATGTATGGATGTATTCCTATAGGTGAAACACCTGAGTAGCTATGATGAATCACACCAAGCATGGAAAATTGTATTCAATACAATGAGTTCATAACACAGAGACTGCTTTTATGATATTGCATGTTCCAGGGCTCCCGTCACTGCTCCCAATGTAGCCTGAGGGTTTCTCTGCATCCCAGGCCTGCTGGAGGAAGTCTCCCTCATTGTCTGGACAGGAACACAAAAGACCTCACTCCTGTACAGCTGTGTACCAAATAACTCCATCTGGGCCAATTAGTGATGATGTATGGGTGGGCTCTGAAGGTCAGGAGAAAAAGAACTCTTTTTACCCTTAGCTATCTCTCTTCCCAGTGCTCTGTTTTAACAGGAGACCTTCATTTTTGCCATCTCCCATGGCAGGTCAAGTTCTGTGCTCTTATCCTGCCTTTATGAGACTATATTCCGGTGTTCAGTTACAGTGCTCAATATAATTCAGGAGTCCTTCAGGCAGACAACTAGGGCACTGAACCTAATGAAACATTTCATTGCCAGCAATGATGGGCCTATAATGTCTCTCCTAGATTTCCAGAAGCTTGGGAAATCCAAGCACATGTTGGTAGCACAAAGCTTGCTATCATCTAGGACTGGTGAAGCTCATGAAGTTTTGAACCCTTTGACTTCTCCTAGTTGGGCCCTGAGTGGCTAGGTTTTGGGGTTGTACACAGGGCCTGACGTGCTGACCATGAGCTCAGAGATGAAATCTAGTGCTTTACACTTTGTCACACCTTCACTTCTGCTTTCTCTCTGTGTGTGAGTGTGTGTACATGCATGTGTGTATACATACACAAGTCCTGGAGCTTGAACTCAAGACAAGAGCACTGTACCTAGTTTCTCTTGTATAAGGTTTGCCCTCTCCCACTTGAACCACAGAGCTGCTTCAGGCTTTTTCCTACTCATGTGGTTCTGAGAAATCAAGCCCAGGGTTTCATATATGCAAAGCACTCTACCCCTAAGGCACATTCCCAGCCCTCTACTTCAAGTTTGTTAGTGTATTTCTGCCTTTTTTGTTGTTGTTGTCATTGTAGGAGTGGAAATCTGGGCCTGGGTGCTGTCCCTGAGCTCTTCAACTGAAATCTTGTGCTCTACCACTTGAGCCACAGAGCCGCTTCTGGTTTTCTGGTGGTTCATTGGAGCTGAGTGTCTCAAGGACTTTCCTGTCGAGGCTAGCTCTGAACCATGATCCTCAGATCTCATCCTCCTTAGTAGTTAGGATGACCAGCATGAACCACAAGCACCTTGCTTCCTCTTGAGTTTCCTCAGATGTGAATTGGAGATAATAGTCTCATGGTACCTTTTGTGTCAGGGATAGTTTGGAAACCAGATCTCAGCTTCTTGAGAAGGCAAGATGACTGATCTCAGTTATAGAGCCCTAAGCCGTGGCACTTTGCTGCAAGGGGCCCTTGGCTCCATGTGGTGGAGTGCTAGCCATGAGCCCAAGAGCTATGGCTCAGAGCCTAGGCCCTGAGTTCAAGGTTCATGACTTAGAAAAAACAAGACAAAATAATTGTCTCCTGTAGACAACTCACTAGTCTTCAGTAATACATAATTTTGTCCCTGCCCTGGGGACAGATCTGAGCCTCAATATTCTTTGCTGAATAGTCATGTCAGTTGTGGAGTTCTTACAAGAACAAGATGAAAGAATGCACCCTTTGAAGGACAAAATACATAACACTCTTTTTTTTTGTCGGTCATGGGGCTTGAAATATGGGCCTGCACTCTGTCCTTCAGCGCTTCAGATCAAGGCTAGTGCTCTAGCACTTGAGCTATAGAGACACTTCCAGTTTTCTGGTGGTTTATTGAAGATCAGATTTTCAGCGACTTTCCTGCCTGGGCTGGCTTTGAACCACCATCCTCAAATCTCAGCCTCCAGAGTAGTCAGGATTACAGGTGTGAGCCACTGGTGCTGGGCTCCAAATAACCCTCTTTACAGGACTCAATACACAGCATCCTGTGAAAGACTCAGCACCCAGCACCCAATGCAAGACTCAGCACACTGCACCCCGTGAAGGACTCAGCACATAGCATCCTATGCAGGACTCAGCACACAGCACCCCGTGAGGGCCCAAGCACACCAGGAAGGACTTATCACATAGATGTATCCCACAAGTTGTCATTAGTATTCAGTTGCTTTCATCAGTATCACCATTCTTTCAGAAACACATCACAAACTGCACAAAGTTCACATCTAATGATTCAGAGGGGTATTTTTTTTTGGTGGGGGAGTCAGCCACAGGGATTGCACTAAAATGTTGGGGGTGCTGTCCTAAGATCTTTTGCTCAAGGGTAGAGATGTATCACTTTGATCCATAGCCCTGCCAGGGCAGGGTTTTAAACCCACCAGTGTCAGATCTCAGCCCCCGAGAATCTTGGATGACAGGGGTGAGCAAGCCAGCAGCATCTTGTTCTGTGTGGCTGAGTTGCAGAAGTATACCTCTGACTAAGTCAGGTTAGATGGCAGCTGTCAGTATCAGTCTCCCGGCTTGCTCTGTGATGAGGTATTTGAAGTCCTTTCCTTATAGAGTTGCAGTCACATTCAATCTTTTTTTCATGCCCATCCTGGACCTTGAGTAAGAGTCTAGACACAGTCTCTAAGTTTTGTGCTCAAAGCTAATGCTCAACTGCTTGAGCGAGAGCACAACTTCTGGATTTTTTATGTGCATGTGGTAGTGAGGAATCAAATCCAGGGCTTTGTATGTACTAGCCATCATTATATCACTGAGCCCCAGGAGTGACAAGTGTATGAAGAGATAAATGTGTAGATTGGCATATATGCATATATATGTGTATATATATATACATATATACACATATATATATGCACATATATATGTATAAAACAAGAGAAAGGTGTCTGTAGAGTATGAAATTACATATATTATATTACTACCCATTATTGACAATCAAATTATTCCTTCCACTTTTAAGTATCATGGTTATGGTTGAATACATAATAAAGTATTAATTGAAAATTAGTCAATGTAGTATAATTGTTGTGTATAATTTTATAGTACACTCATACACTAATTACTAATTTGTTACTTTTATAAAATTCCATTCGTATGGATGTATATGGGAATGGGTTTCTTAGAATCTCATGCCAATACTTAGTGGCAGTCCGGGGATTTGACCTCCAGGCCTAATTTGAGGTTTTGGCTATGGCTTCCCTAATAGCCAGCCAAACATCAGTATGCTATATCATGTACACTTTCTGGGCCTTGTCATTTACATGCAGGATGGTCACAATGCAAAGGGAAAAAATGCAAAACCACCTTCTTGAATTTCTCCATTTTATCCTTCTCCTTTTTATTTTATTTCTTACTAACGCCGAGATTTGAATTTGGGTCCTAGGATCCCAAGGTAGCTGTGGCAGAGATGCCAAGACCTGAGTTCAAGCCCCATGCTTGGCAAAAATAAAATAAAATAAGGCTCTGGCTTGAAATTTGCACCATTTTTCTGGAAGGCCTGGGATTTGAACTCAGTATCTGGGTATCTCTGTGGAACTGTGGGTGAAGGGTAAGCTCACCATCCTTGAAGACAAGAAATTCAGACCAGTTCCCAGGGCCTGAATTGAAGTCCCAGCACTGGAAAAATACATACATGAGTTTAGTGAGTATGAGGTTTATTACCCTTATTCATTTAGTATTATTACACATATAACATTTCATTTATTATATCCTATCACACAAGATATATTTGCATAAGAAGTGTGCATCATTATGAGACCCAGGACAGTTTTTCAGGAAAAAAAAATGTGTCAAAAGTGTCTTCGTAATCCATGAATAAATTTTTGGCAATGCTAGGATTTCAACTCACAGCCTACAATGCCCAATCCATAAATGGGGTCACAGTCTTAGCACACCAACCTCTGACAAACTGAGGTGCCAGGAAGTTCTGACGACCTGTTATCAATCCACAGTAGTGCCAAATATATATATATACATATATATATACAGAGAGAGAGAGAGAGAGAAAGAGAAAGAGAAAGAGAGGGAGGTTATAGATTGCTGTATATATATGCATATATATATGGAGAGAGAGAGAATGTGAGGATATCATTAGATTATATATATATATATAGTTACCAATAATTAGTTATTAAGTTATGTCTCCCTTTAATGAAGTATCATAGTTGAATACTTATAAAAGCATTAATTAAAAATTAATCAATATCCTTCCATTAGGGGAATCATAACATGGTGCTAGAAAGGAAAATGTAAATGTAATAATTTTTGTATGGCTTTCTAAAATAGAATCATGAAGTAGCTTCAAATTTAATTACTTTTATAACATTCCACTACCATTCACATAAATAGGAATGAGTTTGTCAGGATCTCCCTCCATTTGTGTGTGGCAGTCCTGGCATTCATATTCCAGGCATGGGAATTTTACTTCGAATGCAAATCATTGGAATGACACTGAAGATTTCAGATTGTCACGATTCAAAAAAGAACAACAAGAAGAAAAGAAACCCAGGTTTCAGTGGCTCCTGTATGTAATCCTAGCTCCTCAGGAGGCTGAGATGTAGAGAATGCCAATTTGAATACAGCCAGGGCAGGAAAGTCCACAACACTCTTATTTCTAAGAGATCACATGAAAATATCCCCAAGGGTTGTGGTTGTGGCTCAAGGGCTGAGAGCTACCCTAGAGAAAGAGGAGATCAGGGATAGTGCCTACGCTCATATTTCAACCTCAGTCCTGCCAAAGAAAAAAAAAGAAGGCAATAACTCCATGTCTCTCTGTGTATTTATGAATGATGTATGAATGATGGGCATTCATCAGGTTGCCCATGACCAGACCCCCAACCTGGCAAGCTGGGACAATCCCTCAGAGAGTACTAAGCCTGAGCCAGTAGCTTGAACAAAGCATCCTTCTGTGCCATTTAATAACTGAAGCCCAGAAGGCTTGCCTTGGCTGGGGTATGCAACGGGTGCATTATGTTCTGGCTGAGGTGTCCCATTGGGACATCTAGCAGCCAGGGAGACCACTCTTCCTAGGCTGTAGGAGTTGTAGAACGTTCTGGCTCCATATTCCCTATCCCTCTGTAAGTTGTGAGCCTAGATCTCTGAGTCCTGGTGGCTATCACTCATTCATCATTCCGCATTGCCGAGTCTCACACTGGTCCCAAATCCTGGCAAAGATATGAAATGGCCAGCGATTTCTATGCTGAAAAGAAAATGCCAATAAATTCCACCCTCATAGTTCCTGTTAGAGGTAAGCCTTGGGCTGTGAATATGGCTAAGTGGTAGAGTGCTTACCAAGCAAGCTTGAAGCCCTGGGTTGGATTCCTCAGTACCACATAAACAGAAAAAGCCAAAAGTGTCACTGGGGCTTAAGTGAGAGAATATAGCCTTGAGCAAAAACAGATCAGGAACATGCCCAGACCCTGAGTTCAAGCCACAACACTGTCAAAAAATGTGAGCTTGGTGAGACATACAGTTCTGGAACTCAGAGGACGGCCGAGGTTATAGGTAATAGGTAGAGGGCTCACACTTGTGAGCTCACCACAATGGTGGTGGTTCACCCTTGTAATACTAGCACTCAGGAAGTTGAGATATGAAGATTATATGTGAAAGCAAGTGCAGGCAGGAGTCTTTATGAGACCTTTCTCCAATTAAGCACCAAAAAAACCAGAGCTGTGGTTCAAGTAGTAGAATGCTAGCCTTGAGCATAAAAACTTAGGGATAGCATCCAGGCCATGAATTCAAACCCCAGGACTGACACACTTAGACACACACACACACACACACACACACACACACACACACACACACACTGGAAATTCTACTTACCCATCAAAAAGAATATTGTACCATTTGTGGCTCTCATTTCTCATGTCATCTGCCTGGTATCTCATTGCCATCGTATTGTCCCTGTACTGCACTAACTGACACATGCAAACTGATGAAAAAGATTTTCAGGGTTATGGGCTAACCATAGATTCCTGAGTATGAGTTCTCTGCTCATTCTCTTTGTCTATTCATGCCTATGAGTAGTAATTGTACAGATTCATTTGTACCATTTGCTACAAAGAAAAGAGATTAACCATACATATATATGTATGTATATATATATGATTATATACATACACACATTTATACATACATGGATATAAGCACACATATTGATATATATTAAATACTTGAGTACATTTTATGTTTTCAAGAATTATGTAGCTAACAAAAATCACATGCATTTTCCTTCCTTTTCAATTTTTTCAAAACATAAGGAACTTTGTCTCTTTGAATACCTAAATTTTAAGAGAATGTCACCATCTCTGATTTGTCAGTGGCCTTGAAATTAGATGTTCAAATAGGACAAAATTATTTAGGCTTTTTGTGGAAGAAAGGAATATTACTAGGGTTCTATTCATGGGTTCTCTGCTTGCTAGACAGGAATTTGTCTGTATAGCACCAAGCAACTCAACTACTTTTGCCATACTTCTAGTCCATTTTATTTACTTGAGGTCTTGAACTTTTTGTCCTGGTCTGATCTTAGACTGACAGACTTTGCTACCAATGCCTCATAACATAATTAACTAGGATTACAGATATGAACCACTATGGCCAGTTCATTTGTTGAGATGGTTGTCTTGGCAGTTATTTCTCTGGACTGGCCTCAGACCATGATGCATATCATTTCTACTTCCCAATCAGCTGGGATTTCAGATGTGGGCTACTATATATGGTGTACATGACACCTTCTGTTTTGTGTGTGTGTGTGTTTTTTTTTTTTTTTTTTTTTGTCGGTCGTGGGGCTTAAACCCTGGGCTTGGGCGCTGTCCCTGCACTCTTCAGATCAAGGGATGCAATCTACCGCTTGAGCCAAAGCACCAGTATCGGTATTCTAGTGGTTTTATTGGAGATAAGAGTCTCACGGACTTTCCTTCTCAGGCTGGCTTTGTACCGTGATCCTCAGATCTTAACCTCCAAATACCTAGGATTTCAGGTTTGAGTCACCGGTGCCCGGCACACCTTCTGTTTTTCAGCAGAAGTTTTAATAGTAAAAATGCTGTATAGATAGGTTATATTTACATGATCAAGTTAATGAGTATATTTTCTATCAAGCATTGTTACCTCCTCCTTAGTTTTTCCCTAACCTTCCCCTCCTACCTCCACAACTATACTCCCCTCTCTTCGCTTCCCCTCTTCCCCGCCTATATTGTAAAGATCCTTTTTCAACATAGTGTCTTGTGCACCTCATTGTTGCAATGGATCAGGCTGTATCACTATTTAACTATTTTTTCCCTTCCCCTCCCCAAGCTAGAGAAGGGTGTATACAAGACGCAGGGCACTGACATTAAATACAGTGAAAACAGGGGTTACACCGTGGGGGATGAACATAAAAAGAAAAAAAAACACATGGTAGATTATAAACCCTATCTTGGGGTTCATTTCGCTTAACATCATCTTATCTGGTCGTATGTACATAGCTTTTGAACTTTTATGCTTGTCCCAGACGTATAATAGTTATTGCAAATAAGGGAAACCATAGGACCTATGTTTCTTTGGGTTTGGCCTACTTCACTTTTTATAATTTTTTCCAGGACTCCACTGAGAGCTCCCCTATGATCCAGCAATCCCATTTTTGGCATTTGTCCAAATGTTCACAAACAAGACCCAACTAAGCTACCGGCAAAACTATGTTTATTGCAGCATTATTTGCCATAGCTAAGATATGGAACCAACCCAGATGCCCCTCAGTAGATGAGTAGATCAAGAAAATGTGATACACACACACACACACACACACACACACACACACACACACACACACACACACACACAATGGAATTCTATGCCTCCATCAGAGAGAATGACATCGCCCCATTTGCTAGGAAATGGAAAGACACAGAAACAATTGTGTTAAGTGAAATAAGCCAGGCTAAAATAACCATAGATCCCATGGTTAATCTTACTTGCAGTAACTAGTATTTGGTACCATATAACCATATAAGAGGATGTTATGTGAAATGAACCCCAAGATAGGGACACAAATGATTTTTATTCCATGAGATTCTTATCTCTATATAATCCCCCAAATAAAGTTGGAAGGGGAGCTGTCGTTCAAATACAGAACACCACCCTTAAGGGAAAAAGCCTAAGTGACAAGGTAAGGTCCTGAGTTTAAACCATAATATCAGCACTCAAAAAAGTTGATTTCTTTTCCTTGAGGTTTTTATTAAATTGCTCAGAAAATAATCGACGTTGTATTTATGTTTAGCATTACTATTAAAATCATGTTATATTTATTTGTTATTCTTTATTTTCTTAAATTTTATTTACACATTAATATCCAGTAATGATGAGAGATGATTACTGTTTCACAAGTTTTTATGTCAGTAGAATATATGGATGAGAGGTGCATACAAGGGGTTTGGACTGAAAATAGATATTTGCAAGGTCTTCACATAAAGAATTTATAAATGAAGGAGCTGTGGACATGTATGAGATAAACTAAAGAAACCAGCAAGGAAAGATAAGGTATGATTTTGGAAAGCACACAATTTTGGAAGAAAAAATTAAACGAGGAAAATATGTGGCTTTTGATAAAAACTTTGTAAATCACCTACACATTTGATTCCTTATTTCTAGCAGAAGACATTTCAGTTAACTTTATTTTACAAAGTTAAACATGATTGACATTTAATACTAACTGGCCTCTGTCTCAGGTAAGTAATTTTTCTAGCCAGGTGCCAGGGGTTCATGCCTATCATTATAGTTATTCAGAGAGCTTAGACCTCTAGATCCTAGTATAAAGCCATTCTGGAGAGGAAAATTGGTGAGACTTTTCTGTTCAATTAATCAAGGGAAAATTGGAAGTGGCACTGTGGCTCAAAGTGGCAACATTAATCTTGAGTAGTAAATCTCAGAGACAGAACCCAGGCCCTGGGTTCAAGCTCTCTGAAATTATTCTTAAAATACTTGTTCTCAGTAATTCTTTAACTTGTCTAGAAGAATGTTTTAAGCTTAGAGATTTTTATTTCATCTTGTCAGAATTTATTTTTAAGATGCTCAGAGAAAAATTCTTTATAGTAAGAACTGGTTTGTATTGCTTTGTATTACATATTGCTTCTACACCAAGAGATCAGGTGGAAAGTAGATGGCCAAACCCCTCCTACCCCTACCAAAGTAGTAAAGTTCATTTTTCGACATAATGATTTGTACATCTCATTGATGCAATGAGTCAACCTGTGTTCTTAGTTAAACGATTTGTTTTTGTCCTTCCCCTCCCCAAATTATACCAACATCAAATACAGTGAAATCCGGGGTTATACCATGGGAGAGGGACATTCAAAGCAATATAGAAATCATCTTATAAATATGTTAGGAACACCTGCATGAAAGAGAAAAATTGAATACTTATCTTGGGGCTCATTCACCTAAAATCAACTTCATCTGACCTTTTCTGCTTGACTCAGACATATACTACTTATTGCAATAAAGCAGCCATGGGACCTATGTATATTTGGGTCTAGCTTACTTCACTTAATATAATTTTTTCCAAGCCTTTCCATTTCCTAACAAATGGGGCAATGTCATTCTTTCTGATGGGGGCACCGAATTCCATTGTGTATATATACCACATTTTCTTGATCCATTAATCTACTAAGGGGTATCTGAGTTGGTTCCATATCATAGCTATGGTAAATAATGATGCAATAAACATAGTCGTGCTGGAATTTTTAGTGTGTGTGGTCTTGTTTGTGATCATGTGGGTAAATGCCCAAAAGTGGGATTGCTGGGTCATAGGGGAGCTCTATATGGAGTCTTTTGAGGAACCTCCATACTGCTTTCCACAGTGTTTGAACAAATTTACACTCCCACCAACAATGTAGTAAGGTTCTCTTCTGTCCACATCCCCTCCAGCATCTGATGTTATTAGAGTTCTTGATTATAGCCATTCTAACTGGGGTGAGGTGGTACCCCAATGTTGTTCTTATTTGCAATTCTTTTATGGCTAGAGAGTTTGGGCATTTCTTCATGTGTTTATTGGCCATCCTTCTTTCCTCTTCAGAGAAATTTCTCTTTAAGACTTTAGCCCACTTATTAATTGGGCATATGTTTCTTTGAGGATTTGTTGTTGGGAGATTTAATTTATTGAGTTCCAGGTATATTTTAGATATGAGACCCTTGTCCGTTGTATGGCTTGTGCAGATCTTCTCCCAATCCATGAGCTTTCTAGTGATCTTGTTATCTATGTCCTTTGCCATGCAGAAGCTCTGCAATTTAATGCAATCCCATTTGTCCCATTTGTCTTTGATTATTTTTGTATTTCTGGGTCTCTATTAAGAAAATTTCGGCCTGTGCCAAGGAGACCTAGGGTTTCTCCTATTCCGTCCTGTAATTTTTTCAGAGTAAGACTTGAAAATTTTATAGTTTCAAATATTACAGGAAGATCTTTGATTCATGTTGAATGGATGTGATTAGATTAAGCCGTTGCATACATGCGTGTGTGGGGGGGGGTATTTTTATTATTGAAATCAAGGATAAGGAACTTGGTTCCTTTTTCTAAGACATACATTATGGTGTTTCTTTGTTGATGGTAGGCTCAGATTGCTTGTCTTTGCCTGATGTGTACATTCCAGCTCAATTTTTCAATTAATGTTTCTTTATTATTGAACATATAGTGCTCTGATATTGCTTTTTCTTTAGTTTGCCATCTAGGATCTTCTTTTCCTCTTAAATGTTAACATTCGATGTAAATTTAACTCCTGACTGATTTTTCCCTTTAATTTGCATTTTGAAATAAGTATTATAATACCTTTGATCTCTGTATTCATGAAGAAAAACCATTTTGAATTCTTTGTTTAATGTAATAACACCTGGGTAGATTTGTTAGCATCAAGACCTTACATTTTCTTTTGCAGTTTTACTTTAAAATAACCCTCCTTTGTTTTTATAGCATTGGTAGACAAAAAATTCCCACAATACCTCACAACCTTTATCTTTCAATTTGTCTATGCTTCTTTGTCCCTGCTAAATTTTTCTGGATTCCTGTATTAGCTACCCTTACCCCTACAAAGCTGTTGCTGCTACCCAATATCCTGCCACTGCAACTCAGCAATTACCCTATCCCTGGTACTCTCTTTCTCTGCTACTCATTTTGCTACCCATAATTCTTAACACCATGGTTCCAGCCACCTGATCACTGACACGCCTGTTTCTGCTACCACATTCCCAAAAAAAGCAAGGCAAGAGTAGGCACAGACAGTCGACTTGGGTATTCCTCTTGCAGGCACAATGGGACGTTTTCCTCAGGTATTTATCATGAGGGACCAACTAGTGGTGGAAAGAAAAAAGGTTACTCAGAGGGGACTAAAATCCAGGGATATCAACTTATAACTTGTTGCTAGGAAAAGCAGACACTAAGGTGAAACTTAATGAGAAAAGAAAATTTGAAAAATTATTGGGGATGATATAAAAGGTTTAGCTTAGTCTCATATACCAGTGATCTGAATTATTTTATGACATAGATATGTAACTACTTGGCATTTTAAAAAGTATATGAAGATGCACATTTATGTGGTACTTATATTAATTTATGAAATAGTTGCATATGATCATGTTAATGATATTCAATGGTTTGTGCTTTATGATATGCTCATTACGCTGCCTTTGGCAACATGAATTGAGCTCTCTAAAAATAAATAGAATTTCATTGTCAAATACTACAAGGAGATTACTGAGGCTAATACCAAAACGCAAGCTGGTACAAGAAAATTGAACAAAGCTACACATTTGAAGGGAAGGGGTCAGTGGTAAGGGCTATGATAAAAGAGAAATTCTTCACCATGGAATATTGGAAGAAGAGAATGTGTCTTGTTGAATCACTAGCTTTTTAAAAATTCTTAGAAAGCAGAACATGATTTTTGATTCTTGCTTTATGGAACCTCTTTAATGAGTGGTTAAACAAAAAAAATATCGAAATGACTGAAAATCCACTGACATGAATTATTAGATTAACATTATACTCAAAGTTGCCTTGAGATGCAGGCAGGCTGGGTTCTTTTCCTCTTAAATTAATGGAATAAGCTTCCTTTTGAATGGTTGGACAGTCCATGACACTTGTTCCAAAACAAGAAAAAATACTGGAGAGAGAAAAAAGGAAGGAGAGTCAAGGCTGCTGAAAAATTAGCATATTTCTCATTTGGACTTTAATGGGTTGTTACTACAAAGAATTAGAATATCATCTTAAGATAATAATTTCAAAATGGATGTGCTAAAGGATAGCTTCAAAATGTAATATTTAATGCTGTTGGATTACTTGAAGACAAAAGTTTACAGAAAACTTTAAATTCCAGAAAACTGTAAGGTACCAATAAACACCTAGAAGAAATATAATTTAAGAATTCACCTGTTCAAGGCAAACCCTGGCAGGAAAGTCTGTGAGTCACTTATCTCCAAATAGGAAGTGGCACTGTGGCTCAAGTGGGAGAGGGCTCCCCTTGAGCTCAAGATTTCAGGGATATGTTAATACCCAGGACCTGAGTTGAAGCCCCATGTGTGACAAGAAGAAATTTAAAGAATTAAACCATTAGGGCCGGAAGGAGACTCAGTGGTAGAATGTTTGTCTTGCATGAATGAGGTCCAGCGTTCAATTCCTCAGCACCACATAAGCAGAAATAACGGGAAGGGGAACTGTGGCTAAAGTGGCAGTGCGCTAGCCTTGAGTTGAGCAGTTCAGGGATAGCACCCAGACCCAGATGTCAGGGCTCCCCACCACCGCCACCACCAACAACTAAAATTAAAGCATCAAACAGCCTGAAGATGTTGTCCAGAATAATGAATGCAGCATTATCCGCTTACATGACAGTGAATTGAAAACTAGTTTACCAGGGGAGATGGTGGGTATTTTGTGTGTGTGCCAAAGCCTGCAAAATTATTTTGTACTTTCCCAGCAGGGAGAAAGGAGGAAATGCGGGGGGAGGAGTGAGGTGTTTGGTGGACTTGCCTTTTGATTCACTGATTGTTTTCTGGAGTCAAATTCAGAGAAATTCTGCTTGCAATCTTAGTTGCATGAGGAATGAAGAAGCCATGTCCTGGAAGTGGTTTTGTCCTGTCCTTGGCCTGGTTCTAACCACCACTGGATAATCCAAGTCCCACTTCAGGACCAAGATGCCTTGAAGACTACTGATCCATTGGGCAGGTGGACCTCACCACAGCCAGAATAGGCAGAAAATGCAATTCTGAGGGCAGCACTAGAAATCTACACTAGGCAGAGATTTTTTTAATATATTTTAATTGTAAAAATACTGTACAGAGGGCTCAGAGTTACAGGACTCGGTAATGAGTGCATTTCTTTTACAGCATTGTTACCTCCTCCTTTGTTTTTCCCCTGCCATCTTTTCCCTCCTCACATCTCCAACTCCTCCCTCCTCGACCCCTGCCTGACACTGTAAATTCATTTTCGACACAGTGTCCTGTACATCTCATTGTCACAATGGTCAACCTGAATCCCCATTTAAGCATTCTGCTATATCCCTTCCACTCCCCAAATTACAAATATGTATGGTATGGTATAAGATATATATCATATATATATATGTATATATATATATATATATATATATATATATATATATATATATATATATATATATGATTCAGAACACTTGAATCAAATGCAGTGAAAACAGGGGTATACACTGGGGGGATGAACCTACAAAAGAATTACATAGTGCATTATAAACATATTAAAAACAAAAGAAAAAAAGGAAAAACCACTTGTGTCTCTGACTTGGGGTATATTTTGCCTAACATTATCTTGTATGGTCATATGTTCTTAGCATATGATCTTCTCTCCTTGTGCTAGACATGCTCTAATCCTTCGAAGGCAAAACAAGGTAAACTATGGGCCCTATGTTTTCTTTCTGTCTGGCATATTTCACTCAATATAATTTTTGCCAAGGCATTCCATCTCCTAACATATGGAGCAATGCCATTCTTTCTGATGGAAGCATAGAATTCCAGTGTGTGTGTGTGTGTGTGTGTGTGTGTGTGTGTATGTGTGTATGTGTGAGTGTACCACATTTTCTTGATCCATTCATCTGCTGAGGTGCATCGGGATTGGTTCTATATCATAGCTATGGTGAATAATACTGCAAAAATATGGTTGTGTTGGTAGCTTTGTGATCATTTGGGTAAGTGTCCAAAAGTGGGGTTGCTGGGTCATTGGGGAGCTCTACATGGAGTCTTTAGAAGAAATTCCATACTGCTTTCCAAAGTGATTAAACAAGTTTACACTCCTACCAATAATGCAGTAGGGTTCCCTTTTAGCCCCATCCCCACCAGCATATGTCATTATTACAGTTCTTGATTGTAGCCATTCTAACTGGAGTGAGGTGCAATGTCAATGTTTTGATTTACATTTCTTTTATGACTAGAAAAGTTGAGCATTTCTTCATGTGTCTAACGGACATTTTTTATTTCATCTTCAAAGAAGTCTCTCCTTAAGTCCACAGCCCACTTATTTATTGGGCAGTTGTTCCTTTGAGGATTTGTTGTTGGGGGATTTAAGATTTTGAGTCCTCAGTATATTTTAGATTTAAGACTTTGTCTGTTTTATGACTCATGAAGAACTTCTCCCAGTAAGTGTGCATTCTATTGATCAGAAGTTCTGCTGTTTCATGCAATCCCATTTCTCCAACCTTTCTTTGATTTGTTTTGTTTCTGGTTCTCTATTAAGAACATTTTGGCCTGTGCTAAAGAGGCCTAGAGTTTCTCTTATCCTTCATGTAATGTTTTCATGGTGTCTGCTTTTATTTTGAGGTCTTTGATCCATTTTGGCTTGATTCTCATGCAGGCTGATATATATATATATATATATATATATATATATATATATATATATATATATATATGGATCTAGCTTTAGTTTTCTACAGGTGTTTAACCAATTTTGCCAACACCATTTACTGAAAAGGCTGTTTTTCTTCTATTCTATTTTTTAGCTCCCATGTCAAAGATTAGGTGGCTATAGGTCACTTGATTGATTTCTGAATCTTCAGTCCTATTCCATTGGTCCTCAGGACTGTTCTTGTGCCAGTACCAAGATGTTCTTATTACTATGGCTTTGCACTATACTTTGAAATTTGGAACTGATATTGCTCCAGTGCTGTTCTTTTGGCTAAGGATTGACGAACCTATAGCCAGCATTATACTTAATGGTGAAAAGTTAAAGTCATTTCTTATAAATTCAGGAAAGAGATAAGGATGTCTGCTTTCTCCACTCCTCTTCAAATTAGTATAAGAATGCTATCTGGGAAAATAAGACAAGATGCAAACTTAAAGGGAATCCAAATAGGGAAAGATGAAGTAAAACATATAAGATGACCAATGGAATAGAATTGAAAACCCAGAAATGAACCTACAGTCCCATAGGTATCTAATTTTCAATAAGGGAGCTAAAAATATAGAATGGAAGAAAGACAGCCTCTTCAGTAAATGGTGCTGGCAAAATTGGTTAACTTCTTGTAGAAAACTAAAGCTAGTCCCTTATTTATATCCCTGCACCAGAATCAATTCCAAATTGATCGAAGACCTCAGAGTCAAAGCAGACACTCTGAAAATATTACAGGATGGAATAGGAGAAACCCTGGGTCTCCTTGGCACAGGCCGAAATTTTCTTAATAGAGATCCAGAAACACAACAAAATCAAAGACAAATGGGACAAATGGGAATGCATGCAATTTCAGAGCTTCTGCATGGCAAAGGACATAGATAGCAAGATTACTAGAAAGCCCACGGATTGGGAGAACATCTTCACTAGCCGTACAACAGACAAGGATTTCATATCTAAAATATACCTGGAACTCAAAAAGTTAAATCTCCCAACAACAAATCTTCAAAGAAAGAACAGCCAAATAAATAAGTGACCTAAATATTTAACAAGAAATTTCTCTGACGAGGAATGAAGGATAGCCAATAAACACATGAAGAAATGCTCTTTAGTCATGAAAGAAATGCAAATCAAAACAGCATTGAAATAACACCTCACCCCAGTTAGAATGGCTATAATCAAAACTCTAATAACAACAGACGACGGAGGGGATGTGGACAGAAGGGAACCTTACTGCACTATTGGTGGCAGTGTAAACTTGTTCAACCACTTTGGAAAGCAATATGGAGGTTCCTCAAAAAACTCCACATAGAGCTCCCCTATGAGCCAGCATATCCCACTTTTGGGCATTGACCCAAAAGTTCACAAACAAGACCACACACACTAAAAATTCCAGCAGGACTATGTTTATTGCATCATTATTTACCATAGTTAAGATATGGAACCAACCCAGATGCCCCTCAGTAGATGAAGGATCAAGAAAATGTGGTATATATACACAATGGAATTCTATGCCTCCACCAGAAATAATGACATTGCCCCAATTGTTAGGAAATGGAAAGACTTGGAAAAAAATTATATTCAGTGAAGTATGCTAGACCCAAAGAAATATATCTCCCATGGTTTCCCTTATTTGCATTAACTAGAATATGTCTGCTTCAAGCAGAATAGGTCAGATAAGTTGATGTTAGGGAAATGAACCCTAAGATTTGTATACAAATGTTTTGTTTTTTTTTCTTTCATGGGATTGTTTCTAACACATTTATAAGATTATTTCTTTTTTGCTTTGTATGTTCCTCCCCCATGGTAAAACCCCTGCTTTAACTGTATTTGATGTCCGTATAATTTCTGGGGGGGAATGGCAAAAACAAATCATTTAAATAGGGATACAAGTGGAACCATTGCAACAATAAGATGTAGAAGTCATTCTGTTGAAATCGAACTTTACAACTTTGGTGGGGGGGAGGAGGATTGGGTGGGGGCGCAGGGGGTAAATGGGAAGGGATGGATAGGGGAAACAAAGTAGGAGGCTACAATGCTTGACAAGAAATGTACTCATTATCTTGCCCAGGCAATTTTAACCCTTCCGTACAGTATTTTCACAAGAAAAAATAATAAATTTTAAAAAGAAAGAAAAAGAAGAAAAAAAATACATGAGGATGACATGATCTTGCATTTAATGGACTCCATGGATTCCACTCTCAAGTTACTTGAGTTGATCAGAAACTTTGGCCAAGTAGCAGAATATAATTTTGTCTCAATAAAACCAACCAAGAAAGGAATAAAAAATAAAAAAGAAAGGAATACACAGCTGGAATTTTGGGCTAATTTTGTCATTATGTTTTGGTAGTCAAGTATCCTATAGAAATGCAACTCATTTATAATCCTCAGTTGTGTTGTAAATGTTGTCTTAATTACAGAACATGTCTAGATGCAAAAGAGCTCATGATTCCCAATTAAAAATTTGAAAAAATAAGCATCATTCATTTAGATTCCAAAGAATTGAAGGATTACAAAAGTTTATTGGAGAAATAGGAATGTTCATTTAATGTAGGACTTTGTAGACCTGGCTAAATTAGAATTCAGATTTAAAATATATATTTTTGTTTATACTTTAATATTCGATAGGATACTACAAAATTCTTTTCAAGTAAAAGTTTTAATTTACAAATTCACAAATGATTCTGGCATTCTAATTGACTAGAGTAGTTAGTCTTTCAAGTGAGGTATAATAAGAACTTAGTTAATAGATAATTCCAACAGTTCATGTGTAAAATGATAATGTCAATAATCTAGACAAATTGCCAACAAATTGATTATATTAATTTATAAATATAGAAAAAGAGCAATCTTTTGAGACTTTGGTGTAACATGGTATGAAGATAGTAATTGTGTGACATCTATTTTTTTCTACCTATCCATAACACAGGAAGAAATTTCCTTATTTATGTACCTCTGTATACAATGAGAAAAATGCTAGGTTTGAGGTTTGTTTTTATTTTGTTTTTGTTGTTTGGTTTGTCATAGGGCTTAACCTCTGGGCTCAGGTACTGTCCCTAAGCCTGTTTTTTCTCAAGGCTATTGCTTTACCACTTGAACCTCAATGCCACTTCAGTCTGGCTTTTCCTTATGAGTTTATTGGAGATAAGAATCCAAGGAACTTTCCTGCTTGGGTGGGCTTTCAACTATAATCTTGAAATCTTAATATTAAGATATACAGATCTCTTGAATATATATGATAGATTATATATAATAAGATATATAAAAATAAAAATAATAATAAATAATATTTGCAAGTGTTTTAATCTCAAGAAAACTACTGCGGGGAAAATGATATAGCAAAGTTAGTGTAGTATTCTTTCCACAATAGGAAGGGCATCACATTAGCAGAAGTGTAGTATTTTTTCACAATAGTGATAAAGTAGTCATGATGTGAATTTAGGGAATTTTAAGGTGCACCTTACGAGTTGCAAACTGTTTCACTAGGATGACTTTACAGCATAAAAACTTGGGATTGATTGTCATAGAAATAATAGCTTACTCTGATGAACAAATGTTTACTCTTACGGAATGATTTATAGGAAGTGGCACTGTGGCTCAAGTGGTAGAGCGCTCACCTTGAGCTGCAGAGCGCAGGGACAGCACCCACGCCCATATTTCAAGCCCCAGGACTGACCAAAACAAACAAACAAACAAAGAATTAATTATTATAGATACGTCATAGTTTTACCCTCTACAAGAACATGTCTATTTTTTCTGTTGACTTTTAAATATGTAATGTAGCATTGAAAACTGCATCGATGCAGAATTAAATAAAATGCAAACAGGTACTATTTTGAATGTGTCTGGTATGACATATTCAGTATTTGAAAATGAGTAGTTAGTAGTCTTAGGAATGTTGAGGAACACATATATTCTGGCCTCTTAACAATTAGTCAGTTTTCAGTTTTAAAAGTTAGGGTTTCCATAGAATTGAACTGTTTTCTGTTTTAGTATGAGCCAATACTAAAATAATGTTTTTTTTTTCAAAATAATGGCAAGTATATTCTGAAAATATTGTATAGTTTGATAACATTCCAGTTGATGTCCCTCTGAAAAAGAAAGAGCTAACTCAAGTTAGCAGCCAAAATGTTCATTTTTTAAAAGGTAATACACATAGAATAATATTTACTATATCAATAAAGTGAAATTATATTTTATGTAGCTCATTTTTAACTTAATTTTATTGACAAGGTGATATATAGAAGGGGTTGCAGTAATTGTAAGGTATTGAATACATAACATGTCAAAATTTTTACGCCCTCCCTCATTTTTCTCACACTTTTTCTTTACCCCAATACTCCTCACAAGATGTAATGTAAATTTCCAACATGTTGTCCTGTGAGTATGGCTATTGCATTGGTTTACCTTTTGTCCTTTGTCTCACCATTTTATTGTTCTGCTTCCCTTGCCAAATGAAGATAAATGTATATATAATACACAGGAGACTGAAATCAAATACAACAGTGGACAAACCATACGGGAAAACACAAAACAAAAAAGAAGTCACAAGTACATTAAAAACAACAACCAAAAAGAAAAACCTCTCTTTCCATATCTAGGAGTTTATTTTGCTCAGCATCATTTTATATGGTCATTTATACATAGCTATTGAGCCATTCTGCTCATCTGCTAGGACTATCTTAGATATTTCCTAGTTATTACAAATGAAGGAAACCATGGAATCTGTTTCTTTGTGTCTTGCTTATTTTTCTTAGTAGGATTTTTCCAAGTCTTTCCATTTCCTTATGAATAGGAATCATAGAATTACTCCGTACATATATAAATAACATTTTTCAATTCGTTCATCTACTGAGTGGCCTATTGGTTTAAAACATGATTGCATGTAAATATCACTAAAGGCCATTCAAAAATGACAGATTCCACCTCACCAGATATAACAATATCATCATTTCTAAGTAAGATAGTATTTTATGCTGGTACAAGTGTTGAGATATAGGATGAGTCTAATATATATCTTAAACTGAATTAGGCAGGAAGATATCCAATATCATGTAGGATCAAATTGGTAGTGACAAAATATTCCCTTGAGAAAGATATAGGAGCCTGCCACAAGTATGAAGTAGTTCAGATAATTTTGAAGCATTTAGAAGTGCAAGCTCAATTATGTCTCTTTAAATAATAATTATGTAAGTGGAAAGGCAAAAGAAGGGTAAGAGAAGAAAATAACTGACAGTAGATCATTGTCCCAAGTTAGAGTATAAAAAGACATAATCTATAACTTCCAAGTAAAAGAGAGACCAATATAATACGTACACTTAATTTAGGTACATGCAAAATATTTACTTGGCTTTTCCCTACTTAATGTTCCAAAATAAATGAACACGTATAAGAAAAGTTATGTGATTGCAATTGCTTCAACTTGAACACTAATTGTGATCAGCCCTCTTTTTCTCACTTTGCACTTGAAAAATAGTTCCTAAGTTGATGATGTTGTGGCTGATTAGAGTCAGAGTTAGGGGCTTCTACTTGTACAATTATCTCAGAATAGTTTAAAGCAGATTTCTGCCCAAGATATCCAACTACATTGTCTGAACCTGTACTTTGAACACACCCTCACACCTGAGCACATTATTTGAAATTATACTTAAGCTTTTCTTGGCACATTCTACTTTGTGCCTTTGTCTTCTTTGCACATTCCTTATGAGTTCATCGTTGCTCTATTTCCATTTCGTCTGTACAAACTGGTAAGAACATTGTTCAACTACCACTTCTTATTTGTACACGCCCAGTCTTAGTATGAAGGTACTTTGTCCATGCTAAGCAATAGGGTAATAGTAACTCTCTGAGTAGAAAAGTTCCACAATATAACCCTATGCCCACATTCGAGAATGTAGAATTTAAAGCACTGTGCAACAAACAGTGATATTAGAATCGAAAGGCTCCTTATGGACTTTTTCCTGGAGTTCATTAGTTTACCCAGGAGAAATATAAATATCCACAAAATTTGGAGCTAATTAGTAAGTATCCGAATTAACATTAGATCCTAGATGTTGTGTTAATACTAGTCACGATTGTAGTATTGTTAAATCAGTATCCTTCACTCCTTGACAATGTGTATGAGAAAATGATAGAAAGACATTAAAGCAAAATGTCTTATCTTTTTAGGCATTTAATCCTAGTGGTGAGAGCAATATCTGAACTTTTCCATTCAATAAAAGCTTGAATTTATAAGAACATTTTCCTACATATAAGAATTTGTGTCAGGTTTGTTGACACAGCATGGAGGTATACCTAACAAGAATTAGATTTCAATAGTGTATATGGCAGTTATGATTTGTCAATGGCTATTGAGGCATTTTCTGTTCTAAAGTGGAATCAATTCCAGGAGCCTTCAGTCACATCTGTAAAGCTGTATGTTCAACCTAATACTTGGTGTTACTTGTCCTACATTTATAATGAGTAGGCTGATAAGATATCCAAACATATCTAAATATATTTCAATAAAATTCCAAACTGATATGGATAGATGGGTCACTAAATGGAACTGTAGGACAAATTAGGCTTGTCTGTGCTGTAGTTCAATCTATAATCTCCTGGCTAAATAAAGTTTTCAAAAATATTCACAGAATATCACTAAGAAAAGTTCATGACATTTATATCTGTATAACATTTCCAAGGTCAGGATTAAAGCATTTGTTCCCAACATTTAGAATCGACAGGATCTGTTGAATAAATGGATCCAGATTTTTATGTCTTCATATTCATATCTCAACGTTTAATCAATATGACATTCACCAAAACACTGTTCTTATTGAACTTGTCTATGTCATTTTACCTTTCAAATCCAAATAGCAGATTTCCTTCAATATCTGCCTGAAAATTCTTTCCTTCCTTTTCTTCTGAAAATCTGTGTTTATTACTTTTTTGTTTCCTTATTTATCTCTTTCCTCCAATCTTGTCCACACTGGTACTTACATTGTTCACACTTTCATCAGAACTTTCCTTTTCCTCTTCCCTTTAATAAAGTCACTGACTTTATGATTATTTTTCATATTCATGGTCGTGAATATTTTGAGGATGTCCAAACAGACCTATCTTTGCATCTGTTTAACATAAACCTTAGAACTATCAGAGAGTTTTTTCCTCTAAATCCATCTTTTCCACCTGTAGTCCTTATCACCAAGAGTGTAACTAACACAGTTAGAAGACAGAGATGTGGAAAACCTTTAGATTTCCTCTTACCCTACCTCCATCCATTAGATAGGATGAATGATCATGATTTTCACAGTTTCTGTCACTAATGTAATTTCTATGTACTCCTTTTTATGCCCCTGACACTAGCCAATTGCAAATACTCATCACCAGTCACTCAGTCCTAAAACAACTGTTTACAAAGTATGCATTTCTCCCCATAGTCTTTTCATATTGTTCCTCTCCATCACCCAATGACTCTCTTTGTAAGCACACAGAGTGAAGAACTCAGACAAAAATTCTAGTATCATTATTTACTCACAACATTGACTGGTGATCTTACATTTCTCATCTGTAAATGGATGTAATCTACCAGAAATATTGAAGAATATATTTGTTGAATTCTAGAGCAAGGAAAAAGAAAAGTGAAGAGTCCTTACATTGTCTACCTTAGCTTTCAAATAAGGAAAGTGTCAAATTCAGACTGTTGGTATAAAGTCAGAAATACTTTCATGCAGAAATAAAAATAAATTTTAACTCCTGGCTCTATAGCCTGTGTCCTTTTATGGTAACTGCAGATATGTAAGTAGTATTATGTAAATTGTATTATGTGTTTACAGCTGTACTGAAGAACATACTCTTAATATATCATTGGAAAACATTGGTTATTGAATGGTATCTATATGAGAATGTTATTTGAACTAATCACACAAAGTTGAAACCTACATCTTAGTCCATCAAAATGTGGAAATAAACGATTTTATTTATAAGAAAATAATACCACCAAGAAAAGTGAGTATACATTAGAAAGACTGCTGGAATAACATTAGGGTTTTTACTGTCTCTACTTGTTTATGTGATTGACTTTCTTGATAATCAAACTCTCCTCTTGTTATTCTGTTTTGTTTTGTTTTTTTTTTTTTTGGTTCGTCATGGGGCCTGGACTCTGGGCCTGGCACAGTCCCCCAGCTCTTCAGCTCAATGCACTCTACCATTTGAGCCACAGTGCCACTTCACGCTTTTTCTGCTTATGGGGTTCTGAGGAATCAAACCCAGAACCTCATGTAGGCAATGCCAGCACTCTGCCACTGAGCCACCTTTCCAGCCCTCCTCCTGTTATTCTTATTGTTGTAATCCAACGCTGTTTATAACTAGGCATTCAATGTGGAAAATCCATTTTCAAGTATGTCTAAGTTTTTTTTCCTTTTCAATCACTACATCGTCATTATCAGGCTACACTGTGGTCATCATCCTCTTCATCAAAATTATTATTAGCATCATAAGTGCTAATCATTGAACGTCGGATATGTGTCTATGATTTTATTATTATTTGTCTTTTGATTAATAATTTTAATCTTACCACTGTGGATGCATCCATATTGAAATTTTGAACAAATAAATAAAAAACTTAACCATATCAGGTAGTGTGACAATGTGCTTATAACAAATTACAGAATAGATTTTTGGAAGCGTTGCAAATTCCTAATCAGTATGAATTTACTTGCTCTCTCCCCCTAACTACAATGAAATATTTAAGAGTTTGCGCAGAACCTTTTCAAGTAACATACTGTAAATGTAACTACAATATCATGTCTATATCTAAAATTACCTTGAAAGTAATAAACTCTACTTTCTATTGAAATATTAGTTATTTTATTCTAGGAAACTTTTAGAAAAATATACTGTATATCTTTGAAATGAAAAAGGTCAAAAATTGTAGCATAAAAGTTTTAGAAGGAGTCTGTCTTCTCTCTCTCTCTCTATATATATATATGTCTTCTATATATATATATATAAATATTATGTGTAGAATAGTACATTTTTAGAGATAATTTGTCCTCAGAAATATATACATATATCTTAATTTATGTGTAGAATTATATACATTATAGCAAAACAAGCATCTTAAAATATAATTAAAATAAAAAAAAAAACTTCTTGAAACCAAGTGCCGATAACTCACCCTTATAATAAGAGCTATTCTGGGTGCTGAGGTCTTAGAATTGTTTTCGAAACTAGCCCAGACAGAAAAGTACTTGTTAGATTCTTATCTCCAATTAACCACTAAAAACAACACCCACAACAACAAAATGTATCACATTAATTTCACAAAACCATGTTTTAACTGCTGTGAACATTTCTTAGAAACATGAATACATACCCCTGGAAAATATTAAGTAAAATAGTAAAAAAAATAGTAAAAAAAAATTAACATCTATGTTAAAGACATGACTATTTAGATTGTTTAAGATATTTAGGTAATGATTAGAATTTAAGAATAATGATAGGTAGGTCATATATTGGGACTGTTTTTTATTCTATTTTACAATAGTAATAAAATGATATTTATAATGATTATATAAAATTACTCTTCCTTGGTATTTGAATTATCATAAATGTTAAATATTTTTAAATGATTTCAAAAGCAAAGGAGTATCAATTCTTTTGTAATTTCAAAACAATTAAGAAAATGATTCCTAGGCTGGTTCACTCTAAGTCTATATTTGTTTTCTTTTTTTTTTTTTTTTTTTTTTTTTTTTAAATTTTATTTTATTTTATTTGAGAACATACTGTACAGAGGGGTTACAATTACATGGGCAGGATAATGCATACATTTCTTACCAAGCATTGCATCCTCCTCCTTTGTTTACCCTTCACCTCCCTTCCCAGCCTCCCCCCTCCCTCCCACCCAATCATACCCCCCCTCCCCCCCCCCCCACCGACATTGTAAAGCTGGTTTTGACATGACATTTTGTACTTCTCATTGTTGCAACAGGTCCACCTGAATCCTTAAACGACTTGTTTGTCCCCGTCTCCTCCACAAGTTATACTGACATCAAATATAGTGAAAGCAGGGGTTACACTGTGGGGGAGGGACACACAAAGCAACAAAGAAATAATCTTATAAATGCATTAGAAACACATGCATGAAAGAAACAAAAACATTAAAATACATATTTGAGGTTTTGTTTTCCTAACATCACATTATCTGACTTTTTCTGCTTGACTCATACCTATACTAGATATTGCAAATAAGGGAAACCATGGGACCTATGTTTCTTTGGGCCTGGCTTACTTCACTTAATATAATTTTTTCCAAGCCTTTCCATTTCCTAACAAATGGGGCAATGTCATTCTTTCTGATGGAGGCATAGAATTCCATTGTGTATATATACCACATCTTCTTGATCCATTCATCTACTGAGGGGCATCTGGGTTGGTTCCATGTCTTAGCTATGGTAAATAATGCTGCAATAAACATAGTTGTGCTGGTAGCTTTAGTGTGGCCTTGTTTGTGATCATTTGGGTAAATGCCCAAAAGTGGGATTGCTGGGTCGTTGGGGAGCTCTATGTGGAGTCTTTTGAGGAACCTCCATACTGCTTTCCAAAGTGGTTGAACAAGTTTACATTCCCACCAACAATGAAGTAAGGTTCCTTTCTGTCCACATCCCCTCCAGCATCTGTTGTTGTTAGAGTTCTTGATTTTTGCTGTTCTAACTGGAGTGAGGTGATATCTCAATGTTGTTTTGATTTGCATTTCTTTTATGGCTAGGGATGTTGAGCATTTCTTCATGTGTCTATTGGCCATCCTTCTTTCTTCTTCAGAGAAGCTTCTCTTTAAGTCTTTTGCCCACTTACTTATTGGGCAGTTGTTTCTTTGAGGATTTGTTGTTGGGTGGTTTAATTTTTTGAGTTCCAAGTTATATTTGTTTTCTTGTTCTAGTTTTCATACGTTGGTAGAAATTAAAATTCCAAAAATTTAATGGATATTGGCAGTCAGGAACATCTTCACATACACTAATATTGGAGTCCCTTAAGTGGAATTGTTTTATTTCATTTGTTACTTTCACAAATAATCCAAGATGATTGTGTATTTTGTTCTTTTCACTGCTTTTGGCTTTACCTTGAGAATACATTTTTCCTAGCAAAGTAGAGATAAGCAATTGGATTGAGCAAATAACATATGACTTTCATAAAATGCAGATGCATAGATTTGTGTTTTCTGTCATTTGCTATAAGTTTCTTCCAGAAAAGTTTCTCAATTACTTAGAAGTTTTTCCCCTTCCCCTCCACAAATTATACCGACATCAAATACAGAGAAAGCAGGGGTTATACTGTGGGGGAGGGACATACAAAGCAACAAAGAAATGATCTTATAAATTTGTTAGAAACAATCACATGAAAGAAAAAAAAATCTGAATACATATCTTAGGCTTCATTTCCCTAACATCACCTTATCTGACCTTTTCTGCTTGACTAGATTAATATACTAGATATTAAAAATAAGGGAAACCATGGAAAAAAACTAGGGATACAGGTGGACCCATTGCAACAAGGAGATGTACAAGTCGTTATGTCGAAAAATGAACTTTACAACTTTGGTGGGGGGGAATAGCGGGGAGGATTGGGTGGGGCGTCGGGGGAGGATGGAATGGGATAGGAAGGGGAAACAAAGGAGGAGGCTACAATGCTTGATAAGAAATGTACTCATTATCTTGCCAATGTAATTGTAACCCCTCTGTACAGGATTTTCACAATAAAAAATAATAAAAAAAATACTTAGGAGTGATGTATAATTCCTAGGTACTCCAGTTACGACATATACTTTTGGATTGAGTTATCACTGTATAAACTCAAACGGACAAAATACTCGCAAAATAAACAGAAATCATATCTGTGTTTTTAATGCAGTAGTTCACAATGAGTTTTTAGCCAACACCAAAAACATCTTTTTAGCGATTCTGCATTTTGTGTGAAGAAGTTTAAAAGTAGTTTTTTTTTCCTGACATGCAATTCACTTACAATATATTATCTTCTTTTATTGTATACATTTTAGTGCTTTGGAAGTTAATTTTACCTTCCTAGGTTTTCAAAGCCTAATTTTCACAAACTTGCAATTCTTCAAATAGAAATGCTGTAAATTTTAGAACCGACATTAAAATATATATAAAATTCAGTTACAGGAATTTGCCCAGCATACGTCCTCTATAGTGTGTCTTTTCAAAATTTGTTTTTGGGGATCATTTCCAGGGTCTCACACATACTATTCAAGTTCACTGTCAATTAACTATATTCTCTGTCCAAAAAAGTTTTTTACTTCTTTTAAATACATTCATAGAAGTGTAATGCCTGAATCCTATACAATTCACCTTTCACCTTTTGAAGGCTTGAAAACTTGTTTGCTAAAATGATTGCAGTATTATACAAATCGATCACTATAAGAAGTATATCAATTTCTCCACAAATGAATTACTATATTTTGCGTCCTCTTTTTATATTATGGTCATAATAGTGATTTTTCTTTTTATTATTTCTTAGACACTAAAGAGGAGCTTATTTCATATGCTCTTCCTATTGACTATTAATTTACATATGTAATTTAAAGAAATATCCTATTCAGGAAAAAAAATTATATAGAATTAGAAGATATTAAAATACTTGTTTCAGAATCATTGTAGCATTAACTTTGTAGCATTAACAAATATGTGCCCTCTATCTGTTGGATATGTTTTCATTTCTGTTATAATGTCCTTTGAATTATGAAAGGTTAATACTTGATATAATCCAGTTCTTGCTTTTCTTTAGCCACTAATGTTTTCCATGTCAAATTTTTAGAAACCTTTACTGAGCCAATGTTATGAATTTTTATATTTATATTTTATAGGTTTTTACATCTCACATTTACGTTGATAATCATTCTTTATAAGGTTTGAGGTAGCCCAGGTGCCGGTGGCTCATGCCTGTATCCTAGCTACTCAGGAGGCTGAGATCTGAGGATCGTGGTTTAAAGCCAGCCCGAGCAGGAAAGTCTATGTTACTCTTATCTCCAATAAACCACTAGAAAACCGGAAGTTTGGCTGTTGCTCAAGCAGTAGAGTGCTCACCTTGAGCTGAAGAGCACATGGACAGTTTGCAAGCCCAGAGTTCAAACCACATGACCAACATACAAACAAACAAACAAAGATTGAGGTAGTAGTCTAAGATCATTCTTTAAATCTAAAGAGGCAATTGTGCCAATACAACCATTTAAGATTCTGTTTTATTTCATAAAGTCATAGCATCTTTTTCAAAAGTCTGTGGTCCATAAAACTAAGAATTTATTTTTGAAAAATCTGTTACCTTCTTCTATGTGTCTGTTCTTATAGTAGAACTATGTTATCTTCACTAAACATGGTAATACGATTCAAAGCTAGTATGAAGGCTCCAGCAACACCATTTTACAACATTGTTCTGACTGACCTGTATTCCTTGAATTTACACACGTGATTGTTGAGCATGTGGACCAATATTCTCCAGAGATATCTAGATGTTGGATAGTCACTCATATTTCACACCTTGTGAAAACACAAACCCCCGATATTATATTTAGAAAAATGTCTTTAGTGATTGCTCAAAGCAAATAAAATTAATTTAGGAATGAGTTAGGTTTAGATAACATTATAGCATAATAAAGCTGAATGATAACGACTTGAGCTGTACTGCAGAACGAGGGGGGGGGGGAAGAATGGTGGACCACAAAGGAGCTGTATGTCATTGGTATTGTTTCAAAAAACAGAAAGACTTCAGAGAAGAGAAGGAGAAAAATAAAGTGTCCTGAATTAAGTTTCTTTTTAATCCACCTGATAGTTTGGACTGAAAGTCAGATAACATGGAAAAAATAAAATAGAAAATAAAGCATTGTATAGAGCTGTTACAATGTAAAAAAGCTGTAATAAGAATATAATTAATTTCCAAAGAAATAAGAGAAAAAATAACAATAACAATTGCTAACGTGGATAGAAGTTGGATCACAAGCATGAAAGAAAAAAACCTTAAAATACATATCTAAGGGTTCATTTTCCTGACATCACATTATCTGACCTTTTCCGCTTGACTCATACATATACTAGATATTGCAAATAAGGGAAACCATTGTCAGTATAACTTGTGGTGGAGATGGAGAAAAACCAGTTGTTTAAGGATACAGGTGGACCTGTTGCAACAATGAGAAGTACAAGTTGTCATGTCCAAAACGAGCTTTACAAGTCGGTGCGGGGGGGGGGGGAGGGGGCAGAAGGGGGGGAAAGGAGAAGGATTGGAATTGGGGGGAGGGGGGAGGCTGGGAAGGGAGGTGAAGGGTAAACAAAGGAGGAGGCTGCAATGCTTGGTAAGAAATGTACGCATTATCCTGCCCATGTAATTGTAACCCCTCTGTACAGTATGTTCACAAATAAAATTAAATTAAATTAAAAAAAAAAAGAATTTGGATCACATTTTATCATATATAATTTTGAAAAAGCTTACTAGGAATGAAAATTTAAAAGTCATAACTTAAAACACAATTTGTATTATAACTAAACAGTATAGTTCAGTGGTAAAACATTGGCCTAACATATGGGAAGCAATTGTGTGATCTCCTAAGCATTACAAAGTACACAAAAAGCACACACACACAAAACCCACATAAACACACACACACCATATACACACATTTGGAATATTCTTATTATCATATGAAACAGAGGAAATTATCACAAACAGTAAAAGTATTTTAATATATGAATTCATAATATTGCTCATAGTATTTAAAAGTTTAGTAGAAATAAAATAGTCACAAGATACTTGGATTCTTATAGATTAAGTAAATTGAAAATTAAGAAATAAAAGACATGAGAACTTTGCAAACAAGTTTTAAATAATAAACATTTTGAAACATGTATCCTTTTATTTTGACAAAAGATTGTTGTTACTGGTGTTTTAATTCAAGATTTAGAATATGATAACCAGGTGCTCTATATCTTGCTAGGGATGGCTATATCTCTAATCATTTCACTCTGGAAATTTATGATAAGGTCTCATAGTTTCCCATTCTTTCCCGAATTACAAACCCTATTTACACTTGCCACCATAGTTAGAAAATGGAAACCACAAATCACTATGCTCAGCTCAAAGAGACTTTTTTTTAAATTTAAGTACAAATATTGCCAAAAAGTGACCATGTAATGAAGGCTTTTTTAATAAAGTATGTGCTTCTTGAAAATAAAGTATTTGTTACCTGGACAAATATGTTTAGAGCTATGAGATAATAAATTTATTTAAATTCACCAACCATATAAAATTTAAGAAAATAATTTTTAAATATTCACATGTTAACTATTTTGAAAGCAAAATATATGTCTGAATAATTTACATGTGTTAAAATTATGCAAAACTAAATTAACTAATCCTACAACTCTGAATAAAAGAATTACCCTAAAGAAGCCAGGCGCTGGTGGCTCACGCCTGTAATCCTAGCTACTCAGGAGGCTGAGATCTGAGGATCGTGGTTCAAAGCCAGCCCGGGCAGGAGAGACCGTGAGACTCCTATCTCCAATAAACCACCAGAAAACCGGAAGTGGCGCTGTAGCTCAAGTGGTAGAGCACTCGCCTTGAGCTGAAGAGCTGAGGGACAGCGCCCAGGCCCAGAGTTCAAGCCCCACGACCGACAAAAAAAAAAAAAAAAAGAATTACCCTAAAGAAACAAAAGAAAATAATTAAGCTCAAAATTTGAAATTTAGAAAATAAAATGAAGTGTACTCTTTGTTTGACTTAAGTAACTGTAAGCCTTCTGTATATCAATTTTATAATAAAAAATGCATGAACAAAGACTGACAAGTACCTATTGATCAATGATGACAGGAAAAGCATCAGTAGTTTTTTTTTAATTTTTATTTATTTTTTATTGTGAAAATACTGTGCAGTTGGGTTACAATTAGATGGCAAGATGAGTACATTTCTTAACAAGCATTGTAGCCTCCTCCTTTGTTTCCCCTTCTCATCCTTTCCCAGCCTTCCCCTCTTTTCCCCACACAATCTTCCCCCCCCACACCAAAGTTTTAAAGTTCATTTTCGACATGACAACTTGTACTTCTCATTGTTTCAATGGTCCACCTGTATCCTTATTTAAATGACTTGTTTTTCCCCTTCCCCTACACAAATTATACCGACATCAAATACAGTGAAAGAAGGGGTTATACTGTGAGGGTAGGGGGGACATACAAAGCAACAAAGAAATAATCTTATAAATGCGTTAGAAACAAATGCATGAAAGAAAAAAAAAAAAACATTTGAATACATTTCTTAGGGTTCATTTTACCTAACATCAACTTATCTGACTTTTTCTGCTTTGTCTCAGACATATACTATTTATAGCAAATAAGGGAAACCATGAGACGTATGTTTCTTTGGGCCTAGCTCACTTCGCTTAATATAATTTTTGCCAAATCTTTCCATTTCCTAACAAATGGGGAAATGTCATTCTTTATGATGGAAGCATAGAATTCTTGTTTTTTTTTTTGAGTGTGCAAAAAAATCAATGAAAGAGGTAACAATATTCCTTCCATAATAAATGTACTCATTACCTTATTTATGTAAATGTATCCCTCTGTACATTACCTTTACAATAAAATTAAATTGAAATTAAAAATAAACTAAATAATATACAAATTAAGAATTCGTAGAGAGCTAGGAAGGTGGCTCAGTGGTAGAGCTCTTGCCTTACATGCTTGAGGCCCTGGGTTAGATTCCTCAGTATCACATAAACAGAAAAAGTGGTGCTGTGGCTCAAATGGTCGAGTGCTAGCCTTGAACTAGCATTGAGAAACAGCATCCAGGCCCAGAGTTTAGGTCCCAGGACCAGACCCCCCCCCAAAAAAAAAAAACAGAATTACTAGAAACCATTGGTTAAAAACTTTTTAAAATACTGCTCTAAGTACCCAAGTAATATTATTTGAGAATACTATTAAAATACTTCAACTTCAGCAGAGAAGCCAAAAGTTTAAAAACTGTTACAAAATAAAGTAATAAATCAGAATATATTAATATTAATAATAATCATAAGATGAATTTATAGTGGCAGTCAAATATGTAAGAAATGAGGCAATTTGCCATTCGTTTGCACTTAATACGTGAGAAAGAATTTTCTAGGTCTTTTTAAATATATAATAAATTTAATGAAGAAACTATTTTGTTACATCATATGATAATTAGATGAAGCTGATATTAGAGCAAATAGCAGATTGCACTAAGTTTCTGGATGTTAAGGTATATACTTATTTTGGTTGTGGGAAATTGTGTTCAACTTGGAGTATTGTTTTTGTTGGACTGGTGTCATATCAGTGGTTAATTTTAGGATAGGGGTTCCCTTTCCACAAGAACATGCACCTGATCTGTCGTTTTAGCCTTCCCATTATCAATGGCATAAGAGTTGCACACCAACTTGTCTAGCTTCCTACCTTGGCTGGCCTGGATTCTGCAGTCCTTCCAATCTTAACCTGTAGATAGTGTAGGATGGTGGAAATGATCCAATGCACCCAGCTATAGATTGAGAAGGAAGTTCACTAAACTTTTGGCCTGGGTTCTGTTCTCAAGCCTCCTCATTAGTTAAGAGTTCAGATGGGAGCCCCTGGTGCCAAGCAGTAAGAGTATTTCTTAAGGCAACTAGACATATATATGATTTAGGCATGTGAACAACTCAGGACAAGAATAAAAGAGCAGTGAAGCATAGAGGACAGGCCCAATTTTAACTAGCTACTTGGAGGCTGAATAAGCTTAGCTAGCTTCTCTGGAGGCTGAGATATGAAGACCACTGTTCAAAGCCAGTCCAATCATGAAAATACATGTGATTATCTCCAAAAAAACAGGATTGGAACGATGGTTCAAGTGGTAAACCACTATCCTAGGTCACAGAAGCTTAGAGATGATGAATGAATGAGCACTTGCACATGCATGTGCGTGTATACACGTGCATGTGTACACACACACACACATAAGTATTGCAATGCGAAGTTCTTTTTTTACCTTGCTGTACTCTATTTCCATGTATTAGTTTACAAATTAACAAAATCAGCTAAGCACCTACTTACATAAACTCATCATGTTTCTCTAAAGTCAACTCTCTTTTTGGAAGCATGCTTTTATTTGACCCAAATATAAACTATTCAGGAGTTTGATTCTTCTCCCTCAATTCTATAGAATTAGATGATTGTTTAGCTTCCTCCTAACAATATAATTTTGTGAAATCCTGCATCAAGCAACGCATTTCTTTCACTGGAAGGAAAGCTCTTACAAACAATTAATAATAGGTTTTTCTTCTCTTTGCTTACATCTGTAGTTTTATTATCTGCATATATTTCATGATCTGTCTGTATATGACAAAGACTGCTGTGAAAATAAAAAGACCCTTCGCAGCACTTATCATTTATATACCATCCATAGATATGAAGGTGTTTAAATATTATTGAAATTGCTTGGGAATAAATCATGTTCATCTTGACTATCGTGAAAAAGAAGAATTGGTTTCTCAGCACTTTAGGTAAGAACTTGATTGAAAGAAACAAAAGGAAAAGTGAGGAAAAACTCAACACATCCATTGAAATGAAACACAATAAAAAAATAAAAACAACCCAAGAAAACAAATTAATTCAGTACTCATAAACCTGCAGGAAATGCAAAGACTTAAAAAAAAACATCAGCTATGACGAGCTTATGAAAATCCATACTACCTGGAAGTCTACTGTTGTGAGGATAGAGGTTAAAGCCCAGACTGGACAGAAAGATCTGTGCACAATCCCATGCACCTGTTATTCTAAATTCCAGGAAGAATAACATAGCATGGACTGAACTCAAGGTCATACACAAGTATCTGAAAAATAATAAGGATAATTTACGGTTGGGGACATGACAAAATGGTAATAACACCCATTTAGGGGGCATAAGACATTCAATTCAAACTCTAATATTTGGGTATTAAAGTAAAAATCTATGATTTTAAATAATTGGAAAAATTGTAAGATTTGAGTATTTGAGTGGAAAAATGAATGAGAGAATGAACTCATGGTGCAATGCTTTTAACTTAAGTGAAAATGTTTTATGGTACTTCAGAAAAAAGAGTTACCTTGCAAATGAGCATGGTTGTGCATTTGGGTGATGGAAATACTTTACTTACACATGTTTAAATTAAATAGATGTTTATTTGGGTAGATTGAACTTCTTGAACTAAGAGCTCGGATGATGTCGCTGAGATTTTTCTCTCAAGGCTACCACTCTACTACTTTGAGTCATAGTTCCAATTCTGATTTTCTGTTGGTTGTTTGGTGATAAGAGGCTCCTGGACATTCTTGCCCAGTATGAGTTCAAACCATGATCGTCAGATCTCAGCCTCCCGAGTAACCAGGATGCCAGGCATGAGCCGTCGATAGTTTTAATAATTTAATAAATTGTACAGTTACTGAAGTTATACATTATCATTATAACCTGTGTAATATATGTGTGTATGTATATATCAATGCATACGGATAGAAATATTTTAACATATTTTTGTATCTACAGTAGATTTATGAAATCATCCATTATAAAATTAAATGGAAACAAAATTTAATAAGGAGCAAATCAAAGGAAATTATCACATGTTTCTTGTTGTTGAATGGAATGCGAATTGCGAGAATCAGTTTGGGAAAACCGTCTCTACGTTAACAAAATGGATAAGAGCTATTAATTCCAATCCATCTATTTGCCCATGTTGTGCAACTTCACACATGAGTGTCAAAATCAAACCACACTTTTTGCCTTTGTTTTAAACTCACCTGTTATAATTTATGGGTTAGATGAAGTAATCAAATAAAGATTAAAATAATATTATGTGAGGCTATGAATTAGAGCTGAAAATGATTTTACATATGATAATAGCTAATTAAATTACATATTTTTTACTTTTACTCTGTCATGCCCCTCATTCCCACATTAGGAAAGTATATAGAAGGTTCTCACTTAATTATATGTCCAATTATGTAAAAAATGTATTGAAAGAATATGGGCACAGTGTGGTTTTAGCTTATTGAGACCTGTAGGGGGAAATGTGTTTTTGAAGACTTGCAATACATTGTGATGAAGATGAAGGGAGGGATATTCTTATTCTGGAAAACTAGCTAGAGGATTGCTCCTATAAAGGTAGCGATGAATTCTTCCAAAGGGTTACAGAAAATCACTTTCACAACCATGTTCACTGCTGCACTATTCACCGTAGCCAAGTTACGGAAACAGCCCAGATGTCCTTTGGTGGAGTGATGGTTGGAGAAAGTGTGGCACATATACACAATTGGATTGCACCCGTCCAGTTTGAAGACTGTTACATTATTTGCAACGAAATGGATAGATCTAAAAATATATTAAGTGAACTAAGTCAGAGCCAGACACACAAAGGACCCATGCTCTGTCTCATATTTGGAAGATAGAAATTTATACAAGTTTACACAAAAATATTAACCAAAGCATGCTATTTGCAGAGGATTATTTCAAAGGTTTAATTTCTTATGAAATTGAACTTTACTCCAACAAAATGAATACCAGGAAACTATCACTTGGAAGATATGAGGGGAAGACAAAAGAAAGGAATAAAGAGAGTTATGGAGGAAGAGAGTGAAGGTATAATATTCAATTCAGATAGTATGAAACTAGAAAAAAATTAAAGTGGGGTGAGGTTTGGAAGGATGTGGAAAAGTTATATAAAGATCCATTATACTTAAAAAACTGATTTGTTTAATGGAAATTCCCTTGTACAAGTATTTAAGATAATAAAAATATAATTAAAAACAATGGAGACATTTGATCTTAAATTCTATTTCCATTTCTTTTAAAAAATAAAATTATTTGCACTATAATTTGATCAGAAGGATGGATTTTGTGGCTAGCTAGATCATGGCACATCTGTCTCTCTCTTCCTCTCTCCCTTTCATGGTTCTCATAGATAATAAGATTGCTCCATAATTATCCTAATTTATTTTGCTTTTATATTTTTGGTTGCATCATTTCACTTTCTCCTCTGCCATTTCCCAATTCATTTACATAGAAAGCATTATTTCCTATTTTCTCATTCCTAGAATAAGTTGCTCATGAAGACACCACTAGTCCTCATTTTCATTCTGTACCTTTGAATACGGAGGAAAATCTTTCCTCTGCTCTCTACCAATTCCCTACTCTCCAGTTAGAATAATTTAGAATAGTAAAAATGAAAAAAGAGAAAATAAATAATAGTGAAAAAAACAAATGCAGAAAATTCACCGGATTTTTCTAACCATTTCATCCAATGTGAACTATTGGGAAAATACATGGACAGCTCATTCTCACTGGCACTCAAATTCTCTGGTTAGGCAATTCCTATGAAGTTGAAGAACAAGATGAAAAAGTGAGAAATGGTATCAGTTGCAAGAAAAAAAATGGCGAAGGATTGAAGCAAATTTCTTCATTGTTCTGCTGAAAATAACCGCCTTACTACAGTGCAGAGACGACTTTCCAAAAAGGCCACTCATGTGAATACTAGGGATGACGATGAGTATACCCCTCTTCATTGAGAAGCCTACAGTGGACACTTAGACATTGTCCATGAGTTGGTGGCTCAAGGTAGATATTCCTGGAATAATTGTGAATGGCTGGACACCCCTGCACAGTACTTATACATGGAATAATACCACAGTGGCTTCTTTATTTCATTATGATACAGATAATAAGCCCAAACTAAAGGCCTCTTGACCCCCTTGCATCTTGATGCTGGTAATAGATATAGCAAAGATATGCTGGATCTCCTTCTGGTGAACCATTATTTCAAACCAGGTCTGAAGCACAACTTGGAAGAAGCTGCATTTGATATTGCCAAAAGGATAAGTATGTATTACTACCTCTTTGAAGTTTTGGAAAGCTGTACAAATTGTTCTCCTAAGTCCGAATGATTCGGTTAAGTTTCTTAAATTTCAAAATAGCCAGTCCATCCTATGTGTCTATACAAAATATTTTCACAATACAAAGCAACAGCAATATTTTACTTTAAAAATTCATGGATTCCATGGTATTCTTCCAAGTGAATTGCCTGACTTTGATGTCAAAATATATTCGAGTTGTTTGTATACATCTATAATGATTTCTATAGAGTTTGTGATTTTTTAAATCATAAATAATTTTAACTTATCTGTTGAAATGAGTAATACAGAAAGTAAAGATATTTCTGGTGCATGTCTGAAAAAAGTATATTTAAAAATATTTAGTATTCTGTTTGTGTAATGTCCATAACCTATTTCATTCTCTCCTAGATATAATCTTTTGAATTCGACATTGTTTTATAATATAGCGGTTCATTAATAAATGTGTCCTTTCAGATTGCATTCCATATAGAAACAGTTTAAGATTCCTTTAATTCCTAGGTCCTTAAAGAATTTTATTTCTTTAGGATAAAATGACAATGTTATCTTACTTCAAAAGTTTTATAAAGGTTATGCTATGTAAAGGAATTTGTAAAAAGTGAAGATTGAATGATGCCAAACTAACTTTTACTTCTATGAATTACATGTATTCTTACACTTGTATATTTGTAATCAACTTTTTAATAACTGTTTTTAATTTCTTGCATCAGAAGAATGAAAAATGTGCAATACTTCACAAATTTTCATATCATCCTTGTACAAGAGCCATCTAAATCTCTGTATTGTAATTTGGGTAGACGTGCTGCTGAAGTATGTAGTATCCTGGAAATTTAAGTAGTTAATGATGCAATCTTAAGACAGGCATATATCTTTGGTTGCCTATTTGTAAGAAGGAAACCTTATTGTTCCCAAAATTGCAGTTCATCTTATTTCTGTAAAATTCTGTGTATGGTGGAAAAAAACTTATATTGTTTGTTCAATTGCTCACATTTGCAATTTTTTCAATGACTATTTTAAGTCTTTTACATTTGAAATTGGATCATACTTTGCAGCCTTTATATCTAGGTCCAAAGATGATGGATTTTCAAGTACTTATTTATTAACTGATTTAGCTTTGTGGAGATAATGGAGTCAAAGTAAGCCTTGCTTAAGAGCTACTTCTAAACTTCTGCAGCTTAAAATCTCCCAAATGAGGTCTTACTGGCACAAATGTCTTCCTGACCCTTTATCCATGTAGGAACAGACCAACCAGAATCTTACCCTGACAGCATAGATTTTCTTATTGGAGCAAAACTAATCTGTTACAAGGGATCATAAAGAGACAAACAGTTCAGACAGAACTGTTCAGACTAGAAGGTATTTTTTCAAAATATAATTGTTTATTACACCCTAACATTTCAAAAGAAGCTAAAGCCAAGAAGGTGAAAAAATTGTTCATATGTATGATTACCTAATATCTTGGCCTGTCTACCATCCAAGCAGGCAGGAACTTACACCACTGATTTTCTATCACCAAATATATTCCATAGCTCCAAAAGAAGTCCATATGTTTCTCCTCGTTATTAGGCCTTCAATTGGTAATGTTTTAATCACAGTGATTCTTCTTGTCTCTAGGCTGTATATCTCGGAATGGTAAAGCTTTAGCTCTAATTCTACCAAACACTGAGGTAGAGGTAATGGAATAATACTTTAAAACCGTTGCCTCATGTGGCTCAGTGGTAGAGTGCTTGCCTTGCATGCCTGCGGCCCTGGGTTTGATTCCTCATCACCACATAAGCAGAAAGAAAAAAAAAACTGTTGCCTTTGATACCCTTACCACAACAGAACAATGCCAAACATTTTCTAATATTATATATTATTATATATTTTATATTTATATGTGCTGACTTTATATTTCACACAGTGAATCTTATTAGAATTAATTTATAATTTGAAAAATTAATTGATATTTATTCCAATAAATAGATTGGAATATAAATAACCAGGATTAGAATATATATTAGAATATAAAAATTATCAATGCAATGTTTGCGGTATAAACTTGTGATAACTTCTAAATGTTCTTGGTCTTCTGAATTCACATGGTAAAAAAAACAATGTTGTTTGCTTCTAATCTATAAGGGATTTTGCTTTGTTGCTCTGTTTATTGTTTTAACTCGCTGGTCCCAAACTCTTTTTCTCCATGTTTCTGAAGCATTCCTACTGATTATACTCAAATTTTTCTGATATGATGTCTAAAAGCTATTATTCTTCTACAGGATCCACGGGTCCTAGGATCCCAGGTCCCAGTTATCCGCATCATCAGATAACTAAGGCAAGAGTTCTCACCTACGTCCATGCAACATGCCAACAGAAAGTAATTGAAGACCCATCTCAATTTCTCATTTTCTATATTTCAGCCCCAATTCCTTGAAATGCAGGAATTATCAGTAAGCAATTGGGAAATGCAAGGCAACTTAAAATGCAAGATGAAATCACAAAATGTGAAAGTACAGTAATTCAAACTTTCAATTTTCAGATGACCATCATATATGATTGAACAAGACCACAAATGTCACAAGATCATTTGTAATACCCCTCTCCTAATGATTAATGAATGATTTCATTCCAGCATCAGCAGGCCCTAAAAATAGTTCCTGGAACTATAGATCCATATTTGGTCTACCAATGCTAGGAATACTTGACGTAGAGTTCAAATATAATTCAGAAAAATATTAATTGAGAAGATCCTTAGTGCTTCAAAACACTGGTACTTCAGTAAAACTTGGTTCTATAGTATAAAAATGTTGTCATTGTCAAACAAATGATAACCTACATTTAATCTCCTGAAAGTATATTCCTTTTCAAATAAACTTTTAAAAATCACATTTGCCAAATAACACTTTACAAGTAGATGATATTTAGTGACATAAATAGTTTTTCAAGGGTAGGGAGCTAGTTACAATAGAGTTTGTTTACCCAGCACTAATGCCAAAAAGGTTCATCCATTCATTAGAGTGTAGAAATTATACCCCCCATCATTTGTTTTTTCAGTAGGTGACTTCAAAAATTTGTTAAATAGATCAGCCTCCCATATTTCAAACCAAAACATTAGCTAATAAAGTAAATTTCATCACATGCTAAGTACATTTTAAAAAATCACAAATAGTTGCCTTATCATATGGTGTTTTGTTTTCCCTATCTGTCTAACATAGTAAGAAATATGACTTTAAGTCTTGAATACGGGTTCTCATCAAAGATTTGACAAACATAAAATCTTTCTTCTACTTCTATCATATTCCTCTACAATAGTAAATTTTAGTTTTCTTCTTTTTCCAAAACTTATTGGTAGTAGAAAATATTATCTCATGTAAAATAAAATAACCACAAACCACAGTGCAAAGCCATTTATAAAACTGGTACTTAGGAATACATTCTAAGCCTTTTTTAAACTTTCTTGTTGACTACAGATCATTAAGCTCTTCCAATCATGGGGGCAGTTAAGATCAATGCTAAGGGTTTCGAGCATCTGTTGAGCATTCAGGGAGTGTAACCCATCTTCCTTGACAGCGGCCCGGTATTTTTGGGTCATGGGGGTACCATTGGTTAGGTCAGGCAGATGTTCGGTGAACGTTTTCAGGGAACATGAACTGGGGTTCATTTATAGGCTTGGCTGTCGTTGCCATGGTAGATGTGGGGCCTGTGAACAACTGTTGTATTACAGGGGGAACAACGAGTTTTTGTTCTTGGGCAAAGTTGGATATCTCTGCCCAAGGATACAAAATTTTCTGAGGAGAATTCCCAGGCTTGCCTAAACAGCCAAAAGAAGTGATTGGGCAGGCTTCCTGTGATTGATAGTGTGGGGGAGGCGGTTGTACAAGCGTAGCTGGCTGGCCCCCTGGGTCACCTGTTAGTGGAAGTTGTTGGTTATCTGTGTTCTTGCTGGAATTGTTTGCTGTGTCACAAGAAGATGGGAGTGCTAAAGCAGCTTCGCAATTTTTCTTTTGTTCTGTTTCTTCTTGCAGCGAAGTGTTAAACGCTTGCAGAGTTTCCCCTTCTTCTTTCCCTGATAGACAGGCTTGAATAGCTACTACTGGGGTAAAAGATTAGGGGCAGCTCAGAGCCGTCACGGACTTCCTTTTTATGAACTGCCTGAAGGACCAGGGTCCACCTGTATGGATCCCAAATGGCCCCGGGGTCAATCCAGGGATAAAATTCATTCACTATTTCCCATATTAATCTATCTTCTTTTTGTAATACTTTTATCTGCCTACTCCGGAGCAGGGCAAAAAATGCTTGTGCTTGAGGCTCTCCTGCTGCTGGGGGAAGGTTGCCCATGGAGGCACTAATTTTGCACTAGACCCTCGACCGTCCATCTGCAGAAAGCGATCGAGCCACTCGTTGGGCACCACTTGTAGGGCTAGATCTCCAGCAGGAGGTAAGCATGAATGACTCACACAAGGAACACATGTTGGGAGAACAGGCTTATGCAGGTCTTGTTTATTTCTGCACAAGAGGGGGATTATATAGCCCCAGCTTTCCCAACCTCCTGAGTCCTTCCCAGCCAATTACTTAGTGGGGAGTTGATGTAAGGCACTTGTGATGGGCACTGCTTGGTGACAGGCACTGATTGGTCTTCCCGGGCTTGTAGGGAGAATGGACAGCTCATGGCTGGCAAGCTAGGCAGACATGCCTGTGGGTCACTTCTCTATTAGCAGGAAGTGTGCTTCAACTGCTACTCTAGCTGACTCAACCAGATCTGACCGGCTCTACCCACACTACATCTTCATGGATTTCCTTTTACAACTCATTTATTTGGATGTGGAATTTATTTTCATGTCTTCATTCAATCTGTTCTGCATTGTAGTGAGCTAAATAGGCTCCGTAAAATCACTTTAGGTATCAAATATATTAAGACAATGAATATCAAAAAGTTTGGCCTCCCTCCACTCCTGAAGTAAATATGCTTAGCTAGGGCTTCTAAGAATGAGTTTTCTCGCCTTTTCAATTTGCTCAATTATTTTCTGATCCCAAACTTTTTGGCTTATTTAATAAGTGAAGTCCTCAATATCTCATGTTAATAAGGATATTACATATTGTAAGCTACTAAAAAATGTGAAATCATTGGTTTCAAGTATCCAATCAGATTTTTTTCTGTTGTTCAGTGCTTCATGTGCAAAGACATTGTGGAAAGTATTACAAACAGAAAAGTTTAAACCCAATACCTTCTTTCAATGTTGAGGGCACTTTCTCCCTAAATATTTGGACCCAAATTATCTTTTTCAGAGAATTACTGTTTGGTAATTAAAGTCAATTCACAAATTTTAATGTCTTTTTTTTAAAGAACTTTGAATTTAAATTCCACTACAACCTTGTTTCAGACAGTAAGAGTAGATTTCCTGGGTAAGGACAATTCTCAAGGGAACCTACAGGATTTATAGAAAGGTTTCTGAGGTTTGTTTAGTGTGAAAATGAGCCATCTTCACCCACATTGCTCCCTCTCAGCAAAGTCTCCATGGATTACTTTGCATGAACGCCTATTTTCCCAGGCAAATTTAAATTTTCATAATAGGCAAAGTTGTTAAAAAATTTGAACAAATAAAAATTTACCTGTTATAATTTTAAAACTCTTTTGAAATTCTTTTATTAGAACTGCGAATTCACCAATCCTAACCCCACCTTTACCATGAAAAACAGTTAACATGTTGTTTTCATGATATAGTGTCCATGAAACTATTATTTTCTAGTGGCTTTGTTATGCGTATATAAAACCATATAAGCTGATTCTGAGCAAAATGAACTCCAAGATATGAAACCGAGAGTATTATTTGCGGTTGTTGTTTTTAATGTGCTATGTGATTTCTGTTTTCTTTGGGGTTTTTCCCCTGTGCTTTATTCCTTGCTGTATTTGATTTTGGTAGCCTGTGTATTGTGTATATATTTACGTTAATTAGAGAAGGGCAGAGGAACAAAAAAATGGTGAGACAAAGGACAAAGGCAAACCAATGCAATAGCAATACTCACAAGACAATATGTTGTAAATATACATTACAACTTGTGAGGAGTATTGGGGTGAAGGAAAACTGAAGAAAATCAGGGAAGGTGTATCAAGTTTGCAAAGTTATTTATTCATTACCTTAAAATTGCTGTAACCCCACTGTACATCACTTTGACAAAAAAATTAAATTTAAAAAATAAGCTGCATGAAATAAAATTTCACTGTATTGGTATAGTAAATATTATTCTTTATGTAGTACCTTTTTAAAAATCAATACTGTTTGGCGTCTAATTTGAATTAACTATCCTTTTTAATCAGAGGACCATCAACTTGAATGCTATCTGACTACCAATATTTTGAAAAAAGAATAAATATAGTACTTTCTCATACTAAAAGCGAAAACAGTTTAATTCTATGGAAACCTATAACATTTAAAAGTAAATAAGTTGTTAAGAAGACAGAATATATGTGTTCTTCAACATTCCAATGACTAATAACTACTCATTTTCAAATTCAGAAGATTCCATACCTGAGAGATTCAAAACAGTACCGGCTTGCATGTTACGTAATTCTGCAATAGATGCATTTTTCCATGGGTTGTTACAGATTGAGAGTCAACAGAAAAATAACCACATTCTGGTTGAGGATAAAACTATGTAGCATAGGTAATAATTCTTCAAGAGTAAGCAATTGTTTATCACAGTAAGCTATTTTTTTATGACCACCAATCCCAATATTTATGACATAGAATCATCCTAGTCCAACAGTTTAGAAATTTTAGGGTGCACCTCAAACTTCCCTTAATTCACATCATGTATAGCTTATCTCTATTGTGAAAAAAATACAACTCTGCTAATGTGATGCCATACATGTTTTGGAAAGAACACCACAATAAACTGGGTTGCATCATTCCCCCCCCCCCCCCCACTGTTATTCTTGAGATGGGAACACTTGCAAATATTATTTATATTTATACTTTTTTAACTATCATATAAATTCTGGATGCTAAGGTCAGAAGATTACAGTTCAAAGCCCATCCAGGCAGGAAGATTCCCGAGATTCTTATCGTATAAACTTATCAGCAAAAGTCAGACACAAGTGACATTGAGGTTGAAGGGGGAGAGCACGAACCTTGAGCATAAACAGGCTAAGACACTGTGTCCAGGCCCAGAGTTCAAGCCCTAGGACAAACCAATAAAACAAAAACAAAAATAAAAAGAAACCTCAAAACTAACATTTTTCTCATTGTATACAGTGGCAAATAATTAAGGAAATTGCTTCCTGTGTTACATACAGGTAGAAGAAAGTAGATGTCACATGATTATTCTCTTCATACCATGTTATAACAAAGACTCCAAAAATTGCTCTTATTCTAAATTTATAAATTAATATCATCAATTTTTGGCAACTGTCTACACCATTCACATTATCATTTTATACATTAATTATTGGAATTATCTATTAACTAAGTTCTAATTATAACTCTCTTGAAAGAATATTCTAGGCAAATAGAATGCAAAATCATTTGTGAATTTGTCAATTAAACCCTCTACTTAAAAAGAAATTTTAGCATCCAATAGAATATGAAATTAAAAACAAAATCAAAATATTTATTTTAAATCTAAATTCTAATTTAGCAAGATCTTCAAAATCCTACATTAGACCAACTTTGCTATTTTTCAAGGCTTAAGTTGTTGTAATCCTACATCATTTCTTTGAGATACAACAGAATGATGATTATTTACTTTTTCAAATTTTGGATGGGAATCATGAATCATTTTGCATCTAGGAATGATCTGTAATGAAGAGAGAATTTAAAACACAAGTGAGGATTAATTATGAGTTGCATTTCAACAGAAAATTTGACTTCTCAAAACATAGTGACAAAATTAGCCCAAACGTCCAATTATGTATTCCTTTCTGGTTTGTTTTTTTTATTAAGACAAAATTATACTACCTGGTCCAGGGAAGGTATCACTATGTAATTCCACTCTCTAATCTCCTGTCTTAATCTCAGTGCTAGAATTCTAGGCTTGTATCACATTGCCCTGCCATAGTTTCTTGGTTTGTTTAATCTAGATACAGACTACCAATTCTGAACTTCTCCAGGGATATTATACACCATAGTGACTGTTCAGACTGCTTATCTACTATTTTCAAAGATGTTCTAACATTTGACACAGGATATGAATATTTTCAGATGCACTTGCGGGGTCTCTGATTCATTCCTCCATGGATGCGATCCCTATAATAATGATTAATTGACTCTCTTACTATGTCTGGACAGTACCTATGTAATATTCTCAAACTTTTTTGAAGGAAGTTCATTTGAGGACTTTCTAATATTAAAAATTATCCCTTGATTCGAGTCTTAATCAGGATATATATTCTGTTGTTTTCTAACTTTTCTACACATTCTGAGAGTTGTTTCATTTGTGTATTTGTGTGTGCACATATAAGTGCCTCTGTGTGTTTGTGTATGTTTCTATGTATGCATGCAAAAGTCTCAACCTCTTATTCGGCAATCTTGCTCATAACTGGTATTCTACCACCTGAGCCATTCTTCCAATCCAGCTTTTGGCTGCTTTATTATATTTACTGTTGGAAAGACTGTTCTGCCCAAGCTGGATGCAAACTGAACTTCCCAGACTCCTTTTCATTCTAAGGTTTTATTTCTCCAGGAGTATCAACTTTTAAACTACAAACATTTTTGTGAGGGTAATGTCTAAGCTGTAGCCCAGATTTTTAACTCAAGAATTCTGTTTTTTTTTGTTTTGGTGGGGGGGTCCGATCATGGGGCCTGAACTCTGGGCTTGGGCGCTGTCCCTCAGCTCTTCATCTCAAGGCTAGCACTCTACCACTTGAGTCACAGCGCCACTTTCGACTTTTTTCTTTTTTACTTATGTGGTGCTGAGGAATCGAACCCAGGGCCTCATGCATGCAAGGCAACTGCTCTACCCCTGAGCCACCTTCCCAGCCCCTAACTCAAGAATTCTTATAAAGATAGATGAACACACACATTACTTATCCTGAGTTACACTGTTAGAAATGTGATCTAACCTGGGTTGTGGTGAGATATGAGGATTGGGGTTCAAAGCCAGCCCAGGTATGAAAGTCCTAGAGACTCTTTTCTCCAATTAACTAAAAGTAAACTGGAAATGGCACTGTGGATAAAGTGGTAGAGCATTAGCCTTGCGCTGAATAGAAGAGAGACAGCTCGCAGGCCCAGAGTTCAAGTGCCAAGACCACGGCCAACAAAAAAATATACATATACAAGTGAAGAAAAAAAAAAAAAGAAATGTGATCTTAGCCACCAGTTCATTGCTAATATAATCCCTGCTCTCACAAGATGGACATTTTTTTTCCAGTTAAATCCATGCTCATATATCTGACTTGCTTTGGGAACAATATTATTCTTCCATTCTACTTTCTACAAAATTGCATGATTAGCAAGCATGATTTAGAATGAGAGTGGCCTCATAATTCATGTTCCATGTAGGAGTCTTGCTTTCTGTATATCACTCCCATAAATCTACATACTGGACTTGGCTTTATTGTTTCATTGTTGTCTTATTTGTAGTTTGTTATATTGTAGTGAAGCCTTATACTTAAACACAGAACTTCTCTTTCTCCTATTATTGCTATTGATTCCCTTACTGTTAGCTCATGTACATTTGGGAAATTATGAACAGCACATACACTCACAAAAGAATGTTCTGAGAACCTTCTTCCCATTTAAAATTCGCCTTAATTTACAGAGAACTTACAAAGTTTGAACTCAATGTACTCATGTATAATGTATTTATAAGCAATATAAATTTCATATTTTCTATTTACTGAGTTTTCTCTGAAACACGTGTTACCTCAGGTCCAAAGGTGTCCTAGTGTTATTTCAGTGAAGCCAGACAGCATTCATTATATTTCAAGCAGCACCATCGATTGTTACTGGAAGTAACTTTTACTGGATGTGGAAAATGACCCCAGGAGAGGAATGGAACATAGAGGATTAACAAAGTTCAAGTTACCTTGTGCTTTCCTTTTTACTGTACAAGAAAAGTATCCCAAGACTTGAAGGAAACTCTGTCCCTGGCTTTTTCGAATGTGTTCTTTACTCATATAAAATTTTTCTGTAAACTTCTAGTTGAGAGTATTACAAAATGAAATAATGTACCGTTTGACGACCAGCATAATACAAAAGGAAATAACGTTGTTTTAAAAGTGTTCTCCTGCAAAGGAACAAAGAGGTTTTAAAGTGTCATATGGATGGACATTTCACCCCTGAGATGATTCTCTTGATGCAGGAGTCAGTTATCAATTCCTTTGGTCTGGTCCTGAGTTCTCCAGAGCAATAAGGATTCCAAAAAAGCAGGATCCAGTGAGTATGATCAGCAAAAGGAGCCTCTTTTCAGACCAGTACTCTTTTAAGGAAGGTCCCAAAGAAATATCTGGGATTTTTGTTTGCTTGTTTGTTTAGTTTGTGCTGGTTCTGGGGCTTGAAACCAGAGCCTGGATCCTGTCCCTGAACAGTTGTCTTTCCTGCCCACCTGCCCCCAAAGCTAGTAATCTACTGCTTGAGCCCAAACTCCACTTCTGGTTTTTTGGTGTTCAATTTGCTATAAGAGTTGGACAGACTCTCCTGCCTGGTTTGGCTTTGAATTAAGATAATAAGAAAGCTAAGTGGCATCAACTGTATAGACTTCTCTTTTGGAACAAGAAATGTTAGATGAAGTTTATTGTAAAGCTAATATGTGACAATTTTTAAAGGAAGAGAATATGTCTAGCAAAGAAGCCATAACTTAAATAACTCAGCAAAAATAGGTGTACTGAATCATTTTGAAATTATTTTTTCTGCTTGGGAAGATTACTGATCTTGTCCGTTCTTTTGGGAAACTTAAAGTAATATTTGCACTTTTTGTTGGTTGTGGGGCTTGAACTCTGATCCTGGAGGCACTCCCTCAGCTCTTCAGCGCAAGTTGAGTGCTCTACCGCTTAAGCTACAGCAACACTTCCGGGTTTCTGGTGGTTAATTGAAGATAATGGTCTCATGGACATTCCTGACCAGGCTGGCTTTGAACCACAATCCTCTGGTCTCAACCTCCTGAGTAGCTAGGATTACAGGCGTGAACCACCAGCACCCAGCTCATATTTGTGCTTATGTGCACTGAATGACACTATGTAGACAAATAATGGAAATTTGAATCAAATGATGGCATTGCAGCTTTTCAGAAAATTGTGAGGTAGCAATAAATATGTCCTCTTTTCCATGTTGTTTCATTAATGACTCATGAGCTATTGGACCCTTACATTAGCATCCTCTGCCATCTTTGTAGTTGTATTTAGTATCAGGAAATGTTCATAGAGGAATATAGAAGACTGAGATTTTTAGAAAGCAAAAAAGATAAGGTATGAAAGAACAGCACAGAAGGAGACACATTTATTACACAGAAATTAAGAAGTAGCCTAAGAGATTTAGAATGCTAAAGGCAATATGGAATAAGACTAGTTGATAACTATTTCTTCAGTAACCAAAAATGGTTCTCTAAAACAATTTCTGGTATACCTTATTTACTGTCATTTGTTCATTAACTCTGGAATTATTCCTTCTCTTCTGTCACTACTGTTAATTTGTCTCTGCCGTTTTGGTGACATGAATGACCAAAAATATTTCCAAATCTCACTTAAACTACCCCTCTCATTGTGATTAGCAGTGACCATTCAAAAACCTGGAAACTTTGAATTTCCAGAATTAATCTTCACCTGACTTGTAAGCACATTCAAGCCATTAATTGCTGTGACCTAATGAACAAAACTTTTTTTTCAACACAATATCCTAATATAAGTAAAGTACATGAATTAGGGACTATAGTCAGGTGTCAGTGTGACAGACCAGCTCGGCCAGAGCACTGGGACCGATGGGACAGGGATCTCTGGATAGGTGGGCAAGGAGTCGGCGAAGTGACAAACAGACACAGACTCAAAAGTGTTGCATCTGAGTGTATCTTTATTGAAGAGAATTAACATTTTTATACAGTGTGTGATTGTGACATAGATTCTTTGTTTATTTAAGCACGTAATCAATTTTTTTAAAGGCAAAGCATTGATGAATTACATGAAAATTGATGACTATCCCACCAACAGTTTAAGCTAAGTGGTGTGAAACAAGTCTAGCATATTGTTTAATAGAATGCGTCATCAATTCAGCCTTTTTATGTTTAATAATTAAGAAACCTAAGGCAGGGATGTACATATATTGTACTCTTTTTATTTTTATTTTTATCCAACAATTTTCATCTTTATAAGCTCCTGTATAAGGAAATGGTTCTTCGGTTGGTTATATTTTGTGTGAAACCACCATCTATTCCCTATAACATAAGTTGGACTAAACTTAATATTAACTGTTGGGAGAATCTTTCTTTTTCTTTTATAAACAGAGGTCCCTTTTTTTTAGAACTCTCTGAACTACTCGGATAACTCTTTCTAACTTAGTTTAATTCATTGATTTTGTCTATTGGACATATCTGGAAATTTTAAGTCTATATATTTACTATGCGTGAGCTGCAAAACCGCTTGTGAAGTTGTAGGAGTTTCTGGAGGCAACTTAACATCAGATGATAGATTGATTGGGGCATTGCCCACATTTAATCTTTGGTCTTAGTCTTTATTACTTAGAGAAGCCATCTCTATTGGACTGGAAAGATACAACATACTCTCTTCGCGGATCAGTAGAAAAATAGCCGAAACGAGAATAAAGGCAACGAATGTACAGCCAAGAAGAATATAGTAAAAATAAAGGTAGAGGCTATAAAGGTGCAGCGAAGTGTATGGGAAGCCTTGAACCAACACCCCCTCCCTGCAGGCATGCTTCCTTGAAGCTCTTTGTCTAACGTGATCTCTCACGCAGACTCCGCAGAAGGTGGCATTGCACCAACTGGCCACAGAAAGATGTACACTCAGCTGGAGATACCAGGAACCACTGGAAGTGCAGAAACTTAAGCGTTTGACTTTGTTTATCTGGACAGAGACTATTCATTGAATTTGCAGCCCCTTATTCTGTTGCCGATGTCAAATCAGAAGCCATCTATCCACCACAGGCAGCTTTATTAGATGTTCAAATTGGTTATGGAAGTGTCCCGCTCACCTACTCCAGCCTCTCTTTGCTGAACCCAGCTAAGGACTCTTTGCAGACACATCCTCATGGCTGGTTTGCCTGCTGTGATCTCTGCTCCTTTCCAAACGCTTGCTTCAGCAGCTTCCCCTCCATTGTGCCTGTGCCTCTCGGACTGGGTTCCCATGGTGGTTGGATATTGAGCTGCTTGTTAGAGGAGGAAACAAGGGTTGTTGTGTACATTGGCAGGCCTGAACTGGCCTGGAGGCAGGACAGACGCTCTCCCAGGTGGGACTTGTCAGGGCACAGGGCAGGCATCCTGCCACTGGGCCCTGGGTAACTGTGGTGAGCAGCAGTCACACTGGAACTTCTCTTTCTCAGAGAACAACTGGTTAAGTCTAACCAGATTGTCTTCTCTAGGGAATCCGGTTCTTCACCAACTCCTGGGGGATGCCTGGGGCATGAGTCTATGCCAGGTTCCATTCCTGTCCAGAACCTTTCATTACAGAAGTTTCAACCAAGTGTATGTGCCATGGCATGTCAGTATGGAGAAGCAATTTTATATTCCAAGTATGGGTTCATTATTTTGTATTTATTAACTAAATGTTTTTTGCGTTTGTTTTGTTTTGGTTTGGTTTGTTTTTCGCTAGTCAAGGGGCTTAAACTCAGGGCTAGGGAATAATTCCTGAATTTTTTTTTTTGCTCAAGTCTATCACTCTACCACTTGAGGCACAGCACCATTTCCAGTGTTTTTCTTTTTATGTGGTACTGAGGAATTGAACTCAGGGTTTCATGCATGCAAGGCAATCACCATATCATGAAGCCACATTTCCAGAACCCTAAATGACTTTCTTAAGTTGACATTACATTTTCATTCCATAACTATGTACCATAATATTGGCCACGTGCTAGAAAATGATGTAGAAAGAATACAATAAAATAAATGCAGTATGGCTAGATGGACAATGACTAACCCTCACAGTCTAGCAAGGGCACAGAGGGCTTACCTCATGGAGATGTATCAAAACGCTGAGTGAGACAGCTCCTGACCCACAGCCCACCTCCAGAATGAGTAGGCCATCTTGGCTTCCAGCCACCTGGGGATGTTGGGCCACCTCCTACAGCATGGATTCAACCAGTTCCAGAGAGAGAGAGAGAGAGAGAGAGAGAGAGAGAGAGAGAGAGAACCAGAATTACAGTTAAATCCAGTGCCAGTGGCTTAGAACTCTAATTCTAACTAAACAGGAGGCTGAGATATGAGGATCATGGTTCATAGAAAACCCAGGCAGGAACGTCTGTGAGAATCTTATCTCCAAAGAACCACCAGAAAACTGGAAGGGGCACTGTGGGCTCAAGTGATAGAGTGCTAGCCTTGAGCTGAGGAGCTCCAGAACAGTGCCCAATCCTAGAGTTCAAGACCCACTACTGAAAAGAAATGGACTTCCCACCAAAAGAAGTGGACTGAACAGCACCCATTGTCCTAGGGATCATGGTAGAGAAGTCAGGCCGAGCTTCCTGTGAACTTGAGGTCATAAGTAGGTCACCTGGCTTCTATGTGCCTCAGTTTCCCCAGCTGCAAAACTGAACAGGTAATAATGAAAGAGAGCCATGTTTAGGTTCATAATCCCACACCTGTTGCACTATTAATAACAGGCCACACCTGAGCCCTTTCTAGTATCTTCCAGTCATATGCTCACAGAATTGCCAAAACCTTATCTGAAGGCCGCTCCCTCTCTGCCTAGCCACTCTCCAGAGATCTCTCTGTATAAATCCCTTGTTTCCTCACAACTGTCCTGTGAGGAGAATGAGGTTCAATGTCTGAGGCTCTACAAAGAACTTCACCTGTGGTCAAGAATCCACTGCTGTGGACAGAGTTTGGGATAATCCATCTAAACCAATGACTGAGCATGGTGCCACATGTCTACCATCCCAACTAGAGAGGACTAGGCCCGGTGGAGCATATCTTTCACAAGAGGACTGCAATCCAGCCGAGCCTGAGCTTATATTTTGTTTCTATCTCAGAAATGCTCAAGACAGAAAGGTGGCTCATCAGAGGCGAGGAGAGGAAACAAGTACGGGGGTCATGGTGCCCCCAGAGGGGTGTTTGACCCCGGTTGAATTGGTGTTGGGGTGGCCACTCACCTGCTGAGAGAAGCTGTTGGCAGCTCCTCCAAGTGCAACAGCAGAGATGGCAGCAGCATTGCGGACACATAGGCCCAGAGCAGAAGACTAGGAGCAGGGACCAGGTCGGGGATTTCGGCCTGCTGGCAGCATGCCATTGCCTGAGGTTTGAAACCTGGCACCACATGAACAGAAGGAAGGGGCCAGGTGGGGGTGGGAGCATCAATTTCCTACTATACTCCAAAGTCACCTCAAGTCTCTTCCTCACCACTCAGCCACCTCTACATTCCTCAACTACTGGTAGTGGTGTAAACTAACAGAGAGAATCCCAGTGCTACCTGGCAGCATGGAATGTGGATGTGGCCAGCATTCTTGTATCCCATTGGTCAGAAAGGAGCATGAAAGAATGGGGGTGTGGCCAGAATCCTGTGAAGCAAGTAGAATGGGTGAGTGTCAACAGGCCATCCTGGGGCAATTTGAGCTGACAGGATGTTCCCAAGACCTGAGAACGAGCCCTAGGGCTTAACAAAATAAGAACAGATTGACATGCAGATGGCAGTATGCTAATAAATATATATCTTTATAGAGTTCCAGAGATGTCTATACATTACTCAGTTATATAGACTATATTCCTACCAATTCCTGAGTATTCATTATGTGTCCATGTAATTAATGTTATTGTTTAAGTCCTTAAACTATTAATGAAAGCACTCAGTGTCCTGAAATTATTGTGTTCCTGTAAGTAATAATATTCTTTTAATGCTTCATAAATATTAAATAAAATCAACCAGGCTTCTGAAATGATGCTGTTTAATTTTATAGGATCATCATTCACTATCAACTCATTCAACTGTGACATTGAGAAAATTCCAGTAACATTGCTTTGGATGGGAACGAGTTTTTTAGCATCTCATGCCATTGGTTGGTGTCAGGACCAGGATTTGAAATGAGGACCTATGTTGCCACATGGGCCTATGGCTTCCATGATAATCTGTCAGCCTTCAGCAATGGAAGGTGCAAAGTACCCTTTGCAAAAGTGTTATTCAGACCGAGAAGGGTCACTGCAAAGGAAGAAAACATAAAAGGTATTGTTTTCCCTGCAATACCTGGGGTTCTAGGATCACAGGAGCACCTGCGTGTCCAGTGGCTTTATCCCATCCTAGGGTGATCGAAGCTGAGGCAGACTTGCCATGACCTGAGTTCAAGCCCCATGCTGAGAAAAAAAAATTGGCTCCCTGGCTTGCAATTCACAGTTTATTCTTACAGGCTTTGGATTTCAACTCAGGATCTGGGTAAATCTGCAGCAATGTGGATAAAGGGGAAGATCACCTTACATGAAGATAAAAAAGTCATGCCTGTTCACTAGTCCTGAATTCAAGACCCAGCCCTGGAAAACATACTATTTATATATATTGTAAACATAAGATTTATACATACCTATAGATGTTCAGTCCATACATGTTTGGTGTGGTTGTTCCTAGTATCTTTTGTTTTATTCATTTATTTACCATTGATTTTACTATGATGAAACCCATTCTGTTTATTACATTGATGACAATTTATCACAGAACATCAAGATTTGTAGAAATGTTCTCCATCATGCCTGACCCCCAGAATTCACAGAGAAAAGGAAAAAAAGTTTTACACTGTCCTTCTTACTACACGATCCACTTGTTGGTAGTGCTGGGATGTGAACTCAGGGCAGAGCAAAACCAATTGGCCAATCAGTCAAGATAATCATATGAACCAATGAGCAACTAAGGAGTGTGGCCATTCCCAGAATCTGACATTGATCCCCAGTGTGGTCCATTATAGTCATAAATTCATAATTTAAACATAGGATCTATATTGACATACATGTGTGGACAGCATCTTGTGTTCAGTGCAATTGTTCTCCTTATTTTGTCTCTAAATCATGGAGGTATTGTGTATTTTAATAAGTATGGTGACAGGTATACCTGTGCTCACATGAATGACAACATGTTCCGATGGTTACATTGTTGTTTATGCATTCTCCATCATATTTGAGACCCAGGACTTTCATAGGAGAGGATAAAAGTCACAACGACCGGCTTCTGACATCAGGATGAAATTTTGTCAGTGCTGGGATTTGATCTCAGGACTGTGTAACTCTGTTGCACTGTGGGGGACAGGGAAGCTCATCATCTTTGAAGACTAGAATGTCAGGCCTGGTTCAGGGCCTGGTTTGAAACCCCAGCACTGGACAAAATAGCAAGCCCACCATTTTTAAACATAGAATTTCTCATTACCTAGAGGTGTGGTATGCATCTTGCATTCAGTGTAGTTATTCGTTCTATTTTGTCTTATTCATGGATGTATTGTGTATTTTATTACTCATGGGGTGACAGATATAACTCTGCTGACATGGATGACAACCTATTCCCATAGCTAAGAGTTGCCTATATAGCATTCTCTATCCTCAATGAGACTCAGGACATTCTCAGGACAGGAAAACATGTGCCAACATAGGCTTCTCACATCAGAATGAATCTTTGGGTAGTGCAGGAATTTGAACTCAAAGCCTAGCAGGCACAATTGGTGAATGGGTCATGGTGAGCACACCAGGCTGTGAGCCACTAAGGAACTAGGCCATTCCTGGGACCTGAGATGGAGCCCTGGTGGGGGCCAATATAGTCATAACTTCATAATTAAATAGAGCATCTAGGTTACCTAACATGGGTGGGTGGCATCTTGGGTTTGGTGTAGTCATTCTCTTTGTTTTGTGTCTTATTCATTGATGTATTGTGTATTTCCTGGAGTATAGGATGACAGATATAACTGTGGTGAACTGGATGACAACCTATTCCAATGAGTATAGACTTGCGTATACAATCTCCTTCCTAGCTGAGACCCAGAACTTGCACAGTACAAGAAAACAGGTGCAAGGACTGGCTTCTCACATCAGGGTGAATTTTTAGCAGTGCTGGTATTCGAACTTTGGGCCTAGAAGGCCCAACTGCCCAATGGGTCCACGTGATCGCACCAGACTGTGAACCACTAAGGAGCTGGGCCATTCCCAGGAACTGAGATGGAGCCCCAGGGAGGCCAAAATAGTCCTCAATGATCATTTAAACATGGGATGTATATTCACATCCGTGTTTGGACTGCATCGTACATTGAGTGTAGTTATTCTCTTTATTTTGTATGCTATTCATTGGTGTATTGTGTATTTTCTTGAGTATATGATGACAGTTATACCTGGGCTGACATGGATAACAACTTATTCCCATGGCCAAAGGGTGGCCCAGGCATTCTCGATCCTAGCTGAGATCCAGGTCTTGCACAGGAAAAAAAAAAAAAAAAAACAGGTGCAACAATTGACTTCTGACATCAAGATGAATCTTTTGGCAGGGCGGGGAATCTGAACTCGGGACCTAGTAGAACCAAGTGGCGAATGGGTCCAATTGAGCACACCAGCCTTTGACCCACGAAGGAGCTAGGCCGTTCCAAGGACCTGCTATTGAGCCCCCGACCCCGAGGGTAGAGCGGGGACCACAACAGTCATCCATTCATAAGGTGAAAGTAGTATGCAAATAAGTACACATTTGAATAGAGTAGGAGAGATGGTAATCTGTGGTGGAATCCAATCTGTGGACTACCGATTCTTGGATCTTTCCTAATGCCTCCATTTCATGATTGTGATGATTATTGTCGTGCTTCATCAACTGTTCTTTACAAATAATCGATACCCCATGAGTTTTGCCTATCATTTCCTACTTGCATCATGCACGAACTACTCATTCAAGGATGAGATCGATCACATTCCATGATTCATCCCAGGTCCACAAACGAGTATCTCAGGATTTCCCGCCATTCCCTCCTCGTAGGGAGGCTGAATTCAAGCTTCAGGCCTGGAAAAGATACTCCTTATATACTATTTTTTTTTGGTCCACTCGTGGGCATGAACTCTGGGCCTGGGCCCTATCCCTCAGCTCTTCACCTCAAGGCTAGTGCTCTACCATTTGAGCCACCTTCCCAGCCCTCCTTATATATATTTAAAAGATAAGATTTATACTTCTGGAAAGATGTTCAGTCCATATTGTGTTTGATGTGGTTATTTGTTTTATTTCTTGTTTCATTCATTTATTTAGAATTTATTTTATTGACTCTGATGACACCTATACCATTTATTATATTGTTTACATCCTATCACATAACATCCAGATGTTAGATGTGTTCTCCATCATGCCTGGCAATGCCAGGATCTGAACTTTGTGCCTAGCAGGCCCAATTCATGATTGGGTGAGATTGAGAGCATGGCAGCCTCTAGCCAATGAAGATGTCAGGTGGTTCCCAGGCTCTGAGATGGACCCCCAGGTTTGACCCAAACAGCGATACATGGATAGGCAGACGGAGGTATACAAATAAATATATATTGGTAAAGAATTCCATAGCCGTTTCCCTATGATAGAAGGACACATACTATGTTCCTACCAACTCTTAGGTATTTATTAAACCGCCATTGAAGGATTATTATTCTTTTCACGATTAATAAATTATTAATTAAGATCAATCAGCATTCTAGGATTATTGCATCCAATTTTAGAGTAGACCGATGCTTAAACTACTTTTTCAATCGGTATTCCTATGCATAGGTATGAGTCTCTTGTGATCTCCTGCTATTGGTGTCAGGACTGGGATTTGAACCCAGGGTCTATGTTGACAGGTTGGCCTATGGCCTCATTGATAGCCCACCAACCACAGCAATGGCAGGACAGGTCCAATTTGCAGGTTTGCCATTCAGATCCAGGATGGTCACTGTGCAAAGAAAAAAATTTGTAAAACCCCAGCTCTCTGCAGCTCACCACTTTTTGTGCTTTCCAATTTTTTTTTCTTCCTGAAAGTCCTCTTGACCCAGGATCTCATGATTGGCTATGGGTCCAATGAGTGCACCCCAGCCAAGCGAGATCCAAGCTGAAGCAGAGTTTCCATGACCTGAGTTCAAGCCCCATGGTTGGCCAAAAAAAAGAAAAAAGAACATATAAAAATTAACTATTTAACTAAATTTTAAAAAATGAAGCTCCCTGTTTTGGAATTTTTGCCAGTTTTCTTTCCTAGCCTGGGATTTGAACTCAGGGTCTTGGTAAATCTGTAGCAATGTGAGCAAAGAGTTCCATTACTTGAGTTCAAACCCCATGCCAACCAAAAATGAAAAACTAAGTCACTGACCTCGGCAGGGGGAGGTAGTTGTGGAGATGGGAGGGAAGGGATGGTAGGGGAAAAACACAGGAGGAGTAAACAATGCTCAATAGGAAATGTACTCATTACCTTGCTCCTGGAACTGTAACCCCTCTGCAGAACATTTTTACAATGAAAAATGTACAAAAAAAGAGAAACAATGTAGTTCACAGAGAAGCACGTTGCAGGTAAGGGAAGGATGTTTGAATAGCTGTACAAAAATCTACACTGCTTTTTTTAATGTTCAGTATGGAACTGAATAAACATAACTGCTTCCATTTAAAAAATTAAGTCACTCTCTTGAAACTGGGGCCAGTATTTCTGCCATTGCTAGTTTTTGAGCTCACCGTCCAGATAACTCTTTTGCACCATGGCATAATGCGAAGCTCATTGTCCATGAGGAAAAGAAATTCAGGATAGAGTTCCCAGGGCCTGAATGAAGGCCCTGCAATGGAAGAAATATTTCTATAAATGTGTAATACATGACATATATATGCATGTTAATTTCCTATTATGATTTTTATTATTGATTTTGTATTTTATTTTTCTTTGATTCATGTATTGATTATTGTATTTACTATTGTTATACACATCTTATATTTTGCACATCTAATATAAAATTATACACAATAATTTAGGGCATTGACTCATTTTAATGAACATTTTATTAAGTGTTGAAACATGATACATAATTAAATGGAAGCATTTGTCAGTCTTCACATGTTTAGAGTCTCTCCCAAGTATGAGCATTGAGTTCAAGCCCCAAGACTGGCAAAAAAAAATTGAGCCTGGTGAGACATATTCTTCTGAGACTCAGAGGAGGGCCGAGGTTATAGGTAAGAGGTAGAGTTGGGGACAGGTGTTGGTGGCTCACCCCTGTAATCTACTCAGAAGGCTGAGATCTGAGGATCCCAATTGCAAGCAGGAAAATCAATATGAGACACTTTTCTCCAATTAAAAACCCAAAGAGCCAGAAGTAGAGCTGTGGTTCAAGTAGTAGAGTGCTAGCCTGGAGCACAAAACCTCAGGGATAGGATGGCATCTAGGCCTGAATTCAAACCCCAGGACTGGCATACACACACATACACACACAAACACACACACACATACACACACACACACACACACACACACACACACACACACACACACACCAATATAGAGCATTTGCCAGTCAGCCTGCACAAGTTCCATCTCTAACAAACCAATATTAAAAAACAATAAAGATGGAGAAGGGAAGGAAAGATTTACTCCAGGAAGTGATATAGCCAGTGCCAAAATTCCACAGTAGTTCTAATATGTGGGTACAAGACAGAGCGCCTCAGGCAGAAGGTAAAGCATGGGCATAGGTCCTGAGGTGTGCTGCAGAGCAGGTGGTGTGAGTGGTATGAAGGTTCTATGGCTTCAGCAAAGGCAGGCAGGAAATTCAAGGCTGGGTCATCCAGGTCAAAACTAATGCCCCAGAACAATGAGGTGCTGGCTATACCAATCTCTCATCCCCCAGTTCCCTGGCCCTGGAATCTAAAGTATATGCCTCTGTATTCTGGGCATCCAGAATTGTCTAGAAGGACCTGAGAGGCCCAGCTGGGGCCAGAAGATAGACTTGCCTACAATAAGGTACGTTGACATTTCCTAGACATCGAACAATACATCCACATCCATGCCACCTTGGCCTCACCTCTCATGTAGCCCCAGATTATCCTTGTTTGGGGGCCTTCAGTCAGCTATCAATGTCTAGCTGGCCAGAGCCACTGGCATCCACCCTTCCTCCACACCACTACCAGCCTGCTTGGAGTGGGACATGCAGCCAGGGGTCCAGTTGAGAAAAGGACAGGACACAGCATGACTGACCCTGCACCCCCCCAGAGGCAGGAGAGAACATATGCTAGCCAGCACTGAGGACCCAGAATCCCCTGGATGAGGACAAAGTTATGGACACCCGGACTTGGGTCCCAAGGAAAACCTGGAATATGCATTCAGGTCTCTGGCAATTTAGGACTCATTGTAGACCATGACTAAAGACAGGGTTGCTATTGAGGAAGGGCACTATCCAAGGTCAGGAAGAGGGAGACAAGCATCCAGGAAGTGGGTAGAGAATGATGAGGGAAAAATACACACACACACACACACACACACACACACACACACACACACACACACACACACAAGTAGCCCAAGGCCTCAGCAGTCCCTGAGCAACTGAACATCCCAAACTCTGAGAAGATGGCACTACCATCCTCAGACCAAATGTTGACAAAACTCAGAGCCTCTCACACATCTGGAATGGCTCATAAAACAGCATGGCATTTCGTACTGTACACACCACTATTAAGAAAACTCAGCCACATTATTTTGATTGTCGGTAATAGGGTTTGAACTTTGGGCCTGCGTGCCATCCCTCAACTCTTCAGCTGAAGGTGTGTGCCCTACCACTGGATCCACAGCACTACTTCCAGTTCTCTGGTGCTTCACTTGAGATAAAGTCTCACAGACATTCCTACCCAAGCTGGCTTTGAACCGTGATCCTCAGATCTCAGCCTCCTGATTAGCTAGGATGACAGTTGTGAGATACTGCTAATGCCAGGTTTCAGCCACCTTCTTACAACCAGGGGAAATCCAGCTTGTCAGGCCATAAAGCACATGCAACCCTTCACTTTCAGACTTTGACACCAGTATCCAAAGCCATTCTTCCTTGGTTGGAGAGAATATAATCGACACTACCCTCCAACCCTGCCCAAACCCTGCCTATGATTGGCCACAACCTCTGGAGTTCTTGGTAAGACATGCCCAGCCTGCTTTAACTTCACACTCGGGCAAACTTGGGGAGTTCTTAAAAATGGCTGTACACTGAGGCCAGAACCTGGTGTCCCAACCACAGCAACCCCACTCCTTCACCATCTCTGCCAAGCAAGGGGTGTCTTTCTTTCTTGTTTTTTTGGATGAGGGGCTTGTACTCAGGGCTTGGGTACTGTACCTGATGATGAACTTTGCTCAAGGCCAGTGCTCTTCCACTTGTGCCATGGCACCACATCCGGTTGGAGATTAGAAATGAGACTCTCATTGGACTTTCCACCCTGTGCAAGGATACAAGACCTTCTGGATCTCAGCTTCCCGAGTAGCCAGGATGAGCCATCAGCGCATGGCCTAGGGTGTCTTATTCTTTACAATTTCCAACTAGTCCTCCTCCAGACACTACCACCTAGACCCTCCTCTACCTCCCTCAGGGACAGCAAATGGAGGCTCAGAATCAGGGTAGGGCCATGGGCATTAAAGAGTCCCCTTCAAATCACTTCCCCTTTCTAAGCTCCCATCCACTTCCTCGGGATGGCCTGGTTGTCTGGGGCAGATCAGACCCACTAGGACTTCTTGGGCCTGCCCTGTAATCCCCCGCCACACACAACCGGTACCTGAGGATTTCTGGGGCCAGTTGCTCCATGTCCCAGTGGAAGCCTTTGGGAAGGTTGCTGATAACCGGGTCTAGGGGTGCCCAGGGCAGAAGGAGTGTCCAGATGCCCTCTGTCATAGAAGGAGACACGAAGCATGGATGGATTTACTAAGTGCTAGAAGGCACACCATCCATCTGTCACCCAGGTCTCTTGGAGTGAAGTTTTACGTTGACAGTGCTAGGGCTCGAAATCAGGGTATAGGCACTGTCCCTGTGCTTCTTTTGCTTGATGTGAGCACTCTTCCACCTGAGCCACAGTACCACTTCTGGCTTTTTCTGTGTATGTGGGACCTAGGAATAGAACCCATGGTTTCCTGTGTGTTAGGTGAGCCCACTACTGCTAAGATAAAATCCCAACATTGGATAGCTGTTCTGTGACCCCTTGGGCCTGTTTCAGGACAGTCTTGCAAATATTTACCGAGTATCTAACCAGCAGCCTTGGCTGGAAAAGAACACGGTCTGCTATGTTGTCCATGATGTATGGCACCTTTTCTCTCTGTGCTTCCTGTCACATCCTCCTTGTTAAGCAAGACACCCTTTCAAGTGCTGCCTCTAAGAAGCCCGCTCCAATCACCCTGGTAGAGGGGGATCTTCTTGGCTCTGCAGGCTGCTAGTGTTGTCATGCTCTGCCTCAAGCTGGTGTGGTTGAGAGCGTGCAAAGGTGAAGGCCTGGCTTTCACCACCTAATTTCTGAAGACTCTGATACACTACCCAGGACCAGTGCAGTATCACACTCTGTGAGAGGGCACTTGAGGCCCAGGCAGTCTGGGGGCAACAAATGGGGCCATTTCTTGTGTGGGTTTGAACTGAGGATCTGGGAGCTGTCTCTCTGCGTTTTCATGCTCAAGGCTGCTACTCTACCACTTGAGCCAAAACTCCACGTTTGGATTTTTGGTGGTTCCATGCACAGAAGAGTCTTATCGGCTTTCCAGCTTAGGGCTGGCTTCAATCTTTGATCTTCAGATCTCTGCCTACCGAGGAGCCAGAATGTCAAGTGTGAGCCTGAGCCAGAGAGGGTCCAGAACCTTTCCTTTAAGCTTCTGTTTATCTTGTATCAACTAGCAAGCCCTACTTAAAATAGTCATTTATAGGGGATCAAGTTCCTCTCTAGGCCAGTTAACCCAAGGAGATAAAGTATCTTTGCAAAAGGCTAGTCAGAGTTGGCCTAGGCGAGTGTGTGTGTGTGTGTGTGTGTGTGTGTGTGTGTATGAGTTTCCGGGATACCTACTCCACTCTCTCTAGTGCTTCTTTCACCCAGTGGTGAGTACATCCAGGATCCCCACCCCAAGAAAGTCGGGCAGGGGAGGGTACTTAAGGTCATATCAAGTGGGATGATCTGAATTCTATCCTGCAACTGAATCCAGGAGAAATAATAGACAGAAGGAGATGTTTAGAGGAAAATCAAGGGACGCCACTTTCCTTTGGCTACAAGTACTGGAGAGAAGAATGAATCCATCCTTTTTGGTAGTAAGATAACATGTGCCCACTATTCATTTATTTTATTTTTTGTGAGTCCCAGGTCTTGGATTCAGGGACTGGGTGTTATCCCTGAGCTTCTTTTACTTAAAGCTGAGGCTCTATCACTTGTGCCACAGCACCACAACTGGCTTTTTTCAGGGGGGGGGGGAGGAGGTAGTTTATGGGAGATAAGAATCTCACAGACTCTCCTGCCTAGGCTGGCTCTGAGTCACGACCATCAGAACTCAGCCTCCCGAATAGCCAGGAAGACAGGCAAGAGCCACTGGCACCTGACTGCCACCATCCATATATAGTCCCCTAGGGCCAGTGCTGGGCTACCTTCACTGCATTCTCCATTTTGTGATTGGGAAGCAGACATGGGTCGGTTTGATACTTCAATAGCCTACCTACCTTTGAGCATTGTTCCGGCTCAGTCTGATGCTGGCTTCCTCCTTATCCACAGCAATGACTTCGTGCTGTCACAGAACAAATGTCCCCCAGGAAGTGTCGGATCTGTGGTCTTTCCTCTGCACACTGTCCCCTATCCCCGAAACGACACACTGCAGCAATGTAAGGTAGACATAGAGTGAATTCAGTTTCTTATAATCAGGGTCTGGCCAGATAAGTGGCAGTGAGGATCAGAGGCTCGAGATAGTGCTGTGCAGTTGGACAATGCGATGCCTCCTCATCCACTTTCCTTTAAGTGACTTAGCAGAGGGTAGTGGGGAAGGACTCACCAGACAGACTGACAATGAGTAACCATCATGGTCTATCCCAGGCACAGAGGGGCTTACCTAAGGAAGCTAATTCCACAGTCCAAGCCAAAATGATCCTGACCCACAGCCTACCTCCAGAATGAGAGGGTCACCTAGGGTCCCAGCCATATGGGGACGCTGAGCCAAAACCTCCAGCACACATTCAACATGTTACTGAGAGAGAGAGAGAGACAGAGACAGAGAGAGAGAGAAAGGGAAAGAGAGAAAGAGAATTACACTTAAGCCGGATGCCAGTGGCACAGGCCTACAATGGTAACTACACAGGAGGCTGAGATATGAGGATCATGGTTCATAGCCAGCCCAGGCAGGAACGTCTGTAAGACGCTTATCTCCCAGAAGTGGTGTTGTAGCTCAAGTGGTAGAGCCCTAAACCTGATCTGAGCAGCTTGGGGACAGTGCGCAGGCCCAGAGTTCAAAACTCACGACTGACAATAAGTGGAATTCCCACCACAAGAAATGGACTGAATAGCACCCATTGTCCTAAGGAGCATGGCAGACAAGTCAGGCGGAGCTTCCTGTCATCTGGGGGTCATGAGTAGGTCACCCAGCTTTTCTGTGCCTCTTTTACCCCAGCTGCAAAGCTGAATAGTGAATGATCCCCTTCCTCATGGGGATAGGGTAAGGATGAAAGAGAGCCATGTTTTGTTTCCTAATCCCATACCTGTGGCATGATAAATAACAGGCCCCTTCTTAGTCCTTTCCAGGTATCTTCCTGTTATATGCTCACAGAATTGCCAAGAAACTTATATGATGACCGTTCCCTCTATGCCTGGCCCTGCACCAGAGTTCCTCTTGTATTGATCCCTTGTTTCCTCACAACTGTCCTGTGAGAAGACTGAGGACCAATGGTTCGAGGCCGAACCCAGAGCTTCAACTCTGGTCAAGAATCGGCTGCTGTGGACTGAGTTTAGGACAACCATCTAAACCAATGACTGAGCATGGTGCTACATATCTACCATCCCAAATACAGAGGACCAGGCATGGTGGCGCATGCCTGTCACAAGAGGACCATGATCCAGCCAAGCCTGAGCATAAATGGAGTCTCCATCTCAGAAATGCCCAAGACAGAAAGGCTTGGCTCCCATGGAAGAAGACCTGACTGGAAAGCCTAAGCTCTTGAGTACAAACCCTAATATACCAAAAAGAATCTGAGGCCCGGTGCCAGAGGCTCATACCTATAACCCTACCTACTCAGGAGGCTGAGGTCTGAAGAACACAGGTCAAGATTTAAAATAGGTTTGGCCTTGCCCATCAGATGTCATGATGAGATGACCCAGAGGCTGACCCATGCCAATAAGGTCCATACTAACAGGGCTCACAGACTTACTAAGTGCTGACCATGCTCTCTGTCCTCCTGGGGAGCCAACCCCTATGGGCCCCAGCCCCTGGTCCTCCCGTGCTCCCTCTGCCACCAACCAGGTCCAAGGGAGTAGACAGTTCCAGGTCACAAAATCCCTTGCTCTTATAATTTATAGGTGCTGAGTCCCCTTCAAATGTCTCACCCTTCTAGTCCCCTAGAACTCAGCCACAAAGCACATGCACCCCCCAAAGACAGTGATAAGAAGTTACCAAAGGCTCCAGCACTCCTTGTTTCAACAAATATCTACACACACACACACACACACACACACACACACACACACACACACACACCCCCAGAGCCATAACGGGTGGCTCCTTTCTGTCATCCTAGTTACTCAGGAGGCTGAGGTTTGAGGATCACTGTTCAAAGCCATCCACACAGGAAAGTTTGAGGCTCCTATCTACACTGAACCACCAAATAGCCACAGGTGGACCTGTGGCTCAAGTGTCAGAGCTCTAGCTTTGAGCAAGATATCTCAGGGACAGCAACTAGGCTGTGATTTCAAGGCCCAGGTCTTCTACCTCTGAACACACCCAGACACAGACACAGACAGTCAGACAGACAGACAGACAGACAGAGAGCAGACAGACAAACACACACACACACACACACACACACACACACACACACACACAGGATAGCCCAAGGATTCAGCAGTCCCTGAGAACAGAAACATGAACTCCCTCAATTAGCATCAGATCTCAACCCCTAGAAGGTGGCAGTACCAACAGCAGACCCACTGTAGACAAAACATTGAGCTTCACACATATCTGGAATGTCTCATAGACCAGCATGGCATTTCCTATCATACACACTGCTATGTGGAAAACTTAGTCACCTCTTTTTTTGTTGTTGGTCCAGGGGTTTGAATTCTGAGCCAAGGTGCTGTCCCTCAGCAATTCAGCTGAAGGTGAGCATACTCCCAGTTGAGCCAAAGCAACAATACCTGTTTTCGAGTGGTCTATCATCAATTTTCACAGACTATTCTGCCCAAGCTGACTTGTAACCACGGTCCTCACATCTCAGCCTTCTGAGTAGCTAGGATGAGAATTGTAAGCCACCGGTGGCTTCCAGCTTCAGCCACCTTCATATACACAGAGGAAACCCATCTCGTCAGGCCACAAACTTTTTGCAACCCTTCACTTCATATTTTGATACCCAGCATCCAAATCTATCCTTCAATGGAGGAAATAAAGACACAACAATCTCACACCTGCACCCCTTTGCCCACTCCCTGCCTGTCACAGGACATGTCCTCTTGAAGCTGTGGCTTTGAACTGTGGCAAACTTGGGGAGTTCTTACAAATGTCTGTACAGCGAGGCCAGCACTTGGTCTCCCAAACACAGCACCCTCCCCATACCCCCACACCTCCACCATCATTTGCAGGCAAAGATGTCTTAATTTCTTTCTTTTTTATGTTGTGGGGCTTGAATTCTGGGCCTGGGTGCTGTCCCTGAGCTCTTTAGCTTAACGCAAGCATTCAGTTGCTTGAGCCACAGCACGGCTTCTGGTTTTCTGTAAATTCCTTTTAGGTAAGACTCTTAGGGTCTTTCCTGACCAGGCTGGCTTTGACTCGTGATCCTCAGATCTCAGCTCCTGAGTACCTAGGATAACAGTCATGAGCTACTGGCACCCAGCCAAAAAAATTTTTCCATTCCTGTCATCCTTTCCCCTCAGGAGACTGAAATCTGAGGACTGCGGTTGGATGCCACTTAGCAGCAGCAAAGCCCGTGAGAACTCTTTATCTAATTAAACACCCAAAAAGCTGGAAGTGGAGCTGTGATTCAAATGGTAGAGTGCTATCTTGGAGCATAAAAGAAAAGATCCACACACTAGTTTCAAGCTTTTTCTAGCATGAACCCACCCAAGAAAGGGAAGCAAGTGGGCACACGGAAGCTCAAAGCCAACACATAATACTCAAAACTCCCAGAACAGACCCCATCCAGCTCTGATTCCCTAGATATTATGTCCTACATCATGGCAGTCTTAGATAGGACTGACCATGCACCAATTTGGGACATTCAATTACAATCTCAAACTGAAGATCCCATGACCTTATCAAAGAATCAGGATCTCTCACTGTCCTGACTAAACACTGGGCAGTGAGGTAAGGTCTAGTTATCCAACCATATGATATGGGAACCAAAGGGATTCCTGGTCAAGGGACGGAGACTGGGGGGATCTAGGTCCTCTTGGGGAGGTGAAAAGGGCTGCTCTATCCCAGAAATGTTCCTACGTTGTGAGTATTATCAAAGAAACAACCTTGTTCAAAGCCCAGTCACTCTGGTTTTCCCACCAGCCTCTACCCAGCTCTGCCCCACCTTCAGCCTGCCCTCTCTGAATCCCAGATCTGCCATCTAGACTAAAGACTGAGCCAGCCAAGAGACCCATTTCCTGCCCTAATTCCAAGGCTGTCCTGTGGCAGTGGCATGCTTACCTCAGTCTTTGGAGAAGGAAAGAACACTGGGGGTGGTATCATCAGATTGAGCCCTGGAATGTCCTAGTCCCTAAGGATATACTGCACAGGCATCCTGCAGTGAACGGCAGCCAGGTTGTCAATGATGAACCCAAGGTGCCAGGACTTTTAATAGCAGTGTGGCTGGATCAAAGGCTGGTAGTCTTTGTTGTCAGGCGAGGTCATGGCTCCAATGTCCTTACACACCTGACCTTTCTCCCTCTTCAAATTCCTACTTATGCTTTGCACCCCCCCCCCCCCCCCCGCCTTGAAACCCTCTCACTCCAATACCTCCCTAGATCTTGGAAACTTTCTTCTGATCTGACCAGATGAGGCTGGGGTTAATTGAAACCTGGTGACCCACCCTGAGCCCTAGGGTCTACCCGAGGCTAGTTCCCTCTATAGTTGGTGATCACACAGCTCCTGGCTGTCATGAAGTTGCTGAGGGGTCAGTGGCTTGGTCCTACATACTGGCTTTAGGCTCTGAAACTGTCTTCACATAGATTGTGAATAGTTGGCTCCCTTGATCCATGGACTCCAAACCAAGGCTTGCATGTTCCCCTTCTTCCTTATTTTCCTCGTTTTCTCCCTCTGTCCTTCCCTCTTCTCTCTCTTCACTTTCTTTGTGTCAGTCCTGGGCCTTGTACTCGGAGCCTAGGTGCTGTCCCTAAGCCTTTTTACTCAAGGCTAACAGTCTATGGTTTGAGCCACACATCCACTTCTGGTCTTTTGTTTTTGGTAGATAATTGAAGACAAGAGTCTTACAGGCTTTCCTGCCTGGGCCAAAAGCCTCAATCCTCTGATCTCAGCCTCCTAAATAGCTAGGATGACAGGCTTGAAGCACTGGCATCCAAATCAATCCAAAGTTTCTTCATGGGCTGTGGAACCAGTCCTGGAACTTTTCATTGTCTATGACAACCCAGAGTCTGTTGCACACTGTAATGGTTTGTTGGATAAATAAATGAGCATCTCTCTATGACAATACTACAGAAAAGTCCCATCTGATTCAGGTAAGAATCCTCTGTGGGGGAGGGGGGATGAATCCTGATGAAGCTCTCCCACAGTTTTCCCTCCTCCCTCTTACCCCGTCCTGGTGCCACCACACTGAATGGTTTTTGGCTCTGAGGGTGTGAGCCACTATGTACTCACTACATTCCAGGGCCTCTGGAATGACTATCATCTCAAAGATCTCTGTCCAGCAGCTGACCAGCACTGTGGCACTCAATTCCCTACATAGGTGTGAATGAGGTTGCTGTGAGCTGGCTCAAGGGGCCTCCTGTCCTCCCCTGGGGCCAGTCAGGATCGTCCACCACATCTGGCCCCTAAGTTTCATGCTGCCGAGGAAGGATCCTTGAGGCAGCCTGGGTTCTCTGAATCTCCCAGAGTCCAGTACAGGTGCTGGGAATCATCTATGCTCATAGCTGACAGGCTGAGCATGGTGAGGTCACAATCTCTGCCCCCCTCAATGTCTGCGAGTGGGGTGGTCACTCTAGAGAGATTCAACAGCTGCCAGAGAAAGGCAGTCAAGGCACAACGCTCAAAGCAGGACACGATCTGGCTTGGGAACTCTGCCTGTGTCGCTTTGAACATCATTGTTTGATGGCTGAAATCATCCATCTAATTTGATCCATAATCCCAGGCATTAGTCGAACTTGCCAGCTTAAATTAAAAAAACCTGGAAAATGTGGTATTTAATTTGTCCCAATCAAACTTAAAGGGTTCCAAAGTCAGTGGTCCCCTTTTCCTTCAGACAACCTATAGCAGGTTACGGAAAATAGCATTCAGCGAGACCTAGCTAACTGCCACTTCCTGATACCGAGCGGGCTCCAGCAGGGGGAATGGATTTGCCAACTACTGCCCAGCTAGAAACAGCCCAGGCGGAACACAGATTGGATTCTGCAGGACTCCAGGGAGGATTGACACTGGGCACTGCCCCAGGAGGGTATCCTCACCACCAGTGGGGCCCAGAACCCTGTGCCCGGTTTGCCCACAGAGACTGTTAATGCACTAGGTATGGTTCTCCTCTCATCCACTCTCATGGTGAACCATCTGCCATGTCACATCGTACGCCAGTCCCCAAAACCTCATAGCTTCACAGCCCCTGCCCTATTCTTTCCCTCATCTCATTCTCTAATTATGTTGGGCAGACACATTCCACATCCTTGAATTATCTCCAACTAAACACACAAGAGTAGAGTGTCTGGCTGGAAGAATGTGGCTGTGATATCATTTGCCTCACCAAACTTCTGGCTGGGGATAGAAAGACAGACATCCACTCCAGTCCAGGGTTCACACTGTTCTTCTAAGGGAGGCCCACTCAGGCCCAGCAGCTACTGTGGGCTACAGGAAAGGGGGAAGAGAGAGGTGGAAAGGGGAGGAAAGTAATGTCTATTGAAATCTTCCATAAAGAAGCCATAAAACTGTGAAGGAGAAAACAAAAATTGTGGCTGGGCTTGTATTTGATATTGATGAAGAAAGAACAACAACAAATACACACACAGAGAGAAAGAAAATGCTTTTGCTGTTTTAAACATGGTGACTTAAATATATTTTCATTGTTCTCATTTCCTTGCTCTCCCAACACACACACAGACACACACACACATTCACACACAGACACACACACACACACACACACACACACACACACACACACACCCCTCCAGAATGGTGAAAGTTGACTCTTCCATGCAGCACCTGCAATTTGCCAACTAATCACTCACCTGAGGATGGTCAGGCTGTACAAGGAGAAAGATTCTCTCTCTCTCTCTCTCTCTCTCTCTCTCTCTCTCTCTCTCTCTCTCTCTCTCTCTCTCTCTCTCTCACACACACACACACACACACACACACACACACAGACTCAGAATAGTACCTCTCCTAAGTTTGTTGATTCCTCATCTGGGACAATGTATTAGCTGGAGCATGCAGGTTCCCATTCTCTGTTCCCTTGTCAGAACCAAGGGCTCCCACCCAAGGGGAGCACCACTCTAATGGCACAGCACGACCCCTCCTCTCCCCTTCTCCAGGGCCAGACTTTTCTCCTTGGGAACAATCAGCCTTAACTCCCCATTCACCAAAACCCTAGGCCAGGACGCTGGGTGAAGGAATCCCCAGACAGGTGGCTCCTCAGAGCCAGGACTGAAACAAGCAGTGGGTCATGGGGTCCCAAGGGGGGTGTGTGACCCAGGGTGGGGGCGGTGTTGAGGACATGGATGTGGTCCTAAAGGCTACATACATGGACAGACTCCTACTTCCAGCCTAGATTCTTCTGGTCAACTGGGCAGATTCTTGTGGAGGACAAAGAGACCAGATGGACAGGGAGCACCACCAGATGCTGGCAGAGATGGGAAATGTGATCACCCTGTGAGTACTGTTGACAGCTGGGGTGGGGGATAGACCAGGTATATGTGTGTCTGAGGGCCTGTATTCCACCCATATATTCACCTACTATCTGACCCCCAGTGCCCTCACCTCCCTAGTGGGCTTTTCTGGGACCCTCCTCAGATGAAAAGGTGACTGAGCACAGAGGACAAGGGCTCACACAGCAAGGGAGGCCTATCTTCTGCATCCAACACCCCCCACTCCCAGAAAAAAAGAAAAAGACCCAATAAGGCAGGTGCAAAGGTGCTGTTCCCCACCTCTGCCTAAAGACACCAGATTCCCACCAGAGAGAGGAAGGGTGCAGATGTGGGACTGTGTGGCTCCCACTACTCCAGCCAGGGGCTCAGTGGTGACCCCTTCTCACCCATTCCTGCATCTCCCCATTTCCAGCGATACTGGCCACTAGGGATGGGTGTGAGTTCCCAGAGTCAACACCCAATCCCCCACCCCCACCCCCACTCCTGGGGCGCATTTGTGGCAGAGTCAAGGCTGGCCTGAATGGTGCTGGGGAGGCATGGTTGGGACACAAGAGGGGAGGCGGGATTTGCAGGGTGTCAGAAGTAGTGGTAGGGGGAGGTGGCAAGGTGCTGACCTGCGGGTGGCCACTCACTTGTGCTGCTGGGAGAATCTGTAGGCTGTGGTTCTGTGTGCAGCTTGCAGTGATGGCAGTGGCATGGTGGACGCTTGGCCCCAGAGCAGAGGACCAGGGGTCTGTACCAGGTCCGGGCCTTAAACCGGTTGAGGGCACACCATCACTGGATGACTCCAAGAGGTGCCGCAGGTCTGAGCCAGAGGCGATGCAATGCTGCAGGGAGCGCAGGAGATGGGGCAGGGGCAGGGGCTGGTGGATGGCTGGGCTGAGCATGCCCCTTCTTCAGCTGAGCTCCCAGCCAGGGGCCTAAGACTTAGGGCATAGCTAGCCTTTGAGCCTCCCTGGGGTGGTGCGAGGAATGTGCCTGATGTGCTGGCTTTGTGTGCTCTGTGCTCCTGGCCCAGACCCATGCTCCTACAGCAGCTCTGTGCTCCTGGCCCAGACCCATGCTCCACAGCAGCAGAGGCATTGAGGCTGCCACCCCTGATGTATGTGCCTGCTCTTCTCTCTGCTCTCTCTCTGTCCCCACTTCTCTCCCAGGCTGCCCTGCCCCCGCTGCACAAGTGCTCCACCCCCTGTGTGCCACTGGTTTCAGCGGATATGTGCCCCCTCAGCCATGCCCTGTCCTCCCTGGGTCACGCCTCTTCCCCCCTCAGCCACGCCTCCATCCCTGGTTTTGTGCTGTCCTGACTCTGCCCTAAGGCTATCAGGCTATAGCAGAAAAAGCCTTACCTCAGGTCAGGGCTTCCCCCCAACCCCAGCAGCTGCCCAGGGGGTGCATCAAATCTCCCCTCAGACCAACCGCTGGGGGACTCTTCTCCATCCACCCCATACACCAAGCAGGTGCACGGTGTCCCTCCATGTGTGTGTGTGTGTGTGTGTGTGTGTGTGTGTGTGTGTGTGTGTGTGTGTGTGTGTGTGTGTGTGATTGTTGGGATACCTACCTCTCAAGGACTCAGAACAATTTTAAAAAATAGCACAAAGAACCCTGTGTAATGCACTCAGCACAATGAGCCTTTTGAAGGACTCAGCACATAGCAACCTTTGGGATCCTCATGGTAATCTAATGACAAATAAGATAAGACATGCCATTTTGACATCACTAAACTTACATATCATAGTATTATGACATCATATGTCATAGTGACATTATAGACATATTGTGAATGACTATTCTGTGATTTCATTCTATTTCAAGGGAGCGATATTGGTGGATATCAGAAATCCATTATGACCTCAAAGCCATTGTGACATGAAAATCCCTTTGTGACATCACAGTGCCATTGTTATAGTAACCTGTTGTGACATCACAAACTGGTCCTGTCCATTGTGACCTCATCACCAATGTGACATCACAATACCATTGTGATATCACGTTGCTGTTATGAAATTACAATCACCTAGAGACCTCCCAAACCCATTATGACATCTTTAGCACCTTTGAAAAAACACTTGGTCTTTGTGACATGACAGTCCCTTTGTGTATCCATATCCTTAATGTGAAATGTCAATTGAGATCAGATATGCCAAAGAAATATCACAAAGTATTTACAATATAATCATCGATGTGACAGCACATTGTCATTATGACAACATCAGCTCATTGTGACATCACATATCTGTAATGACATCATACTACTATGACATCACATTGTCATTGTGACATCATATATATACATTATGAATGCCTATTATGTGATTTCATTATATTTCAAATGTGGAATGTGGGTTTATATCAAAAACATTTTGACTTCATAACCATTGTGACATCACAATCCCTTTGTGATGTACCATTGAAATTGTGATATCTAAACAACTGTGACAACTCAAACATGTCCTGTCCTCAAAAGTTTTGTGACATGTTGCCACTGTGTTATGTTAGGCCCATTGATAGCTCAATCTATTTTCGACTTCATATTATTTCAGAAATGACATGAAATATTAGAAATATACTTTGACATCATGAGCATAGTGATATCACACTGCTAGATGTAATGACCATTGTGTCATATTGTCACATCACAAATCTGTTCTGACTTCATCACATTTTTGCCAACAAATGCTTTAGAATCCTCACAAGCCCGTTCTAAATTTATATACTTATTGTGAGTTAATGAAAATTGAGGTCTGGAATGCCATTGTCACATCACCAATCTACTGCGACATCACAAAACAATTTTGAACTCATCACTATTATGGTATCACCAATTAATTAGAATTTGGCATCATATAGCAATTGTGATATTACTGTACCATCATGCTTTCACAATCCTATTATGACCTAATCACATCTTAGAAAATGCATGGCCTTTGGGACATCAAGCTCCTTCTGTGAACTTGTATCATGTGAACTTGTAGCAATTGAAATTTGAAATAATATGTGATATTACAAAATAGTTTTGACATCATTAACCCATTTTTATATCATTAACACTTTGACAACCAAAACCTGTTAGGAACTTTAGCACTTTTGACAAAAAAACATGGCATTTGTGTCATCACAGTTAATTTGTGTATGTCATGGTGACTTCATTCTCATGTCCTCACTGTAAACTAATAGCAATTAAGATCTGACATACCATTGTGACATACAAACCATTTGTGACATCATCACCAGTTTGATATCAATCATTATGAGACAATCAGCACATTGTGACATCAACAAGCTACAGTGACCACATAGAATGACATTGCATTGCCATTTTGCTGTCGTAGACATATTGTGAGTGTATATCCTGTGATTTCATTTTATTTAAAATGTGGCATATCAGTTGATATCAGAAACACATTGTGACCTCATAACCATTGTAACATTATAAACCCTGTGTGACATCATAACTGGTGTAACATCACATTGTTGTTATGACATCTTTTGTTTATGGTGACATCACAAAATGGTAATGACATTATAACATTTGCCATTATGTCATTGTGATATCATAGTCACATTATGAATGCCTAATCTGTGATTTCATTGTATTTGAAATGTGGCATGTGGGTTGATATCAGAAACTCATTGTGATGTCACAACCATTGTCACATCAAAATCCCTTGTGATATCAATTTGGCAATGTGACATCACAATGGCAACGTGATGGAACTAAGGCATTGTGATATCAAAATAGTCATGAACACACAGTGGGTTTCTGATATCAACCAACATGCCACATTAGAAATAGAATCAATAACATAATATGCAAACACAACATGTCTATGACATCAGAATAACAATGTGATGTTGAATTGCTATGATGCCATTGTAATTTTACATGTCAATATGAGCTGCTGGTGTCATAATGGCAACATGATGTCACAATTATGATGTCAGAAAGCATTTGTTATGTTTCCTTGGTATGTCTGATGTCAGTTGTCATTAGTTCCCCATGAGGTTATGGATTCAAAAAAGGTTCGGTGATGTTACAGAGGCCATGTGTGTTTTCAAAGGTGGTTATAAGTCATAATAGTTTTGTAATGGCACAATATAATCCATAATGTCACAATGGAAATGAGATGTCCCATTGGGTTTTTGATGTCACAGTGGTGATGAGGTCACAATGGCTTTGTGATATCACAGGTTGTTTGTAATATCAGAATGATATATCCAATTTCAGTTACCCATAATTCAATATGAGGATACCAGTTGATAGAAGAAGCTTCATAGTGTGAGGTCATACTATGTGAAAACCCAACGGGACAGTGATTTCACAATGACAATGTGATGTTTCAACATCATGTTATAATAATGGTTTGATGTCACAACTGGTGATGCCATACTGATGAGGAGGTCATAACTTAGTCATAACTTGTGTGATATGCTGCCATTAGGATATTTTAGGCTTTTAGTAAGCTTATAATCAGTTTTGAAACTCATAATAATTCAGGTATGACATATGATATCAGAAATTGACTCTGACATCATGAACACTGTGACATCATGAACATTGTAACATCACATTGATAGATATCAAGACCATGGTAGCACATTATGAACTCACAAATCTGTTAGGACTTCATATTTGTGAAACACATGACTTTAGAGACAACACAGTCCCTTTGTGAACTCATATCTTCATTGTGAATTAATGACATTTGAGATCTAGCATGCTATTGTGACATTTCCAACCAATTGTGACAGCACAAACCTATTATACTAGAAACACATTGTGATCTAATAGCCATTCTGATAGCACAATTCCTTTGTGACCCCACATTTCCATATTGATAAGACTAACCCACTGTGAATTTGCAATGCTTTCAAACCCAATCCAGGTATGAAATGTGATACTAGAATCCAATGTGACATCTAGATTATGGTGACATCACACTGATAGATGTTATGAGCATTTTGTCACATTCTGGCAACACACACCTGTTAGGACTTCATCACTTTTGTGAAAATGCATGCCTTTGGAGACATCAGAGTACCTTTGTGAGCTCATGTACTCATTGAGTTAATGACAATAGAGATCACATGTGTCATTTTGATATCACCCAACCCATTGTGACATCACACACTTCTTGTGAACCCATCAGTGTGGCATCACAAATTGTGATACCAAAATACTATTAAGTCATCATATTGCAACATCACATTGCCATTGTGATATCACTGTCCCATTGTGTTTTCAAAAACCTAGTATGTCTTCATAGCATTTTAGAAAATTCATGGCCTTTTATACTTGTCTTTTTCTGTGAACTCATACCTTATTGTGAAATAGTAGCAACTGAAATTGGACATGTGATTATGAGATGTGACTTCACAAAACTATTTGATTTCATCACCAATGTGTCATCACAAAAGCATTGTGAGCTTTCATTGCCATTTGGCATCACTATCACATTGTGACAACGCAAACCTATTAGGACCTCTTAGCACCTTTGAAAAAACACATGACCTTTGTGACAACACAGCCCCTTTGTGGAACTATGCCCTCATTATGAACTAACAATTGATATCAGACATGCCAATTTAACATAATGAACCCTTTGTGACATCACCACAGTGACATAACATTGTCATTATGACAGCATCAACTACTTTTGACATGACAAAACTACAATGACAAGACAGCATTATGTGATCACATTGTGATTGTGATGATATAAAAAGATTGTGAATGCCTAATTTTAATTTTTTTTGTCAGTCCTGGGGCTTGAACTCTGGGCTTGGGTACTGTCCCTGCTCTTCAGCTCTAGGCAAGCTCTCTATCGCTTGAGCCACAGAGCCACTTCTGGTTTTCTAATGGTTTTTTTTTATTGGGAATAAGATTCTCATAGACTTTCCAGCCTGAGTTGGCTTTGAACCACGATCCTCAGATCTCAGCCTCTGGTGTAGCTAGGATTACAGGCATGAGCCACCACCACGCGGCTTTTTCATTCTGTTTCAAAGTTGACATGTGTGTTAGTATCAGAAACATATTGTAACCTCATAACCATTGTAACACCTTAAATCACCAATGACATCAAATTGTCATTATGACATCATCAGCTCATTGTGATGTAAACAAACGACAATGGCATCATAGCATTATAAATCACAGTGACATTGTGACTTAACAGTGTGAAGGCCTATTCTGTGAATTCAATCTATTTCAGAAGCCCATTTTGACCATATAACCATTGTCATATCACAATCCTTTGTGACTTCACATTGCAATTGTCATATCATTAACATGCTGTGCCATCACAAACAAGTCCTGTCCTTATAAGTTTTGTGACATACTGCTATTGCCATATATTAGGCCTTTTGTGAGCCGATAATATGTTTTCAATCTCATATTTCTGGTTTGACATGTGATATCAGAAATCCCCTGTGACATCAAAATGCCAGATTTCATGACCATTGTGTCACATTTTGACCTCACAAGACTGTGAGAACGGCATCACATTTGTAACAAAACATGCCTTTGTAGACATTACAGTCCCTTTTTGAACTGATATATTCATTGCCAATTAATGACAGTTGAGATCTCCTATGCCACTCTGACATCTTGAACCCATTGTGACATCACAAACTTATTGTGACCTCATCATGAGAATGGCATCAACAACTAATTGTTGTATCAAATCATAATTTTTCATAATATTGTAGTATTGCTCTTGTGATATCACTCTCCCATTGTGTTTTTAAAAACCTGTTATTGCCTCATCAGATCTTAGAAAATTCATGGACTTTGAGACTTCAAGCTCTTTCTGTGAACTCATGTACATATGACCTCTAAGGAAAGGAGACAAATCATCGAGTCACATTTAATATAATAAACCATTTTTCACTAGAAAGGGGATTGTGATTACCTTATTCTGGACTGGATACCCAGGTTCAAGAGCAGCCTTGACCACCAAACCTCAGACTTCCAAGGGGCAGCCCTGCCCTTTCTTAATTGTTCTGCAAACAACCAATCACAAAATTATGATCTCCAAAGCTCCAAAGCTCAATGGGCAAGGCTTTTTTTCTTTTCCATTCTTCCTCCTCTACAGACCTCTCATTCCTTCCTGGTCTTTCCCTTTTTCCCTTCCACCACTTCCTTCTTCTCTTCAGGCCTCTCCACTCTCCACAGGTCTGCCCTACTCTGAACCAGTGACCACTTGCCAATCTTCTGCTCTCCCTCAGCTTCCTCTCTTCTCAGGCTTTTCCTTTCCTGCTGTCTCACCACTTTCTTCCATCCGGGTAACTCCCATTTTTATCTCCATTACAATGCTCTGAAAATGCAACTTATATATAGGTTGTATCCCTCATCCTTCCAACGGATCTCCTGCCTAACAGTTTTCAACCATCACTTCCAAAACTGCCCAATGCTCAATCACTTCTTGACAGCTCACCGTGTGAGGCATGACACCTCCACCTTTAACGGCATTCCCCACAATCTCCGGTGGGCCAAGCCAAGAATTTACAATGAATATCGGCTCCCACAGATAATTCTGGCCCCACTGGTTATTATAGTATCCTCATAGTGACTTAGAAGAAATTGAAATTGTATATGTCATTGTTATATTACAAACTTGATGAGCCATTCTTAACTCTTTGTGACCTCATCACCTCGGAGACATCACAAACTCATGGTGTTATCACATTCCCATTGTACCAATATGATCACATTGTGAATTCCCAAAACTATTATGACCTCAGAAGCTTTGAAAGAAAGCATGGCCTTTGTGACATGACAGGCCTTTTGTGTACTCATATCCTCATGTTGAGCTAATGACAATTGAGATCAGGCATGCCATTTTAACATAGCAAAACCTTTGTAACATCATCACCAGTGTAACATCACATTGTCATTATGATAACATCAGCCCAACATGACATCATAAAACAACAATGATATCAAATCACATGTAATTGTGATGTCACAGATACATTGGAATGCCTATTCTGTGATTTCATTCTACTTCAAATGTTGCAGGTGGGTTGATATCAGAAATACATTGTGGCCACATAATCATTATAATATCACAATACCTTGATGACACCATATTACCATTATAATATCACTAACCCACTGTGACATCACAAAACAGTCTTATCCTCATAAACTTTTTGACATTCTGCCAGTGTGATCTCTTTGGCCTCTCTGAGTACATAAATTGTTTAACTCATAATACTTAAGTCATGACATGTGATATCAAAAATCCACTGTAATATCATGACCACTGTGACATCACACTGCCAGATGTCATGACCACTGAGTCACATGAGGACATCGCAAACATGTTAAGGCTCATTACACTTGTGCCAACATAGGCCTTTGGATACATCATTATCACTTGAGAACTTATATAGTCATTGTCAATTAGAGATCTGGCATGAGATTTTGACATCACCAATCCATTGTGAAATCACAAACTTAAGTGACCTCATCACCTGTAGGGCATCACCATTTGTGACTGCAAAACAATACTATCTCATGTAATGGTAGCATCACATTGCCAATGGGATATATCTGTCTCATTGCATTTTCTTTTTTTTAATACCAAAGTTAAGTATGATGTATTTTTTATTTATTTTTATTGTGTATTGTGAACATATTGTACAGAAGTGTTACAATTACATGGGCAAAATAATGAGTACATTTCTTATCAAGCATTGTAGCCTCCTCCTTTGTTTACCCTTCACATCCCTTCCCAGGCTCCCCCAGCCCTCCCCAAAGCTCCCCCCCCCCCACCAAACTTGTAAAGTTCATTTTTGACATGACAACTTGTAATTCTCATTGTTGCAATGGGTCCACATGTATCCTAATTTAAACGACCTGTTTTTCCCCTTCCCTTCCACAAATTTTACTGACATCAAATACAGTGAAAATAGGGTTATACTGTGGGGGAGGGACATACAAAGCAACAAAGAAATAATCTTATAAATGCGTTAGAAAGACATGCATAAGAGAAAAAACATTAAAATACATATCTGAGGGTTCATTTTCCTAACATCACATTCTCTGACCTTTTCTGCTTGACTCATACATATACTAGATATTGCAAATAAGGGATACCATGGGACCTATGTTTCTTTGGACTTGGCTTACTTCAATTAATATATTTTTTTCCAAGTCTTTCCATTTCCTAACAAATGGGGCAATGTCATTCTTTCTGATGGAGGTATAGAATTCCATTGTGTATCTATACCACATTTTCTTGATCCATTCATCTACTGAGGGGCATCTGGTTGGTTCCATATCTTAGCTATAGTAAATAATGCTGCAATAAACATAGTTGTGCTGGTAGCTTTAGTGTGGTCTTGTTTGTAAACATTTGGGTAAATGCCCAAAACTGGGATTGCTGGATCATAGGGGAGCTCAATGTGAAGGCTTTTGAGGAACTTCCATACTACTTTCCAAAGTGGTTGAACAAGTTTACACTCACACCAACAATGCAGTAAGGTTCCCTTCTGTCCACATCCCCTCCAGCATCTGTTGTTATTAGAGTTCTTGAATTTTGCCATTCTAACTGGGGTGAGGTGGTATCTCAATGTTGTTTTGATTTGCATTTCTTTTATGGCTAGGGAGGTTGAGCATTTCTTCATGTGTCTATTGGCCATCCTTCTATCTTCTTCAGAGAAGTTTCTCTTTAAGTCGTTAGCCCACTTATTTATAGGGCAGCTGTTTCTTTGAGGATTTTTGGTGGAGAGATTTAATTTTTTGAGTTCCAAGTATATTTTAGATATGAGAACCTTGTCCGTTGTATGGCTCGTGAAGATCTTCCAATCCGTAGGCTTTCTATTGATCTTGCTAGCTGTGTCCTTTGCCATGGAGAAGCTGTGCAACCTCATGCAATACCATTTGCCCAACCTTTCTTTGATTTATTCTTTGATTTTCTCTATTAAGAAAATTTCAGCCTGCGCCAAGGAGACCTAGGGTTTCTCTTATTCCATCCTGTAATGTTTTCAGAGTGTCTGCTTTGTCTCCGAGGTCTTTGATCCATTTGGGGTTGATTCTGGTGCAGGGTGATATTTAAGGATCTAGCTTTAGTTTTCTACAAGTAGTTAATTTTGCCAGCACCATTTACTGAAAAGTCTGTCTTTCTTCCAATCTATTTTTTTAGCTCCCTTATCAAAGATTAGATGGCTATAGGTCTGTAGGTTCATTTCTGGGTTTTCAATTCCATTCCATTGGTCCTGAGGTCTGTTCTTGTGCCAGTACCAAGCTGTTTTGATTACTATGGCTTTATAGTAGAGTTTGAAATTTGATATTGATGTTCCTCCAGCAGTGTTCTTTCCGTTGAGGAGCGTTTTTGCTATTCGGGGTCTTTTATTGTTCCATATGAATATTTTGATTGCCTCCTCTATTTCCTTGTAGAATGAGGTTGGAATTTTGATAGGTATCACATCGAATTTGTAGATAGCCTTGGAAGTATTGCCATTTTCGCAATGTTAATCTTTCCAATCCAGGAGCATGGGAGTTTTTCCCATTTTCTAAGTTCTGTTTTGATTTCCTTTTTCAAGTTTTTAAAGTTTTCATCATAGAGGTCCTTCAGTTCTTTGGTTAAGTTAATTCGTAGGTAATTTTTTTGTGGGGCTATTACAAATATAGTTAATTTCCTAATTTCAGCCACACTTTTTTCATTGTTGGCATACAGAAAAGCCATTGATTTTGGGGGTTTAATTTTATACCCTGCTACTTTGCCAAAGTTTTGAATCAGCTTGAGTAATTTGGGAGTGGAGTCTATGGAATTCTTTAAATACAAGATCATGTCATCTGCAAAGAGGGAGAGTTTTATTTCTTTTTTCCCTATTTGGATCCCCTTTTTGTTTGCATCTTGTCTTTTTGCTGTAGCTAGGCATTCTAATAATAGATTGAAGAGAAGTGTAGAGAGTGGACATCATTGTCTTGTTCCTGAGTTAAGAGGAAATGGCTTTAGTTTTTCACCATTGAGTATAATGCTGGCTGTAGGTTTGTCATATACAACCTTTTTTGTATTGAGGAATGTTCCATGGATTCCTAATTTTTCCAAAACCTTCATCATAAAGGGGTGTTGGATCTTGTCGAATGCTTTTTCTGCATCTATTTCTGTCTCATTGCATTTTCACCAGCTTATTATGTACTCATATTTTACAAAATTCATGGCCTTTCTGTCTTCTAGCTCCTTACGTGAACTCCTATCTTCATTGTGATCTAGTAGAATGAAATTGGACATGTAATGGTGATATTACACATTCGTTGTGACATCCCTATCCAAGTGTGACCTTATCACCACTTGACATCACAATCCCATTATGACATCATATTGCCACATTGATATCATCATAACCTTGTGACATCCCAAACCTGTTGTGACTGCTTAACACCTTTGAAAAAGCACATGGTTTTTGTGATATTATGGTCCCTTTGGGTTATCATGTCGTCATTGTGAAGAAAGACAACTGACATCAGACATGCCAGTGTACCATTACAAACGCACTGTGACATCATCTCCAGAGTGAGATCACATTGTTGTTATAATACTATCAGCCCATTGTTACATCCCAAAACGACAATGACATCATGGCATTATGACATCAAATTTTCATTGTGAGGTCCTAGAGACAATGCAATTACCTATTCTGTGATTTCATTCTATCACAAATGGGGCATATAGGTTGATTTCAGAAACCCATTGTGACCACATCATCATTGTGACATTACAATCCTTTTGTGACCTCATATTGACATTGTGATATCATTATTGCAATGTAACATCACAAACCTGTCTTGTCCTCATAAATTTTGTAACAAACGACTAACTTGGCCTGGGCTGGATGCTGAGAGCTAAATTCAGTCTCAATCATGAACCCTCCAAAGAGCAGTTCAGCCACTTGTTAACTGGTCTGCAAACAACCAACCCCCCAAATAATGATCTCCAAAGCTCCACACTTCAAAGGACAAGGCTTTTTCCTTTCTCTTCATTCTCCTTCTCTACAGATCTGTCCTATCTTTCAGTTCTTTTTCTTTCCCTTCCACCATTCAATTCTTCTCTTCAGGCTGCTCTGCTCTTGACAGGCCTGCCCTGCCTTGTCCAGGTGGCCAATTGCCGTCCTTCACCTCCTGCTCTCTCTCAATTTCCTCTCCTCCCAGGTCTTTGCCCTCCAACAGTCTCATCATTTCTTTCCATCCAGGCCTTTAACCTTTTTCTCTCCCCTTCTCTTGCTCTGAATATGCAGCTTATATAAAGGCTGTACCCTTCCCCAACTACAATATGTTTTTTGCCTTCCAGTTTTCAATTATCACTTACCAAATGTCCATTCCCAATCACTTCTTGGCAGCTCACCATGTGGGGCTTGACATCCTATCTCCTTCAGCAGCATGTTCTGCCCCCTCCAGTGTCATGCACCCCTCTCTCCATTGGTCCAGACTAGGGGGCCATGATGACTATCTGTTCCCATGGATTATAGGGGCACTTCTGGTTATTACTGTGTCCTTATGGTGAACTAGTAGCAATTGAAATTGGACAAATAATTGTGATATTACAAACTGTTGACATAACTAACCCATTGTGACCTCATCACCACTGTGACATCACAAACCCATTGTGACTTCACATTGTTGTTTTGATACCAGGATCACATTGTGACATTCCAAATCTATTATAACCTCTTATAACATTTGAAAAATACATAGCTTTGTGATATCAGAGTCTCTTTGTGTACCCAAAGCACCACTGTGAAATACTGACAATTGAGAATCAGACATGACATTTTGACATCCAAAACAATTTGTGAGATCATAACAATTGTGACATCACATTACCATTTTTATACCATCTTCTCATTGTGAAATCACAAAACTAAAATGATATGATAGAATTAAAACTTTACATTGTCATGGTGACATCAAAGACACATTATGAATGCCTTTTCTGTGATTTCATTCTATTTCAAATGTGGCATGTACATTGATATCATAAACAAATCAGGAACTCATAACCATTGTGATATCACAATCCCTTTGTATATCATGTTTCCATTGTGATATTACTAACCCGCCATGATATCACAAACCTATTCTCTCATCATAACTTTTGTGACATGCTGCAATTCTGATACCTGAGGCCTTTTTGTCCTCATAATCTGTTGTTGACCTCATTAGATTTCACAGATGACATTTTATATCACAATTCCCAGTGACATCATTACCATGGTGGCATCACACTGCCAGATGTAATATCCATTGTGTCAAATTCTGACATCACAAACCTTTTAGGATTTCAATATATGTGTGACAACACATACTTTTGGAGAAACCACAGTCCCTTTGTGAACTAATATACACATTGTAAGTTAAGACAATTGAGAATCATCATGTCATTGTGACATGCCCAACAAAACAATATTTTGTGACCTCACCACAACTGTGGAATCATCAACTAATTGTGACATCAAAACAATATTTTGACATGATGTAATGAGTTGACATTGTCATGGTGATATCACTGTCCCATTGTATATTCACAAACCAAAATGACCTCCTAACATTTTTAAAAATTCATGTCCATTATGACTTCCAGCTCATTCTGTGAACTTGTATGCACATTGTGAAATAGTAACAATTGAAAATGTACTTGTGTTTGAGATATTACAAATCATTATAATATCAAAAGCCCATTGTGACTTCATCACAACTGTGTATCATAAAGCTATCATGACCCCAAGTACCTTTGTAAACACACATGGCATACGTGACATCATAGGCCCTTTGTGTACCCATATCCTCATTGTGAACACATGACTATTGAATTCATATATGCCATTGTAACATCACAAACCCCTTGTGATCCCATCGCCAGTGTGACAATACATATTCATTATTACACAATTACCTCCTTGCAACATTACCAATTTACAATGATCTCATAGCATTATGACATTATATTGTCATTATGAAGTCATAGACACATTGTAAATGCCTATTCTCTTATTTCATTCTATTTCATATGTGGCATGTGTGTTGATGTCAGAAATATATTGTGATCTCATAAATATATGGCATCACAATCACTTTGTGACATCACAGTGCCTTGGTGATATCACTAACACACTGTGACATCCAAAACCTGCCCAGACCTCATAAGTCTTGTGATGTGCAGCAATTCGGATGTCTTAAGCCCTTTATGAGCTCATAATCTGTTTTCAACCTTATAATATTTCAGTTATGATATATGATATCAGAAATCCACTGTCACATCATGACCATTGTGACATCACACTGACAGACATCGTAAACATTGTGTCACACTGTGACATCACAATCCTCCTATGACTTCATAACATTTGTGAAAACACATGACTTTGGAGATACCACAGTCTGTTGTGAACTCATATTCTCTGTGATTTTATAACAATTGAGATCCCTTATGCCATTTGGATATCACTAACCAATTGTGACATCATAGCCCCCTTACTGTATGGTATCACCAATTAATTGTAATATCAAAACCTTTTGTGATATCACAATGTGACATGATGATCATGACATCTGTCAGTGTGATGTCACAATAGTCATGGTGTCAGAGTTGATTTCTGTTATCTCATGTGATAAATGAAATATGAGGTTGAAAACAAATTATGAGGGCAAAAAGTCTAACATATCACAATGTCAGCATGTCACAAAAGTTATGAGGACAGGAGAGGTTTTTGATGTCACATTGTGTTAGTGATATCACAATGGTACTTTGATGTCACAAAGTTAGTATGATGTCAAAATGGTTTGTATGCACAAAAATGCGTTTCTGATATCAACTCTCATGCCACATTTGAAATACAATGAAATCACAGAATAGGCATTCCCAATGTGTCTGTGATTTCACAAGAATTGTTGTCATAATGCGATTCTGTCATTAAGTTTGGTGATGTCACAATGAGCTGATGCTCTCATAATGAAAATGTGATGTTACACTGTTAAGGATGTCACAAAGAATTTTTGATGTTATAATGGCATGTCTGATCTCAACTGTCAGTTCACAACAAGGATATGGGTACACAAAGGGACAGTGATGTTGAAAATGGCATGTTATTTTTCCAAAGAGCTAAGAGGTCATGATAGATTTGAGATGTCAAAATGGAATCATGATGACACAATGACAATGTTGTTACAAGGGGTTTGTTATGTCGTGGTAGTGATGATGTCAAAATGGGTTTGTGATGTCACAATGAGTTTGTAATACCACAATCAAATTTCCAATTTCAATTGCTACTTGTTCACACGGAGGATACTGTAATAATCAGCAGGGCCCGATAATCTATAGGGTCTGATAATCAGCATGGGCCCATTTCCTGGCCAGCTGGAGAGGACAAAGAATGCCACCAAAGAAGGTGAGGCATCCTGTGGGAGGGACTGGTGCATTAATCACCACGAATTGAGCTGTTAAGAAGTGATTGGCTGTGGGCAGTTTGAAAACAGGCAGTTGGAGTGGAGAAGGGGTACAGAAGGGGTACAGGCTGCTTGTTCAGAGCAATAGAAGGTGAAAGAAAAAGAAAAAGTCCTGGAAGGAAGGAAGTGGTGTGATAGCATAAGGGGAAAGACCTGGGTGGAGAGGAAGTTGAGGGAGGGCAGAAGGTGAAGGATCGTAACTGATGAGCCTTGCAAAGCAGTTCAGGTCTGTGGAGAGTGGAGAGTCCTAAAGAGAAGAAGGAACTGGTAGAAGGGAAAAAGGAAAACACCTCGAAAGAAGTATTGTCTGTAGCGAAGGAGAGACAAAGAGAAGGGGAAAAGAGGCTTTCTCTTGATGTTTGGAGCTTTGGATATCATAATTTTGGGGGTTGGTGGTTTGGAGAACATTTATTATATAAAACGTGTCTCGATGGATTTTCTTGAACTACAGAGGTCCCTTTTTTTTGAAGACTATCGAGATAATCCATTTGGATTGCATCTGGCCTTGGCCCCACGGAAAAATACCCATAGGTGAGAGTGTCAGCCCTCAGGGTTGAGAGTCTGCCTCGAGTGTTTGTCTCCGGAGGTCCAACATGGACAAAAGTCATTTATGTACCTCTAGAGGTGCATCTTCGCAAGCTTGCCAGCTTGTTTTGTACCCCTCTGGAAGCTATTTGTGGCTTCCTTGGGATGCCATCTAGAACCTACTTGAGAGATAATGTAGGGCTTCCGTGAGAAGCCATCTGGAACCTTATCAAGAGTACATGTGCGACTTACTTGAGAAGACGTCTGAGACCTACACTGGAGGTCATCTGGGTCCTTCCCCATCTTGGATTATCTCCAGAGGTCACCTGGGGCTTCCTGAGGAGGCCACCTGAGACCTCTTCAAAAGTAGTCATTGGGGCTTTCTTAAGAGGCAATCTAGGACCACCTCCTGAGGTCATCTGGAGCCTCTTTGGGAGGTCACCTCAGGCTACCATGATGAGAAATCTATGCCCATCTTTGGACATCATCTGGGACTTCCTTGAGAAGCTATATAAGACCTTCTCTGGAGGTCATCTGTCGCTTTCTCAAGAGGGTTATCTGGTATCTGGAACTTTCTCTGGAGTTCATGTGGCCTCCTTGAGTGGCCATCTGGGAGCTACTTGAGAGGTAATCTCAGCCTCATTGAAAAGACATCTGGAAACTCCTTTGGAGGTCATCTGACAATTCCTTGGGAATCCATTTGGAACCTCCATGAGAGGTCATCTAGGGCGTCCTAAGTAGTATATATGTGACATCCTCCAGAGGTCATCTGTAGCCTCCTCAAGAGGCAATCTGGGACGTTCTCTCTGTCATCTGGGACCTCCTGTAGAGGTCAACATTGAGAGGTATGGGACATGTGGGTTAAGTGTCTATGGATCTTGGTCTTTGTATGTATGCTGATAGTTCTATCTATGTCCTGTATGCACCTGTTTACTCCTTTTCTCAGGATGGGAGAACAAGGCCTTAGGTTGTCATATCCAAAAAATATTCTTCCCCAGGTTTACAGAATCCCTCAGAGGAAGATGCACTGATGTACTCTCTCTCCTATTCTTTTTCATCGCAACTTTAATGAGTTCTCCCATACTAAAAGTGGTTACTTGTACCAGACTGAGGTGGTACAATGTGGTATGTTACCCTTATTACCCTTGAGACAGGAACATGGAGGAGATGGTGGGCAGGACCCCTTTCTAATATATGTTCCCTTTACAAGTAATGACCTGTGTAACTGGAAACAGAAAAATCCATCCTTTTCAGAAAAAAAAAAAACAAAAACAGGGGCTCATTACCTCATTAGAGACAGTAATTTTCACACAAAAGCACATCTGGGATGACTGTCAGCAAATTTTACAGGTGTTTTTCACCTGGTAGAAAAGGGAGTGAATACTGTCGTTGACTTGACAGTGGTCCTTGAACCAGACAGTAGCCCCACTATTGACCCAGACTATTTGAAACAAGTCTTTCTCCAGACTTACCCAAGCTGAGGCTTACAGCAGTCGAGATATGGAGGTGTTTACCAATTATTTCCAGGTTCAGCTAGCAGGGATACTGCAGTGGCTAGAAAGCCCAGTCTTCAATCTAAGGTGAGTGAGATGGTACTGTTCCCCAGTGAGTACCTTAATGCTTTTTCTGGAAATTCTGCCAGAAGCCTATAGAACCTATAGGCTATAGATTTTTAAATCCTGGAGAATCAAAGAGCCCTAAATATGGCCTTTGTTACCCAGTCAGCCACAGATATTAGAAGAAAGCTTGAAAAGTTAGAAGGTTTTGAGGTAAAGTGGTTGCTCAGTTGGTGTTTGATAACAGAGACACCCTGAATAAAAACGAGTCTAAAAAAAGAGTTTGAGTTTTGGTAGGAGCACCAGAATAGGGATCAAGAAACCTTTGGCAAATACAGTACAGATCATTTGCAAATGGCAGAAGGGAACCTCTAGGACTAGATCAGTGAGCTTAATGCAAGCAAAATGGACATTAGAAAAAGGAATGTCCAAGGAGGACACATTCACCACATGGAAAATGTAAATGACAGGTTAAGTAATCACATTAATTACAAGGAAAATGTGTTCATTGCTCTGGAGAAACATGCAAAGGACCTCTGAATTCCATTAAGAAATTATGGCTATGAAAATGGAGCTGGGGGGCTGGGAATGTGGCTCAGTGGTAGAGTGCTTGCCTTGCATGCATGAGGCCCTGGGTTTGATTCCTCAGCCTCACATAAGCAAAAAGAAAAAAGCCAGAAGTGGCAATGTGGCTCAAGTGGTAGAGCACTACCCTTGAGCTCAAGAGCTGAGGGACAGTGTCCTGGACAGAGTTCAGGCCCCACGATCAGATCCAAAAGAAAAAGGAAAAAAAAGAAAAGAGCTGGACCTGATATAAGATTATATTAGTTTGAAGTACATGTCGATTATAAGCTTTGAAAAGTGTCACCAGAAATACAAAGCAACAGAGAAAGTAGGAAAGAGTAGTTAGCAGAGAAGACGGGAAAGTGCTGTGTCATAGAAGAAGAGGCCAAGAAAAGAGAACAGGAAAATATCAGGCTCAAGAAAGAGATTGTTTCTCTTCAGAAAGAGTTAAAAGACCACTTGCTTTGATAGAGAATGCCATGGAAAGGGAAAGACCATTAGGAAGAAAAGCAGAAATGCTAAACAAACAGTTGAAAGATCTGTCACAAAAATACACTGAAGTGGAAAACTAGAAAGAGAAACTACTAAAGTAAAAGCCCCAAAAGACTGCTGAGATCTTCACCAAAAATGTAATGCAGAAGCATCGTGTCCCAGTGGAACAGGTGGAGGTGGGAAAAACACCTCTCAATGGCACCTTTGTGAACTTAAGGGAGGAGCTGAAGAGCAAGCAAAGGTGTTATGAGAAGGAGCAGCACTTGGCCAGTCAAGGGAACTCTCCGGTGACCCTGCCAAAACACTTGTAGGTTAAGGAGCACATTGAGAAGGATAGTGGGATCATGAAAGCAAGTTTAAGATAAAAGGAGGAGAATAAAATGGAAGAAGTCTCCAAGTTTCAGAGTACTTTACAGGAGTTAAAGAAACTAGAGACCCTAAGATAGAGGGAAACCTCTGAGTTGATGAGGTAGCTTGGGAGACCACTCTAAAACTAGTTGTTTCTCTAGAAATACTGGTCATCAATATTAAAGGTAGAAGCATAAACAGTGGTAATAAGTGTGCAAATGTTGATACTGAACTTGTGAAAAATGCATACAGGCTCAAGCTTTCTGTCAGTTTACATGTAGATATTTGCAGCCTGGTAAATTGCCCGAGGACACTGCCTAAAACTGTTCTGAAAACCGGTGGGGCCTCAGCCTGACAATACTTTGTAATGTGTGTAGGTAATTTCCAACAGGTAAATGCTGAAATGCTGGAACATATGAAAATAATTCATATTTGAGGAACCTCAGATGGTGAATTTGGGAAAGTGGACTCCACAGAGGTAAAACCTGGAAAGTATGGCTATTGGTATCTGTTAGTAATAATGGACATTTTTTCAGGCTGAGCTGAGGCATGTAATAATACTTTGATTTGGTTTACCCTTAGCTGTGGGGTCCAAAAGATGGCCCAGTATTCATGGCCCAAGTTCTCAATTATTAACTAATGCCCTAGGAATAAGTTGGAAGTTACAATCCATTTATAAGCCTCAGAGTTCAAGCATTAGAAAGAACGAAAATGACCTTAAAGGAAACTTTAACTAAATTAAATACAGGGACTGGCGATAGCTAGGTAAGCCTCCTCCACTTCACTCTCTTTCGAGCAAGATGTAGCCCTTATGTTAAAGGACTCATTCCCTTTGAAATACTTTAGTGTAGGACACCCCCTTGGGTTCCTACAATTAGGAAGGCTATGTTAACAGAAGTGTGTAACTTCAATTTGCAGGCTTTACAACATATTCTTTTATGTACCTTTCTTTTGGTAACCAAGGCCCACTGGCCGGCTAAGAAAAACTCCACCTGAAGGGGAGGGACCAAGAAGGTGAGGGAACAGCAGGGAAACACCACAGCTCTCTCCAACCAAATACAGAGTTTGTATTTCAATGCTCTGTTTCTCCAAGTGACCCACAAAAATAGGCAATTACTCAGAGAGATAAAGGAAGTGCAAAAAGAAAAGGGAAAAACCTACACAGACAGTAAAGTGGGAAGACCCTTCCCCCACTCTTTGTTGGTGATCGGGCTCCACGTTGCACAGCTTAAGTGACAGGGTTTTGTGCCAAGTTGCTTAAGTGCCCCGGGTCTGGACCCTCTGAGGACCACACACCCACAAGCTTCCCAAGTCTCCCAGGAACTCCCAAGAGCTGGGCCAACCCAGAATATACAAACAGAAATCTCAGAAGGCAGAGCTGGAACAAAGACTCCCCTCAACCTCGCTGGAACAGGGCCTCTGCCTGGCTGATACAAGTAGCCCAGCGCAGTCAGGAGCAGTAGCAGCTGTCAACAGTGGCAAAGGATCCTAAACTCTCAGGGTGGCACCTCTGTCCTGCTGGTGTAAATAGCCTAGCCTAACCTGAACCAGCAGCAGCAGCTGGCAGTGGTGGCAAACCACCCAGAATTGGGGCACAATGCCTCTTGGCACTTGCCCAGACCAGCCAGGAGTGGCAGCAGTGGCTGAAGTGGGGACAGCTGCAGTGAACAAGTCCAGACCCGAGGTGGTTTCTGCCTCTACATACTGGCATGCATAAGCAGCTCATGGTGGCAAAAGTGGTGAACAACCCCAGACTATAGGCAGGGTGTGGTGCTGAGCAACCCCAGAAAAGCCTCATGACCTTTCCTACCTGGGCTGGCTTTGAACCTAAATACACAGATCTGAGCCTCCTGAGTAGCTAGAATTACAGGTATTCACACCAGTAGGGTCTTCCTCTTGCAACCCCCCTAACTTTTTCTAAAATAGATCATTTCTCAGTTCATACATGGAATTTAAGCAAATACAAGAGGATCGACATAATACTCTGTATTCTATCTGAGCATAGTGTAATCTAACTCGATCTTAAGAACAAGGCATAAATAGAAAAAAAACACATGGAAATTAAACAGCACTCTGTTGAACAATACATGGATCACAGAAGAAATTAAAGAAGAAATTTAAAAGTTCCTACAATTCAGTGAAAATGAAGAAACATCACAAAGAAACCAATGGGACATAGCGAAAGCAGTCCTGAGGGGCAGATTCATTGCTCTCAGTGCACACATCAAGAAAACATAGAATGAGTAAACTATCTTATGATGCAACTAAAACTACTAGAGAAACAAGAAAAAATTGAACCTAAAGTTGCTAGACAGAAAGAGAACCGAAATAATAGCTGAAATTAATGAGACAGACTATGAAAATTATAAATAAAATTAATTTTTAAAAGCTGTTTAAATAATAGACAGTAAAACTGAGGGATCACTGGCAAGAGTAACTAACAAACTAAGAGAGGAGACCCAAATCAATAATATCAGAGATACGACAGGAAAAATTACAGCAAACATCCAAGACATCAAAACAATCATAAAGAAATAATTCCAGACTCTACTCACAAAGGAAGGAAAACCTAGCAGAGATGGTTGATTTCTACAGATGTACAAATTGCTATCCCCCTCTTTCCTTTTCAGCCATTCTTCTCTAAGGTGTATGGTGGGAGCAGCAGTTCGGTAAATAAACTTCTTTTCATGCCTGAATACGTGTGGTGTTCTCTTCATGGGCTACTTAATGAAATCTAACTATTTCATATACCTTACAAATGGTGCCATGACTGGGATGAGGTTTTTGAGTTGGAAATGCTAGAATTTCCTAACCACCCCTTTTCTGCAAACCAAACTGCCTTGATAAACCATGTGAGACTTTTCAGCAATTGGTGAAAAGTCAATACCATTGCTTGCCTTCACATCCATGTGCACACCACTTCTCTACTCTGGTGAATGAAACTACTCTCCACGGCTCTCTGTTGCTCAATCTCTGCTCAGATGTGGTGCCATTCCACAGAGCTCCTATGGCCTTTATCAGAAAGGATGGTCATCTCTGAAGCGGAGAATGCCTGGTTTGGGGGGCTTAGCCATTTCTCTCTATAGGGGTCTGGAGCAAGCCGGGACACTGCTTCTTCCTAGTCAGCTCTCCTTCACTCACCAAACTGACTCTCTAACACATTTAATAGGGTCCTGTGAGTCATTCCTGACCCGTGAAACCCCGCTGACAAGCCTCCTGCGCTCCCTGGATAGCCATATAACCTAATATTTTTTGCTGTTCTCAGATATAGACAATTTATGTCTCTGCAATGGTACATTGTGAGAAGTCTATTTACCTTCAGGATCTCTTTGCTCTCTACTATTCATCCAGATCCAATGTGGCCACAATTTTCCAGCACCTGGCCACACCTCTTCCTGTCCTTGGCCTAGATAAGACTTGATCATAGGTGGGTCTACCCCCTTCCTTTTCAGTCATGCTTTTCCACCATGCATGGTGGGGGCAGCCTTTTGGTAAATAAACTTCTTTTCCTGCATGAAAAAAAAGAAATACAAATTGCTCAAACAGAACCAAGAAGAAATAAATCAATTACAAATGTCAATAACCTACAATGAGATAGAAGTAATAAGAAATCTTCCAACAGGAAAAGCCCAGGACCTGATGGATTCACTACAGAATTCTATAAGACCTTTAAAGAGGAACTAATACTCATACTCCTCAAGCTCTTCAGAGAAATAGAAACAGAGAAGGTAATCCCAAACTCATTCTATGAAGCCAATATCACATTCATCCCCAAACCAGGCAAAGACACAACAAAAAAAGAACTACACACCAATCTCTTTGATTAAGACAGATGCAAAGGTGCTCAATACAATTGCAGCCAACAGAATCCAGAAACATATCAAAAAATCATACATTATAACCAAGTAGGCTTCATTCCAGAGATACAGGGATGATTTAACATATGTAAGTCAATAAATGTAATCCATCACATCAACAGTTCCAAGGTCAAGAACCACATGATTATCTCCATTGATTTGGAGAAGGATTTTGATAAAATTCATCACTCATTCATCTTAAAAGCTCTGGAAAAAATAGGAATAGAAGGAACATTTCATAAGACAATAAAAGCCTTACATAGTAGACCAAAAGCCAATATTATGCTTGATAGGGAACAACTACAACCAATTCCCCAAAAAACAGGAACAAGGCAAGGATGCCCACTCTGTACATTCCTCTTCAATATAGTTCTGGAATTTTTAGCCAGAGCAATAAGGCAAGAAAAATACATTGAAGGGATCCACATAGGAGAGGAAGAATATAAACTCTCTCTTTTTGAAGATGGCATTATTTTATAAATTATCGATCCCTAAAGCTCCATCATCAAACACTTAGAACTTATAAACCAAATTGGCAAAGTAACAGGATACAAAATTAACCCACAAAAATCAGTCGGCTTTCTGTAAACCAACAAAGTACAAACAGAAATGGACATCAAGGAAACAACCTCATTCACAATAACCTCAAAAAAAAAGTATTTAGGAAGTAACCTAATCAACGATGTAAAAGGTCTATTTCATGAAAACTATAAAAGCCTAAAAAAAGGAATCTTATAGGATACCAGGAAATGGAGAGACTTCCCATGTTCCTGGATAGGCAGAATTAATATGGTGAAAATGGCCATACTGCCAAAAATAATAAACACATTCAATGCAATTCCCATTAAAATTCCAACCACTTACTTTACTGAAATAGAGAAAATAGTCCAAAATTTCATATGGAACAACAAAAGCCCTAACATAGCCAAAAAATTTTAGGCAAAAGAAAGGATGCAGGAGGGATCATGATACAGGACTTCAAGCTCTACTATAGAGCCATAATAACAAAGACAACTTGGTACTGGCACAAAAAGAGACCCAAAAATCAGTGAGACAGGTTAGAGGACCCAGAAATATAGCTGAACATGTACAGTCGGTTGATATTTGACAAAGGAGCCAAAGACATAAGGTGGAAGAATCATAACCTCTTCAACTACTGGTGCTGGGAAAACTGGCCACATATAGAAAACTAAAAGTGGACCCTAGCCTCTCACCATACACTAACATAAACTCAAAATGGATTAAAGACCTTAACATCAAGCCTGAAACTCTGAAAATACTGCAGGACCGAGTATAAGAGAGACTTGGACTTATAGGCAAAAGCAGGAACTTCCAGAACAGATTCCCAGGGTCACAACAAATTGGAGAATTACTCGATAAATGGGACTACCTTAAAATAAAAAGTTTCTACACAGATAAAAAGTAGCAACTAACTAGAAAGAAAGCCAAATAATTGGGAAAAATATTTACCAGCAATATATCAGACAAGGGTCAAATATCCATTATATATGGTAAACTCAAGAAACTAACCCTTTACAAACCTAACAAACCAATTTTGAAATGGTCAAGGGAGCTAACGAGAGACTTCTCAGAAGAAGAGGTAAAAACAAGAAAGAAACATTGAGGAAATGTTCAACATCCCTGACCGTAAAGGAAATGCAAATAAAAAACAACTCTGAGATACCACCTTACCCCAGTCAGAATAACCCACATCCTAAATTCAGCCAATGACAGATGCTGGAAGGGATGCAAAGAAAGAGATGCATTACTTCATTGCAGGTGAGAATGTATACTAATACAACCACTTGGAAAGAAGTCTGGAGGTACCTCAAAAATATCATCCTGTCCTATGAACTCGCCATACCACTCCTAGGCATCTACTCAGAAAAGCAGGAACCAGTATACAAAGACACACACTCCTTTATGATTATTGCAGCACTGTTCACAATAGCTAAGATATGGAAACAACCCAGATGAGCCACTACTGATAAGTGGATCCAAAAATTGTGGTACCTATATACAATGGAATACTATGCAGCAATTAGACACGATAAAATGATGGCATTGTAAGGAAATGGATGGAACTAGAAAAAAATTATTTGAGTGAGGTAAGCCAAGAACAAAGAGACAAATGGCACAGGGTCTACCTGATATGTGGATTCTAAAGCCAAAATGCAAGAAGGTATGACAAAGTAAACAGAACTCGAGAAAAAAAGGACAGCCACTCTTTTTGTTTTATCACTGTTAATGACTTCATGTTCTTGACTATGTAGATGGTAGAAATATGCACACAGTGGAGGGAAGCCAGGAGGAGGAACAGAATAAGTGGGAAATGGAACAACATACAACAAAGGTGTCCATCAGCTGCACTGGACATAGAAGAAAAATAACTAAGTAACCCAAACACACTGATGGGAAGGGAGGAATGAGAGGGAAAGAGGGAATAGCTTACACTAAGCAAAAGGGAATAAATGAAACATCACCTGAGGTAGGAAAAATAATTTGGATTGTCAAAGCTCATAGAATTAACAAACTTTAGACCATGATAACGATACTTTGCCTTGTCAAGTTTAAAATGTGTTTGTGACTTTAACTAAGTATCACAATTCCACAATGTTGTGAAATATGTGAAATATATGTAATCACCTATCGCAATTTTTACAAAAAAGTGTGAGAAGGGAAGGGTTATGAGGGATGGGTGACAATGTTGTCAGACAGCTTGTATTCATGTACTGTTTTGTAGAATGGGAACTTCTTTCTACAACTACTTAAAAATAATAACAATACAAAGTATTTAAAAAATAAATAATTATGATGGCAACAGATAAGTTCAAATATAAAATAAGAAATTAAATCCAATTGGAAGGCAAATTTCTTTGGGGAGAGTGATGTAGTTTATTCTGTAGCAAGTCTCCTTCAACAATAAATTCAAAAGTTAGACCTTAAGTAAGTGAAATAAACTAAGAAATGGAGATGAAAAAAAACTTCACCCACTCTTTATTGCCGGAACAGCTGGTGAAAAATTCATCATGCTCCTGAATTAGAACCAAAGTTGAAAGGACCATATTTGGTGGTGCTGGGACCAATATACAGAGAAGGCTGCAAGATGAACTGTTCAGAGACACTCAGATGATCCCTTAAGGATAAGACTTACTAAGTGTTAATTACTGCTAACTAGTGTGTTTCTATAATTTACTTGTTTTCTATTAAATTTACATTTTAAGCCTGTTCATTGGGTGGAGAGAAGGGAATTTTTAGGATTTGGTAAGAAGGAATCAAGGATTTGATTGGATATGAAAACCAGTGGGGGGTGTATAAAGCAGCGGGGCCCTAATAATCAGCAGGGCCCACTAATCAATGTGGCCCCATGTCCTGGCCCACTGGAGTGCATGGGACATACCACCAAAGGGCCAGGGTATGTTGTTGGAAGGGGTAGGATGTCATCCTCACTTGATTAGCTGTGAAGAAGTGATTGGGGAACGGGCAGTTTGTGAAGTGATGGTTGAAAACTGTTAGGCAGGAGACCCACTGGAGTGATGGAAGTGTTCAAACTATGTATATGCTGCATGGTCAGAGAAATGGAATTGGAGAAAATCAAGGGAAGGAAGTGGTGAGACAGCAGGAGGGGAAATTCTTGGGAGAAGAGGAATTTGAGGGAGAGTAGGAGGGAAAGTATGCCAATTGGCCACCAGGTCAGAGAAGTGTAGGACTGTGGATAGTGGAGAGGCCTAAAGAGAAAAAGGAAGTGATGGAAGGGAAAAAGGGAAATGAAGGAAAGTCTATAAAGAAGGAGGGAGTAAGGGAAAAGGACAACGCCTTACCTATTGAAGTTTGGAGCTTTGGAGATGATAATTTGGGGAGTTGGTGCTTTGTAGACCAATTAACTATGTGTGGCTGCCCACTAACTCGAGGTCTGAGATTTCGTGGTTGGTGCTGGCTTGTCACTGAGTGTACAGACCAGGACAAGTTAAATGCAGGCCCATTTTGAGTGTAAATAAAGTTATTTTCAATGTGCCTTATTGGATTGTCTTCTGTTTTATGCATCATAAGTATAATAGTTCACATTAGTAATCTCAAAGGCCACGAAATTTGTAAAATGTTATGAGGTCATAATCGGTTTGCAAATCCCAATTGGACAATGATGGCAATATGATGTCACAATATCAATTCATAATAACATTTTGATATAATAATTAGTTGGTGATTCCATAATGGTGATGAGGTCACAATAGGTTTATGATGTCACAATTGGGTTGATGATGTCACAATGGCATGCTGGACTTCAATTTTCATTAACTCCCAATGCGAATATGATTTCAGAATGGGATTGTGAGATCTACACAGTCATGCATTGGCCCAAATGTGATGAACTCCCAACAGGTATGTGATATCACAATGTAACACATGCTCATGACATCTGACAATGATGACACAATTTTTATGATAGAGTGCATTTCTAATATCACACATCATACCTGAAATATGAAGTCAAAAACATTATGAGATCACAAATGCCTATGTATCACAAGGGCATCGTGTCAAAGTTATGAGGAAAGGACAGGTTAATGATGTCACACTGGTGATCCTGCCTCCAAGGGTTTGTAATATTACAATAGTATAAATGATCTTTTTAGACCACAATGTTTATATGGGTAAACAAGTGAACTTTGATGTCGCAAAGGCCATATGCTTTTTCAAAAGAGCTAAGAGGTCATAACCGATTGAAATGTCACAATGTGATTGTGATGTCATAATGGCAATGCGATGCTGCAATAGGTTTGTGATATCAGGTTGGTAATGAGGTCACCCATGGAATAGTGATGTCACTACTAGTTTGTAATATTACAATCACATGTCTGATTTCAATTGCTACTAGGTTACAATGAGGACAAGAGTTCAAGGAAGGAGCTAAAAGTCCTAAAACCCATGACTTTTCTAACATGAGATGTCATAATAAGTTTGTGAAAACAGAATGGCACAGTGATATCACAATGTCAATGTGATGTCACAATATCATGTCATAATAATGTGTTAAGGGAGTTCAGAAGAAAATATCTGAGGAGAGGTAGGATTCGAAATAAGTGCTCTCATAGAAAGCAGTTTTAGTGTTCCTGTGAACAGTCCTAGGCTATAGAATCATACTCAAGTGCGCCATCACAGTACAAGGAGTATGGCCAGAGAGGGAAAATCCAGGCAAGGAAAGAGATCTGAGCACTTGCCAGTGGCCGCAGCTGCAAGGGCTGTGGTGGCAGCGGTGGCGGCCATAGACACCATACCTACAACCTAGAGTCCAGGACAAAGGAGCCAGACACAGTAGACTGGTGGATTCTACTCAACACCAGCAAGAACTGAGAAGGAGCAAATATCTTTGTCCTGCAGATTTCAGACCAGAGTGGGTCCAGGAACCAAGATTCTGGTATGAGTAGAACCCTGACTTCCTCACTCCTCAGGGAGCAGAGGTAGGAAGGCCACCCTTCCCCTCACCACCACCGGAAGTCTCCATCTTTGATACTGACAAAGGCCCGGTTGAGCAGATAGCTCCGAGTCAGGCCTTGGAAAAAAAACAAAAGAGTCATTTTGCAGGTCACAGGAACTAGAAGTGACCTGCCAGGCTAAGTTACACCCAGGGGAAAGTCACTCTGCCCAGGCAGAGTAAACTGTCCTCAGAGAAAAGACTTTCTTCACCGGGTAAACAGAGCCAGAGGCTGCCCCATCCTACAGAAGCCTAAACAACAATTGAAATTCAATAAACATAAACCCTGAGAATGGCTCTAAGCTGGGCTCTGTGAATGTCTCAGGTGCTACCCCCTCAGGGAAAAGGTACTGTTTGCTGAAAGGCTTCAACCCAACCCAGAACCTAGCCTCACCACAGCATCTCCAAACTAGAGGAAACCACCATCTCCCTCTGTTGTGATACTCAAAGATCTCCCTCCCACTGAACTAGCCTGGGAGGAGGATCACAAAATCCTGCCTAACACCGGGCATTTTCTGCCTGACCAAATTGACTTAAGAATCCAATCAAGCCATAGGAAAACCAAACATCACAAGCAGACCAGAGACTCCACCAAGACACTGGTTATAGACACAGTGGAGATACAGGCTCTTCCCAACCCCCTCCAAAATAAAAAAACCAAAAACAAAGAACTCTTTTTTGAACATATTTTTTAATTTTTCATTTTTTAAAAGTGTTTTATGTTGATCTTTATTTTCTCATATTTTGATTTTTGGTGTGTGTGTGTGTGTGTGTGTGTGTGTTTAATCTCTTTGACTTTTTGGTCCTTTTTATTGGTTTCATTTTTTCTCTCTTTCTTTATTTTTTGCATGACTTAATTGCTGTTCTGCTCAACTCCAGATACATACCTATTGTCAATTGTTAGACCTTCTCCCCCATTATGTACTTACTTAAGCCAGAAATTTATTACTCAGTTCACAAGCTCTTAGGCTTAGCTTCGTTAATAGCAGTATTATCTCTTTATACCTACATAATTTTCAAGTAACTAATTTTAAAAAATTTATTTTTTAGTTTTCACGTTTCCTTTCTATCCCTCCCCTCCTCTCATCCTATCCTTTTCTTCTCTCAATATCATTTCTTTAAACTTACATAATTTTTATGTTTTTCATTTCTTAAATTTAAATTTTTGTTTCTCCATTTTTTTCTTTTTTAAAAAAAAATTCTCTCCTATGATTCTGTCCGGAATTGGTTATATTTACTCTCATTTTACCTCTCCACATCCCTCTAGTCCTATTTTGACCCACATTTCTCCCTGAAGCTAATAATTTCTGGTTTGCCAAATCCTTCTTCGTTGTTCTTAACCCATTAATCCATGGTTGTTTGATTTAGAATAGATTGTATCTGTTGAACTAGATTGTATCTGCAACCATTTTGGTTGTGCAACTGAAGGACTCTGGTTGATGCTTACCTTAAAATAGTGTTCTAGCACAAAATTGCTGTTACTTTCATACCAAATGGGCAGAACAAGCCAGAAAAACACAAGAAAAATGGCAAGTCCAGGTATCTGAACTCCCACTAATGATAATCAGGTGACAGAATAATTAATGATAATAATAAGAAGAATAGTTAATGAGTAAAATAATAATTAATATTTCCCCAAAAGCTCTACAAACACTACTGGTAAACATGGTGAATGAAATGATTGAAAATTTGCAAAGGTCTCACTGTGAGCGTGAAAGGGACCAAGAGGAGGGAATCCAAAGAGTTGTACAGGAATCTTGTGAGCATTAGGAAGCTACTTAAAAATTAATAAAGGAATTGCATAAGCAGGCTGAGAACAGTTATAGAGAATTACAGGAATTGCTTTAATGTGAGGAAACTAATCAAAGGGTAATACAGGAATTGCGAGAGTGTGATCATAATAGACAGAGATAAATAGAGGCATTCAAAAAATTCATAAAGAAACAGCTGAAACAATTCAGGGAGACCACAAAGGGAATGCAGAATAGAGCCTGCCAAAAGGAATGGGAGTCCAAGGAAACCATAACCAATCAGCTAAGTGATCTGAGAATAAACACTGAACACAAAATTAAGTAAGTAAAGCTCATACAAGATCTAAACCAAAGCTCCAACAAAGAATTTGAAGCCATCAAAGCCGACCAACTAGAAGGAAAAGGAATTAAAAACAAATAGAAAGTCTTGACAGTAGGTTAGACCAGGCAGAAGATCAAATCTCGGGGATTGAAGACAGCCTAGATATTATAGAGAAATAACATACAACTATCCAGTATAAATCCAAGAAATATGATCGATCTATCCAATATTTGGAAGACACCATCAGAAGGCCTAATCTGAGGATAATGGGCATAGAGGAGCACCTAGAGACAGAAGTTAATGGTCTAGGAAATTTATTTAACAGAATCCTAGCAGAGAACTTACCAAACATGCAAAAAGATAGGCCTATGGCCTAATCAGATACAAGAAGCTTTCAGAACCCCAAATAGACCAGAACAGCACAAGACATGTCACTGTCACATTATAATCCGCACAGGATCAACTCAGACCAAGGAAAGGATCCTTAAAGCTGTCAAGGAGAAAATACCAATCACCTATACAGGGAAACCAATTAGAATACCATCAGATTGCTCAGCAAAGATGATTAAAGCAAGAAGAGCCTGGAGTGATGTAGGCCATGCCCTAAAGACAAACCACAACAAAGAATAGTGTACCCAGCTAAACTCTCCTTCATAACTGAAGGTCAAATAAAAATTTTCCATAGCAAATAAAAATTGAAACAATATATCTCCACAAAACCATCCCTACAAAGGTACTTAAAGATATCCTACAATAGAAAACTAACAAGACAAAGGCCAAGAAATGGCATCTAAGGGAAAAGAATTAGAACTCCACATGAAAAGCGACCAAAGACAGTCCTCTAACACATGGAGGCTGAACAACACACTGTTGAATCACCAGTGGGTCATGGAAGAGATTAGAAAGGAAATGCAAATGTTCATGATATTCAACAAAAATGAACGCACAAATTACCAGCTCTTCTCGGACACAACAATAACAGTACTCTGAGGCAAGTTTATAGCTCTGAATTCCTACATCAACAAATTAGAGAAATCTGAAACCACAATTTAATAAGACATCTGAACCTCCTTCAAAAAGATCAGCAAAATAAACCCCAATGCAGTAGACAGAAAAAAATAATTAAAATTAAATTAGAATTAAGTAAATTAGAATCCAAAAACACCCTAAAAAGAATAAAAAAACAAAGAGTTGGCTCTTTGAAAAAATTAACAAAATTAGGTCTGGGAAGGTGGCTCAGAAGTAGAGTGCTTGCCTTGCATGCATGATGCCCTCAGTTCAATTCCTAAGCACCACATAAGCAAAAAGAAAAAAGCCAGAAGTGGTGCGGTGGCTCAAGTGGTACAGCACTAGCCTTGAGCTGAAGAGCTGAGGGACAGCGCCCACCCAAAAAATAACAAAATTGACAGACCCTTAGCAAATTTTATCAGAAAAAGAAGTGAACACACCCAAATAAACAAACTCAGGGACGAGAATGGGAACATCACCATCAGAACATTATAATGGAATACTTCTCAAAACTGTATGCTAATAAGTTTGAGACATGGCAGAAATGGACCTTTTCCTATCAAATATCGACATGTTGAAACTCAACCAAGAGTTAACAACTTAACATGCCCATATCAAGCATAGAAATAGAAACAGCAATAAGAGACTTCACATCTAAGAAAAGCCCAGGACCAGATGGATTTGCAGTGGAATTCTACAAGGCATTCAAAGCAGGGCTCACACCAAACCTCCTCCAATTATTCAATAAAATTGAACGAGTAAGTTCACTACCGAATTCATTCTATGATACCAACATAACCGTTATCCCAAACCAAGCAGGGACTCATCAAAGAAAGAGAACTATAGACCCATTCCTTTGATGAACATGGATGTTAAACATCTCAACAAAATTTTGGCCAATCAACTTCAACAATTCATCCAAAAAATCATACACACGATCAAACAGGATTTATTTCAGGGATACAAAGCTGGTTCAATATATGCAAATCAATTAATATAATTCATCACATCAACAAGAGCATTGATGAGAACCACACGGATATATCAATAGTTGCAGAAAAAGCATTTCACAAGATCCAACACCCTTTATGATGAAGACTCTGGAAAAACTATGAACCCAGAGAATATACCTCAATACAATAAAGGCTGTATATGACAAACCTACAGCCAGCATTATGATTAGTGGTGAAAATCGAAAGCCATTTCCTCTTAACTCAGGAACAAGACAAGGATGTCCACTCTCCCCACTTCTCTTCAATTTAGTATTAGAATGCCTACCGACAGCAATAAGACAAGATGCAAACATAAAAGGGATCCAAATAGGGAAAGATGATGTAAAACTCTCCCTCTTTACAGATGACATGGTCTTGTATTTAAAGAATCCCAGAGACTCCACTCCCAAATTACTCATGCTGATTCAAAATTTTGGCAAAGAAACATAGTATAAATTAACTTTCAAAAATAAATGGTTTTTCTGCATGCCAACAATGAGAAGTGTGGCTGAAATCAGGAAAGCAACTCCATTCATAATAGCCCCACAAAAAAATAAAATACCTAGGAATTAACTTAATCAAAGAAGTGAAGGACCTTTATGATGAAAACTTTAAAAACCTGAAAAACAATGTCAAAACAGAACTTAGAAAATGGAAAAACTCCCATGGTCCTGGATTGGAAGGATCAACATCGTGAAAATTGAAATACTTCCAAAGGCTATCTACCAATTCAATGTGATACCTATAAATATTCCAAAATCATTCTTCAAGAAAATTGAAGAGGCAATTCAAAAATTCATATGGAACAATAGAAGACCCCGAATAGCAAAAATGTTCCTTCACAGAAAGAACAGTGCTGGAGGAATATCACTACCAAATTCCAAACTCTACTACAAAGCCATAGTATTCAAAACAGCTTGGTATTGGCACAAGAACAGGCCTCAGGACCAATGGAATGGAATTGAAAACCCAGAAATGAACCTACAGACCTATAGCCATCTAATCTTCGATAAGGGACCTAAAAAAATAGAATGGAAGAAAGACAGACTTTTCAGTAAATGGTGCTGGCAAAATTAACTACTTGTAGAAAACTAAAGCTAGATCCTTAAATATCACCCTGCACCAGAATCAACCCCAAATGGATCAAAGACCTCGGAGACAAAGCAGACACTCTGAAAACATTACAGGATGGAATAAGAGAAACCCTAGGTCTCCTTGGCAAAGGCCGAAATTTTCTTAATAGAGACCCAGAAATATGAAAAATCAAAGAAAGGTTGGATAAATGGATTTCATGAAATTGCAGAGCTTCTGCCTGGCAAGGGACAAAGCTAGCAAGATCAATAGAAAGCCCACAGATTCGGAGAAGATCTTCACTAACCATACAACAGACAAGGATCTCATATCTAAAATATACCTGGAACTCAAAAAATTATATCCCCCAACAACAAATCCTCAAAGAAAGAATTCCCCAATAAAAAAAAGTGGGCTAAAGACTTACAGAGAAACTTCTCTGAAGAGGAAATAAGGATAGCGAATAGACACAAGAAGAAATGTTCCAACTCCCTAGCCATAAAAGAAATGCAGATCAAAACAGCATTGAGGTACTATCTCACCCTAGTTAGAATGGCTATAATCAATAACTCTAATAACAGCAGAAGCTGGTGGGGATATTGGTGGGACTGTATACTTGTTCAACCACTTTGGAAATCAGTATGGAGCTTCCTCAAAAGACTCTACATAAAGCTCCCCGATGACCCAGCACTCCTACTTTTGGGCATTTAACCAAATGATTACAAACAATACCATACTAAAGCTACCAACACAACTATGTTTATTGCAAAATTATTTACCATAGCTAAGATACGGTACCTACCCAGATGCCCCTCAGTAGATGAATGGATCAAGAATATGTAGTTTATATACACAATGGAATTCTATGCGTCCATCAGAAAGAATGACATTGCCCCATTTGTTAGGAAATGGAAAGCCTTGGAAAAAATTATATTTAGTGAAGTAATCCAGGCCCAAAGAAACATAAGTGCCATGGTTTCTCTTATTTGCAATAACTAGTATATGTCTGAGACAAACAGAAACTGTTAGACAAGTTGATGGTAGGAGAAATGAACCTTAAGATAAGGACTCAATTTTTTTTTCGTTCTTGCTATTGTTTCTGCCATATTTATGATGTGATTTATTTGTTGCTTTTTATGTCCCTCCCCCACGGTATAACCCCTGTTTTCACTGTATTTGATGTTCGTATAATTTGGGGATGGCAAGGGAAAATCCAATTTTTATACAGGTGGACTAATTACCACAATGACATGTACAAATATTATGTCGAAAAACGAACTTTACAACTTTGGTGCAGAGGGGGTGGTGGGGTGGTAGAAGGGGAGATATGAAGGGATGGGAAGGGGAAACAAAGGAGGAGGCAAAAATGCTTGATAAATGTACTCATTACCTTGTTCATGTAATTGTAAACCCTCTGTATTTTCACCATAAAAAATCATAAAATAATAAATTAAAATTCATGTCAATTTTGTTTTGTCGGTTATAGGGCTCTAACTCTGGGCCTGCGCACTGTCCCTCCTCTCTTCCGCTGAAGGATACCACTGTATCTCTTCAGCTACAGTGCCGTTTCTAGTTTTCAAGAGATATCTTGGAGATAAGAGTCTCACAGCTTTTTCTGCCCAGGCTGATTTTGAACCACTATCCTCAGATCTCAGACTTTTGGGTAGCTAGGATTTCAGGCATGAGCCAACAAAGCCCAGATCTAAGACAATTTTTAAAAAGTAAGCTTATTGAAACTTCTGGCTTTTTCCAATAAACAACCTTTCTTTTTCAGCATTAGTTTATATCTATGATTTATTTTTAGATGTAACTGTGAATTTTTTAATCGAATTATATATGTTTTAGTATTACTCAGTATCTCACAAAAATCCATAGTTATTGACTTTCCCCAAAGTCAATTATTACATACTATATTACTTACTATTATTATTACACTCTATATTACATATAATGTGAAGTGAAAATAGTTTGGATCATTTAAGATAAATTAGTAGCTGCTATTTTAGCATTATAAATTCACATCTGTGATTTTAGACGAAGATTTAAAAGGAAAGATTTTTGAGTTAAAATGAAGTATGAATGTGTAGTGTGTCCCAATTGAAACAAAACTTCTGAATTCATACAGACAAAATTATTTTCTTTCCACTTATGACTTTGCAGTAATACTATTGGAAATAGTGAGGCAAGAGGAGGAAGAATTCAATCTTTTTTTTTTTTTTTTTTGGTCAGTCGTGAGGCTTGTATCCTGGGCTAGAGCCCTGTCCCTGTGCTCTGAAGCTCAAGGCGAGTGCTCTACCTCTTGAGCCCCAGCTCCACTTCTGGTTTTCTAGTGGTTTATTGGAGATATGTGAGCCACTGGTGCCCAAAAAGGAGGAAGAATTCAAATCATGTCAAACAATGTCTTTGTATGAAGACCTGCCTATTCCCAGTTGTCACAAAATTTCAAGTGTCTATCTTAGAATTCCATTTGGAAAAGTTCTAAATCATTGATTCTTTTTGTAGTTTCTGTTATAGGAAACAAAATATAGACACAAAATAATTGAAATAAAATGCACACATATGTTGAAGTCACAACTGAAAAAACAACCAACAAAATAGAACTCCCCCAGGAACAAAAGTATGTTGTGCCCAGTTTTTTTTAAGCACAAAAACCTCAAATACACGATAACTTGGCGTAGAGCCAAAAAGGTTACTGTGTCTCAGAAATACGGTTGTGTTAATTTGTAATTAAATTCATCTAGATGAACCTAATATAGCAAAACCCTTGAATGGATCAAATTGTTTAAAACAAATGTGACAGTATGCGGAGTGAGATCTGCACATATTTAAAAGAATAAAATAACAAAATCATGACATACTTAAAAAATTCAGAAATGTAATGAATAACTCCAATAGTATCCATATTGAGAACTAATTCCTACTGATTTAACAAGAAAAAATATGAAAATAGTAGAATCTGAGCATTGTACATGAGTGTACATAATTTTAAACTACTCCAAATTACACTTTGTAGAAGACTGAATGTGGCTTATCTAAAGGAAAACATCAACATATAATATGAATGAAAATAAAAGTCTCATGAAAAGAGAGAAGTAGTTTCTGCAAAATAATAGTTTAATAAATGGTAGTCAAAATCTTTCTAGTACTGACAAAATTGCATATCTATTTATTTAGATCCAAAAAAGACCCAAGTTACTCGCGCAGATTTGAAACTTCGGCAAAGTATCAGTATACATCTGTAACATTATTATGGGAGTTGACCCTGGCAAGGAATTCACTTCCTCTTCGTTCTGACAAACAAATATATGAAAGAACTTCTCCAACTAAATATCAAGACCTAACTAAATACATAACCAGAAAAGTCATCATGTAAGCTATATTGCAACTTAGGTAAAAGAAAAATCAGTCATACTGATTCTGTATTTATTGTAAATGTTGATTTTTTTCACAAATTATTTCCTTTAGCTTGCATTTTTAAAACATTGTGTAATGTGATGTATATTTAGTAACTAATTTTGGATGCCTCGTTAAATTTTGTTCTGAGTATAATGTCTCACTTCAGTTCCTAACCCATGAAATGATGTTGATTACAAAAATAAATTCTAATAACGACTGTTTATAATACACAAAATCTCTTAAGCATGACACTAGTAAGCATTGGTTAACATTTTGATACCATGGTCTCACGACTGATGAGGCCTATCTGCATGAGTACCATTGTACCTAGATTCCTCAGCCTGAATTTTGCTAAAAAAATATTTATAGCCAGGCGCTGGTGGCTCACGCCTGTAATCTTAGCTACTCAGGAGGCTGAGATCTGAGGATCACGGTTCAATGCCAGCCCGGGCAAGAGAGACCGGAAATGGTGATGTAGCTCAAGTGGTAGAGCGCTCGCCTTGAGCTGAAGAGCTGAGGGATAGCGCCCAGGCCCAGAGTTCAAGCCCCATGACTGACAAAAAAAAATTATATCTTTATTTGTCACCGATCAGAGATTAAATCTGAGTGTAAAGCCTAAGGAAAATGATAAAGTAAGAATTTAGCTTTTCTGGATATAAAGTAAACAAAATTCAGCATAGATTAACTCACTGGTTTCAAGTCAACTAATTTCTCCAAAACATTCTAAGCATTTCCTTACAATGTGTATTGTTCTCAAGAAGGGGATGGGTAATGTGAGAAGAGGACTAACCAAGCATTGTCTTCGAATATACATAATTTGGATTACCCTCTACATTTGGATATAAGCATTTCTGATTAAAAAAAAAACTGTTTGAATAATTGATTTTCAGGTCAGGTATAATATATCCTAGATTCATAAAGCAAACTACATTCAGAAAATGGTATATACCAATTAACTAAAGAACGTCCTGGCAGAAAAATGGCCTCTCTATACTATGTGATGCCCAATTCTTAGGTATTTCATTATGCCTCAATTTAATGAATGTGATTGTTTAAATGATTCATGAAGTATTAATTAAAATTGATCAGTGTCCTATAATAAAATTGTGTATAATTTTATCCTAGGATCATTCAAGAACGGCCCATTCAATCGTGACATACATCACATTCCACTGGTATTCATATGGATAGGAATGAGTTTCTTAGGATCTTCTGCCATTTGGAGATGGCAGGACCAGGATTCGAACTATAGGCTCCAGCTCCTACCACTTAAACCTGAGGACAGGTAACTCACCGGTCTGTCCATGAACATCAACAAGACCAGTGATTAGGCAGTCACCAGTGGCTCTCAGCAGTCCTCCTTGATACTTACAAGGCTGTGATAGGAGGATCATAGTCAAAGTCACCCTAGGCAGGAAAGTCCTTGAGACTCCTGTCCACCTTCAGTTCCAACAAAGCCAGAAGTAGAGCCATATTGCTACAGTGGTAGATGGCTAGCCTTAAGCAAAAGCAGCTCATGGACTGTGCCCAGATCCTGAGTTCAAGGTTTGGGACTGGCAACAAACAGACATACACAACAATATGTGCAGCTATCCAGCTAAAGCATGTCACCCTCTTGTCCCCAGCTGGATTGGAAAATGTTCCCTAGGAAAGGGGCTGGGGGAGCCGCTGTCATCTTGACTCCACCCATGCTGCTTACATCACAGGATTCCGGCCACACCCCTATTCTTTAATGTTTCTTTCAGAACAATGGGATACAAGAATGGTGGCCACACCCACATTCCATGATGCCCAGCACCAGTATTCCCTTTGGTGGTTGACACTACCACCAGCAGTTGAGGAAGGAAGAGGTGGCTGAGTGATGAGCATGAGACATGAGGCGACTTTGGAGTAGAGTGGAAAATTGATGTCCTAGTCAGATAGCGAGAGAATAGAGTATTTCCCAGAGCCTGGGAAATGGCCAGCCCATCTATGCCATCCCAGCGCTCAGATGTCTGAAACAACAGGACTCCGTGAAAGAGCTACAGGCAAGAAACTACTTCCAGAACACCAGCAAAAGTATTCTCCCATCAGACCTGCAACACTCACCAAAACAAAGAACACAAAAAAGGGAGGGATCCCCAAGACAAACACCACTGGGGAGAGTGACTCAACGCTGGCCAAAGGTGATGCAGACCATGGGCCTTCCCTGGCTTTGCACACAGTCACAGTCACCAGGAGCCAGAGTGTCAAGCGTCCTGATACCATCAAGGATCTGCAGAGGTGCTAGTGACACGTGTTGCCCACTGGACTGCAGCAAAAGAAGAAACCAGGCACTCAGTGCCAAAATTCCACCACTGAAGCAGGAGAATACAGACCTGCAGGATCGACCAGAGAAAGAGAGTGAGAAGATAGGCCAGTTGCATGAAGCACCACAAACAGAGCTAGAGATCCACAAGTCACCCATAGAGAGGTTGGTTTCAGCAGAAAGAGATTTACAATCTACACCGGCCCAAGTGAAGCAGGTGGCCAATGGCAGATAAATGGAGCATGAAGCTCTTACCAGCCACCTGCAGGCCACAGAGCGGTGTGTGGCAGAGCTGGATATGGTGGCTTCTGCGGTCACTGCTGCATAGAAGGAGACTGAAATGTTCTTTGAACGGCTGAATGATGTGACCTTTCAGCTTGAGGAAAAGACCAGAAGCTTCGATGACCTGCAGCAAGTGAACACAGAGTTTCAGAACCTGGAAGTGCTCTGGACACAGAACACCACCGAAGAACAGAATCTGCAAGTTCCAACTAGTGTGGGCGGGGCATGAGTTACTGAAGAGACTACTGGACAACCTGAGCTGGATGGGACCTCAGCAAGTCTGGTGAGAGACACGTTCACAGAGGACCTGAGCATTGAGAGGTCCGCATGGGAAGAGGAGACTCAGTGGCTGCCCGAGGAGGTGAACCAACTGACAGAGGAGAAGGAGAAAAGGGCGAGGCAGGTGCTGGAAACTGAGCTGGGGTAACTAAGAAAGAAGCTGACAGAGCCATGGCCCCCAGCAGGACCATCTCAGGTGCAGTTGCAGTTACAGGCCTAGGCCTACTGCACACAGATGGAGTTGAAAAACCTGGAGTAACAACTTCACAACCAGGTCCAGGAAAACCAGAAGCTCTGTCTCCAGAACACAGAGCAGCAGGAGCAACTGCAGACTGGAGGATAAGGCCATGGATCTACAAGAGATACCCTAGACCCCACAAGGTACATGTGTGTTTGTGTGATCCATAGCCAGAGGAATAGCTGCCCTGCTGTGGGACACTCTCCACAGGGGGAGCGGTGAGAAGGAGGAGCTCACCAGCATCCTGGACTCAGCAACAAGTGAAGAAAGAACTGCGGGAACACCTAGACCACTCAGAGGAGAAGATAGAGGAATGGATAGAGATGGCTGACAGAAAGAGAGAGAGAGAGAGAGAGAGAGAGAGAGAGAGAGAGAGAGAGAGAGAGAGAGAGAGAGAGAAACATCATGGGAGCTACAGGAGCAACAAGAGCAGTCCCTGGCCCAGCTGCAGGTGCTCAGAGCCACCTGTGAGCAGCACATTGCCTCTAATGAGCGGCTGAACTGTGAGAAAGAGGCCCTGCAGCAGCACCTGCAGAGGCCGACCCAGCTGCTGGAGCTGCTGAAGCAAGTGCAGGGCCTGAACACCTGGGGGGACCAGGTGGTGCCCGCAAAGTGGCAGGACACTCTCAAGTGCCAGGAAGTGACCAGACCATAAAGGAGGAGCGCCTGCAGGCCCAGGTGAGCTTCCTAGCTTTCCCTGGGGAAGTGGAAAGTGTGAGCCCTAGGGAAAAAAAGGAGAGGAAGTTTCTTCCCCCGCCATGATCACCCCAGAGGATGGAGACATGCCCCAGACCTAGAGGGACGTGGATCTGAGAGCCCTCTCAGAGGCTGAGATCCACAGGGGAAAACTCCTGCTGCAGGAGCAGCAGCCCTGCTGCAGGTGTCCGGCCTACCTGCAGCGCAGTGCCAGACAGAGCTGGAGCCACATGGCCCCTGCACTTTGAGCTGCCACCACAGCTGGCGTGGGGATGACAAGTGGAACACGTGGGCATCTGAGAAGAAAATCTGCTTCATCCATGACCTATCTGATGAGGTGGATTTCCAGAGTCCAGTGGATGAGCTCCACCATCAATGTAGCCAGCTGTTGGCACACATTCGCACCACTGAGGAGTCCCTCATGGCATGTAAAGAGCAGATGTCTGTCCTGGATAAGCAGTGTCAGCAGAATGCTGAGCGTGTGTGCTGGCTCTACCAGGAGAAGATGGAGAAGAAGAGAGGGCTGCAGGAGCTGCTGTGGGTCCTCGCATGGGAAGGCGTGGACAGCAGCCTCCAGATGCCAGCACAGGCTGAGCCTCTCCCCCCCACACTGCTTCAGACGCTTCAGGCTCTGGGGTGGGCGAAATGAGGGAGGAGCAGAAAGGGTTGAAGAATTGCAACTTCAAGACAGCTTGGAAACTGCCAGAGTCGGAGTTCCAACCTCGTAGATGACTGCCTCATGGAGCACATCCTGCAGCAAATGCCCCACATCCAGAGCCACTGACAGCTTGAGGGCTCAGGCAAGGAGCACTCCCTCCCTTTCTTCTGTAGACTGATGTGGATGATAACTCTCTATGTGACATACTGACGCTCAAAAGCCTTGGCAGCCACCAGAAGTAGGTGGCAGGTGGCCTCTCAGGTCTCCATCTGCCACAAGATGGGGGTAAACTGTGGGTCAGGTAGGGCAGAGGCTGCCGGGAAGCGGCCCAAATTCAAGGGACATCTAATGGCCCATTGGTGGCCAGGGAAGAGAACCATGTTATACTTATCACAAAGAATAAATTGTTTTCAAAGGATAAGAAAAGCCTCCAACAAAGATTTGTTCTTCCAGTCCTGGTGTTTGAGCTCAGGGCCTGGCCACTGTCCCTGAGATCTTTTTGATCAAGGCTGGTGCTCTACCAGTTGAGCCCCACATCTCCTTCCAGCTTTTTCTGTGTGGAATGAAACCCCTGGTGTCAGGCATGCTAGGCAACCACTCTACCACTGAGCCACATTCTCAGCTAGGATTATTCCCCCCCCTCAGCCCAAACCCATATGGCCATTCCTCAGTTAAATAGGAAGTAGGGGCTAGGATGAATATGAAGCACAAGTCTGCTTCACACAGAAATACTCCCCTGCCCCCTCTTGGACCCACTTAGTTGAAGTTTCTCTTCTAACATTGAGGGATGAAAAAGGGAGGGGGGAGTCTTGAGAGAGGAGTACCAAGAACAGTTGCCCCCTGACTCCACAGCCTACCTCACACAAATGGTCCTCTAGATTCCAAACTTAGCTGACTCAATGTGGATTCTACACTGTCTCCTCACCTCTTCAATGCTCAGCATGGAATAAATGTCATCCTGGCCCCAGCCCACACACAGGGTAGAAGCTCCTAGTCCCAGACCAACTTCCATCTCTGACTGCCCCGAGATAGGCCAGACCCACCACTCACTACAATGTTGGTGGCAATGACCTCATGTATGGATTCCAGTAACATGGTCTCTAGCAAAGAGCAGAAGCAACAGAGTGAGCAGGGCAGAAGTATGTGGTGGGGGTGATTGCTCTGAGATCTTCCTCCTTGGAGCCCTCCTGTCAAGCCAGAGCCATGCTAACCAAAGCATGGCCAAGTCCAGAGTGTGAGATGATATGGAAGAACACAGGACTAAAGGAGGCACTGCTTTGTCTTGGAGCACTTGAAAATTCCAATTATATTTGACCCATACCAATCTCAAAACCAACATGCAATGCCTCTCCTTGGTGTTATTGGCTGTGAGCACTGTCCCTGAGCTCTTTTTCTCAAGGCTGGCACTCTACCACTTGAGCGACAGGGACACTTCTTGTTTTCTGATAATTCATCGAGGATAAGAGTCTCACACACTTTCCTACCCAGGCTGGCTTGGCACCATAATCCTCCAGATCTCAGCTTCCTGAGTATCTAGGATGACAGGTATGAGCCACCAGTGCCCAGCATGTGATGCCTTTTGAAGGCATCTTGGCGAGTCTGTATAAGGATCCCCAAAGGGCCTGGATAGACCACAACCTAATCAAGGAGCTGGGATGGGGGAAGGGTGACCTTCTAACCATATTGTTCCCCAAAATTAAAGGTGCCAGAGGGTTTTGTATGAATCAAATACCTAGGCCAACAGCCTTGAGGCTTAGTGGGGAAAACATGGAGAATACCTAAAGATTGCAGTATAGAAATCTCTGATTTTGCATGTATGTGGTGTGTGTGTATGTGTGTGTGTGTGTGTGTGTGTGTGTGAACTCAGGGCCTATGCTGTATCCCTGAGTTTTCTTGCTCAAGCCTAGTGCTCTGCCACTTGAGCCACAGCCCTACTTGCTTTTTGATGGTTAATTTTATGTAAGAGTCTCAAGGACTTTCCTGTCCAGGTTGGCTTCAAAGCATGACAGGGCCCCAAGGCAGTAAGGGTAACATAACTCACAGGTACAATCCCTATGTTAGGTGACTCCTGCCTCCTCGAGGCTAGACAAGGGGCATGCAGCCCCGTGTCATCGTCCTCTAGAGTTCAATTGGGGGAAGTGAGCAAGGCCAAGCTGACTTTTGCCCACCCTGAGTGCTGATGCCAGAGCAGGTCTGTTCCACCCTAGGGCAAGAGGCTCCCAGAGGCACCAGGAAGGTGGTCAGCTCCAGGCCGAGCTAAAAGCCTTTGCCCATGGATACCCCAAGTTGGCCTTCCTGATCACCGTAAGGCCTGTCAAAGAATAAACCAAAAAAAAAAAAAATTGAAGCTGTGCCTCCAAGTGCTAGAGCTCTCACATTGAACCAAAGAGCTCAGGGACAGGGCCCTCAAGCTTTGAATTCAAGACGCTCAGCTGATCCTCCTGCAGTTTAGCTAAATATGAACTAGTAGGATTTGTGAAGTATTTCTGAAGAATGGTGATACTGAAGAAAGCATCCTAATTCTAATGAAAGCTGAACTTGTGACATACAGTTATGTGCTGAGTCCTTCACATGGTCCTGTTTGATTGGTCCTTCCAAAATGGGGGTTTTGTGCTGAGTCCTCAAAAAGTCCTGTTTGTTGAGTCATCCCAAAGGGCGTTATGTGCTCAATCCCTGAGAAGAGTGGGCCCTGCTGGTTTTTCCAAAGGGTGCTGTGTACAGTGTCCATTACACAGCTTCTGTATACAGAGTCCTTCAAAAGGTACAGTATGCTAATTCATCCCAAAGGGTATACTTCTATGTGCTGAGCCCTTGAGAAGAGATGGATAAGGTGAAATTTTCAAGTGCTATGTGCCGAGTCCTTTGACAATGTCGTATGTGCTGAGTATTTCCACAGGGCAGTATGTGCTGAGTCCATCAAAATTGTGCTATGTGCTGAGTTTTTCAAAGGGTACTGTACACTATTTCACACAGCGTGCTACGTACTCAGGCCTTCAAAAGGGGCTGTGTGTGGTCTTAACACAGGGCGCTATGTACTGAGTCCCTGGGAAAGAATGGTACGCGTTGAGTTTTTCAAAGCATGCCATGCACTTAGTCCATTACATTGTGGGCTATGGACTCCCTCCTTCAAAGGTCGCTGTGTGCTGAGTACTCTCCACAAGGTACTATATGCTGAGTCCTTCAAAGGGAGCTGTGTGCTGAATCCTTTACACAGGGTGCTTTGTGCTGTTTTTTGAAGTGTGCTGTGTGCTGACTCATCTCAAAAGGTACTATATTCTGAGTCCCTGAGAGGTAGTTATCCCCAACAATCACACACACACAAACAGACACAAACAAACATACACAAACAAACATACACACAAGGGTCACCTTACACCTTCTTGGTGTGTGGATTGGAGGAGCATGGAGGAGAGTCTCCTCCAGCGATGGGGCTGAGGGGAGATTTGATACCCCAGGCAGGTACTGGGGTTGGGAAGGAGTGATGAGCAGAGGTGAGGCTACAATTTCCATGGACTGGAAGCCTTTGGTCTCAGTCAGGGCTTGGCTTGCAGCAAGGGGTGGGGGTCAGGACCGAGGCAAAGAGGGGGAGGGGGGCAAGAGGAGGAGGGAGCTGGGCCCAAGGCACACTCCCATGGCAGCAGTGGCCAGGGGCACGACTCAGGAGAGGGCGAGGCGGTGGGAATGCCCGGCAGGTGCAACACAGCCCAGGAGAGGAGTGGGGGCAGATAGAGAGCAGAGAGAAGAGCGAGTACACATAAGGGCAAGTGGCTTCATCAGCTGGCGGCCTCACTGATCATAGCGCAGGTTCTGGTGGGGAGCACAGAGCACGTGGAGCTGGCACAGCAGGCACATCGCCACGGGCAGCCACGTGGAGGCAAGGTGCCCATGGCAGCCCTGAGACTGAGGTCCCCACAAGGGGGGCACAGGAACAGCTGAAGTGGGGGTGGTGCTGGCTGAAGAAGAGGAGTAGAGGTCACATGCAGCCCTGCCATGCGTTCACAGATGCCCCTGCCCCCTCCCAGCAGCATTGCATTTCAAATATGGCACTTTCGAATCTGACCAGCTGCACCTCTCACAGTCGCCCAGAGGATATGGCGTGCCCCTGGCAGGCTTGTGGCCCTGAACTGGTCGCTAGGCCCTGGTCCTAGGACTCTGGGCCCATGTGCACCCGGGGCCTCCACTGAGAGCTTCTCTGATTAGTACATGTGAGTGGTGGCTCTGAGGGCCCACAGCCTGGAAACACTCCGGCCAACCAACCACTGAAACGGACCTGCACCTCCTGCCTCCCCTTTCCTATCTTCTCCTCAAGTCCACCCTCCCCACCCCCAGTCTGCCATGGTCCTGTCACAAATGTGCCCCAGGGGTAAGGGGTAGGGGTGTGTGTTGACCTGGGGATCCCACCCCCATCCCTAGTGGCCAGTGTCCCAGGAAACAGGAAGATGCAGGAATGGGTGAGGAGGTGTGCCACAGAGCTCCTGGCCTGGAGCATTGGGAGCTACACAGCCACACATCTGCACCCTTCCTCTCTTTGGTGGGAACCTGGTGGATTTAGCAGCACCTTCACACCTGTCTTCTCGAGTCTTTTTCTTTTTGCTGGGGGTGGTGGGTGTTGGATGCAGAAGATAAGCCCTCCTTGCTGTGTGAGCCCTTGTCTTCTGTGCTCAGTCACCCTTTCACCTGAGGAGGGTCCCAGAAGAGCCCACTAGGTATGTGAGGGCACTTGGACTCAGACAGAAGGTGAATATCTGGGAAGAATATACCCACTCGGACCCACATACACCCAGCCTGTCCTCCCTCCCCCCATCCCAGCTGTCAACAGTACTCACAGGGTGATCACATTTCCCAGCACTCCCAGCATCTGCTGGTGCTCCTTGTCCATCTGGTCTCCTCGACCTCCCCAAGAATCCACCAAGTAACCCAGAAGCATCTAGGCTGGAAGTAGGGAGTCCATCCATGTATGTAGCCTTTAAGACCCCATCCGTTTCCCCAACACTGCCCCAAACCCAGGTCAGACACCCCCCTGGGGCACCATGACCCCCTGCTTGTTTTCAGCCCCAGCTCTGAGTAGCCATCTATCTCGGGACACCTTCACCAAGTGTCCTAGCCTAAGGTTTGGTTCAATGGGGAGTCAAGGCTGGTTGTTCCCAAGGGAAAGTGTCTGGTCCTGGAGAAAGGGAGAGGCAGGGTTGTTCTGCATTATTAGAGTGGTGCTCCCTTTGGTTGTATCCAGGCAACCCCCATGCTCCAGCTTGTATCTTGTCCCAAAGAAGGAACCAACAAACTCAGGAGAGGCACTGCTCTGACTCTATGTGTGTGTGCATGTGTGTGTGTGTGTGTGTGTGTGTGTGTGTGTGTGAGTGTGTGTGTGTGTGCATGAGAGAGAGAGAGCATGAGAGAGAGAGAGAAAGGGAAGGAGGGAGGGAGAGAGACAGACAGACAGACAGACAGACAGACAGATAGACAGACAGATCATCTGTCTCCTTATACAGCCTGACTGTGCTCAGGTGAGTGATCCGTTGGCAAATTGCAGGTGCTGCATGGACTAATCTTCTGTCAGAGTTCTGGATTTGTGTGTGTTTTTTTGTTTTGTTTGTGTATATGTGGGTGTGTGTTTGTGTGTGTGTGTTGGGAGAGCAGGGAGATGAGAGCAATAAAACATATTTAATGCATCGTGTCTACAAAGAGCAAAAGCATTTTATTTGTGTGTATGTGTGTGTGTGTGTGTGTGTGTTGTTCATTTTTCATCAATGCCAAGTATGAGTCTAGCGATAATTTGTGTTTTCTCCTTTACAGTTTCATGGTTCCTTTGGGGAAGTTTTCAGTACATGTTCCTTTCCACCTTTCTGTTCTCCCTTTCCTGTAGCCCACAGTAGCTGCTGGGGCTGCGTGGGTCTCCCCTAGAATGCTTCTGTGAACTCCAGACCAGAGTGGACACCTGTCTATCTGTCTTCAGCCAGAAGGCTCTTGAGACAACTGTGACCACAGCCATACTCTTCCTGCCAGACAGTCTGCTCTAGTGTGTATAGTTGGAGCAAAATCAAGGGTTGGGATTGTGTCCTCCAAACGTAATTAGGGAACGAGTTTGGGGGGGGGGCAGTAGGGCAGGGGTTTGAGGCTAGGAGGGTATGGGGGGTAGTGAATGTTGTGACATGGTAGATGGTTCACCACGACCGAGAATGAAAGGGGAAACTTACCCAGGACATTGACTGTGTCCATGGGCATCTGGGCAGGGGACTCCAGGCCCCCACTGGTGGCACAGATTCCCTCATGGGGCAATGTACTGGTGGGCAGTTCTCCCTAGAGTCCTGCAGACTCCAGTCTCTGTCTGGCCTGAGCCATTACCAGCTGGGCAGTGGTAAGCAAGTACATTCCCCCTGTTGGAACCTGCTTGCTAACTGCTGTGGCAGTTAGCTAGGGCTCTCAGAATGCCACTTTCTGTAACCTACTGTAGGCTGTCTGGAAGAAAATGCAGACCACTTAATTTAGAACCCTTCAAGTTTTCCAGCTTTTTTTTTTTTCCTTGAAGCTGGCCATTTCCACTAACGCCTGGGATGATGGGTCAAATTAGACAGACGATTTCAGCATCCAAACAATGATGTTCAAAGCAGCACAGGAAGAGTTCCCAAGCCAGATGGTCTCCTTTAAAGAACGTCATGCCTTGACTGACTTTCTTCGGTAGCTGTTGATTCTCCTCTGGCTCTCTCTAGGGTGACCATCACAGTCAAGGATGTCGGGAGGAGCAGAGATTGTGACCTCACCATCCCTAGCCTGCCAGCTGTGAGCAGAGATGATTCCCAGCACCTGAACTAGACTCTGGGAGATTCAGAAACCAGGGATACCTGGAGGATCCTTTCTCTGCAACATGAAACTTGGGGGCCGGATGTGGTAATCCTGACTGGCCCCAGGGGGAGGAGAGGAGGCCCCTTGAGTCAGGCTTTCAGCTCACAGCAACCTCACTCACACCTGCATGGGGAATTGAGTGCCACAGAGCTGGTCAGCTACTGGACAGAGATCTTTGAGAAGACAGGCATCCCAGAGGCTCTGGAGTCCAGCGAGTACATAGTGGCTCACATCCTCAGAGCCAAAACAGTTATGTATGGTGGCACCAGGAAGGGGGAAGAAGGAGGAGGGAGAACTGAGGGAGAGCTACATCAGGCTTCGTACATCCTCCCCCACAGATGATTCTTATCTGAATCAGATGGGTCTTTTCTGCAGTATTTACATAGACAGATGTTCATTTATTTATTCAACAAACCATTACAGTGCGCACCAGTCTCTGGGGGGGTCACAGACAAAAGTTCCACGACTGGTTCCACAGCCCATGAAGAAACCTTGGATTGATTTGGATGCCAGTGCTTCAAGCCTGTCATCCTAGCTACTTAGGAGGCTGAGTTCAGAGAATTGAGGCTTTTGGCCCGGGCAGGAAATCCTGTAAGACTCTTGTCTTCAATTAACTACCAAAAACAAAACGCCAGGAGTGGATGTGTGGCTCAAGCCGTAGACTGCTAGCCTTGAATAAAAAGGCTTAGGGAAGGCACCTAGGCTCCAAGTACAAGGCCCAGGGCTGACACAAAGAAAGTAAGAGAGAGGAGGGAAGGACAGAAGGAGAAAAAGAGGAAAGGAAGGAAGAAGGGAGAATATGGAAGCCTTGGTTTGGAGTCCCTGGATCAAGGGAGCCAACTATTCACAATCTCTGTGGGGACAGTTTCAGAACCTAAAGCCAGCATGTAGGACCAAGCCACTGATCCCTTAGCAACTTCATGAGAGCAAGGAGCTGTGTGGTCACCGATGTAAAGGGAACCAGCCTCGAGTAGAACCTAGGGCTCAGGGTGGGTCACCAGGTTTAAATTAGCCCCAGCCTCATCGAATTTATTTTCTGGTCAGATAAGAAGAAAGTTTCCAAGGGCTAGGGAGGTATTGGGGTGAGAAAGTTTCAATGGCGGGTAAGGGTTAAGCAGGACTTTGAAGAGGGAGGATGGTCCCAGGTCAGGTGTGTCAGGAAATTGGAACCATGACCTCGCCTGACAACATAAACTACCAGTCTTTGATCCAGCCAAAATGCTATTAAAAGTCCTGGAACCTTGGGTTCATCATTGACAACCTGGCTGCCGTTCACTGCAGGATGCCTGTGCAGTACATCCTTGGGAACTAGGACTTTCCAGGGCTCAATCTGAGGATACCACCTCCGGTATTCATTCCTCCACCAAAGACTGAGGTAAGCATGCCACTGCCACAAGACAGCGTGGGAATGAGGGCAGGAAATGGGTCTCTTGGCTGGCTCAGTCTTTAGTCTAGATGGCAGATCTGGGATTCAGAGAGGGTAGGCTGAAGGTGGGGCAGAGCTGTGTAGAGGCTGGTGGGAAAACCAAAGCCACTGGGCTCTGAGCAGGGTGGTTTCTTTGATAATACTCACAACATAGGAAAATTTCCGGGATAGAGCAGCCCTTTTCACCTCCCCAAGATGGACTTAGATCTCCCCAGTCTCCGTCCCTTGACCAGGAAACCCTTTAGTTCCCTTTAGTAGTTGAATAACTAGACCTCACCTCACTGCCCAGTGCTGAGGCAGGACAGTGAGAGAGCCTGAGTTTTTGATAAGGTCAGAGGATTTTCAGTATGAGATTGTACTTGAATGTCCCAATTTGGTGCATGGTCAGTCCCATCTAAGACTGCCATGATGTAGGACATAGAAGCTAGAGAATAAGAGCTGGATGGGGTCTGTTCTGGGAGTCCTGAGTATTATGTATTAGCTTTGAGCTCCCATATGCCCACCTGCTTCCCTTCCTTGGTTGGGTCTATGCTAGAAAAAGCTTGAAACTAGGGCGTGGATCTTATTTTTTATGCTCCAAGATAGCACTCTACCATTTGAATCACAGCTCCACTTCTAGCTTTTTTGGGTGTTTAATTGGAGATAAAGGGTTCTCATGGGCTTTGCTGCTAAGTGTTATCCAACTGCAGTCCTCATAACAGGAATGGAAAATTATGTTTGGCTGGGTGCCAGTATCTCATGGCTTTTATCCTAGGTACTCAGGAGGTGAGATCTGAGGATCATGGGTCAAAGTCAGCCTGCTCAGGAAAGACCCTGAGACTCTTATCTCTAAGGGATTGCCAGAAAACCAGAAGCAGTGCTGTGGCTAAAGCAATTGAGAGCTTGCCTTAAGCTGAAGAGCTCAGGGCAAGAAACAAAGTCCAGAGTTCAAGCACCTTAACCAACAACAACAAAAAAAGAAGTGATTAAGTTTTCCGCATAGCAGTGAGTATGGTAGGAAATGCCATGCTCTTCTATGAGGCATTCCAGATATGTGTGAGGCTCACTGTTTTGTCTACACTGGGTCTGATGTTGGGACTGCCACCTTCTCAGGGGTGGGATGTGATCCTAATTGAGGGAGTTCATGATTCTTTTCTCAGGGACTGCTGAATCCTTGGGCTCTCCGTTTGTGTGTGTGTGTGTGTGTGTGTGTGTGTGTGTGTGTGTGTGTGTGTCTGTGTGTGTGTCTGTGTGTGTCAGTCTGTCTGTCTATCTGTGTCTGTGTCTGTGTGTGTTTGGAGGTAGAAAAACTGGGCCTTGTACTCAAGCCCTAAATGTTGTTCTGGAGATTTCTTGCTCAAAGCTAGAGCTCTGACACTTGAGCCACAGCTCCACCAGTGGATATTTGGTGGTTCAGTGTAGATAGGAGCTTCACAAACTTTCCTACATGGCTGGCTTTGAACAGTGATACTCAGACCTCAGCCTCCTGAGTAACTAGGATGACAGACAGGAGCCACCCGTGATGGCTTTGTGTGTGTATGTGAGTGTGTGTGTGTGTGTGTGTGTCTGTGTGTGTGTGTGTTTTATTTATTTATTTATTTTATTACAGACGGGTTACAATTACATGGGCAAGATAATGAGTACATTTCTTATCAAGCATTGCAGCCTCTTCCATTGTTTACCCTTCACATCCCTTCCCAGCCTCCCCTCACCACCCCCATCCAATCCTCTCCCCCGCACCAAAGTTGTAAAGTTCGTTTTTGACATGACAACTTGACAATCATAGTTGCATCGGGTCCACCTGTATCCTTAAACGACTTGTTTTTCCCCATCTCCTCCACAAATTATGCCGACATCAAATATAGTGTGGGGGAGGAACATACAAATCTACAAAGAAATAATCTTATAAATGAGTTAGAAACAAACGCATGAAAGAAAAAAAAACATTTAAATATATATCTAAGGGTTCATTTTCCTAACATCACATTATCTGAACTTTCCTGCTTGACTCATACATATACTAGATTTTGCAAATAAGGGAAATCATGGGACCTATGTTTCCTTGGGCTTGGCTTACTTCATTAATATAAATTTTTCCAAGCCTTTCCATATCCTAACAAACGGGGAAATGACATTCGTTCTGATGGAGGCATAGAATTACCTTGTGTATATATGCCACACTTTCTTGATCCATTCATCTACTGAGGGGCATCTGGGTTGGTTCCATATCTTAGCTATGGTAAATAATGCTGCAATAAACATAGTTGTGCTGTTGGATTTAGTGTGGTCTTGTTTGTAAACATTTGGGTAAATGCCCAAAAGTGGGATTGCTGGGTCATAGGGGAGCTCTATGTGAAGTTTTTTCAGAAACCTCCATACAGATTTCCAAAGTGGTTGAACAAGTTGACACTCCCACCAACAATGAAGTAAGGTTCCCTTCTGTCCACATCCCCTCCAGCATCTGTTGTTGTTAGTGTTCTTGATTCTAGCCATTCTAACTGGAGTGAGTTTGTATCTCAATGTTGTTTTGATTTGCATTTCTTTTATGGCTAGGGAGGTTGAGCATTTCTTCATGTGTCTATTGGCCATCCTTCTTTCTTCTTCAGAGAACTTTCTCTTCAAGTCTTTAGCCCACTTATTTATTGGGCAGTTGTTTCTATGAGGATTTGTTGTTGGGGGATGTAATTTTTTGAGTTCCAAGTATATTTTAGATATGAGACCCTTGTCCATTTTATGGCTAGTGAAGATCTTTTCACAATCCGTGGGCTTTCTATTGAACTTGCTAGCTATGTCCTTTGCCATGCAGAAGCTGTGCAACTTCATGCAATCCCATTTGTCCAACCTTTCTTTGATTTATTGTGTTTCCGGGTTTCTATTAAGAAAATTTCGGCCTGAGCCAAGGAGGCCTAGAGTTTCTCCTATTCTATCCTGTACTGTTTTCAGGGTGTCTGCTTTGACTCTGAGGTCTTTGATCCATTTGGAGTTTATTCTGGTGCAGGGTGATATATAAGGATCTAGTTTTAGTTTTCTACAAGTAGTTAACCAATTTGCCAGCAGCATTTACTGAAGAAGTGGTCTTTCTTCCATTCTATTATTTTGGCTCCCTTATCCAAGATTAGTTGGCTATAGGTCTGTTGGTTCATTTCTGGGTTTTCAATTCTATTCCTTTGGTCCTGAGTTCTCTTCTGGTAACTTCTAAATGCTGTCTTTGGGGGCAGCATGGGCTTTGAGTCTGAGGTGTGGGAGCCTGGAAGTGTGAGACCCTTGAAGGGGACTCAGCAACGTTAAATTATAAAAGCAAGAGAACTTTGTGCCCTGGAACTGTCTATTCCCATTGGCCTGGTTGGTGGCAGAGGGAGTTTGGGAGGATCTGGAGGTGGGGCACACAGGGGTTGGCTCCCCAGGGGGATAGAGAACGTGGTCAGCACTTAGTACGGTTTGAGTCCTGTTAGTATGGAACGTATTGGCATGGGTCTTCTCATCATGACGTCTGATAGGCAAGGCCAACCCTACTTTAAATCTTGACCTGTGTTCTTCAGATCTCAGCCTCCTGAGGAAGTAGGTTTATAGGCATGAGCTTCTGGCACCGGGCCTCAGATTCTTTTTGGTATATTATGGTTTGAACTGAAGGCCTTAGGCTTTCCAGTCAGGTCTTCTTCCATGGGAGCCACGCCTTTCTGTCTTGGGCATTTCTGAGATAGAGATCCCATATATGCTCAGGCTTAGCTAGATCATGGTCCTCCTGTGACAGGCATGCACCACCATGCCTGGTCCTCTGTAGTTGGGATGGTAAATATGTAGCGCCATGCTCAGTCATCGGTTTAGATGACTGTCCCAAACTCATAATCCACAGCAGCCGATTCTTGACCACAGTTGAATCTCTGGGTTTGGCCTGGAACCATTGGTCCTCAGTCTCCTCACAGTACAGTTGTGAGGAAACAAGGGATCAATACAAGGGGAACTCTGGGGCAGAGCCAAGCATAGAGGTAACAGTCATTGGATAAGTTTCTTGGCAATTCTGTGAGCATATAACAAGAAGATACTGGAAAGGACTCAGAAGGGGCTTGTTATTTATCATGCTGCAGGTCTAGGATTATGAAACAAAACATGGCTCTCTTTCATTCTTACCCTATCCCCATGAGGAAGGGGATCCTTCATTGTTCAGCTTTGCAGCATCAGAAAATGAGGCACGGAAAAGCTGGATGACCTACTCATGACCCCCAGCTGACAGAAAGCTTGGCCTGACTTCTCTGCCATACTTCCTAGGACAATGGGTGCTATTCAGTCCACTTTTTGTTGTGGGAAGTCCACTTATTGTCAGTTGTGGGGTTTGAACTCTGGGCCTGGGCACTGTCACCAAGCTCCTCAGAACAAGGTTCGGACTCTACCACTTGAGGCACAACACCACTTCTGGTTTTCTGGTGGTTCTTTGGAGATAAGCATCTCACAGGCATTCCTGCCTGGACTGGCTATGAACCATGATCCTAATATCTCAGTCTCCTCTGTAGTTACCTTTCTAGGTCTGTGCCACCGACAGCCGGCTTAAGTGTAATTCTCTCTCTCTCTCTCTCTTTCTCTCTCTCTCTCTCAGTAACTTGTTGAAAGGGTGTTGGTGGAGGTGCCTCAGCATCCCCATGTGGCTGGGACCCTCTTATTCTGGAGGTAGGCTGTGGATCAGGAGCTTTCTTGCTCGGCCTGTAGAACTAGCTTCCTTAGGTAATTCCCTCTGTGCTAGGGGTAGACTGTGATGATTACTCATTGTCAGTCTGTGTGGTGAGTACTTCCCCACTACCCTTTGCTAAGACAGTTAAAGGAAAATGGATGAGGAGGCATCGCATTGCCCAACTGCACAACTCTATCCCTAGCTTTTGATCCTCACTGCCACCTATCTGGCCAGACCCTGATTATAAGAAACTGAATTCACTCTATGTCTACTTCGTGTTGCTTCTGTGTGTCGTTTCAGAGAGTGGGGGCAGTGTGCAGAGGAAAGACCCCAGATCCAACACCTCTTGGGGGACATTTGTTGTGTGACAGCACGAAGTCATTGCTGTTGATAAGGAGGAAGCCGGCATCAGACTGAGCTGCAACAATGCTCAAAGCTAGGTAGGCTGTTGAAGTATCAAACCCACCCATGTCTGCTTCCCACTCACAACAAGGACGGTGCAATACAGGTAGCCCAGCACTGGCCCTAGGGGACTATAAGTGGATGGTGGTGGTCAGGTGCCAGTGGCTCTCGCCTGTCATTCTGGCTATTCGGGAGGCTGAGTTCTGATTGTCGTCACTCAGAGCCAGCCCAGGCAGGAGAGTCTGTGAGATTCTTTTTTTTTTTTTTTTTTGGTCCAGTCATGGGTCCGCAACTCTGTTCCTAGGCACTGTCCCTTGCGGCGAACGCCTTCTTGGCCAGCGAGGAAGAACGACCACCACACCAGGAGTCTTCTCAGATCACACTTTATTGGAGAGCCTTCTTGTTTGTAGGAGAGCTTGAGCGCGAGAGAGCGTGCACAAAAAACATGGCCGCTTATATAGGGAATAGGGACACGTGTCGTTCTATCATTGGTCGTCTGCCTTTCACCGTCACCAAGTGCCACGGGATTGGCTGGGGACTTTACGTGGCTCGCGCATGCACAAAGCCCAGGACCCACCGTCCCGCCAAGCACTGCCTAATATGGAGTTGTTTACCTCAAAGCTGCAAGGGAGTGGGCGGCGTCTAATTGCGTTCACCCCGGCTCCCCGCAGTTCCCCCTTTTTGTTTTTTGGCAACAGGTAAGAGTAGAGGTTGGGCCTCTGTCTAAAACATTAATGAGAGGACCTTGCACTGGCCTTCACCTGAGGGGCACCTTCCCCAGTGATGACCAGGCCCGTCCGATGCCTTTTTTGCAGAGGTGGGATCTTGGGCATCAACCCACTTGCAACCCAGCATGCTCTTCTTGAGGAGATGCTCCTCCTCAAGTGCAGTGCACTTGCCTCGCACCCTGTTCCAAATTGCAAGTTGCATACCTGTCCCGGTGCAATGAGATCCCTTGATCCCTCGGGGTGCTAAGGCTATGCAGAATGGTAAGGCTTAATTGCCTCTCAGGGCAGACAGCCAGATATGGGGTGAGGATCCACTCTCCAAAGTGGCTAATGCTTGCGAGATAACAACCTTGTCCCTTCTGATTTGGGCTCGAAGGCGACAGACCAACCATAGGCAGACCACGCATCCTCCCAGGCAGCAGGCTAAAAACATTCCGACTCCCACCCACTCTTTAAACCAGGAGACTGCAGAGGAAATCCAAGACTGGAGTCCCTCCACCAATCCAGGGTCCACTCGCGTTGAGTTCACGGTCACAATGACGATCCGCAGCTGATCCAGCATATCATCAAACTCACCAGTCCAGTTACCTAGAAGATAACTCGACAACTGTTTAGATAAGTTTGCAGCTTGGGTAAGGTTATCATACTGAATGCTTGTCACACATAACCCCTCATACTTCCACTGACAGCCAAGCTGAGCAATTTGCCATAGGGTGTCCACTTGTTCCTGGACAAGATCAATCCTTTGGTTGACCACCATTAATCCTCCTCGCAACTGAGAATTAATGCCCCTCTGTACATCCAGGGCATGGGCTACGTTGGCAGAAAGATTATTTAAGGTTTGTGCTGTTTGTACCGTATGGCTCATTGCAACGGCTGCTGTGGCAGCTCCTACAGCCGCCAAGGAAATAGCTGTAACTATAGCAGCAGAAATGCCAAAATCTCTCTTTTGTCTAAACAAGGTCAACGCATTGGAAGCATTAACGGGCACAGGCACCCAGCGAGACATACGGGTTATCACGGCATATTCATATTTAGAAGCATTCCAACATTGAGCATAGAAGCAAGAACTATTAGTACAATTAGCAGGATCTATCTTGCTAACAACAAAGACAAATGGGGGATACACACAAACTGGGGTAGGACTATAAGTGATGTTATTATATGGCTTAACTCCGTCATCATAACAGCCTGTATCAGTCCTCCACTTGAGTGGCGTGGCTGCGCCTGCTGAGATTGCAGTTAATTTTTCCTGTGGGTCCCAGGAAGCCCATGGTTTGGAGGAACTCCACCCAAACTGGCTTAACCCGATCTTTCCCCCACCAATCATAACCAGGGGCTCCAAGTTCATACAACTCCCCTTCCCACCACACAACAACCAATTGTCAAAGGGGTTAGAAACATATGCCTGATTGGGATTTTGATCAGTATAATTTCGTCCCTTATACGTCTGATTAAACCCCGTGCTTATACCAGGGGAGAAGAAAAAGGTCTTGTCTTTAGTAACCCAAGTCCCAGTAAGGGACTGACAACCTGTCCAGGGCCAGGCATTTCCCGAATGTCGACCAGCACAGAAGGGAGCCCACTTTGGAAAGCTAGGCAAGTCGCTTTCCTCCCTCCTTGCTGGCCACCACCCACTGACCCAGGAGGCGTTGGCCTGGTAACAAAGTGGCCCACGAGTAATGTCAAACCAGCCTGCTGTCTGTGATGTAAGCAAAATGCATGAGGAATAAGAAGAAAGGGACGTATTTCGGACAAGTTGAAAGCACAGGCTTCCCTGCAAATCAAGGGACCTGTTGTCCCCCAGTGGGGCTTCCTCTGCATCTAGCAAAATATATGGGATATCCATGGTCCTGTTGGTCCCAAATAACCATGGGAACAGTCTGGCATCATGTTTGACTGGCATCGGCCTCGGGAATACCAACAGGATTCCCCATCGAAGTTCCCCCTGGCTGGGGCAGATCTTGACCATCAGTAATATTGTCACACTCAACACTTTCACGATCATCTTCCTCCTTGTCCTGGTTTTCTTTGACAGGTCTCGTTAGCCAACTTGGGACCCAATGTGGTGTTTCTTGATCCGACGTCTCCTCTCAGTGTGTTGAGTTCTGGCTCCTGTTCGGCCTCTTGCATAGGTCCCGGGCTTCGGCACCACTTGCGGCGAACGCCTTCTCGGCCAGCGAGGAAGAACGACCACCACACCAGGAGTCTTCTCAGATCACACTTTATTGGAGAGCCTTCTTGTTTGTAGGAGAGCTTGAGCGCGAGAGAGCGTGCACAAAAAACATGGCCGCTTATATAGGGAATAGGGACACGTGTCGTTCTATCATTGGTCGTCTGCCTTTCGCCGTCACCAAGTGCCACGGGATTGGCTGGGGACTTTATGTGGCTCGCGCATGCGCAAAGCCCAGGACCCACCGTCCCGCCAAGCACTGCCTAATATGGAGTTGTTTACCTCAAAGCTGCAAGGGAGTGGGCGGCGTCTAATTGCATTCACCCCGGCTCCCCGCAGTCCCTCAGCTCTTCAGCTCAAGGCTAGCACTTTGCCTCTTGAGCCACAGTGCCACTTCTGGCTTTTTTTCCTTTTTGCTTATGTGGTGCTGAGGAATCGAACCCAGGGCTTCCGGTATGCAAGGCAAGCGCTCTACCACTGAGCCACCTTCCCAGCCTCAAGTCTGAGATTCTTATCTCCCATAAAATACCTCCCTCCCCCCCTGAAAAAAGCTAGTTTTTGTGCTGGGGCTCAATTGATAAAGCTTCAGCCTTGAGTAAGAGAAGCTCAGGGATGACACCGAGTCCCTGAATCCCAGACCTGTGACTCAAAAAAATAAAATAAATGAATAGTGGGCACTTGTCATCTTACTACCAAAATGGATGGATTAATTCTTCTCTCTGGTTCTTGTAGCCAAAGGTAAGGGGCTTCCCTTGATGCTCCTCTAAACTTCTCCTCTCTATTATCTTTCCCAACGTCAGTTGTAGGATAGAATTCAGATCATCCCACTTGATGTGACCTTATGAACACTCCCCTACCTGCCTTCCTTGGGGTGGAGATCATGAATGTTCTTACCAATGGGAGAATGAATCACGGAAGAGATGGGGGTAGGTATCCTTGAAACTCACACACACACATACACACACACACACACACACACACACACACTCACTTAGGCCAACTCTGACTAGCCTTTTCAAAAGACATTTTATCTCCTTGAATTAACTGACCTATGAGAGGAAATTGATCCCCTATAAATGATTATTTTAACTAGTGCTTGCTAGTTGACATGAGATAAACAGAAGCTCAAAGGAAAGGTTCTGGAGGCTGTCTGGCTCAGGTTCACACTTGACATCCTGGCTCCATGGTAGGCAGAGATCTGAGGATCAAAGATCGAAGTCAGCCATAATCTGGAAAGCCGATAAGACTCTTCTCTGCTTGGACCCACCAAAAATCCAGACGTGGAGCTGTGCCTCAAGTGGGAGAGTAGAAGCCTTCAGTATGAAAACTCAGAAAGACAGCTCCCAGATCCTCAGTTCAAGCCCACACATGAAATGGCCTCATTTGTTGCCCCCAGACTGCCTGGGTCTCAAGTGCCCTCTCACAGATTGTGATACCACACTGGTTCCTGGGTAGTGTATCAGAGCCTTCAAAAATTGGGTGGTGAAAGCCAGGCCTTCGCCTTTGTGCGCTTTCAACCCACACCAGCTGGAAGGCAGAGCATGACAAGGCCAACAGCCTGCAGAGCAGAGAAGATTCCCCTCTGCCATGGTGATTGGAGTGGGCTTCTTAGAGGCAGCACTTGAAAGGGGGTCTTGCTTAACAGGGAGGATGTGACAGGAAGCAAAAGAGAAAAGATGCCATAGATGAAGGACAACAGAGAGGAGCGTGTTCTTTTCCAGCCAAGGCTGCTTGTTAGAAACTCGATAAAGTTGGGCAAGACTGTCCCAAGACAAGCCCAAGGGGTCACAGAAGAACAGCTATTCAATATTGGGATTTTGTCTTAGCAGTAGTGGGCTCACCTAGCACACAGGAAACCCTGCGTTCGATTACTAGGTCCCACATACACAGAAAAAGACAGAAGTGGTACCTTGGCTTTGGGTGGAAAAGGTCTCACCTCAAACAAAAGAAGCTCAGGGACAGCGCCTGGACCCCGAGTTCGAGCCCCCGCACTGCCAACGTAAAACTGCACTCCAAGGGACCTGGGTGACAGGTGATGTTGAGCCCTGTAGCTCTTAGTAGATCCATTCATGCTTTGTATCTCCTTCTTTGACAAAGGGGATCCGGACACTCCTTTTTTCCTGGGCAGCCTGGACCCAGTTATCATCAACCCTCCCAAAGGCTTCCACTGGGACATGGAGCAGCTGGCCCCAGAAATCCTCAGGTATCGGTTGGGTGTGGAGGGGGGATACATGGGTAGGCCTCAGAAGTCCTAGTAGGTCTGATCTGCCCCAGACATCCAGGCCATCCAGAGGAAGCAGATGGGAGCTTAGAAAAGGATAGTGAGGTGAAGGGGGCCCTTTAATGCTCATGGCCCTCCCCATATTCTGAGCCTCCCTTTGCTCTCTCTGAAGGATGTAGAGGCGTGTCTAGGTGGTAGTGTCTAGAGGCGGACTTGTTGGAAATTGTAAAGAGTGAGACACCATAGGCCATGCACTGATGGCTCACGCCTGTCATCCTGGGTATTTGGGAGGCTGAGATCCAGAGGGTCTTGTGTCCCAGCACAGGGAGGAAAGTCCAATGAGAGTCTCATTGCCAATGTTGGTGCCATGGCTTAAGTGGAAAAGCACTGGCTTTGAGCAAAAATCATCATCAGGGACAGTACCCAAGCCCTGAGTTCAAGCACCTCATCCAATAAAACAAGAAAGAAAGACACCATTTGCTTGCCAGAGATGGTGAAGGAGTGGGGTTGCTGTGGTTGGGACACCAGGTTCTGGCCTCAGTGTACAGCCATTTTTAAGAACTCCCCAAGTTTACCCAAGTGTGAATTTACAGCAGGGTGGGCATTGTCTTACCAAGAACTGCAGAGGTTGTGGCCTGTCAGGCAGGGAATGGGCGAATGGGACCAGGTGTGGGAGATTAATGTCAATTATATTCTCTCCAACCAAGGAAGAATGTTTTTGGATGCTGGTGTCAAAGTCTGAAAGTGTAGGGTTAGATGTACTTTATGACCTGACAAGTTGGGTTTCCCTGGTTGTAAGAAGGTGGCTGAAACCGGGCACTGCCAGTGTCTCACAACTGTAATCCTAGCTACTCAGGAGGCTGAGATCTGAGGATCATGGTTCAAAGCCAGCGTGGGCAGCAATGTCTGTATGATTTTAACTCAATTGAAGCACCAGAAAACTGGAAGTGGTGCTGTGGCTCCAGTGGTAGCGTGCACACCTTCAGCTGAAGAGCTGAGGGATGGCACGCAGGCCCAAAGTTCAAACCCCATGACCGTCGATCAAAAATAATCTGGCTGAGTTTTCTTCATAGCGGAGTGTACAGTAGGAAATGCCATACTGTTTTATGAGCCATTCTAGATGTGTGAGAGGCTCTGAATTTTGTCAACATTTGGTCTGAGGATGGTAGTGCCATCTTCTCAGAGTTTGGGATGTTCAGTTGGTTAGGGACTACTGAGGCCTTAAGCTAACCATGTGTGTGTGTGTGTATTTGTGTGTGTGTGTTTTTCCCTCATCAATCTCTGCCCACTTCCTGGATGCTTGTCTGCCTCTTCCTGACCTTGGATGGTGCCCTTCCTCAATTGCAACCTTGTCTTTAGCTCTCTATCATGGTCTACAATGAGTCCTAAATTACCAGAGACCTGCATAGTCCAGCTTTTCCTTGGGACCCAAGTCCCGGGTGTCCATATCTTTGTCCTCATCCAGGCGATTCTGGGTCAGCAGTGCCGGCTGGCATATATTCTTTCCTGCCTCTGGGGGGGGGGCAGGGTCAGTCATGCTGGGTCCTGTCCTTTTCTCAGCTGGGCCCCTGGCTGCATGTCGCACTCCCAGCAGGCTGGCAGTAGAGTGGAGGAAGGGTGGTGGCCAGTGCCTCTGGCCAACTCGACCTTGATAGCTGACTGAAGGCTCCCCAAACAAGGACAATCTGGGGGTACATGAGAGGTGATGCCAAGGTGGCTTGGATGTATGCTTCAATGTCTAGGAAATGTCACTGTATCTTATCATAGGCAAATCTATCTTCTGGCCCCAGCTGGGCCTCTCAGGTCCTTCTAGACAATTCTGGATGCCCAGAATACAGAGGAATATGCTTTAGATTCCAGGGTCAGGGAACTGGGGGATGAGAGATTGGTATGGCCAGTACCTCAATGTTTTAGGGCATTAGTTTTGACCTGGATGAGCTGAGCTAGGACTGGGGGCAATCCTGAGTCACAGTCACAGTAAACTCTCAAGCCTAATCAAGTGGTTTCTCCCTAAGTCCTTCTTGGGCTGAGGGGTTTGGGCCATGGCAGTAAGTTCCACGGAAACTGCCCCTCGATTTCCACACGGAGCCACAGGATCAAGGGAAGGACACTAGGGATTATCCTTTGTAGTCGGCCCATGATTGCAGACCTTCATCTGCCCCCCTTCCCCAAGCACTGGTGAGGAAAGCAGGGCTCCATGCCTTAGGACTCCTGGGATAGTGCCTGCTAAAAGCAGCAGCCAGTTGGTTGTGGATTCCTGAGTCTACAAAACTTTCATGAGCCCAACTCAACACCTGCCCAAGTTCTGACTGACAAATTTGCACTCTTGTGATACTTGTGTGAGTGGGTATTATCTGGTGTGATATCTTGCAGCTCCTGCCCCTCCTGGCCCAGAACCGTGGTCTGAGATAGTAATTTACTACTCAGATCCACATTGCACCCATGATAGATGCCATTCTGATGATCTTCATGCCCCCAGGCTTGATAATTCTCTGCTACTGTGGCTTGCTCTATAGGTAATGTCCTCCAAACAAGCTGCTATCAAGACTTGCAGGACACCTAGACAGTAGGAGACCCTGAGGGGCCCACTGGAAAACCTCTGCCTAGAGCCACAGAGTAAGGTCCAAGCAGGCCAGGGTCATGGGGCTTGAACTCTGGGCCTGGGCACTGTCCCCCAGCTCTTCACCTTACCACTTGAGCCACAGAGCAACTGGTTTTCTGTAGGTTCCTTGGAGATCAGAGTGTCCCAGACTTTCCTGCCGGGGCTGGGTTTGAAACGTGATCTTCACATCTCAGCCTCCTGAGGAGCTAGGAGGACAGGCTTGAGAGACCTGTGCCTGGATGACTTGGCCTTACACCATAGTGGACTGGGAGCTCCTGAAATCTTTTCTTTAATTTTCCTGTGCTAGTATTGGGACTTGAACTCAGGGTCTGGGCTCTGGTCTTTAAAGTTTTTCCTTCAAGGTTACCACTTTACCACTTGAGCCACAGCTCCATTTCTGGATTTTGGTAGCTAATCGGCAAGAAGAATCTCATTAACTTTCCTCTCCTGAGCTGGCTTGACCCTCGATCTCTATCTCAGTCTCCTGAGTAGCTAGGATTTACAGGGGTTGAGCCACTGGTGGCATTGGGCTAGAAGCTTTTCTAAAGCAAGAGTTTTTCCCTGCGTTTGCCCTGACACCTCCATGCAAAGGAGGCCTGAGAGACAGGAGCTGTGAAAACAGGTTTCCAGCCACAGGAAATGGCTTTGGAACCCTGGCAAAAAACCAAGCTAATCTTCCCCCTGGCCGCCATTCTGGGACCACTTCCTCTGCCCTGTGACTGAAGTGAAAGTTGACCCAGCCTTGAATTTCCTGCCAGACTTTTCTGAAGCCATAGAACATTCACACAACTCACACCACCTGCTCTACAGCACACCTCAGGACCTTTGCCCATGCTATACCTTCTGCCTGAGGCTCTCTGTCTTGTACCCACATAATAGAACTACTGTGGAATTTTAGCACTGCCTATATCACTTCCTGAAGCAAGTCTTTCCTTCCCTTCTCCATCTTTTTTTTTTTTTTTAATATTGAGTTGATAGAGATGGAATTTGTGCAGGCTGAGTGGCAAATGCTCTATATTGGGGTGTGTGTGTGTTTGTGTGTGTGTGTATGTGTTTTTGTGTGTATTTGTGTGTGTGTGTGTGTGTGTGTGTGTGTGTGTGTGTGTGTCTGCGCTAATCCTGGGGTTTGAATTCAGGGCCTGGATGCTATCCTATCTCTGAGGTTTTGTGCTCTAGGCTAGCACTGTACTACTTGAATCACAGCTCTAATTCTGGATTTTTGGGTGTTTAATTTGAGAAAAGTGTCTTAAATTGACTTTCTTGCTTGCAATCGCTTCTTCCTAAGTAGCTTACAGGGATGAGCCACCAGCCCCTGCCCGCTACCCTACCTCTTACCTATAACCTCGGCCCTCCTCTGAGTCCCAGAAGAATATGTCTTTCAATTTAATTATGTAGCATGTTTCAATACTGAATACAATGTTAATGAAAAATTAGTCAATGTCCTAAATTATTGTGTATAATGTTATAATAGATGAGCAAAATATAATATTATGTGTATAATAATACTAAATGCAACAATCAATAAATGAATCAAAGAAAAATAAAATACAAAATCAATAATAAAATTCATAATATGGAATTAACATACATATATAAGTATATATCATGTAATACACATATAGAAATATGTTTTCCATTGCAGGGCCTTCATTTAGGCACTGGGAATTCTATCCTGAATTTCTTTTCCTCAAGGACAGTAAGCTATGCATTCACCCATCGTGCAAAAGAGTTACCTGGATGGTGAGCTCAAAAACTTGCAATGGCAGAAATTCTGGCCCCATTTCCAAGACAGTGACTTAAATTTTTTAATGGAAGCAGTTATGTTTATTCAGTTCCATACTGAACATTAAAAAAAGCAGTGTAGATTTTTGTACAGCTATTCAAACATCCTTCCCTTACCTGCAAAATGCTTCTCTGAGAACTATATTGTTTCTCTTTTTTTGTATGTTTTTTATTGTAAAAATGTACTACAGAGGGGTTACAGTTCCAGGAGCAAGGTAATGAGTACATTTCCTATTGAGCATTGTTTACCCCTCCTGTGTTTTTCCGCTACCATCCCATCCCTCCCATCTCCAAAACTATCTCCCCCTGCCAAGGACAGAGACTTAATTTTTCATTTTTGGTTGGCATGGGGTTTGAACTCAAGTAATGGCAACTCTTCGCTCACATTGCTACAGATTTACCAAGACCCTGAGTTCAAATCCCAGGCTAGAAAAGAAAACTGAAAGAAATTCCAAACCAGGGAGCTTTATTTTTTTAAATTTAGTTAAATAATTAATAAATTATTTATCATAATAAAAAAATAAATATTGTTTTTTTTTGGCCCAAGCATAGGGCTTGAACACAGGTCGTGGAAATTCTATTTCAGCTTGGATCTCCTCTGGCTGGGGTGCAGTCTCTGGACCCATAGCCGATCCTGGGATCGGGGGCCCAGAGTGCTTTCAGGAAGAAAAAAAAGTTGGAAAGCACAAAAAGTGATGAATTACACACAGCTGGGGTTTTGATTTTTTCTTTGGACAGTGACCATCCTAGGTCTGAATGACAAAGCTGCAAAGTGGACCTGACTTGCCATTGCTGGTGGCTGGTGGGCTATCCGTGAAGCCATAGGCCAACCTGTCAACATAGGCCCTGGGTTCAAATCGCAGTCCTGACATCAATCGCAGAAGATCACAAGAGACTCATTCTTATGTACAGGAATACTGATTGAAAAAGTAGTTTATACATCGGTCTATGCTAAAATTGGATACAATAATCCTAGAATTGAGCTTAATTAATAGATTATTAAGCATGAAAAGAATAATATTCCTTCAATGGCGGAATAATGAATACCTAAGAGTTGATATATATAGGTAAAGAGTTCCAAAGCTGTCTATCTATGACAGAATGACACCTACTATGTTCCTATATATATATATATATATATATATATATATATATTTGTATACCTCCATCTGCCTATACATGTATCGCTGTTTTGCCCAAATCTGGGGTTGATCTCAGAGCCTGGGAACCACCTGACATCTTCATTGGCTAGAGGCTGCCATGCTCAAACTCACCCAATCATGAATTGGGCCTGCTAGGCTCTAAGTTCAGATCCTGGCACTGCCAGGCATGATGGATAACACATCTAACATCTAGATGTTATGTGATAGGATGTAAAAAATGTAATAAATTCTATAGGTGTCATGAGAGTCAATAAAATAAATTCTAAATAAATGAATGACACAAGAAATAAAATAAATAACCAAACCAAACACAATATGGACTGAACATCTGTACAGAAGTATAAATCCTATCTTTAAAATATATATAAGGAGGGCTGGGAAGGTGGCTCAAGGGTAGAGCTCTTGCCTTGCATGCATGAGACCGTTGGCTCGATTTCTCAACACCACATAAGCAGAAAAAAAAAGCCGGCAGTGGCGCTGTGTCTCAAGAGTTAGAGCACTAGACTTGAGGTGAAGAGCTGAGAGGCAGTGCCTGGGCCCAGAGTTCAGGCCCACGAGTGGACCCACAAAAAAAAACTATATAAGGAATATCTTTTCCAGGCCTGAGGCTTGAATTCACCCCCCCTCCCCGCCATGTGGAGGGAATGGCGGCAGATCCTGAGATACTCGTTTCTAGACCTGGGAAGAGTCATGGAATGTGATCAATCTCATCCTTGAATCAGTAGTTCGTTCATGATGCAAGTAGGAAATGATAGTCAAGACTCATGGGGTATCGAATATTTGTAAAGAAATTGATGAAGCATTATAATAATCATCACAGTCATGAAATGGAGGCATCAGGAAAGATCCAAGAATCGGTAGTTCACACAGATTGGATTCCATGACAGGTTACCATGTCTCCTAATCTATATAAATGTGTACTTATTTGCCTACTACCTTCAGCTTATGAATGGATGACTGTTGTGTTCCCCGCTTTCCACTCAGGGGAGGGGGCTCAATGGCAGATCCCAAAGGCGGGTGTGCTCAGGTGGACCCATTCGCCACTTGGTCCTGCTAGGTCTCGAGTTCAGATTCCCCGATCTGCCAAAAGATTCATCTTTATGTCAGAAGTCAATCATTGCACCTGTTTTCTTTCCTTTGCAAGTCCTGGATCTCAGCTATGATGGAGAATGCTTGGGCCACCCTGTGGCCATGGGAATATGTTGTTAACCATGTCAGCCCAGTTATACCTGTCATCATATACTCAAGAAAGTACACAATATACCCATGAATAGCATACAAATAGAATAACTACACTAAATGCACGATGCAGTCCACACACAAGATGTGAATATACATCCCATGTTTAAATGATCATTGAGGACTATTTTGGCCTCCCTGGGGCTCGTTCTCAGTTCCTGGGAACGGCCCACCTCCTTAGTGGCTCACAGTCTGGTGTGATCATGTGGACCCATCGGGCAGTTGGGCCTCCTAGGCCCAAAGTTCAAATACCAGCACTGCCAAAAATTCACCCTGATGTACGAAGCCAATTGTTGCACCAGTTTTCCTGTTCTGTGCAAGTTCTGGGCCTTGGCTAGGAAAGAGAATGTATATGCAACTCTATACTCATGGAAACAGGTTGTCATCCAGTTCACCACAGTTATATCTGTCATCCTATACTCAAGGAAATACACAATACATCAATGAATAAGACACAAAGGAAAGAGATTGACTACACCAAAAGCAAGATGCCTCCCTCCCATGTTTGGAAATATGTATCCACTGTTTAATTATGAATTTATGACTATATTGTCCTCCACCAGGGCTCCATCTCAGATCCTAGGAATGGCCTAGTTCCTTAGTGGCTCACAGCCTGGTGTGCTCACCATGGCCCATTCACCATTTGGGCCTGCTAGGATTTGAGTTCAAATTCCTGCACTACCAAAATATTCATTCTGATGTGAGAAGCCTTTGGTGACACATGTGTTCCTGTCCTGTGAATGTCATGGGTCTCTTTGAGGATGGAGAATGCTATATAGGCAAATCTTAGCCATGGGAATAGGTTGTCATCCATGTCAGCACAGTTATATCTGTCACCCCATATGCAATAAAATACACAATACATCCATGAATAAGACACAAAATAGAACAAATAACTACACTGAATGCAAGATGCATACCATATCTGTAGGTAAATAGAAATCCTATGTTTAAAAAAAGTGGGCTTGTTATTTTGTCCAGTGTTGGGGCTTCAAATCATGTCCTGCACCAGGCCTGACATTCTAGTCTTCAAAGATGGTGAGCTTCCCCTTCCCCCACAGTGCAACAGAGTTACCCAGTCCTGAGCTCAAATCCCAGCACTGACAAAAGATTCATCCTGATGTCAGAAGCCAGTCGTTGTGCCTTTTATCCTCTCCTATGAAAGTCTTGGGTCTCAAATACGCTGGAGAATGCATAGACAACCCTGTAACCAAGAGAACAGGATGTCATCCATGTCAGCACAGTTATACCTGTCACCATACTTATTAAAATACACAATACCTCCATGAATTAGTTACAAAATAAGGAGAATATTTGCACTGAACACAAGATGCTGTCCATACATGTGTGTCAATGTAGATCCTATGTTTAAATTATGAATTTATGACTATAGTGGACCATCCTGGGGATTAATGTCAGATTCTGGGAATGGCCACACTACTTAGTTGCTCACAGGTTCATATGATCACCTTGACTGATTGGCCAATTGGTTTTGCTCTGCCTTGAGTTCAGATCCCAGCACTACCAACAAGTGGATCGTGGAGTAAGTAAGAAGGAGTGTGTGAAACATTTTTTCCTTTTCTCTGTGAATTCTGGGGGTCAGGCATGATGGAGAACATTTCTACAAATCTAGATGTTTTGTTATAGGTTGTCATCAATGTAATAAACAGAATGGGTTTCATCATAGTAAAATCAATGTTAAATAACTGAATAAAACAAAGGATACAAGGAACGACCATACCAAACCTGTATGGGCTGAAAATCTATAGGTAAGTATAAATCCTATCTTTACAATATATGTAAATAGTATGTTTTTGAGGACTGGGTCTTGAATTCAGGACTAGTGAACAGCCCTGACTTTTTTATCTTCATGTAAGGTGATCTTCCCCTTTATCCACATTGCTGCAGATTTACCCAGATCCTGAGTTGAAATCCAAAGCCTGTAAGAATAAACTGTGCGAATTGCAAGCCAGGGAGCTAATGTTTTTCTCAGCACTGGGCTTGAACTCAGGTTGTGGCAACTCTGCCTCAGCTTCTATCACCCTAGGATGGAGTGCAGCCACGGGACACACAGGTGCTTCTGGGATCCTAGACCGCCACGTGTTGCAAGGAAAACAATGCACAGAAAAAAATGTGGCCTTTTATGTTTTCTTCCTTTGCACAGTGACCCTTCTGGGTCTGAAGGTCACTGTTGCAATGGGTACTTCACCTTGCTTTGCTGAAGGCTGGCAAATTATCAGGGAAGCCATAGGCCCATGGGGCAACATAGGCCCTCATTTAGAATCCCCATCCTGACACCAATCAATGGCAGGAGGTACTAAGAAACTAGTTCCCATCCAAAGGAATAACACTGGAATTTTGTCAATGTCACAGTTGAATGAGTTGATCATGAATGATGATACTATAAAATTAAAAAGCATCATTTCAGAAAGCTGGTTGATTTTATTTAATATTTATGAATCATTAAAAGAATATTATTACTTACAGGAACACAATAATTTCAGGACACTGAGTGCTTTCATTAATATTTTAAGGATCAAAACAATAACATTAATTACATGGACGCATAATGAATACTCAGGAATTGGTAGGAATATAGTCTATATAACTGAATAATGTATACACATCTCTCGCACTCTATAAAGATATATATATTTTTAGCATACTGCCATCTGCATGTCAATCTGTTCTTATTTGGTGAACCCCTGAGGCTGGTTCTCAGGTCCTGGGAACAACCTGTCCACTCAATTTGCCCCAGGATGGCATTTTACACTCACCCATTCATGAATTTGGCCTTGTAGGCCATGAGTTCAGATACCAGCGCTCCCAAACAATCAGTTGTGGAGTTAGAAGCTGACAGTGACACAAGATTTCCTTTACTGTGAATCTTCTGGGTGTCAGGTATGAAGTGGAATACAAATGTAGACCTATAGCCTATGTAGTCAATGTTCTATGTGCTGTATAATAGTCAATAAAATAAATGGTCAATACATGAATAAAACAAAAAATAATATAACTACACTGAATGCAATATGGAGTCAACATATGTATATAAATATAAAACATATATGTAAATTGTACATGAATAGGGTGTTTTCTAGTACTGGAGATCGATTTCAGGCCTAAGGAAAAGACTTGAATTTCTTCACTTCAAGGAGGCAAGCTTCCCCTTCCTACACAGTGCAACAGAGTTACCCAGACTATGAGTTCCATTCCAATCCCAGTCCTGGTAGAAAAAACGTCACCTTTATAGTATGTGAGACCTAATTCTTAGGTATTTCATTATGCCTCCATTTGATTAATGTGATTGTTTAAAAGATTAATAAAATATTAACTAAAATCAATCAGTGTCGTGTAATATAATTGTGTATAATTTTATCCTAGAATCATTCAAGAATTGTTCATTCAATCATGACTTAAATCACATTCCATTGGTAATCATATGGATAAGAACAAGTTTCTTAGGATCTCCTACCATTTGGAGGTGGCAAGACCAGGATTCGAATTGTGGACTCCAGCTCCCACCACCTCAACCTGAGGATAGGGAACTCACCAGTCTGTCCAAGAACATCAACATGACCAGTGATTAGGCAGGCACCAGTGGCTCTCAGCAGTCCCCCTTGATACTTACAAGGCTGTGATAGGAGGATCATGGTCAACGTCACCTTAAGCAGGAAAATCCTTGAGACCCCTGTCCAACTTCAGTGCCAACAAAGCCAGAAGCCTTGTGTAGAGGACCAGCCTTGAGCAAAAGCAAGTCATGGACTGTGCCCAGATACTGAGTTCAAGGTCTGGGACTGGCAACAAACAGAAATACACAACAATCTGTGTAGCCATACAGCTAAAGCAGGTCACCCTCTTGTCCCCAACTGAACTGGACAGCATTCCCTGGGAAAAGGGCTGGGAGAACTGCTGTCATCTTGAATATGCCCATGCTGCTTGCTTCACAGGATTCTGGCCACACCCCCATTCTTTCATGCTTCTTTCTGACCAATGGGATACAAGACTGGTGGCCACACCCACATTCCATGCTGCTAGGTAGCACTGGGATTCCCTCTGTTATTTTCCACCACTACCAGCAGTTGAGGAAGGTAGTGGTGGCTGAGTGGTGAGGAAGAGACTCGAGGTGACTTAGGAGTATAATAGGAAATTGATGTTTGCACCCACACCTGGCCCCTTCCCTCCCTTCATGTGGTGCCAGGTTTCAAACCTCAGGCAATGGCGTGCTGCCAGCAGGCCTAAATCCCCGACCTGGTCCCTGCCCCTAGTCTTCTGCTCTGGGCCCAAACGACTGCAATGCTGCCACCATCCCTGCTGCCCCAATTGGAGCAGCTGCCAACAGCTTCTCCCAGCAACACAGGTGAGTAGCCGCCCCAACACCAACCTACCCTGGGTCAAGCACTCCTCTGGGAGCACCATGAACCCCCCTGTTTTTTCCTCTCCAAGCTTCTGATGAGCCACCTTTCTGTCTTGAGCATTTCTGAGATAGAAACTAAATATATGCTCAGGCTGGGCTGAATCATGGTCCTCCTGTGAAAGATATGCTCCACCAGGCCTGGTCCTCTCCAGTTGGGATGGTAAACATGTGGCACCATGCTCAGTCATTGGTTTACATGGATTATCACAAACTCAGTCCACAGCAGCGGATTCTTGACCACACGTGGACCTCTTGGTAGGGCCTCAACCATTGGACCTCAGTCTCCTCACAGGACAGTTGTGAGGAAACAAGGGATTTATACAGAGATCTCTGGAGAATGGCTAGGCAGAGAGGGAGCGGCATTCAGATAAGGTTTTGACAATTCTGTGAGCATATGACAGGAAGATACCAGGAAGGGCTCAGGTGGGGCCTGAAGCTCGGCCTGACTTCTCTACCATGCTCCCTAGGACAATGGGTGCTATTCAGTCCACTTCTTGTGGTGGGAAGTCCACTTCTTTTCAGTCGTGGGTCTTGAACTCTAGGATTGGGCACTGTTCCCGAGCTCCTCAGCTCAAGGCTAGCACTCTATCACTTGTACCCACAGTGCCCCTTCCAGTTTTCTGGTGGTTCTTTGGAGTTAAGATTCTCACAGACGTTCCTGCCTGGGCTGTCTATGAACCATGATCTTCATATTTCAGCCTCCTATGTAGTTAGGTTAGTTTTATGCCACTGGCACCCGATTTAAGTTTAATTCTGATTCTCTCTCTCTCTCTCTCTCTCTCTCTCTCTCTCTCTCTCTCACACACACACACACACACACACACACACACACACACACACTTGATCTCAGGAACTGGTAGAATGGGTGCTGTAGGAGGTGGCCCAATGTCCCCAGGTGGCTGGAACCCAAGATGACCCACTCATTCTGGAGGTGGGCTGTGGGTTAGTAGCTGTCTCATTCAGCGTGTTGATACATCTCCATGAGATAAGCCCTCTGTGTCCTTGCAAGGCTGTGAGGGTTATTCATTGTCGATCTAGCCTTACTGGATTTATTATATTGTATTCTTTTCTACATTATTTTCTAGCACCTGGCCAATATTATGGTACATATTTACTGAATGAAAATGTAATGTCAAATTAAGAAAGTCATTTAAGGAGCTGAGAATGTGGCCTCATGATATGCATGCATGAAACCCTGAGTTCATTTCCTCAGTACCACATAAATAGAAAAACACTGGAAGTGGTGCTGTGCCTCAAGTGGTACAATGATAGCCTTGAGCAAAAAAGCAAAAAAAAAAAAAAGAAACGCAATCCAAAACAAAACCAAAAAACATTTAGCTAGTAAATGCAAAATAAAGAGCCCATACTTGGAATATATAATTGCTCCTGCCATACTGACACCTGACAATGGTCCCTAATTCATGTACTTTACTTATATTAGGATATTGTGTTGAAAAAAATAGTTTTGTTCATTAGGTCACAGCAATTAATGCCTTGAATGTGCTTAGATGTCAGGTGAAGTTTAGTTCTGGAAATTCAAAGGTTCCAGGTTTTTGAATGGTCACTGCTAATAGTCTAAGTGAGATTTGGAAATCTTTTTGGTTAGTCATGGAACCAAAACGGCAGAGGCAAATTAACAGTTGTGACAGAAGTGAAGGAATAACTCCAGAGTTAATGAATAAATGATATTAACTAAGGTAAAGCAGAAACTGTTTTAGAGAACCATTTTTGGTTATTGAAAAAATAGTTATCAACTAGTCTTATTCCTCATTACCTTTATCATTCTAAATCTCTTAGGCTACTTCTTAATCTCTGTGTAATAAATGTATCTCCTTCTGTGCTGTTTTATCTTACCTTATCTTCTTTGCTTTCTAAAAATCTCAGTCTTTCTATATTTCTCTATGAACATTGCCATATAGTAAATACACCTGCACAGATGGCAGAGAATGCTAATTTAAGGGTCCCATAGCTCATGAGTCATTAATGAAACAACATGGAAAAGGAGGACATATTTATTGTTACCGCAAATTTTCTGAAAAGCTGCAATTTCCATTATTTGTCTACATAGTGTCATTCAGTGCACATAAACGCAAATGTTAGCTGGGTGCTGGTGGTTCACACCTGTAATCCTAGGTATTCAGGAGACCAGAGGATTGTGGTTCAAAGCCAGTCTGGTCAGGAATGACCATGATACGCTTATCTTCAATTAACCACCATAAATCCGGAAGTGGTGCTGTAGCTTAAGCTGTAGAGTGCTCAACTTGAGCTGAAGAGCTGAGGGAGTGCCCCCAGGATCAGAGTTCAAGCCCCACAACCAACAAAAAGTGCAAATATTACCTTAAGTTTCCCCAAAAGGAAGACAAGATCAATAATCTTCTCAAGTAGAAAAAATAATTTCATATAGAGAAAGAAGAGAGACATGAATCTCAAGGTGAAGAAAAGAAAGACTGTTTGAAATTCAAAAATGATTTCTATTTTTACAAGTTTTGCACCGTGAATAAATTCAACTCAGCCTAACATAGTTAAGTCACAATGCAACTACTTTTCTAAATATGTAAAGAATGTAACAACACATTTTCTCTCATCAAATGTTTCTATTAAATAAATCTGAGCTTTCAGAAACTTAAAAAAAAGAAAAAAGAAAAAAGAATTTCAAAATGATTCAGTGCACCTACTTTTGCTGAGTTATTTGTTATGGCTTATTTGCTACACATATTCTCTTCCTTTAAAAATTGTCAAATATTAGCTTTACAATAAACTTCATCTAATATTTCTTGTTTCAAAAGAGAAGTCTATACAATTGATGTCACTTAGCTTTATTACTATATTAATTCAAAGCCAAACCAGGCAGGAGGGTCTGTAAAATTCTTATCTCAAATTAAAAACCAAAAAAACAGAAGTGGAGTTTTGGCTCAAGCAGTAGAATACTACTTTGGGAGCAGGTGGGCAGGAAAGACAACTGTTCAGGGACAGGATCGAGCCTCAGAGTTCAAGCCCCAGAACCAGCACAAATTAAATAAACAAACAAACAAAAATCCCGGATATGTTTTTGGGACCTTCCTTAAAGGAGTACGGGTCAGAGATCATATTCACTGATCATATTGCTGATCATATTCACTGGATCCTGCTTTTGTGGAATCCTTATTGCTCTGGAGAACTCAAGACCAGACCAAAGGAATTGATAACTGACTCCTGCATCAACAGAATCATCTCAGGGGTGAAATATCCATCCATAAGGCCCTTTAAAACCTCCATGTCTTTGTTCCTTTGCAGGAGAACACTTTTAAAACAACGTTATTTCCTTTTGTTTTATGCTGGCCTTCAAATGGTACATTATTTCTTTTTGTAACACTCTGAACTAGAAGTTTACAGAAAAATTTTATATGAGTAAAGAACACACTCGAAAAAGCCAGGGACAGAGTTTCCTTCAAGTCTTGGGATACTTTTCTTGTACAGTAAAAAGGAAAGCACAAGGTTACTGGAACTTTGTTATTCCTCTATGTTCCATTCCTCTACTGGGGTCAGTTTCCACATCCAGTAACAGTTACTTCCAGTAAAAATCGATGGCGCTGCTTTAGGTATAATGAAGGTTTTCTGGCTTCACTGAAATAATATCAGAACACCGATGGACCTGAGGTAACACGTGTTTCAGAGACAATTTAGTAAAGAGAAAATATGAAATTTATATTGCGTATAAATACATTATACATGAGTACATTGAGTTCAAATTTTGTACGTTCTCTGTAAATTAAGGCAAATTTTAAATGGGAAGAAGGTTTTCAGAACATTCTTTTTGAGAGTGTAGGTGCTGTTCATTATTTCCCAAGTGTACATGAGCTAACAGTAAGGGAAACAATAGTAATAATAGGAGAAAGAGAAGTTCTGTATTTAAGTATAAAGGTTCAATACAATATTGAAGACTACAAATAAGACAACATTGAAACAATAAAACCAATTCCAGTATATAGAATTTTAGGAGTGATATGCAGAAAGCAAGACTCCTGCCTGGAACATGAAGTATGAGGCCACTCCCATTCTAAATCATGCTTGCTAATCATGCAACTTTGTAGAAAGTAGAATGGAAGAATAATTCTCTTTCCAATGCAAGTCAGATATAAGAGCATGTATTTAACTGGAAAAAATGTCCATCTTGTGAGATCAGCGATTACGCTAGCAATGAACTGGTGGCTATAATCACATTTCTTTTTTTCTTTACACACACACACACACACAAACACACACACACACACACACACATATTTGTTGGCGGTGGTCTTGGCACTTGATCTCTGTGCCTACGAGCTGTCTCTCTGCTATTCAACTCAAGGTTAATGCTCTACCACTTGATCCACAGTGCTATTTCCAGTTTTCTTTTAGTTAATTGGAGGAAAGAGTCTCTGGGACTTTCCTACCTGGGCTGGCTTTGAACCTCAATACTCATATCTCACCATGATCCAGCTTACGATCACATTCCTAACAGTGTACACTCAAGATATGTAATGTGTGTTTTCAACTATCTTTATAAGAATTCTTGAGCTAGGGGCTGGGAAGGGGGCTCAGTGGTAGAGTGCTTGCCTTGCATGCATGAGACCCTGGGTTCGATTCCTCAGCAGCAGTTAAGCAAAAATGAAAAAGGCCGAAATTGGCGCTGTGTGGTATGGTGCTAGCCTTGAGCTGAAGAGCAGAGGGACAGAGCCCAGGTCCAGAGTTCAGGCCCCAGGACCGGACCCCCCACTAAAACAAAAGAAAAAGATTTGTTGAGTTAAAAATCTGGGTTACAGCTTATACATTACCCTCAAAAAATGTTTGCAGTTTAAAAGTTGATACTCCTGGAGAAATAAAACCTAAGAATGTAAAGGAGTCTGGGAAGTTCAGTTTGCATCCAGCCTGGGCAGAACACTCTTTGCAACAGTATATAAAATTTAGCAGTCAAAAGCTGGATTGGAAGAATGGCTCAGGTGATGGAATACCAGTCATGAGCAAGATTGCTGAATAAGAGCTTGAAGCTTTTGCATACATACATACAAACATACACATACACACAGAGGCACTTATATGTGCACACACAAATACATAAATGAAACAACTCTCAGAATGTGTAGAAAAGTTAGAAAACAATAAATATATTTCCTGAATAAGACTAGAATCAAGAGATAATTTTTAATATTAGAAAGTCCTCAAATGAACTTCCTTCAAATAAGTTTGAGAATATTACATTGGTATGGAACAGAGATAGTAAGAGAGTTAATAATCATTATTAAAGGGATCGGATCCATGGAGGAATGAATCAGAGATCCCGCAGGTGCATCTGAAAATGTTCATATCCTGTGCCAAAGTTAGAACATCTTTGAAAATAGTACATGAACAGTCTGAGCAGTCACTCTGGTGTATAATATCACGGGAGAAATTCAGAATTGGTAGTCTGTATCTAGATTAAATAAACCAAGAAACTATGGCAGGGCAATGTGATACAAGCCTAGAATTCTAGCACTGAGATTAAGACAGGAGATTAGAGAATGGAATTACATAGTGAAACCTTCCCTGGACCAGGTAGTATAATTTTGTCTTAATAAAAACAAAACAAAGCAGAAAGGAATGCATAGTTGGACGTTTGGGCTAATTTTGTCACTATGTTTTGAGAAGTCAAATTTCCTGTTGAAATGCAACTCATACTTAATCCTCACTTGTGTTTTAAATTCTCTCTTCATTACAGATCATTCCTAGATGCAAAATGACTCATGATTCCCATCCAAAATTTGAAAAAGTAAGTAATCATCATTCTGTTGTATCCCAAAGAAATGATGAAGGATTACGAAAGCTTAAGCCTGGAAAAATAGCAAAGTTGGTCTAATGTAGGATTTTGAAGACCTTGCTAAATTAGAATTTAGATTTAAAATAAATATTTTGGTTTTGTTTTTAATTTTATATTGTGTAGGATTCTACAAAAATTTTTTTAAGTAGAGATTTTAATTCACAAATTCACAAATGATTTTGCATCCTATTTGCCTAGAATATTCTTTCAAGAGAGCTGTAATTAGAAATTAGTTAATAGATAATTCCAACAGTTCATGTATAAAATGATAATGTGAATGCTGTAGACAGAGTTGCCAACAAATTGATGATATTAATTTATAAATTTAGAATAAGAACAGTATTTGGAGTCTTTGATATAACATGGTATGAAGAGAATAATCGTGTGACATCTTCTTTCTTCTACCTGTATGTAACACAGAAAGGAATTTCCTTAATTATTTGCTACTGTATACACTGAGAAAAATGTTAGGTTTGTTTTGATTTTCGTTTTTGTTTTATTGGTTTGTCCTAGGGCTTGAACTCTGGGCCTGGGTACTGTCTCTGAGGCTGTTTATGCTCAAGGCTCGTGCCCTACCGCTTCAACCTCAGTGCCACTTGCATCTGGCTTTTGCTGAGAAGTTTATTGGAGATAACAATGTAGGGAATCTTTTCTGCCTGGGTGGGCTTTGAACTGTAATCTTCCGATCTTAGCATCTAGAATTTATATGTTAGTTTAAAAAGTATAAATATAAGTAATATTTACAAGTGTTCTGATCTCAAGAATACCAGTGGGGGGAAAATGATGCAACCAAGTTTATTGTGGTGTTCTTTCCAGAACATGTATGGCATCCCATTTGCAGAGTTATATTTTTTCAGAATAGAGATAAGCTATTCATGATGTGAATTAAGGGAAGATTGAGGTGCATCCTAAAAGTTGGAAACTGTTGGGCTAGGATGACTCTATATCATAAATATTGGTATTGATGGTCATAAAAATAATAGCTTACTGTGATAAACAACTGCTTAATCTTGAAGAATTAATTATTACAGATGCTTCATAATCTTATCTTCTATAAGAATGTGGCTATTTTTCTGTTGACTTCTCAATCTGTAAAACCCCATTGGAAACTGTATCTACTGCAGAATTACATAACATGCAAGCCGGTACTGTTTTGATTCTCTCAGGTATAGAATCTCCCGAATTTGAAAATGAGTAGTTACTAGTCATTGGAATGTTGAAGAAGACATATATTCTGTCTTCTTAACAACTTATTTACTTTTAAATGTTATATGTTTCCATAGAATTAAACTGTTTTCACTTTTATTATGAGAAAATACTATGTTTATTCTTTTTCAAAATATTGGTAAATATATTGGGAAAATATTGTCTAGTCAGATAGCATTCAAGTTGATGGTCCTCTGATTAAAAAGGGGTAAATAATTCAAATTAGACGCCAAACAGAATTGATTTTTAAAAAGTTACTACATAGAGAATAATAATTACTATACCAATACAGTGAAATTTTATTTCATGCAGCTTATTTTTTAAATTTAATTTTATTGTCAAAGTGATGTACAGTGCTGTTACAGTAATTTAAAGGTAGTGAATACATAACTTTTCAAACTTGTTACCCCCTCACTCATTTGCTCCACAGTTTTCCTTCACCCCAATACTCCTCACAAGTTGTGATGTACATTTCAAACATATTGTCTTGTCAGTATTGCTATTGCATTGGTTTGCCTTCGGACTTTGTCTCACCATTTTGTTGTTCCTCTTCCCTTTCCTAATTAAGGTAAATATATACACAATACACAGGCACCAAAAACAAATACATCAGGAAATAAAGCACAGGGGAAAAACCCAAAAGAAAATAGAAATCACATATTACATTAAAAACAACAACCGCAAATAATACTCTCTGTTTCCATATCTTGGAGTTCATTTTGCTCAGAATCAGCTTATGAGGTTATATATATGCATAACAAAGCCACTGGAAAATAATAATTTCATGGACACTATATCATGAAAACAACATGTTAATTTTTTTAATGGTAAAGGTGGAGTTAGGATTGGTGAATTCGCGGTTCTAATAAATGAATTTCAAAAGTGTTTTAAAATTATGACAGGTAAATTTTAATTTGTTCAAACTTTTTAACAACTTAGCCTATTATTAAAATTTAAAATTGCTTGGGAAAATAGGCTCTCATGCAAAGTAATCCATGAAGTCTTAGCTGAAAGGGAGCAATGTGGGTGAAGCTGGCTCATTTTCACACTAAACAAACAAACCTCAGAAACCTTGCTATAAATCCTGTAGGTTCCCTTGAGAATTGTCCTTACCCAGGAAATCTACTCTTACTGTCTGAAACAAGGTTGTAGTGGAATTTAAATTAAAAGTTCTTTAAAAAAAAGACATCAAAATTTGTGAATTGACTTTAATTACCAAACAGTAATTCTCTGAAAAAGATAATTTGGGTCCAAATATTTAGGGAGAAAGTGCCCTCAACAATGAAAGAAGATATTGGGTTTACACTTTTCTGTTTGTAATACTTTCTACAAGGTCTTTGCACGTGAAGCACTGAAACACAGAAAAAAATCTGATTGGATACTTGAAACCAATGATTTCACATTTCTTAGTAGCTCACACAATATAATATCCTTATGAACATGAGATAGTGAAGATTTCTCTTATTACATAAGCCAAAAAGTTTTGAGATCAGAAAAGAGCAAATTGAAAAGGCAAGAAAACGCGTTCTTAGAAGTCCAAACTAAGCATATTGGCTTTAGCAGTGGAGGGAGGCCAAAGTTTTTGATATACATTGCCATAATATTTTTGCTACCTAAAGTAATTTTACAAAGCCTATTTATCTCACTACAATTTAGAACGGATTGAATGAAGACGTGAAAATAAATTCCACATCCAAATAAAAGAGTTTTAAAAGAGAAACCATGAAGATGTAGCAGTGGAGAAGGCCTTACAGTCCTTCACCTTCACTAGACTTGAAGCCAAGGATCTGTGATTAGTTGGAAATCAGGCAAGAGCTAAGAGGAGGACAGAGAAATAGGACATAGGAGCATTGTCCTTTTGTAACAGACACTGCCATCCAAGATATGGATGATTTAACTATGTTCTTTTCCATACATCTTGCGGAGCAAATGCAAGACAAAGAGAAAAATAATCTATTGAAATAGTTTTGGAAAGAATTACTTCACTGATCCTGATATGGTATCTAAGGAGAGTCTTAAGAGAGAAGATAAAAGTGGAGTATTCTTCTGTTTCATCTAAGCATCTTGTTAGCAAAATATATCTTTGAGGTTAGAAGTGATTGTGACAAAAAGTGGTGGAGTACTTATTTTTGAGGTCACTTTAGACACAAGAAGACTTTCAAGGTAAAAGAAAAAAGAAAAAAGATAGCTATATATTTGTGATCACAGCTTCCTGGACTGGTATTTTGGAGACAAAGTTTTACATTAGAGATTGTCCTCATTAACATTGATGCTGGGTTTCCGTGCCTACCAACTGAGAGGGGGACGTTTAATGGGCTCAGTTGGACAAGTAACCAGCATGGTAGAAAAAAATGGCAAATAATAGTAATCAAAACAGCTTGGTACTGGCACAAGAACAGACCTCAGGACCAATGGAATAGAATTAAAAACTCAGAAATGAACCTACAGTACTATAGCCATGTAATCTTCGATAAAGGAGCTAAAAAAATAGAATGGAAGAAAGACAGCCTCTTCAATAAATGGTGCTGGCAAAATTGGTTAACTACATGTAGAAAACTAAAGCTAGATCCTTTTATATCACCCTGCACCAGAATCAACTCCAAATGAATCAAAGACCTTGGAGTCAAAGGAGACACTCTGAAAACATTATAGCATGGAATAGGAGAAACCCTAGGTCTCCTTGGCCCAGGCCAACATTTTCTTAATAGAGACTCAGAAACACAACAAATCAAAGAAAAGTTGGACAAATGGGACTGCATGAAGTTGCAAAGCTTCTGCATGGCAAAGGACATAGCTAGCAAGATAAATAGAAAGCCCACGGACTGGGAGAAGATCTTCACTAGCCATTCAACGGACAAGGGTCTCATATCTAAAATATACTTGGAACTCAAAAAATTAAATCCCTCAACAACAAATCCTCAAAGAAACAACTGCCCAATAAATAAGTGGGCTAATGACTTAAAGAGAAACTTCTCTGAAGAAGAAAGAAGGATGGCCAATAGACACATGAAGAAATGCTCAACCTCCCTAGCCATAAAAGAAATGCAAATCAAAACAACATTGAGATATCACCTCACACCAGTTAGAATGTCAAAAATTAAGAACTCTAAAAACCACAGATGCTGGAAGGGATGTGGACAGAAGGGAAACTCACTTCATTGTTGGTGGGAGTGTAAACTTGTTCAACAACTTTGGAAAGCAGTACGGAGATTCCTCAAAAGACTACACATAGAGCTCCCCTATGACCCAGCAATCCCACTTTTGGGCATTTACCCAAATGTTTACAAACAAGATCACACTAAAGCTACCAGCACAACTATGTTTATTGCAGCATTATCTACCATAGCTAAGATATGGAACCAACCCAGATGCCCCTCAGTAGATGAATATATCAAGAAAATGTGGTATATATACACAATGGAATTCTATGCCTCCATCAGAAAGAATGACCTTGCCCCAATTGATAGGAAATGGAAAGGCTTGGAAAAAATTATATTAATTGAAGTAAGCCAAGCCCAAAGAAACATAGGTCCCATGGTTTCCCTTATTTGCAATATCTAGTGTATGTATGAGGCAAGCAGAAAAGGTCAGATAATGTGATGTTAGGAAAATAAACCCTTAGATAAGTTTAAATGTTTTTTTCTTTCATTCTTTTTTTAACTCATTTATAAGATTATCTCTTTGTTGCTTTGTATGTCCCTCCCCCACAGTATAACCCCTGCTTTCACTATATTTGATGTCGGTATAATTTCTGGAGGAGAAGGGGAAAAATAAGTTGTTTAAGGATACAGGTGGACCCGTTGCAACAATGAGAAGTACAAGTTGTCATGTCGAAAACGAACTCTACAGCTTCTGTGGGGGGGCAAGGATGGGGTGGGGGGACAGGGGGAGGCTGGGAAGGAACGTGAAGGGTAAACAAAGGAGGAGGCTGCAATGCTTGATAAGAAATATACTCATTATCTTGCCCATGTAATTGTAACCCCTCTGTACAGTATGTTCGCAATAACAAATTTTAAAAAAGAAAAAAATGGTAAATAATATTTAGTAAATTACTTCGAACAAAGAAGGAAAAATATAATACAAAATCACTTGACTTAAAATTATGAATAAAAGTAGTCAAGAGAAATGAGAGAAAACATAAAGGACTGTTTTCTTTCCAGTGGAGTAATGGGTTCTTGATCTTGTTTCTTCCATTCTATCTTCACAAGCTATCAAGGGTGGCTGAGGACTGGAGTATCCAGTTCAGACCAAGAGAATTCCCAGAAGAAAATATTTGCAGCAGATGTAGGTGATTTATAACCTTAGACAATCTATTTAAATCTATTAAAAATTCTCCTCTACCCCAAACTGCCCACTTAAAACAACTTTGTATGCTTTTCCAAAGATTGTCCTTCATTAACTATTTAAAATTTTGAGAGGTCATAATCATACTCTATAGAGATCGCTGTTTCGTTGTGCTTTTTGTGTGTTTTTGTTTTTTAGTTGTGTTTTTCACTGAATTTAAAAAGGTTGTGCAAGTGTGTTACAATTAAATATGTCCATCTAATTGTCCAATGTTCCAGGATCAGAGTCACTCCTTCTATCATTCTTAACCAATCCCTTCGACAAGATTAATTTCCGATTTACCACGTCCTTTCTCACATGTGTATATTGAGTATTCTAGCTGTGCTTGCTCCTTGTTCCATTTTCATTCATTCTATGTCTTTACTATTATTTCTCTCTGGTTTCAACTTCCTGATAATCATTCTGTTAAACTGTCTGCTACTACTTTGAAAGGTTTATATACATTCCATGTAGTTTATATCCTGCATATACTTGAAATGATGTCAGCTTACATTTCCATAATTCATTCATCTGAATTAACATTTTGCAAGATTGCAGACATGAAGCACCTAGACATGATTTTATTCACCTCCATTTGGAAGATTAATCTGTAGTCAACAAGAAATTTTAAAAAAGGCTTAGAATGGATTCCTAACTACCAGTTTTATAAATGTCTTTGTACAATGGTTTGTGATTATTTTATTTTACATGGGATAATATTTTCTACTACCTATAAGTTTTGGAAAAAGAAGAAAACTAAAATTTACTACTGTAGAGGAATATGATAGAGAAAGAAGACAGATTTTATGTTTGTCAAATATCTGATGAGTACCCATATTCAAGAATTAAAGTCATATTTCTTAGTATGATAGAACGATAGGAAAAAAATAAAACACATATGATAAGGCAACTATTCATGACTTTTTAAAATGTACTTATTATGTGATGAAATTTACTTTATTAGCTAATGTTTTGGTTTGAAATATGGGAAGCTGATCTATTTAACAAATTTTCGAAGGCACCTACTGAAAAACACAAATGGTGGAGGGAGCTATTTCTACACTTTAATGAATGGTTGAACCTGTTTGGCATCAGTGCTGGGTAAATAAATCAAGTCTATTGTAACTTGCTCCCTACACTTGAAAATCTAGTAACGTCATTAAATATCATCTACTGTAAAGTGTTATTTTTTCAAATGTGATTTTAAAATGTTTATTTGAAAAGGAATATACATTCAGGAGATTAAATGTAGGTTATCATTTGTTTGAGAATGACAACATTTTTATACTACAGAACCAAGTTTTATTGAAGTACCAGTGTTTTGAAGTACTAAGGATCTTCTCAATTAATGTTTTTTCTGAATTATATTTGACCTCTATGTCAAGGATTCCTAGCATTGGTAGACCAATTATGGATCTATCATTCTAGGAACTATGTTTTGGCCTGCTGATGCTGGACTGAATCATTCATTAATCATTAGGAGAGGGGTATTACAAATAACAAACCTTGTGACATTTTTGGGCATGTTCACTCATATGGGATGGTCATCTGAAAATTGAAAGTTTGCATTACTGTACTTTAACATTTTGGATCTCATTCTGTATTTTAAGTTGCCTGGAATTTCACAATTGCTTACTGCTAATTCCTGCATTACAAGGAATTGGGGCCCTGAAATATAAGAAATGAGAAATTGAGATGGGTCTTCAATTACTTTCTGTTGGTGTGTTGCATGGGCCTAGGTGAGAACTCTTGCCCTAGTTTTCTGACGATGCAGATAAATGGGACCTGGGATCCTAGGACCCGTGGATCCTGTAGAAGAATAATAACTTTTAGACATCATATCAGCACAATTTGTGTATAATCAGTAGGAATGCTACAGAAATATGGGGAAAAATAGTTTGGGACCAGCATGCTTCCAAAATGAGAGTTGACTTTAGAGAAACATGATGAGTTGTATGTAAATAGGTGCTTAGCTGATTTTGTTAATTTGTAAACTAATACAGGGAAATAGATTACAGCAAGGTAAAGAGAAAAGAACTTCGCATTGAAATACTCATTTCTGTGTATGTGTGTGTGTGTGTGAGAGAGAATGTGTGTGTACACATGCACGCATATAAACACACTCGCATGTGCAAATGCTCATTCATTCATTCATCATTCCTGAGGCTTGATAGTGCCTGGGCACTCTCCCTAAGCTTCTGTGACCAAGGATAGTGGTTTACCACTTGAGAGATTGTTCCACTTCTGTTTTTTTGGAGATAATCGCATGTATTTTCATGATTGGACTGGCTTGGAACAGTGGTCTTCAGATCTCAGACTCCTGAATAGCTAGCTAAGCTTCTTCAGCCTCTAAGTAGCTAGTTAAAATTGGGCCTGTCCACTATGCTTCACTGCTCTTTTATTCTTGTCCTGAAGTGTTCACATGGCTAAGTCATATATATGTCTAGTTGCTTTAAAAAATACTCTTACTGCTTGGCACCAGGGGCTCCCATCTGAACTCTTAACTATTGAGGAGGCTTGAGAACAGAACCCAGGCCAAAAGTTTAGTGGACTTCCTTCTCAATCTATAGCTGGGTGCATTTGATTATTTCCACCATCCTGCACTATCTATAGGTTAAGATTGGAAGGACTGCAGAATCCGGGCCAGCCAAGGTAGGAATTTAGACAAGTTGGTGTGCAACTGTTATGCCATTGATAATGGGAAGGCTAAAAAGACAGATCAGGTGCATGTTCTTGTGGAAAGGGAACCCCTATCCTAAAATTAACCACTGATATGACACCAGTCTAACAAAAACAATACACCAAGTTGAACACAATTTCCCACAACAAAAATAAGTAGATACATTAACATCCAAATCTTAGTACAATCTGCTCTTTGTTCTAATATCACCTTCATCTGATTATTATATGTGATAGAATATTTTCTTCATTAAGCATATTATATATTTAAAAAGACCTAGAAAATTCTTTCTCACTTATTAAGTGCAAACGAAGGCAAATTGCCTCATTTCTTACCTATTTGACTACCACTATAAATTCATCTTATGATTATTATTAATAGTAATATATTCTGATTTATTACTTTACTTTGTACCAGTTTTTAAACTTTTGGCTTCTCTGCTGAAGTTGAAGTATTTAAATAGTATCATCATATTATATTACTTGGGTACATAGGGCAGTTTTCTAAAATGTTTTTAACCAATGGCTTCTAGTAATTCTGTTTTTTTTGTATTTTTTGGGGGGGGGCGGGTCCAGTCGTGGAACCTGAACTCCGGGCCAGGGCGCTGTTCCTCAAGGGTAGTTCAGGGCTAGCACTCGACCACTTGAGCCACAGCGCCACTTCTGGCTTTTTTTTCTGTTTATGTGATGCTGAGGAAGTGAACCCAGCGCCTCAAGCATGCAAAGCAAGAGCTCTGCCCACCTTCCTAACTCTATACGAATTCTTTATTGGTATATTATTTAGTTTATTTTTAATTTCAATTTAATTTTATTGTAAAGGTAATGTACAGAAGGGATAGTTACATAAGTAACTATTATGGAAGGAACATTGTTATCTCTTCCATTGATTTTTTGCACACTCAAAAAAAACTACTGATATTTTTCCTGTCGCTATTGACCAATGTGTAATTTTCTTACTTTGTTCATTCATTTTTTATTATAAAATTGATATACAGAGGGTTTACAGTTATTTAAGTCAACTAAAGAGTACACTTCATTTTATTTTCCAAATTTCAAATTTTGAACTTATTTTGTCTTGTTTCTTTAGGGTAATTCTTTTTTCAGAGTTGTAGGATTAGTTAATTTACTTTTGCATAATTTTAACACATGTAAATTATTCAGACATATATTTTTGCTTTCAAAATAGTTAACATGTGAATATTTAAAAATTATTTTCTTAAATTTTATATGATTGGTGAATTTAAATAAATTTATTTTATTATAGTTCTAAACATATTTGTCCAGGTAACAAATACTGTATTTTCAAGAAGCACACACTTTATTAAAAAAGGCTTCATTACATGTTCTGTTTTTGGAAATATTTGTACTTGAATTTTAAAAAAAACTGTTTGAGCTGGGCATATTGTTTGTAGTTTCCATTTTCTAACTATGGTGGGAAGTGTAAATAGGGTTTGTGATTCGGGAGAGACTGAAAAAATATGAGACCTTATCATAAAATTACCAGAGTGAAATGATTAGAGAGATAGCCATCCCTAGCAAGATATAGAACACATGGTTATCATATTCTAAATCTTGAGTTAAAACACCAGTAAGATCAATCTTTTGTCAAAATAAAAGGACACATAATTCAAAATGTTCATTATTTAAAACTTGTTTGCAAAGTTCTCATGTCTTTCATTTTTTAATTTTCAATTTAATTAATCTATAAGAATCCAAATATCTTGTGACTATTTTATTTGTACTAAATGTTTGAATAGTATGAGCAATATTATGATTTCATATATTAAAATACTTTTACTATTTGTGATAATTTCCTCTGTTTGATATGATAATAACAAATGTGTGTATGTGGTGTGTCTGTGTGTATATTTATGTGGGTTTTGTGTGTGTGTGTATTTGTGTGTACTTTGTAATGCTTGGGAGATCACACAATTGCTCACATATGTTAGGCCAATGATTTACCACTGAGCTATACTATCTAGTTATAATAAAAATTGTATTTTAAATTATGACTTTTAAGTTTTCATTTCTAGTATGTTTTTCCAAAATTATATATGGTAAAATGTGATCCATCTTCTATCCACGTTAGCAATTGTTATTGTTATTCTTTCTCTTATTTCTTTGGAAATTAATTATATTCCTATTACTTCTTTAAATTGTAACAGCTCTATACAATGTTTTTTTTTTAATTTTATTTTTCCCATTTTATCTGACTTAGTCCAATCTATCAGGTGGATTACAAAGAAACTAGATTCAGGACACTTTATTTTTCTCCTTCTCTTCTCTGAAGTCTTTCTGTTTTTTTGAAACAATACCAATGACCTACAGCTCCTATGTTGTCCACCATTCTTCCCCTCCCATTCTCTTCGGCAGTACAGATCAAGTCGTTATCATTCAGCTTTATTATGCTTTACTGTTATCTAAATCTTAACTCATTTCTAAGTTAATTTTAGTTGCATTGAACAGTCTCTAAATACATTTTCTATATATAAAATCAGGGGTTTGTATTTTCATAAGGGGCGAAATATGAGTGACTATCAAATATTTAGATATCTCTGTAGAATGTTGGTCCACCTGCTCAATAATCTCCTATGTAAATTCAAGGAATACAGGTCAGTCAGGGCAATCTTGTAAAATGCTGTAGCTTGAGCCTTCATACTAGCTTTGAATAGTATTACCATGTTTAGTAGTGAAGACAACATAGTTCTACTATAAGAACAGACACATAGAAGAAGATAACAGATTTGTCAAAAATAAATTCTTAGTTTTATGGTCCACAGATTTTGAAAAGGATGCTATGACTTTATGAAATAAAAACAGAATCTTAACTGGATGTAATGGCACTATTGCCTCTTTAGATTTAAAGAATGATCTTAGACTACTACCTCAATCCTTTGTTTGTTTGTTTGTATGTCAGTCATGGAGTTTGAACTCTGGGCTTAGGCACTGTCCATGTGCTCTTCTGCTCAAGGTGAACACTCTACCGCTTGAGCAACAGCAAAACTTCCGGTTTTCTAGTGGTTTATTGGAGATATGAGTATTATGGACTTTCCTGCCTTGGCTGGCTTTAAACCACGATCCTTAGATCTCAGCCTCCTGTGTAGCTAGGATTACAGGCGTGAGCCACCAGCACCTGGCCTACCTCAAACCTTATAAAGAATGATTATCAAACTAAATCTGAGCTGTAAAACCCTATAAAACATAAATGTAAAAATTCACGACATTAATCAGTAAAGGTTTCTAAAATTTTGACATGGAAAATATTAGTAGCTAAAGAAAAGCAAGAACTGGATTATATCATGTGATAACCTTTCATAATTCAAGGGACACTATAACAGAAATGAAACCATATCCAACAGATAGAGGGCACATATTTGTTAATGCTACAATGTTAATGCTACAATGATTCTGAACCTTAAGTATTTTTATATCTTCTACTATATAAATTTTTTCCTGAATAGGATATTTCTTTAAATAACATATGTAAATTAATAGTCAATAGGAGGAGCATATGAAATAAGCTCCTCTTTAGTGTCTAAGAAATGATAAAAAGAAAACTCACTAGTATGGCCATGATATAAAAAGAGGACGCAAAATATAGTAATACACTTGTGGAGAAATTCATATACTTCTTGTAGTGATCGATTTGTATAATACTGCAATCATTTAGCAAACAATTTTCAAGTCTTCAAAAGGTGAAAGAGAATTGTATAGGATCCCGGCATTACACTTCCATGACTGTATTAATCAGAAGTTAAAAACTTTTTTGGACAGAGAATGTAGTTAATTGACAGTGAACTTGAATATTATGTGTGAGTCCCTGGAAACGATCCCCAAAAACAAATTTTGAAAAGACACACTATACAGGATGTATGCTGGGCAAATTCCTGTAACTGAATTTTATATCTATTTTAATGTCTCTTCTAAAATTTACAGCATTTCTCTTTGAAGAAATGCAAGTTTGTGAAAATTTGGCTTTGAAAAATTATGAAGGTACAATTCACTTCCAAAGCAATAAAATATATACAATCAAAGGAGATAATATATTGTAAGGGAATTGCATATCAGAAAAAAAATTTTGTTAAAACTTCTTCATCCAAAATGCAGAATAGCTAAAAAGATGTTTTTGGTGTTGGCTAAAAACTGTTTGTAAACTACTGCATTTAAAACAAAGATGTGATTTCTGTTTATTTTGAGGGTATTTTGTCCGTTTGAGTTTATACAGAGATAACTCACGGCAAAATTACATGTGAAAACTGGAATACCTAGGAATTATGCATCATTTCTAAGTAATTTTTTTATTATTTTTATTTTTTTATTGTGAAAATACTGTACAGATGGCTTACAATTACATGGGCTAGAAAATGAGTACATTTCATATCAAGCATTGTAGCCTACTCCTTTGTTTCTCCTTCCCATCCCTTCCCATCCTCCTCCGCCGTCCCACCCAATCCTCCCGGCTAACCCCCCCAACCAAAGTTGTAAAGTTCATTTTTTGACGTAATGACTTATACATCTCATTGTTGCAATGAGTCCACCTGTATCCCTATTTTTTCCCATGGTTTCCCTTATTTGGAATATCAAGTATATGTCTGAGTCAAGCAGAAAATGTCAGATAATGGGATAGTCGGGAAATGAAGCCTAAGATATGTATTCAAATGTTTTTTTTTTCTTTCATGCGATTGTTTCTAACACATTTATAAGATTATTTCCTTGTTGCTTTGTATTTCCCTCCCCCTCAGTATAATCCCTGCTTTCACTGTATTTGATGTCGGTATAATTTGTGGAGGGGAAGGGGAAAAACTTCTATTAATTGAGAAACTTTTCTGGAAGAAACTTTTAGCAAATGACAGAAGACACAAATCTATGCATCTGCATTTTATGAAAGTTATATGTTACTTGCTCAATCCAATTGCTTATCTCTACTTTGCTAGGAAAAACGTATTCTCAAGATAAGAGCTAAAAGCAGTGAAAATAACAAAATACACAATCATCTTGATTCATTTGTGAAAGTAACAAATGAAATAAAACAATTCCACTTATGGGACTCCAATATTAGTGTATGTGAATATGTTCCTGAATGCCAATATCCATTAAATTTTTAGAATTTTAAAGTCTACTAACATATGAAAACTAGAACAAGAAAACAAATATAGACTTAGAGTGAACCAGCCTTGAAATCATTTTCTTAATTGTTTTGAAATTACAAAAGAATTGATACTCCTTTGCTTTGGAAATCATTTAAAAATATTTATCACTTATGATAATTCAAATACCAACCAAGAGTAATTTTATATAATCATCATAAATATCATTTTATTTCTATTGTAAAATAGAATAAAAAAACCAGTCCCAATATATGACCTACCTGTCATTATTCTTAACTTCTAATCATTACCTAAATTTCTTAAACAATCCAAATATTCATGTCTTTAACATAGAAGTAAATGTTCTATATTTTTTTACTTAATATTTTCCAGGGGTATGTATTCATGTTTCTAAGAAATGTTCACAGCAGTTAAAAGATGCTTTTGTCAAATTAATGTGATACAATTTGTTGTTGTGGGTGATTTTTGCAAGGCCTGGGCATTGTCCCAAGCCTTTTTATGCTCAAAGACAGCACTCTACAATTCGAGGAAAAGAACTAATTCCTGTTTATATTGATTAATTATAGATAAGAATCTAAGAAGTACTTTTCTGTCTGGGCTAGTTTCAAAAACAATTCTAAGATCTCAGCACCCAGAATAATTCGTATTATAATATTCGTATTATATGAGTTACCAGCACTTGGTTTCACGAAGTTTTGTTTTTTTAATTTTAAATATGTTTTAAGATGTTTGTTTCACTATGATGTATATCATTCTGCAAATAAATTTAGATATATGTATATATTTCTGAGGACAAATAATGTCTAAAAATGTACTATTCTACTCATAATATTTATATATATATATATATACATATATATATATATGACAGACTCCCTCTAAAACTTTTATGTTACTATTTTTGACCTTTTTCATTTCAAAGATATATAGTCTATTTTGCTAAAAGTATCCTAGAATAAAATAACTATATTTCAATAGAAAGTAGAGTTTATTACTTTCAAGAGAATTTTAGATATACACATGATATTGTAGGAATATTTACAGTATATTACTTTAAAAGGTTCTGCCCAAACTGTTTAATATTTGTTTGTTGTTAAGGAGAGAGATGAAGTTAATTCATACTCATTAGGAATTTGCAATGCTTCAAAAAAATCTATTCTATAATTTGTTATAAGCACATAGTCAAGCTACCTGATATGGTTTAGTTTTTTTGTTTATTTGTTCTAAATTTCAATATGGATGCATGCACAGAGGTAACATTAAAATTATTAATCAAAAGACAAATAATAGTAAAATCATAGACAGATATCCGACATTCAATAATTAGCACTTATGATGCTAATAATAATTTGGGTGGAGAGGATGATGACCACAGTGTAGCCTGATAATGACGATGTTGTGATTGAAAAGGAAAAATAAAAACTTTAGATAACTTTGAAGCTAAATTTCCAACATTGAATACAGTTATAAACATCGTTGGATTACATACAATAACAATAACAAGAGGAAGGCTGGGAAGGTGGCTCGGTGGCAGAGTGCTGGCCTTGCCTACATGAGGCTCTGGGTTTCATTCCTCAGCACCAAATAAGCAGAAAAAGCGGGAAGTGGCACGGTGGCTCAAGTGGTAGAGTGCATTGAGCTGAAGAGCTGAGGGACAGTGCCAGGCCAAGAGTCCAGTCCCCATGAGGAACCAAAAAAAAAAAAAAACAGAATAAAAACAGGAGAATTTCAATATCAAGAAATACAATCACATAAACAGGTAGTCTTTCTAATGTATACTCACTGTAATTGGTGTTATTATTTTCTTATAAATAAAATCATTTATTTCCATATTTTGATGGACTAAGATATAGGTTTCAACTTAGTGTGATTAGTTCAAATAACATTCTCATATAGATACTATTCAATAACTAATGTTTTACAATGATATATTAAGAGTATGTTCTTCATTACAGCTGTAAATACATGACACAATTTACATAATAACACTAACATATATCCAGTTACCATAAAATGACACAAGCTGTAGAGCAAGGAGTTGAAATTTATTTTTATTTCTGCATGAAACTATTTCTGACTTTATACCAACAAACTGAATTTGACACTTTCCTTATTTGTAAGCTAAGGTAGAAAGTGTAAGGACTGTTTGCTTTCTTTTTCCTTGCTCTAGAAATCAACAAATATATTCTTCAATATTTCTGGCAGATTACATCCATTTACAGATGAGCAATGCAAGACCAAAAGTCGATGTTGTGAGTAAATAATGGTACTAGAATTTTTGTCTGAGTTCTTCACCCTGTGTGCTTACAAGGAGAGTCATTGGTTGATGGAGAGGACCAATATGAAAAAACCATGGGTAAAAATGCATACTTTGTAAACAGTTGTTTTAGGACTGAATGACTGGTGATGAGTATTTGCAATAGGCTGGTTTCAGGGGCACAAAAAGGAGTACATAGATATTACATTAGTGACAGAAACTGAGAAAATCTTGATCATTCATCTTATCTAATGGATGGAGGTAGGGTAAAAGGAAATCTAAAATGTTTCCACATCTCGGTTTCCTAACTGTGTTAGTTGCATTCTTGGTGATAAGGACTTCAGGTGGAAAAGATGGATTTAGAAGGAAAAAACTCTCTGCTAGTTCTAAGGTTTATGTTAAACAGATGCAAAAATAGTTCTGTTTGAACATCATCAAAATATCCACCAACATGAATATAAAAAATAATAATAAAATCAGGGAAATTATTAAAGGGAAGAGGAAAAGGAAAGTTCTGACGAAAGTGTGAATAATGTCAGTACGAGTGTGGATAAGATTGGAGGAAAGAGATAAATAAGGTAACAAAAAATTAATAAACACAGATTTACAGAAGAAAAGGAACGAAAGAATTTTCAGGAAGATATTGAAGGAAATCTATTTGGATTTGAAAAGTAAGAGGACATAGACAAGTTCAATAAGAGCAGTGTTTTGGTGAAAGTCATATTGATAAAATGTTGAGATATGAATGTGAAGACATAAAATTCTGGATCCATTAATTCAACAGATCCTATTGATTTTAAATGTTGGGAACAAATGCTTTAACCCTGACCTTAAAAATATTATACAGATATAACTGTCATGAACTTTTCTTAGAGGTATTCTGTGAACAATTTTGAAAACTTTATTTAGCCAGGAGATTATAGATTGAACTACAGCACAGACAAGCCTAATTTGTCCTACAGTTCCAATTAGTGACCCATCTATCCATATCAGTTTGGGATTTTATTGAAATATATTTATCAGCCTACTCATTATAAATGTAGGACAAGTAACACCAAGTATTAGATTAAATATACAGTTTTACTGATGTGACTGAAGACTCCTTGAATTGATTCTTCTTTAGAACAGAAAATGCCTCAATAGATTTTAACAAATCATAACCGCCAAATACTCTATTGAAATCTAATCTTCTTAGGTATATCTCCATGCTGAAATAACCCTGTCAATCAACCTGACACAAATTGTTATATGTAGAAAAATGTTCTTATAAACTTCAAGCTTTAATTGAATGGAAAAATTCAGACATTACACTCACCACTAGTATTAAATGCCTAAAAAGATAAGACATTTTGCTTTAATGCCTTTCTTTCATTTTCACATACACATTGTCAAGTTGTGAAGTTTTCAGATGTAACAATAATACAATCGTGACTTGTATTAACACATCTAGAATCTAATGTTAATTTGGGTACGTACTGATTAGCTCCAAATTTTGTGGATATTTATATTTCTCCTGCATAAACTAATGAGCTCCAAGAAAATGGCCCTAAGGAGCCTTTCAATTCTAATATCACTGTTCTCTCAAAATGCTTTAAATTCTACATGCTCTAATGTGGGCATATGGTTATATTGTGGAACTTTTCTCCTCAGAGAGTGAGTATTACCCTATTGCTTAACATGGACAAAGTACTTTCATACATAGACTGGGCGTGTGCAAACAAGAAGTGGTAGTTGAACAATGTTCTTAGCAGTTTGTACAGATGAAATGGAAATAGAGCAACTATGAACTCAAAAGGAATGTGCAAAGAAGACAAAGACACAAAGGAGAATGTGCCAAGAAAAGCTGAAGTATAATTTCAAATGATGTGCTCAGGTGTGAGGGTGTGTTCAAAGTACAGGTTCAGACAATGTAGTTGGATATCTTGGGAGAAAACTGTTTTAAACTATTTTGGGATAATTGTACAAGTATAAGCTCCTAACTCTGACTCTAATCAGCCACAACATCATCAACTTAGGGACTATTTTCCAAGTGCAAAGTGAGAAAAAGAGGGCTGATCGCAGTTAGTGTTCAAGTTGAAGCAATGGCAATCACATAAATTTTCTTTTAAGTTTTCATTTATTTTGGAGCAGTTAAGTAGGGAAAAGCCAAGTAAATAATTTGCATGTACCTAAATTAAGTGGGACGTATTATATTGTCTCTCTTTAATTTGGAAGTTATAGATTATGTCTTTTTATACTCTAACTTGGGACAATGATCTGCTGTCAGTTATTTTCTTCTCTTACCTTTCTTTTCCCCTTCCACTTACATAATTATTATTTAAAGAGATATAATTGAGCTTGCATTTCTGAATTCTTCAAAATTATCTGAACTACTTCATACTTTTGGCAGCCTCCTATATCTTTCTCAAGGGAATATTTTGTCACTATCATTTTAATCCTATATGATATCTTCCTGCCTAATTTAGTGCAAGATATACATTAGACTCATCCAGATATCTCAACACTTGTACCAACATAAAATACTATCTTACTTGGAAATCATATTAGTATGTCTGGTGAGTTGGCATCTCTCATTTTTGAATGGCCTTAAGAGATACTTACATACAATCATGTTTTAAAACAAAATACCACTCAGTAGATGAACGAATTAACAAAATGTGGTTTATATATGTACAGAGGAATTCTATGCTTCCAATTCATAAGGAAATGGAAAGACTTGGAAAAATCCTACCAAAAAAAATAAGCAAGAAATAAGAAACAGATTCCATGGTTTCCCCCATTTGTAATAACTAGGAAATATCTAGGATAGTCCTAGCAGATGAGCAAAATGGCTCAATAGCTATCTATAAAAGACCGCATAAAATGATGTTGAGCAAAATAAACTCCTAGCTATGGAAAGAGAGGTTTTTTTGTGGTTGTTGTTTTTAATGTACTATGTGATTTCTTTTCTCTTTTGTGTTTTCCTCTATGGTTTGTCCACTGTTGTATTTAATTTCACTATCCTGTGTATTGTATGTACATTTATCTTCATTTGGCAAGGGAAGCAGAACAATAAAATGGCAAGACAAAGGACAAAAGGCAAACCAATGCAATAGCAATATTCACAAGACAATATGTTAGAAATTTACATTGCAACTTGTGAGGAATATTGGGGTGAAGGAAAAGTGTGAGAAAAAAGAAGGAGGGGGTAAAAGTTTTGACGTTATGTATCCACTACCTAACAATTACCGCAACCCCTTCTATATATCAGCTTGACAATAAAATTATGTTAAAATGAGCTGCATAAAATATAATTTCAGGGAGTTCCGGGAAGATGGCGGAGGAGAAGCTGGAATCTGAACAAGCTCTCGCATAGAAAGCAGGTTTAGAGTTCCAGTGAACAGTCCTAAGCCAGAGAATCACACCAAGTGTGCCATCACAGGACAGAGAGTTAGACAAGAGAGGGGAAGCCAAGACAAGGAGACACATCTGAGCGCCTGCCAGCAGCCGCGGCGGCGGCGGCGGCGGCAGAGTCGCGGCGGCGACCGCAGCCGCGGCCATACCTGACGCTCACACAGAGAGTCCGGGACGAAGGAGCCAGACGCAGCGGGTGAGAGGATTCTACTCAACACCAGCAAGAACCGACAAGGAGCGGACATCTTCATCCTGCAGTTTGCAGATCAGAGACGACCCAGGATCCAAGACTCGGCGTGAGTAGCCCCACTTCCTCACTCCTTCCCAGGGAGCAGAGGAGGGAAGGCCACCCCTCCCCCCCAACACCGGTGATCTCCATCTTGGATACTGACAAAGCTCGGAGGAGCTGCTAGCTCCAACTCAGGCCTTGGAATAAAACGAGTCATATAACAGGTCACAAGAACTTAACCGCAAAGTGACCTGCCAGACTCAGCTCCATCCAGGGAAAAGTCACCCAGCTCAGGCACCAGCCATTGGAGTGGCTTTCCTCACTGGGTAACCAGAGCCAGAGGCTGCCCCTCCCTCTAGCAGCCACCACAATCAATTGAAAAACAGAAACCCTGAGAATGGCTCCAGGGTGGGCTCTGTGAATTTTTCACAAAATAGCCCCAGGGAAAAGCTACTGTTTGTTAAAAGGCCTCAACTCTACCCAGAACCTAGCCTCATCACCCCTCTTTTGTGATTCTCAAAGCAGATCACCCTCCCATTAAACTAACCTGGGAGGGGGATCTCAAAATCTTGGGTAAAGCAGAGCATTTTTCTGCCTGTTTGAACAAACTGACTCAAGAAACCAATCAAGCCACAGGACCTCAAGCTGACCAGAGACTCCAACTAGAGGCTGGTTACAGACAAAAGGGAGATACAGGATTCTTCCCACCCCTCCCAAAAAAATAAAAAAAAAAAAAATCAAAGAACTTTTTTTTCTTCTTTTCTTTTTTCTTTTTTTTTTTTTTTTTTGGTACCTTATATATATAAAATTTTTTTTTCCTTTTCTAAAACTTTTATTAATCTTTAATTTTTGCCTTTTTTGAAAAAATAATTGTTTTCCAGTAACTTTTTTTTTCCCTCTTATAATTTTTATTTTAGGAATACGTGAATGTACGTTTTCCTTTCTTTTCTTGTCTTCTCTCTCTTTTTCTTTCTTTCTTAATTATCTTTTTGTTTTTTGTCTAGCTCTACTGAACTTCTGATCTTTTTTTTTTCTCCCTTTCTTATCCTTTTCACCTTTTCCTTTCTTTTGTTCTTCTGTATGTGACTTAACTCTTGTCCTGCACATCCTCAGATAAACCCATAGTTAACTAGTAGACCCTATCCCCCATTGTGTACACACTTAATCCACAAATTTATTACTCAATCCAAAACCTCTGAGACTTAAATTCCTTAATAGCAGTACTACCTCTTTATACATATATAATATTTTAAGCATTTTTTAAGTTTTTCACATCTCCTCTATCTCCCTCCTGTTTTCTCATTATATTCACATTCCTCCCTAAATAGATGGTCTTTCAATCTCCATAACTATATTAATTTTTATGTTTCTAATTTTTTTTCTGGTCTCGTTTCATTTCCCTTTCCCTTTCTTCTTTTTCTCTCCCTCTCTACTTGCATCCTACCCAACCTATTTCCTGCATTGAGATTAGGACATAGTTAACTCTCCCTGTGCCTCCCCACACCAATCTATTCCTAATTTTTACCCACATCTCTCCCTAACCCTAAAAATCTCTGGTTTTCCAAATTCTTCTCTGCGGTTCGAAGCCCATTAACATATAGTTGTTTGATGTTGAATAGATGTATCTGTTGAACTAGATTGTATCTGTAGACTATTGACTGTATAAATGCAAACGTTGGTTGATGGTTGCCTTAAGATAGTGTTCTAGCACAAAACTGGTGCTATTTTCATCTCAAATGGGCAGAGTAAGCCGGAAAAACACAAGAAAAATGGCAAATCCGGGTATCTCAATTCCCAATCTTGATAATCAGGGGTCAGATCAGATAATGAACAATCCAGAGGAGAGTTCCCAAATAGCTCTACAAACACTGGTGGCAAACATGATAAATGAGAAGTTTGACAACTTACAAAGGACTCTGTATGAGCGTGATAGGGAGAGAGAGGAGGCATCCCAAAAGTTTACACAGGAATATCATAAGCGTGAGGAAGCTACTCAAAAACTGATACAGGATTTGTGTGAACAACTTGAGAATACTCAAAGAGAAAGGGAGGAATGGCGTGAGCAGGCTGAGAACACTCAAAGAGAACTGCAGGAATCCCACGAACGGGAGGAAAGAGAACTGCAGGAATCCCACAAACGGGAGGAAGCTAATCAAAGAGTAATTCAGGAATTGAGAGACCAGGTAGAGAACACACAAAGATCACTAAAGGCATTCATGGAATCCATTAACAAAGAGCTGAAGGAAGTCAGGGAGACCACAAAGGGAATGCTGAATGGAACCCAACAGAAGGAAAGGGAGTCCAAAGAAACCATAACCAATCAACTAAGTGATTTGAGAACAAACACTGAACACCAAATTAAGGAAGTAAAGAAATTCATACAAGACCTAAAACAGAGCTTCAACAAAGAACTTGAAGCCATCAAAGCTGACCAATTAGAAGGAAAAGAGATAAAAAACAAAGTAGAGAGTCTTGACAGCAGGTTAGACCATGCAGAAGATCGAATCTCAGGGATTGAAGACAGCCTAGATATTATAGAGAAAGAACATACAACCATCCAAGACAAGTCCAAGAAGTATGATAGATCTATCCAACACCTGGAAGACACCATCAGAAGGCCTAATCTAAGGATAATGGGTGTAGAGGAGCACCTAGAAACAGAAGTTAATGGTCTAGGAAATTTGTTTAACAGGATCCTAGCAGAGAACTTCCCAAACATACAAAAAGATAGGCCTATTCAGATACAAGAAGCTTTTAGAACCCCAAATAGACCAGACCAGAATAGGACATCCCACCGTCACATTATAATCCATACAGGATCAACTCAGACCAAGGAAAAGATCCTTAAAGCTGTCAAGGAGAAATGGGTAATCACCTATAAAGGGAAACCAATTAGAATCACCTCAGATTTCTCAGCAGAGACAATCAAAGCAAGAAGAGCCTGGAATGATGTATGCCATGCCCTAAAAACAAACAACTATCAACCAAGAATACTGTACCCAGCTAAACTCTCCTTCATAACTGAAGGCCAAATAAAAACCTTCCATAGCAAAGAAAAATTGAAACAATACATCTCCACCAAACCAGCCCTACAAAAGATTCTTAAAGATGTCCTACACATAGAAAACCAACAAGACCGCAACAAAGGCCAAGAAACTGCACCCAAACTGAGAATCCAAGAACCATAGGAAGAACTCAGTTTTCGCAGCCCCCAAGAAGGTGGATAACATGGCAGGAACTCCCAAATACCTCTCAGTCCTATCTCTTAACGTTAACGGTCTGAACTCTCCAATTAAGCGACATAGACTGTCTAGTTGGATTAAAAAACAAGACCCTTCTATCTGCTGCCTTCAGGAGTCACATCTTGCCCGTAAAAACAAACACATTTTCAATGTTAAAGGCTGGAACAAAATCTACCAAGCAAACGGCCCCCATAAACAGGCGGGAGTTGCAATCTTAATCTCAGATAAAATAGACTTCAAATTAAAATTCGTGAAAAGAGATAAAGAAGGTCGCTACATACTAATTAAAGGATCTCTCCTTCAGGAGGATATTACAATTCTAAATATCTATTCGCCAAACAATGGAGCACCCAAATTTATCAAAGAAACACTACTTTCCCTCAAATCCCATATAGATCCAAAGACATTAATTGTTGGGGATTTTAACACACCACTCTCCCCACTAGATAGATCAACTCGGCAAAAACTCAACAGAGAAACCGCAGATCTAAACAGCTGCATAGATCAACTAGACTTAACAGACATCTACCGAACATTTCACCCAGCAGCATCAGAATACACGTTTTTCTCAGCAGCACATGGAACGTTTTCTAAAATAGACCACATTTTAGGCCACAAAGCAAACTTGTCTAAATTCAGAAACATTGAAGTTATACCTTGCATTCTCTCTGACCACAAGGGAATAAAATTAGAACTCAACACCAAAAGCCACCAAAGAAAGTCCAGTATCACATGGAGGCTGAACAACACACTGCTGAATCAAGAGTGGGTCATGGAAGAGATTAGAAAGGAAATTCAAATGTTCATGCTATTCAACAAAAATGAACACACAAATTACCAGCTCCTCTGGGACACAGCAAAGGCAGTACTCAGAGGCAAGATTATAGCTCTGAGCTCCTACATCAACAAATTGGAGAGATCTGAAACTAGCAATTTAATGACACATCTAAACCTCCTTGAAAAAGAGCAGCAAGATAAACCCCAATCCAGTAGACGGAAAGAAATAATCAAAATTAAATCAGAATTAAATGAATTAGAATCCAAAAAAACTATAGAAAGAATCAACAAAACAAAGAGTTGGTTCTTCGAAAAACTTAACAAAATTGACAGACCCTTAGCAAATCTTATCAGAAAAAGAAGAGAACACACCCAAATTAATAAACTCAGAGATGAGAATGGAAACATCACCACGGAAACAACCAAGATTCAGAACATTATAAGGGAATACTTCTCAAAACTTTATGCTAATAAGTTTGAGAACTTGACAGAAATGGACCTTTTCCTAGCAAATATTGACATGCCAAAACTAAACCAAGATGAGTTAAACCAGCTTAACAGGCCCATATCAAGCATTGAAATAGAAACAGCAATAAGAGACCTCCCAGCTAAGAAAAGTCCAGGACCAGATGGTTTTACAGCGGAATTTTACAAGGCCTTCAAAGCAGAGCTCACACCAATACTCCTCCAACTCTTCAATGAAATTGAAAGAGAAAGCTCACTACCGAACACATTCTATGAAGCCATCATAACCCTCATCCCAAAAGGAGGCAGGGACTCATCAAAGAAAGAGAACTATAGACCCATTTCTTTGATGAACATTGATGCAAAACTTCTCAACAAAATTTTGGCCAATCGACTTCAACAATTCATCCAAAAAATCATACACCACGATCAAACAGGATTCATTTCAGGGATGCAAAGCTGGTTCAATATACGCAAATCAATTAATATTATTCATCACATCAACAGGAGCAAGAATAAGAACCACATGGTTATCTCAATAGACGCAGAAAAAGCATTCGACAAGATCCAACACCCCTTTATGATGAAGGTTTTGGAAAAATTAGGAATCCATGGAACATTCCTCAATACAATAAAGGCTGTATATGACAAACCTACAGCCAGCATTATACTCAATGGTGAAAAACTAAAGCCATTTCCTCTTAACTCAGGAACAAGACAAGGATGCCCACTCTCTCCACTTCTCTTCAATCTAGTATTAGAATGCCTATCTACAGCAATAAGACAAGATGCAGACATAAAGGGGATCCAAATAGGGAAAGAAGAAATAAAACTCTCCCTCTTTGCAGATGACATGATCTTGTATTTAAAGAATCCCATAGACTCCACTCCCAAATTACTCAAGCTGATTCAAAACTTTGGCAAAGTAGCAGGTTATAAAATTAACCCCCAAAAATCAATGGCTTTTCTGTATGCCAACAATGAGAAAAGTGTGGCTGAAATTAGGAAAGCAACTCCACTTGTAAGAGCCCCACAAAAAATAAAATACCTCGGAATTAACTTAACTAAAGAAGTGAAGGACCTCTATGATGAAAACTTTAAAACCTTGAAAAAGGAAATCCACACAGAACTTAAAAAATGGCAAAACCTCCCATGCTCCTGGATTGGAAAGATTAACATCGTGAAAATGGCAATACTTCCCAAGGCTATCTACAAATTCAACGCAATACCTATCAAAATTCCACCCTCATTCTTCAAGGAAATAGAAGAGGCAATCCAAAAATTCATATGGAACAATAAAAGACCCTGAATAGCAAAAACGCTCCTCAACGGAAAGAACACTGCTGGAGGAATATCAATACCAAATTTCAAACTCTACTATAAAGCCATAGTAATCAAAACAGCTTGGTATTGGCATAAGAACAGACCTCAGGACCAATGGAATAGAATTGAAAACCCAGAAATGAACCTACAGACCTATAGCCATCTAATCTTCGATAAGGGAGCTAAAACAATAGAATGGAAGACAGACAGCCTCTTCAGTAAATGGTGCTGGCAAAATTGGTTAACTACATGTAGAAAACTAAAGCTAGATCCTTATATATCACCCTGCACCAGAATCAACTCCAAATGGATCAAAGACCTTGAACTCAAAGCAGACACTCTGAAAACATTACAGGATGGAATACGAGAAACCCTGGGTCTCCTTGGCTCAGGCCGAAATTTTCTGAATAGAGACCCGGAAACACAACAAATCAAAGAAAGGTTGGACAAATGGGATTGTATAAGGTTGCAGAGCTTCTGCAGGGCAAATGACATAGCTAGCAAGATCAATAGAAAGCCCACGGACTGGGAGAAGATCTTTACTAGCCATACAACGGACAAGGGTCTCATATCTAAAATATACTTGGAACTCAAAAAATTAAACCACCCAACAACAAATCCTCAAAGAAACAACTGCCCAATGAGTAAGTGGGCGAAAGACTTAAAGAGAAGCTTCTCTGAAGAAGAAAGAAGGATGGCCAATAGACACATGAAGAAATGTTCAACATCCCTAGCCATAAAAGATATGCAAATCAAAACAACATTGAGATATCACCTCACTCCAGTTAGAACGGCAAAAATCAAGAACTCTAACAACAACAGATGCTGGAGGGGATGTGGACAGAAAGGAACCTTACTTCATTGTTGGTGGGAATGTAAACTTGTTCAACCACTTTGGAAAGCAGTATGGAGGTTCCTCAAAAGACTTCACATAGAGCTCCCCTATGACCCAGCAATCCCACTTTTGGGCATTTACCCTAATGTTCACAAACAAGACCACACTAAAGCTACCAGCACAACTATGTTTATTGCAGCATTATTTACCATAGCTAAGATATGGAACCAACCCAGATGCCCCTCAGTAGATGAATGGATCAAGAAAATGTGGTATATATACACAATGGAATTCTATGCCTCCATCAGAAAGAATGACATTGCCCCATTTGTTAGGAAATGGAAAAACTTGGAAAAAATTATATTAAGTGAAGTAAGCCAGGCCCAAAGAAACATAGGTCCCATGGTTTCCCTTATTTGTAATATCTAGTATATGTATGAGTCAAGCGGAAAAGGTCAGATAATGTGATGTCACGAAAATGAACCCTTAGATGTGTATTTTAATGTTTTTTTCTTTCCTGCATTTGTTTCTAACACATTTATAAGATTATCTCTTTGTTGCTCTGTATGTCCCTCCTCCACAGTATAACCCCTGCTTTCACTATATTTGATGTCAGTATAACTTGTGGAGGAGATGGGGAAAAACCAGTTGTTTAAGGATACAGGTGGACCTGTTGCAACAATGAGAAGTACAAGTTGTCATGTCCAAAACGAGCTTTACAACGTTGGTGCGGGGGGGGGGGGGGAAGGATTGGGATTAGGGGGGGAGGGGGGAGGCTGGGAAGGGATGTGAAGGATAAACAAAGGAGGAGGCTGCAATGCTTGGTAAGAAATGTACGCATTATCCTGCCCATGTAACTGTAACTCCTCTGTACAGTATGTTCACAAATAAAATTAAATTAAATTTAAAAAAAAATATATAATTTCGCTGTACTGGTACAGTAAATATTATTTTATGTGTATTACCTTTTTAAAAAAAATGAACATTTTGCGTGCTAATTTGAATGACCTCTTTCTTTATCAGAGGGACATCAACTGGAATGTTATCAAACTATACAATATTTTCAGAATGTAGTTGCATTATTTTGAAAAAAAATATTATTTTAGTATTGTCTTTTACTAAAACAGAAAACAGTTCAATTCTATGGAAACTCCTAACTTTGAAAACTGACTAATTGTTAAGAGGACTGAATATATCTGTTCCTCAACATTCTATGACTACTAACTACTCATATTCAAATCCTGAACATGCCATACCAGAGACATTCAAAACAGTACCTGTTTGCATTTTAATTAATTCAGCAATTGATGCAGTTTCCAATGAGGCGCTACATATTTAAAAGTCAACAGAAAAAAAAGACACTTTCTGGTTGAGGTTAAAACTATGAAATCTATAATAATTAATTCCTTAAGAGTAAACATTAGTTTATCAGAGTAAGCTATTATTTCTATGACAATCAATCCCAAGGTTTTATGCCGTAAAGTCATCCTAGCCCAACAATTTCCAACTGGTAAGGTGCACGTTAAAATTCCCTAAATTCACATCATGACACCTTTATGACTATTGTCAAAAAATATTACACTTCTGCTAATATGATGCCATTCTTATTGTGGAAAGAATACTACACTAAACTTTCTTACATCATTTTCCCCGCAGTGGTGTTCTTGAGATCAGAACACTTGCAAATATTATTTATTTTTATTATATATATTTTATTATATATTTTATCTATCATAGATAATCAGGAGATCTGTATATCTTCATATTAAGATTTGAAAAATATGGTTGAAAGCCCACCCAGACAGGAAGGTTCCTTATATTCTTATCTCCAATAAACTCATAATGAAAAGCCAGACCCAAGTGGCACTGAGGTTCAAGTGGTAGTGCAGTAGCCTTGAGCAAAAACAGGATCAGGGACAGTGCCCAAGCCCTGAGGTTAAGCCTAGGACAAACCAAACAACAAAAACAAAATAAAAACAAACTTCAAATGTACCATTTTTCTCATTGTATACAGAGGTACATAATTAAGGAAATTTCTTCCTGTGTTATGTATAGGTAGAAAAAAAAAGGTGTCACACAATTACTCTCTTCATACCACGTTACACGTTACATCAAAAGATGGCTCCTTTTCTATATTTATAAATTAATATCATCAATTTGTTGACAATTTGTCTAGATTATTTACATTAACATCTTACACATGAACTGGTGGAATTATCTATTAACTATGTTTTTATTATACCTCACTTGAAAGAATATTCTAGTCAATTAGAATACCAGATTTATTAGGGAATTTGTAAATTAAATCTTTTACTTGAAAAGAATTTTGTAGTATCCTATAGAATATTAAATTATAAACAAAAAATATCTATTTTAAATCTAAATTCTAATTTAGCCAGGTCTACAAAGTCCTACATTAAATGAACTTTCCCATTTCATCAGGCTTAAACTTTTGTAATCCTTCATCATTTCTTGGGACTCTAACAGAATGATACTTACTTTTTCAAATTTTTGGTTGGGAACCATGAGCTCTTTTGCATCTAGAAATGTTCTATAATTAAGACAACATTTAAAATACAACTGAGGATTATATATGAGTTGCATTTCTATAGGAAACTTGACTTCTCAAAACATAATAATAAAATTAGCCCAAATTTCCACCTGTGTATTACTTTCTGGTTTATTTTATATTCCTTTCTTGTTTGGTTTTATTGAGACAATATTTTATTGTTCTAGTTGGTCAAAGTTTCTGATCAGCTCACGTAACTTGGGAGTGGAGTCCATGAGGTCCATTAAATAAAACATCATGTCATTTTCATTTTTTTCTTCTTTTTTCTATTTTTAAATTTATTATTTTTTATTGTGAAAAAATTGTACAGAGCGATTAAAATTACCTGGGCAAGAAAATATGTACATTTCTTCTGAAGCTTTGTAGCTTCCTAATTTGTTTCCCCTTCCCATCCCTTCCCATCCTCCCCCCTTGCCCCCACAACCAAAGTTGTAAAGTTCATTTTCGATATAACGACTTGTACATCTCATTGTTGCAAGGGGTCCACTTGTATCCCTATTTAAACTATTTGTTTTTTCCTTTCCCCTCCACAAATTATACCAACATTAAATACAGTGAAAGCATGGGTTATACCGTGGGGGAAGAAATACAAAGCAAGAAAGAAATAAATTAATAAATGTGTTAGAAATAATCCCACAAAAGAAAAAAAAAACATTTGAATACATATTTTAGGGTTCATTTCCCTAACATCAACTTATCTGACCAATTCTGCTTGACTCAGACTTATACTAGTTACTGTAAATAAGGGAGACCATGGGACCTATGTTTCTTTGGACCTGGCATGCTTCACTTAATATAATTCTTTGTAAGTCTTTCTATTTCCTAACAAATGGGGCAATGTCATTCTTTCTGAGGGAGGCATAGAATTCCATTGTGTATATATACCCCATTTTCTTGATCCATTCATTTACTGAGGGTCATCTGGGTTGGATCCATATCTTACCTATGGTAAATAATGATGCAATAAACATAGTCGTGCTGGAAGCTTTAGTGTGGTCTTGTTTGTGAACTTTTGGGTCAATGCCCAAAAGTGGGATTGCTGGGTTAAAGGGGAGGTCTATGTGGAGTCTTTTGAGGAACCTCCATATTGCTTTCCAAAGTGGTTGAACAAGTTTACACTGCCACCAACAGTGCAGTCAGGTTCTCTTCTGTCCGCATCTCCTTCAACATCTGTTTTTATTAGAGATCTTGATTATAGCCATTATAACTGGGGTGAGGTGTTATTTCAATGCTGTTTGGATTTGCATTTCTTTCATGGCTAGAGAGTTTGAGCATTTATTTATGTGTTTATTGGCCATCCTTCTGTCTTCTTCAGAGAAATTTCTCTTTAAGTCTTTAGCACATTTATTTATTGGACAGTTGATTCTTTGAAGATTTGTGGTTGGGGGATTTAATTTTTTAATTTCTAAGTATATTTTAGATATGAGACCCTTGTCCATTGTATGGCTAGTGAAGATCTCCCAATCCGTGGGCTTTCTATTGATCTTGTTAGCTATGTCCTTTGCCAGGCAGAAGCTCTGCAATTGCATGCAATCCCATTTTTCCAACCTTTTTTTTTTAATTTTTTTGTGCTTCTGGGTCTCTATTAAGAAAATTCTGGCCAGCCCCAAGGAGACCTAGGGTTTCTCCTATTCCATCCTGTAATATTTTCAGAGTGTCTGCTTTGACTCCGAGGTCTTTAATCCATTTGGAATTGATTCTGGTGTAAGGTGATAATGATCTAGCTTTAGTTTTCTACAAGTAGTTAATGAATATTGTTAGCATCATTTACTGAAGAGGCTGTCTTTCTTCCATTCTATTTTTTTAACTCCCTTATCGAAAATTAGATGGCTATGGGACTGTAGGTTCATTTCTGGGTTTTCAATTCTATTCCATTGGTCATCTTGTATGTTTTACTTCATCTTTCCCTATTTGGATTCCCTTTAAGTTTGCATCTTGCCTTATTGCCCCAGCTAGCATTCTAATACTAAGTTGGAGAGGAGTGGAGAGAGCAGACATCCTTATCTCTTTCCTGAATAATAAGAAATGGCTTTATCTTTTCACCATTAAGTATAATGCTGGCTGTAGGTTCGTCAACTCTTAGCAGAAAGAACAGCACTGGAGCAATATCACTTCCAAATTTCAAACTATACTAAAAAGCCATAGTAATAAAACCAGCTTGCTATTGGCACAAGAACATGCCTGAGAACCAATGATATAGTACTGAGGACTCAGAAATAAACCCACTGACCTATAGCCACCTAATCTTTGACAAGGGAGCTAAAAGAATAGAAAGGAAGAAAGACAGACTTTTCAGTATATGGTGCTGGTAAAATTGGTTAAACACCTGTAGAAAACTAAGGCTAGATCCATATATATATATATCACCCTGCATGAGGATCAAGTCGAAATGAATCAAAGACCTCAACATAAAAGCAGACACCGTGAAAACATTACATGAAGGATAAGAGAAACTCTAGGGCTCTTTAGCACAGGCCAAAAAATTCTTAATAGTGAATCAGAAACAAAACAAATCAAAGAGAGGTTGGACAAATAGGATTGTATGAAACAGCAGAGCTTCTGCAAGGTAAAGTTCATAGATAGCAAGATCAATAAAAAGCCCACTTACTCGGAGAAGTTCTTCATGAGTCATAAAACAGAAAAAGTCTTATATCTAATATATACTTAGGACTCAAAATCATAAATCCCCCTCCAAGAAATCCTCAAAGAAACAACTGCCCAATAACTAAGTCGGCTGAAGACTTAAAGAGAGACTTCTTTGAAGAGGAAATAAAAAATGTCCATTAGACACATGAAGAAATGCTCAATTTTTCTAGTCATAAAAGAAATGCAAATCAAAACATTGAGATTACACCTCACTCCAGTTAGAAAGGCTATAAACAAGAAATGTAATAATGACATGTGCTGGTGGGGATGTGGCTAAAAGGAACCCTACTGCATTACTTGTAGGAGTGTAAACTTGTTTAACCACTTTAGAAAGCAGTATGGAAATTTTTCAAAAGATTCCATGTAGAGCTCCCCAGTGACCCAGCAACCCCACTTTTGCGCACTTACCCAAATGATCACAAACCTACCAGCACAACCATGTTTATTGCAGTATTATTCACCATAGCTATGATATGGAACCAACCCCGATGCACCTCAATAGATGAATGGTTCAAGAAAATGTGGTACACATACACACACATACACACAAACATACACACACACACACACACACACACACACACACACACACACACACACACACTGGAATTCTATGCTTCCATCAGAAAGAATGACATTGCCCCATTTGTAGGAAATTGAAAGATTTTGTAAAAATTATATTAAGTGAAGTAAGCCAGACCCAAAGAAACATAGGTCCCATGGTTTACCTTGTTTTACCTTTGTTTGCAAGGATTAGCACATGTCTAGGACAAGCAGAGAAGATCAAAGGCTAGGTACATATGACCATACAAGATGATGTTAAGCGAAATGTACACTGGTGGTTTTTCCTTTCTTTCTTTTGTTTTTAATATGCTTATAATTCTCTATGTGATTCTTTTGTATGTTATTCCCCCACGGTAAACCCCTGTTTTCACTGTATTTGACTCCAGTGTTCTGTATCATATATATATATATATATATATATATATATATATATATTGATTTGGGGAGTAGAAGGGATATAGCAGAATGCTTAAATGGGGATGCAGGTTGACCATTGTGACAATGAGATGTACAGGTTATTGTGTCGAAAATGAATTTACAATATCAGGCAGGGGTCGAGGAGGGAAGAGTTGGAGAGTTGGGGAGGGAAAGGACGGTAGGGGTAAAACAAAGTAGGAGGTAACAATGCTGTATAGGAAATGTATTCATTACCTAGTCCTGTAACTCTTAGCCCTCTGTACAGTATTTTTACAATAAAAATATGTTTAAAAAATCTCTGCCTGCTGTAGATTTCCAGTGCTGGTCTCAAAATTGCATTATCTGCCTATTCTGGCTGTGGTTAGGTCCACCTGCCCAATGGATCAGTAATCTTCAAGGCATCTTGGTCCTGCAGTGGGACTTGAATTATCCAGCGGTGGTTGGAACCAGGCCAAGGACAGGACAAAACCACTTTCAGGACATGGCTTCGTCATTACCCATGCAACTAGGATTGCAAGCAGAATTTCTCTGAATTAGACTCCAGAAAACCGTCAGTGAACCAAAAGGCAAGTCCACCAAACACCTCACTCCCCCCCCCATTTCCTCCTTTCTCCCTCCCTGGGAAAGTGTAAAATAATTTTGCAGGTCTTGATACACACACAAAATGCCCACCATCTCCCCTGGTAAACTTGGTTTCAAGTCACCAAGTCATGTCAACGGATAATGCTGCATTCATTATTCTGGACAACATCTTCAGGTTGTTTGATGCTTTAATTTTTGTTGTTGTTGTTGTTGACGTTGTTAGGGGGGCCTGAAATCTGGGTCTGGGTGCTGTCCTTGAGCTGTTCAGCTCAAGGCTAGCATATTACCACTTTAGCCACAGTGTCACTTCCAGTTTTTTTCTGCTTATGTGGTGCTGAGGAATTGAACCCAGGACCTCATGCATGCAAGACAAGCACTCTAACACTGTGTCTTCTTCCAGCCCTAATGATTTAATTCTTTAAAATTTCTTTTTGTCAGTCAAGGGCCTTGAATTCAGGGCTTCGGAATTAATATATCCCAGAGTTCTTCAGCTCAATGGGAGCCCTTTCCCAATTGAGCCACAGTTGCACTTCCTGTTTGGAGATAAGTGATTCACAGACTTTCATGCCAGGATTTGCTTTGAACAGGTGAATTTTTAAATTATATTTCTTCTAGGTATTTATTGGTACATTACAGTTTTTCTGGAATATAAAGTTTTCTGTCAACCTTTGTCTTCAAGTAATCCAACAGCATTAAATATTACATTTCGAAGCTATCCTTTAGCATATCCATTTTGAAATTATTATCTTAAGATAAAATTCTAATTCTTTGTAGAAACAACCCATTAAAATCCAAATGGGAAATATGCTAATTTCAGCAGCCTTGACTCTCCTTCCTCTTTTTTTCTCTCCAGTAGCTTTTCTTGTTTTGGAACAATTGTCATGGAATGTCCAACCATTCAAAAGGAAGCTTATTCCATTAATTTAATAGGAAAGGAATCCAGCCTGCCTGCATCTCAAGGCAACTTTGAGTATAATGTTAATCTAATAATTCATGTCAGTGGATTTTCAGTCATTTCGATAATTTTTTGTGTCACCACTCATTAAAGAGGTTCCAAAAAGCAAGAATCAAAAATCATGTTCTGCTTTCTAAGAATGTTTGAAAAGCTAGTAATTCAACAAGACACATTGTATTCTTCCAAGATTCCATGGTGAAGAATTTCTCTTTTATCATAGCCCTTACCACTGACCCCTTCCCTTCAAACTTGTAGCTTTGTTCACTTTTCTTGTTCCAGCTTTCATTTTGGTATTAGCCTCAGTAATATCCTTGTAGTATTTGCAATGAAATTCCATTTATTGTTAGAGAGCTCAATTCATATTGCCAAAGGCAGACTCATGAGCATATCATAAAGCATAAACTATTGAGTGTCATTAACATGATCATATGCAACAATTCCATAAATTAATATAAGTACCACATAAATGTGCATCTTCATGTACTTTTTAAAATGCAAAGTAGTTGCATATCTATGTCATAAAATCATTCAGATCACTGGTAGAAGAGATTAAGCTAAAACTTTTATTTATATCATCCCCAATATTTTTTCAAATTTTCTTTTCTCATTAACTTTCACCTTATGGCCTGATTTTCCTAGTAATAAGTTAAAAGTTGATATCCTTGGATTTTAATCCCCTCTGAGTAACCTCTTTTCTTTCCACCACTAGTTAGTCCCTCATGATAAATACCTGGGGAATAACGTCCTATTATGCCTGCAAGAGGAGTACCCAAGTCGATTGTCTGTGCCTACTATTGCCTTGCTTTGTTTGGGAATGTGGTAGCAGAGACAGGAGTGTCAGGGATCAGGTGGCTGGAACCATGGTGTTAAGAATTATGGGTAGCAAAATGAGTAGCAGAGAAAGGCAGTACCAGGGAAAGGATAATTGTGACTGTAATTGCTGAGTTGCAGTGGCAGGAAATTGGGTAGCAGCAACAGCTTTGCAGGGGTTGGGGTAGATAATACAGGCATCCAGAACAATTTAGCAGTGACAAGGAAACATAGACAAGTGAAAGATAAAAGTTGTGAGGCATTGTGGGAATTATTTGTCTAACCATTCTAAAAATATGGAGGAGGGTTATTTGAAACTAAAACTACAAAAGAAAATTTAAGGTCTTTTATTTATATCATCCCCAATATTTTTTCAAATTTTCTTTTCTCATTAACTTTCACCTTATGGCCTGATTTTCCTAGTAATAAGTTAAAAGTTGATATCCTTGGATTTTAGTCCCCTCTGAGTAACCTCTTTTCTTTCCACCACTAGTTAGTCCCTCATGATAAATACCTGAGGAATAACGTCCTATTATGCCTGCAAGAGGAGTACCCAAGTCGATTGTCTGTGCCTACTGGACAAATCTGTCCAGGTGTTATTACATCACACAGAAAATTCAAAATGGTTTTTCATCAGGAATACAGAGATCAAAGGTATTATAATTCTTATTTCAAAATGCAAATTAAAGGGGAAAATTAGTCAGGAGATAAAATTCATATTGAAAGTTAATATTTAAGTGGAAAAGAAGACCCTAGATGGCAGACTATAGACAAAACAGTATCAGAGCATTATATGTTCAATAATAATTAAGAGGGCTGGGAAGTTGGCTCAGTGGTAGAGCGCTTGCCTTGCATGCATGAGGCCCTGGGTTCGATTCCTCAGCACCACATAAGCAAAAATAATAAAAGCCGGAAGTGGCGCTGTGGCTCAAGTGGTAGAGTGCTAGCCTTGAGCTGAAGAGCTGAGGGACAGCGCCCAGGCCCAGAGTCCAGGCCCCACAACCGGACCCTCCCGAAAAAATAATAATAATTAAGAAATTTTATTGAAAAATTGAGCTGGAATGTGCACATCAGCAAAGGCAAGCAATCAGAGCCTACCACCAACAAAGAAACACCATAATATATATCTCAGAAAAAGGAACCAAGTTCCTTATCCTTGATTTCAATGATACACATTACCCCCCTTACACACACACACACACACACACACACACACACACACGAATGTATGCAACAGCTCAATCTACTCACATCCATTCAACATGAATCAAAGATCTTCCTGTAATATTTGAAACTTTAAAAGTTTGAAGTTTTACTCTGAAAACATTACAGGATGGAATAGGAGAATCCGTAGTTCTCCTTGGCCCAGGCCAAAATTTTCTTAATAGAGACCCAGAAATACAAATTTAATCAAAGACAAATGGGACAAATGGGATTGCATAAAATTGCAGAGCTTCTGCATGGCAAATGACATAGCTAGCAAGATCACTAGAAAGCCCATGGATTGGGAGAAGATCTGCACTAGCCATAAAACGGACAAGTTTCTCATATCTAAAATATACCTGGAAATCAAAAAATGAATTCCCTCAACAACATATCTTCAAAGGTACAAATGCCCATTAAATAAGTGGACTTAAAGAGAAACTTCTCAGAAGAGGAAAGAAGGATGACCAATAAACACATGAAGAAATGCTCAACCTATCTAGCCATAAAAGAATTGCAAATAAAAACAACATTGAGGTACCACCTGACACCAGTTAGAATGGCTATAATCAAGAACTCTAATAACCACAGATGCTTGAGGGAATGTGGACAGAAGGCAACCTTACTACATTTTTGGTGGGAGTATAAACTTGTTCAACCACTGTGGAAAGCGGTATGGAGGTTGCTCAAAGGCTCCATATAGAGCTCCCCTATGACCCAGTAATCCCACTTTTGGGCATTTACCCACATGATCACAAACACGACCATACTAAAGCACACCTATGTTTATTGCAGAAATATTTACCGTAGCTATGGTATGGAACCAACCCAGATGCCCTTCAGTAGATGAATGGATCAACAAAATGTGGTATATATACACAATGGAATTCTAGGACTCCATCAGAAAGAATGACATTGCCCCATTTGTGAGGAAATCGAAAGAATTGGAAAAAATTATATTAAGTGAAGTAAGCCAGATACAAAGAAACATAGTTCCCATGGTTTCCCATATCTGCAATAACTAGTATATGTGAGTCAAGCGGAAAAGGTCAGATAATGTGATGTCAGGAAAATGAACCCTTAGATATGTATTTTAATGTTTTTTTCTTTCATGCATGTGTTTCTAACACATTTATAAGATTATCTCTTTGTTGCTTTGTATGTCCCTCCCCCACAGTATAACCCCTGCTTTCACTATATTTGATGTCAGTATACCTTGTGGAGGAGATGGGGAAAAACCAGTTGTTTAAGGATACAGGTGGAATTGTTGCAACAATGAGAAGTACAAGTTGTCATGTCCAAAAGGAGCTTTACAAAGTCGGTGCGGGTGGGGGGTGAGGGAAAGGGGGGGAAAGAGAAGGATTGGGATTGGGGGGGAGGGGGGAGGCTGGGAAGGGATGTGAAGGGTAAACCAAAGGAGGAGGCTGCAATGCTTGGTAAGAAATGTACGCATTATCCTGCCCATGTAATTGTAACCCCTCTCTACAGTATGTTCACAAATAAAATTAAATTAAATTAAAAAAAAGAAAATAAAGAATAACATAAATAAATATAACATGATTTTAATAGTAATGCTAAACATAAATACAATGTCGATTATTTTCCGAGCAATTTAATAAAAACCTCAAGGAAAAGAAATCAACTTTTTTGAGTGCTGATATTATGGTTTAAACTTAGGATCTTACCTTGTCACTTAGGCTTTTTCCCTTAAAGGTGGTGCTCTGTATTTGGACGACAGCTCCCCTTCCAACTTTATTTGGGGGATTATATAGAGATAAGAATCTCATGGAATAAAAATCATTTGTGCCCTACCTTGGGGTTAATTTCACATAACATCCTCTTATATGGTTATATGGTACCATGTACTAGTTACTCCAAGTAAGATTAACCATGGGACTTATGGTTATATGAGCCTGGCTTATTTCACTTAATACAATTGTTTCTGCGTCTTTCCTAGCAAATGGGGCAATGTCATTCTCTCTGATGGAGGCATAGAATTCCACTGTGTGTGTGTGTGTGTGTGTGTGTGTGTGTGTGTGTGTGTTTGTGTGTGTGTGTGTATCACATTTTCTTGATCCATTCATCTACTGAGGGGCATCTGGGTTGGTCCTATATCTTAGCTATGGTAAATAATACTGCAATAAACATAATTGTAACCATAGCTTAGTATGGTCTTGTGTGTGATCATTAGGGTAAATGCCCAAAAATGGGGACTGCTGGATAATAGGAGAGCACTAAGTGAGGTCTTAGAAAACATTATATCAAGTGAAGTAAGCCAAAAGCAAAGAAAAATTGGTCCTATGGTTTCCCTTATTTGCAATAACTATTATATGTCTGGGACAAGCATAAAAGTTCAAAAGCTATGTACATATGACAAGAAATGATGCTGTTAAGCGAAATGAACCTCAAGATAGGGTTTATAATCTACCATGTGTTTTTTTTTTCTTTTTATGTTCCTCCCTCATTGTTTAACCCTTGTTTTCACTGTATTTAGGGTCGGTGCCCTGCATCTTGTATACACCCTTCTCTAGCTTGGGGAAGGGAAGGGAAAAAACAAAATAGATAAATAGTGATATAGGCTGACCCATTGTATCAATGAGATGCACAAGACACTATGTTGAAAAAGGATATTTGCAAAATAGGCGGGGAAGAGGGGAAGGGATTAGAGGGGAATGTAGTTGTGGAGGTTGGAGGGGAGGGGAGGGGAAGGGCAAAACAAAGGAGCAGGTAACAATGTTTGATAGAAAATGTACTCAATAACTTGCTCATGTAACTATAACCCCTCTACACAGCATTTTTACAATGAAAAACTCTTTTAAAATCAGAATGTGTGCCCGGCATTGGTGGCTCACGCCTGTAATCCTAGCTACTCAGGATGCTGAGATCTGAGGATCAGGGTTCTAAGCCAGAGAAAGAAAATCCGTGAGACTCTTATGTCCAATAAAACCACTAGAAAACTGATACTGGTACTGTGGCTCAAGCGGTAGAGCACTCCCCTTGAGCTGAAGAGTGCAGGGACAGCGCCTAAGCCCATAGTTCAAGCCCCACGACCGACGGAAAAAAAAAAAAAAAGAAGGTGTCATGTACACCAAGTATAGTAGCCCCATCTGTAATCCCAGCTGATTGGGAAGCAGAAATGTCAAGGATCTTGGTCTGAGGCCAGGCCAAAGAAATAATTGCCAAGACAGCCATCTCAACAAATGAGTTGCCCATAGTGTTTCACATCTGTAATCCTCGCTAATTATGTTTTGAGGCATAGGTAGCAAAGTCTCAGTCAAGCTAAGATCCGACCAAGGCAAAAGTTCAAGACCTCAAGTAAATAAAATGGACTAGAATTATGGCAAAAGTAGTTGATATGCTTGGTGCTATACAGACAAATTCCTGTTTAGCAAGCAGAGAACCCCTGAATAGAACCCTAGTAATATGCCTTTCTTCAACCAAAAATACTAAATAACTTTGTCGTATTTGAACATTTAATTTCAAGGCCACTGACATATGAGAGATGGTGATATTATCTTAAAAATTAGGTATTCAAAAGAGACAAAGTTCTTTAGGTTTTGAAAAAATAGAAAAAGTAGGAAAATGCATGTGATTTTTGTTAGCTCCATAATTCTTGAAAACATAAAATGTACTCAAGTGTTTAATATATATCCATATGTGTGCATATATCCACGTATGTATATATATGTATATATATATATATGTGTGTGTGTGTGTGTGTGTGTGTGTGTGTGTATGTATATAATCATATATATATATATATATATATATATATATATATATATATATGGTTCATCCCTTTTCTGGGTAGCAAATGGTACAAATAAATCTGTACAATCACTACTCAAAGGCAAGAATAGACAAAGAGAATGAGCAGAGAACTCATACCCAGGAATCTATGGTTAGCCCATAACCTTGAAAATCTTTTACATCAGTGTGCATGTATCAGTTACTGCAGTACAGGGACAATACGATGGCAATGAGATACCAGGCAGATGAAATGAGAAATGAGAGATACAAATGGTACAATGTTCTTTCTGATGGGTAAGTAGAATTTCCAGTGTGTGTGTGTGTGTGTGTGTGTGTGTGTGTGTATTACATTTACTTGATACATTTCTCTCTTGAGGAGTATCTGGGCTGATTCAGTAAGCATGGTTGTGCTGATACCTTTACTATATCCTGGTTTATAATCTTTCGGGTAAATGCCCGGGAGTAGAGTTGCTGGAAGTGGGTAGTCAAAAGAGGAGTGAAGTTGGAAAAGGTAGAAGATTGAATAGAAGAAAAGAGGGAAAATGCAGAGAGGAATCCAGTAAATATCCTACAAGATTAAGAAGAGTGAAGGAAGAAGTGTATAGGGGAGGGATGGGTGAGAATTTTGCAAGGGTTGGCATTGATCAAGGTATATTGTATGCATAAACTGCTTTATTTAATGATAACTGCTTGCTGCTTAAAATAATAATTAAAAAATCATGTCCCTAAAATGTTATGCAATTAGAAGCAAAGCATGAGAATCTGCTCAGATAATCTCTAGGGTCAATAAATCATTTTTGGTTAGGGTAAGTTTTAGAACAACACTAATGATACATATCATCTGAAAAAAATTAAATGATTTCCAGCTATTTAAAATAATCATTTTTGAAGATATGGCTCAAGTGGCAGAGTGCTACTTAGTGAGCAAAGCTGTCAGATAATGAATTCAAGTCTCAATCTCGAACAAAAGTAAAAACAATCAGTATAATTCAGGCAATTTCCTGGGCACTAGTAGCTCATGCATTAATCCTACCTTAAATCAGAAGGCAGAGATCTGGGGATTTCAGTTCAATGTCAGCTTAGATAGGAACGTCTGTGAGACTCTCATCTCCAAATCACTGTCAAAGAAAGCTGGAAGTGCACTCATGGCTCCAGTGGTAGAATGCTAGCCTACAGCTAAAAGCTCAGGGGCAGAACCCAAGCCTTGAGTTCAAGCCTTAGAATAGTGCATATACATACAAAAAGAAAGTAAGTCACTCAATTTCTCAACCTTCCATTTCCCTAATTCTAACTCTAATCTTGGACAGAACCCTAAGAGTAATCTTGATGATAATAGTAACCCAATCCTAAAATTAATGGAAAATACTCGAGTTTACACACATTCTAACAGATACTCATTGTCTTTGAAATAATTTGCAGTTTGCTTCCAAATCCTACAGATTCCCTGACTTGGACTCTGAAATCATTCCCTATTATGAATCATTAACCTTAAATCTTCATATCATGAAAACGATCACAGTTTCCACTGATCTTAACGGTTACTGAACTCCTATATCTCCAAAAAGAAGTTGCAGGTTTTTTTAAAAATCTAGTTTAGTACCTAACGTTAACTATATATATATACCTTACTAGTAACCTAACTCTAAATTTAACCCTATTCAAAAGTGAATAGAAAACTTAGGAAAACTCTGTAGTTTTTGTTAAATTTCAAACTTATTTTACTTGAAAACGTTAATAGAAAACTTTTACCGTAAAGCTTACTCTTCACTAAGCCTAAGTCTAACCTGAACTAGAACAGTAACCCTAACCCTAGAACTAATAGCCTTTGGATTCTAAAAGCCATACAAATACATTAGTTTTTATTCATCCTAACTTTGATTCAACTCATCTTTCTAAAAATAGATGGTAGTTTTACACAGTATCTTGCCATTTTTGTAACCTGAACCCTAACTGGAATATTCAGGCTAACCCTCACACTAATCATACCCTAATCTTAATATTATTAGCAGTTTCTTATTTCACATTGATCCTAATTCTAACTAGACATGTTATTCGAAGATTTACTTTCAGTTTGACCCTAAACTTTCCATTTCCCTAAGGCTAACTCTAACTCCAGCTGGAACTGAAACCTAACTTTCACTTTAATGATAGTCCAATTCTAAGTTTAAGAAAAAGACTCTAGTTTTTAATCATTCTAATGGATACTCCAGTTTGCAATCTGAAATGCGTTTTAATTTGTCCTAATTCCCACAAATTTTCTGACTCTACCTCAGAAGTTATCTTGTTTCCTAACATGAAGTATTATATTATTTGTCCTCAAATTCTCTTATCAGGAAAAATACTGTAGTTTCCAATGATCGTACCTTTTCCTGAACCCCTGTACCCTGAACAATTTCAGATTTACTTACCATCTAATCCATTACTTAACACTAACTCTCAAGCTAAACCTGGCTGGAAAACTCTCATTAATCATTACTAGAATGATCACTGAGAAATAAATATTATGATAATGCCCTAGTTACTATTCAATCTCACATTTTTGCTCCTAGTAGTTAGTGAAAACTGAAATGTTTTTTGGTAAGGCATGGGGCTTGAACTCTGGGCTTAGGAGCTATCCCTCTGCTCTTCAGCTCAAGGCGAGCCTTCTACTGCTTGAGCCACAGCTCCACTTCCAGGTTTGGGGGTGTTTAATTGGAGGTAAAGGGTTCTCATGCACTTTGCTGCCAAGGGTGGCATCCAACTGCAGTCCTCATATCTTAGTCTCCTGAGAGGATAAAATGACAAGCATTGAAAAGTATGTTTTGCTGGGTGCCAGTAGCTCATGGCTGTCATCCTAGGTACTCAGGAGGTGAGATCTGAGGATCATGGTTCAAAGCCAGACTGGGCAAGAAAGACCCTAAGACACTTATCTCCAACAAACCACCAGAAAACTGGAAGGGGTGCTGTGGCTCGAGTAGTAGAGTACTTGCCTTGAGCTGAAGAGCTCAGGGACAGCACTCAGGCAGAGCATTTAAACCCACAATCGAAAAAAAGAAAGAAAGTAAAACATTTTCACTGCAGAAATATGGAGAGGGTGCTGTGATTGAGAGACCAGGTGCTAGCCTCACTTTACAGACATTTCGAAGAACTCCCCAAGTTTGCGCCAGTTTGAAGCCACAGTAGAATGGATGGTGCCTTACCAAGAACTCAAGTAGTCGAGGCATATGGCAGGCAAGGAGTGAGCAAATGGGTGCAGGGGTGGGATTGTTGTGTCTGTATTTTCCCTAATGAAGGATGGATTTGGATGCTTGGTGTTAAAGTCTGAAGTAAAAGGTTACAAGAAATTTGTGGCCTAAGAAACATAGGCCCCATGGTTTCCCTTATTTGCAATATCTAGTATATGTATGAGTCAAGGGGAAAAGGTCAGATAATGTGATGTTAGGAAAATGAACCCTTAGATATGTATTTTAATGGTTTTTTCTTTCATGCATGTGTTTCTAAAGCATTTATAAGATTATTTCTTCATTGCTTTGTATGTCCCTCCCCCACAGTATAACCCCTGCTTTCACTATATTTGATGTCATTATAACTTGTGGAGGAGATGGGGAAAAACAAGTCGTTTAAGGATCCAGGTGGACCTGTTGCAACAATGAGAAGTACAAGTTGTCATGTCCATAACGAACTTTACAATGTCAGTGCGGGGGGTGGGGGGGGAGGGGGGAGAAGGATTGGGACTTGGGGTGAGGGGGGAGGCTGGGAAGGGATGTGAAGGGTAAACAATTAGGAGGCTGCAATTCTTGGTAAGAAATGTACGCATTATCCTGCCCATGTAATTGTAACCCCTTCTCTACAGTATGTTCACAAATAAAATAAAATAAATTAAAATAAAAAAAAAGAAATTTGTGGCCTAATGAATTGGGTTTCCTCTGGGTATATGAGATGGTTGAAGTCTGGCGCCTTCGGTGGCTCACAACTGTCATCCTAGCGACTCATAAAGCTAAGATATAAAGACCACGGTTCAAAGCCAGCTTGGGTAGGAAAGTTTGTGGGTCTTGATATCCAATGAGCCACCAGAAAACAGGAAAGGGCGCTGTGGCTCAAATTGTACAGTGCTCATCTTCAGTTGAAGAGCTGAAGGACAGCGCCCTGACCCAGAGTTCTAACCCCATGACCAATAATAAACAAAGAGGTTGGCTGAGTTTTTCACATTGCAGTGTGTACGGTAGGAAATTCCATGCTGGGTTATGAGACATTCTAGATATGAGAGGCTCAATATTGTGTCTACAGTTAGTCTGAGTATGATAGTGCCATCTTCTCACGGGTTTGATGTGATCCTAATAGAGTGAGTTCAGGGTTTGTTCTCAGGGACTGCTAAGGGCTTGGAATATCCGTGTGTGTGTGTGTGTGTGTGTGTGTGTGTGTGTGTGTGTGTGTGTGTGTGTGTGTGTGTGTGTGTAATTTTCCCTTGTCTTTTTCTGTCCCCTTCCTGGTTGCTGGTCTGCCTATTTCTGACCTCAGATGGTGCCCCTCCTTCACACAGACCTTGCCTTTAGCCCCCTATCAGGGTCTACAATGAGTCCTAAATTGCCACAGGCCTGTTTTCCAACTTTTCTCTGGGGCACAAGTCTGGCTGTCCCAATATTTGGCTGCCTCCAGGGGATTCTGGGTCAGCGATGCTAGCTGGCATAGGGTCTCCTCTGCCTGAAAGGGAGGGCCTCAGTCATGTGATGTCTTATCCTTTTCCTCAGCTGGGCCTCTGACTGCACATCCCTCTCAGCAGGCTGGCAGTGGAGTGGGGAATGGGGGATTGCTGGTGGCTCTGGCCACCTCGAGCTTGACAGCTCACTGAAAGCTTCCCAAGCAAGGAGGATATAGGGCTACATGGGAGGTGAGGCCAAGGTGGCTTGGAAGTATAGATCAATGTCTAGGAAATGTAAATGTACTTTATCACAGGACAGCCTATCTTACGGCCCCAGCTGGGCCTCTCAGGTCCTTCTAGACTATTCCAGATGCTCAGAATACAGAGGCACAGACTTTAGATTCCAGGGCCAGGGAACTGGGGGATGAGAGAATGGTATGGCCAATACCTAATTGTTTTGTGGTATTAGTGTTGACCTGGCTATGCACCCCCTTGTGTACTTTCACTTCTTAACCCAGTGTTGGCCACACACCGGCCACTTGTGGTAGTACTGTGGAAGTGGCAGGAGTGGAAGTGAGGTCTAGGATCACAAAATCAGGATTTATGGCCTTTGGGGGGGCAAAGGATGTCTTTTAAAAAAATCTTAGAGCTGGAACTAAGGGCCTAGGGAATGTCCCTGAACTTCCTTTGGTCAAAGCTAACATTCTACCACTTGAACCAGAGCTCACCTTTCAACTTTTTTTAGTAGTTTAGTGGAGATAAGAGTCTCATGGACTTTCTTGCCTGTTCTGGCTTCAAGCTGCCATCCTAAGATCTCAGCTCCTTGAGTAGCTAGGATTGCTGGTATAAGCCACTGGCATCTGTTAAGGATATTAGTGTGTGTGTGTGTGTGTGTGTGTGTGTGTGTGTTTACCGGGACATGAATTCAGAGCCTAGGTGCTACCCTTTACCATGTTATCACAAGGTTGGTGCTGTACCACTTGAACTACAGTAGCTCTGCTTCCTAGCTTTTTGGTGATTCATTGGACATAAGAGTGTGCCCAGGCTAGCTTTTAATTTTGACTGATCCTCAGGTCTCAGGCTTGAGTAGCTAGGATGACAGGCATGAGCCACCTGCGCCCAGTTGATAATGGCCTTTCTCCACAGTGGACTGGGATTTCCTGAAAACTTTCCTTATTTGTTCTGTGCCAGTACCGGGGCTTGAACTCAGGGTCTGTGTGGAGTACATGGGCAGCAAAGATGGCGCTGGGAGGGGGGTTGAGTGGGCAGAGCCTAACTTACTGTAGAGCACATGGCCAGCCAAGATGGCGCTGGGAGAGAGTAGAGTGGGCAGAGCCCAATTTACTGTAGTGCACATGGGCAGCCAAGATGGCGCTGGGAGAGAGTAGAGTGGGCAGAGCCCAATTGATCTTCCGATCAGTGCCTAACCAGCCTGTGAAGGCTCATGTGCATGATAGGGTGTGACCTTGACAGTGATTGATTCCTCTTCCTCCCTTGCCATGCCACCCACCCTTTTTGGTTTTAAAAAGGGCTGCTCTCTGTTAATAAAGGAGTTTTCTACCTGCTGGATTTGGCTCACCTCTGTGTCTGATTGTCTCCTGGGCTGAGGGAGGCTGGGGAATGGGCGAGGGCCGAACTTATCTTTCCTTGGACCCCGTCTGTCTTTCGTGGGTTTTACGAAGACCCAAGAGGTCTGGGCTCTGGTCTCTTAATTTTTCCCTCAAGGCTGGTACTCTACCACTTGAGCCACAGATCCATTTCTGGATTTTGGTAGTTTATTGGCCAGAAGAATGCCACTAACTTTCCTCCGGTGAGCTGGCTTTGACCAACGATCTTTGATCTCAGACTTCTGAATAGCTAGGATTTGCAGTGGTTGAGCCACTGGAGGGATTGGGTAGAAGATTTTCTTAAGCAAAAGTTCTTCCCTGCATTTGCCCTGACTCCTCCATGGTAAGGGGGCCTGAGGGTCAGGAGCTGTGAAAAATAGGCTTCCAGCCACAAAATTGGCTGGGGTCTTTGGTAAAAAGCCAAGCTAATCTTCCCCTGAGCCCCATTCTGGGACCCCACACTCTACCCTACCTGTGACTCAAGTACAAACCTTGACCTAGCCTTCAGTGTTCTGCTAGACTTGTCTGAGGCCACAGAACCTTCATTCTACCCACACCACCTGCTCTACACCACCCCTCAGGACCTTTGCGCATGCTCTGTACCTTCTGCTTGAGGCCCTCTGTTCCACATCTTAGAACTCCTGTGGAATTTTGGCACTGGTCATATCACCTCCTGGAGCAAGTCTTTCCTTCCCTTCTCTCACTTTTTTTTAATACTGAGTTGCTAGAGATCGAACTTGTGTAGGCTGACTGTCAAATGCTCTATCTTGGTGTGTGATTGTGTGTGTGTGTGTGTGTGTGTGTGTGTGTGTGTGTGTGTGTGTGTGTGTGTGTGTGCCAGTCCTGGGGTTTGAATTCATGGCATGGATGTTATCCCTGAGTTGTTATGCTCAAGGCTATCATTCTATTACTTGTACCACAGCTCTGTTTTTTTTTTTTTTTTTTGGTGTTTAATTGGATAAGAGTCTCATATAGACTTTCCTGCCAGCACAAGCTTACAGTTATTATCTTCAGATCTCAACTTCCTGAGTGCTATTATTACAGGGGTGAGCCACCAGCACCTGCCCTCTACCTCTTACCTATAACCTCGGCCCTCCTCTGAGTCCCAGAAGAGAATGTCTCACCAAGCTCACATTTTTTTTTTTTTTTTGCCAGTGTTGTGGCTTGAACTCAGGGTCTAGGCATGTCCCTGAGCTGCTTTTTCTCGAGGCTATGTTCTATCTCTTAAGCCACAGTGACACTTTTGGTTTTTTCTGTTTATGTGATACTGAGGAATCCAACCCAGGGCTTCATGCTTGCTTGGTAAGCACTCTACCACTTAGCCACATTCACAGCCCAAGGCTTACTTCTAACAGGAACTATGAGGGTGAGATTTATTGGCATACTCTTTTCAGCACAGAAATCGCTGGCCATTTCATATCTTTGCCAGGATTTGGGAGCAGAGTGAGACTCCGCAAGGAGGAATGATGAATGAGCGATAGCCACTAGACCCCAGAGATCTAGGCTCAAGTCCTACAGAGGGATATGTAATATGGAGCCAGAACCTTCCACAACTCCTACAGCCTAGGAAGATGTCCCAATTGGACATCTCAGCCAGAACTTAATGAACCCATTGCATACACCAGCCAAGGCAAACCTTCTGGGCTTCAGTTATTAAATGGCAGAGAAGGATGCTTTGTTGAAGCTACTGCCTCAGACTTAGTACTCTCTGAGGGCTTGTCCCAGCTTTCCCAGGTTGGGGGTCTGGTCATGGGCAACCTGCTGAATGCATATCATCCGTACATCATCCATATATAGACAGAGACATGGGGTTACTCCCTTCTTATTTTCTTTGGCAGGTCTCAGGTTGAAATATGAGACTAGGCCCTATCCCTGATCACCTCTTCCTGTCTCAAGAGTAGCACTCTGCCCTTGAGCCACAGCCCCAACCCATAGGTATATTTTCCTGTGATTTCTTAGAAATAAGAGTGTTGCAGACTTTCCTGCCCTGTCTGAATTCAAATTGGCATTCTCTCCATCTCAGCCTCCTGAGGAGCAAGGATTACATACAGGAGCCACTGACACCTGGCTTTCTTTTCTTCTTGTTTTTCTTTTTTTTAATTGTGACAATCTGAAATCTTCAATGTCATTCCAATTGTTTGCATTCGAAGTAAACTTCTGAGGCCTGGAGTTCGAATCCCAGGACTGCCACACACAAATGGAAGGAGATCATGACAAACTCATTCCTATTTACATGAATGCTAATATAATATTATAAAAGTAATTACATTTGCAGTTAATTCATGATTCCTTTTTAGAAAGCCACACAAAAATCATTGGATTTATATCTTCCCTTCTAGCACTATGTTATGATTCCCCTAATGGAAGGATATTGATTAATTTTTAATTAATGCTTTTATAAGTATTCAACCATGATACTTCATTAAATGGAGACATAACTTAATAACTAATTATTGGTAACTATATATATAAAATTTAATAATATCCTCACATTCTCTCTCTCTAAATATATATATATATATATATATATATATATACATCAATCTACACACACACACACACACACACACACACACACATGTATATAGGGCACTAATGTGGCTTGATAACAAGTAACAGGTCGTCAGAACTTCCTGGCAGCTCAGTTTGCCAGAGGTTGGTGTGCTAAGACTTTGACCCCATTTATGGATTGGACATTTTATACCGTGAATTGAAATCCCAGCATTGCCAAAAATTTATTCATGTAGTAAGCAGCCACTTTTCACACATTTTTTCCTGAAAAGAATGTCCTGGGTCTCAGTATGATGTATAATTCATATGCAAATTATCCTGTATGATAGGATGTAATAAATGAAATGTTATATGCGTAATAATACTAAATGACTAAGGGTAATAAACGTCATACTCACTAAACTCATGTGTGTAATTTTTACAGTGCTGGGGCTTCAATTCAGGCCCTGGGAATTGGTCTGAATTTCTTGTCTTCAAGGACAGTGAGCTTCCCTTTCACCCACAGTGCCACAGAGATACCAAGATGCTGAGTTCAAATCCAAAACAAAAGTTAAAATGAATAACTACACTGAATGCAATATGGAGCAAATATATGTATGTAAATATATATCATATACTTAAAATGTACACAAATAGGATGTTTTCTAGTGGTGGGGATCGATTTCAGGCCTAAGGAACAGACTTGAATTTCTTGACTTCAAAAAAGCAAGCTTCCCCTTCCTACACAGTGCAACAGAGTTACCCAGACCATGAGTTGCAATCCCAGTCCTGGCAGAAAAAAATGAGATCTCTATGCTATATGACAACCAATTCTTAGGTATTTCATTATTTCTCCCTTTAATGAATGTAATTTTTTAAACGCTTCATAAAGTATTGATTAAAATTAATCAGTATCGTAGAATATAATTGTATATAATTTTATTCTAGAATCATTCAAGAACTGCCCATTCAATCATGACATACATCACATTCTATTGGTATTTATATGGATAAAAATGAGTTATGATCTCCTGCCATTTGGAGGTGGCGGGACCAGGATTCAAATTGTGGGCTCCAGCATCCACCACTTGAATCCGAAGATAGGGAATTCACCAGTCTGTCCAAGAAAATCAGCAAGACCAATGATTAAGCAGGCACCAGTGGCTCTCAGAAGTGCTCCATGATACTGACAAAGCTGTGAAAGGAGATTCATGGTCAAAGTCACCCTAGTCTGGAAAGTACTTGAGACCCCTGTCCAACTTCAGTGTCAACAAAGCCAGAAGTAGAGCCATGTGGCTCCAGTGGTAGAGGGGTAGCTTTGAGGAAAAGCAGCTCATGGACTGTGCCTAGATCCTGAGTTCAATGTCCAGGACTGACTGGCAACAAACAGACATACACAACAATCTGTGCAGCCATCCGACTGTCTGTTGGTTGACACCACTAGTAGCATTTGAGTGGTAAGCAAGAATCTCAAGGCGAATTTCGAGTACAATAGGAAATTGATGACCTAGTCAGTGAGTGGGAGATTACAGGATTTCCCAGACAGAGCCTGGGAATGTGGCCAGCCCATCTTTCCCATCCCAGCGCTCAGATGTCTGATACAACAAGACTCTGAGACAGAGCTGTGGGCAACAAACTACTGCCAGAACACCAGCAGAAGAATCCTCCTGTCAGACCTTCAACATTCAAGAAAACAAAGAATACAAAAAAGAGAAGGATACCAAAGACAAACACTACTGGGAGGGTGATTCAATGCAGGGTCTTGCCAAAGGTGATGCCTACTCCAGGCCTCCCCTGCCTTTGGACACAGTCACAGCCATCACTGTCCAGAGTGTCAAGGGTCCCGATACCACCAAGAATCTGCAGAGGTGCTACCATCGTGTGGTGCCTTCCCTGTACTGCAGCAAAAGAAGAAACCAGGTGCTCTGTGCCAAGATCCAACCACTGAAGCAGGAAAAGACAGACCTGCAGGACTGATAAGAGAAAGAGAAGGAGAAGATAGCCCAAGTGCACAAAGCACCAAAAACAGAGCTAGACATCCACAAGCTACCCATACAGAGGTTGATTTCAGCAGAAAGTGATTTACAATCGGCACAAGCCCACATGCAGCTCATGGCATATGACAGAGAAATGGAGCACGAAGCTCTAACCACCTGCCTACAGGCCGCAGAGCAGCACATGAGGGAGCCGGAGATGGAGGCTTCTGTGGTTACTACTTACAGAAGGAGACTGAAATGATGTTTGAACAGCTGAATGATGTAACACTTCAGCTCAAGGAAAAACCCAGTAGCTTCTATGACCTGGAGCAAGTGAACACAGAGATTTAGGAGAAGCTGGAAGCACTCTGGACATAGAGGAGCAACAAGAAGAACAGAATCTGCAAGTTCCAACAAGTGCTGGACGGGTGTGATGTACTAAAGAGACTTCAGGACAACCTGAGCTGAATGGTGACCGCAGCAAATCTGGAGACAGACACCTTCTCGAAGAACCTGAGCATTGAGAGGTCCGCGCAGAAGGAGGAGCCCTGTTGGCTGACCGAGCAGGTAAACCAACTGACAGAGGAGGAGTGAGTATTGAGGTAGGTGTTGCACCTAGAGAATAACTGGGGGGACAGAGAAGGAAGCTAGCAGAGCCATGGCCCCCCGAGGGTCCATCTCGGGAGGAGCACCAACTGCAGGCCCACACCTACCGCATGCAGATGGGGTTGAAATACCTGGAGGAACAACTTCATATCTAGGTCCAGGAAAACCGGAGACTCCATCTCCAGATTGGGGAGCAGCAGGAGCAACTGGGAAGACTAGAGAAGAAAACCAAGGATCGGCAGGAGATCCCCACATCCAGAACTGCCCACAGCTGGTGCACTCAGGCTTGCAGTGCTCCATCCCTTTTTCCTGTAGACTGATGGGGATGATGACTCCCTATGTGACATTCTGAGTCCCAAAATCCTCAGCAGCCACCAGAACTAGGTGGCCAGGTGGGCTTCTCTAGGCCTCCATCTGCCTGGTGATGGAAGGGTAAACTGTGGGCCGAGTAGAGCAGAGGCTGCTGGGAGGAGGCCCAAATTCCAGGGACATCTAATGGCCCATTGGTGGCCAGAGAAGAGGCCCATGTTGTGTTTATCACAAAGCATAAATCGTTTCCAAAGGGAAAATAAAGCCTCCACAAAGATTTGTTCTTCCAGTTATCGGGCTTGAACTCAGGGCCTGGCCACTGTCCTTGAGCTCTATTTGATCAAGACTGGTGGTCTACAAGTTGAGCCCCACCTCCCCTTCCAGGTTTTCGTTGTGGAATTGAACCCAGGGCTTCAGGCTTGCTAGGTGACTATCTCTGAGCTACATTCTCATCTAGGATGATCCCCCACCCCTAAACCCATATGGCCAATCCTCAGATAAATAGGAATTAGGGGTTAGGATGAATATGAAGCACAAGACTGGCTCACGCGGAAATACTTCCCTGCCCCCTCATCTACACCCTTACTTAAAGTTTCTCTTTTAGTATTGAGGGATGAGAGAGGGAGAGGGGCGTCTGAGAGAAGAGTACCAAGAACAGTGGTCCCCTGAGTCCCACAGTCCCCCCAACACAAGTGGTCCTACAGATTCCCGTCTTACCTGATGCAATGTTTTGTCTACACTGTCCCCTACCCCTGCAAGGCTCAGAATGAAATAAATGTCAGCACTGGCCTCAGCCCACACCCACGGTAGAAGCTCCTAGTCCCAAACTGACTTCCACCACTGACTTCCCCGAGTTAGGCTGGACCCACCACTCACCATTGTGTCGGTGTCAATGATCTCATGGATGGATTTCAGGAAGAAGGTCTATGGCAAAGAGCAGAAGCAGCAGTGTAAGCATGGAGGAAGGAGCAGGGCAATTGGTCTGGGATCTTCCTCCTTGGAGCTTTCCTGTCAAGCCAGAGCCATCTTGACCCAAAGCACGGCCAAGGCCATGGGTTGGACAAGATAGAGGAGTATGGGATTAAAGGAGGTACTGCTTTATCTTGGTGCACTTGAAACTTCCAATATTTGGCCCATGCCAATCCCAAAGCCAACATGCTGTACCTTGTGCCTGAGGCTCTCTGTCCTGTTCCACATCTTAGAACTCCTGTGGAATTTTGGCACTGATTATATCACCTCCTAGAGCAAGATTTTCCTCCCTTCTCCCTCTTTTTTTTTTAAATATTGAGTTTCTGAGGTGGAAATTGTGCAAGCTGACTGTCAAATTCTCTATCTTGCTGTGTGTGTGTGTGTGTGTGTGTGTGTGCGCGCGCGCGCGCGCGTGTGTGTGCGTGTGCCAGTCCTAGGGTTTGAATTCAGGGCCTGGATGCTATCCCTGATCTTTTGTACTCACGACTAGCACTCTACTACTACAACCACAGCTGTACTTCTGGCTTTTTGGGAGTTTAATTGGAGAAAAGAGTATCATATAGACTTTCCGGCTTGTATTTGGGATCCTCAAATCCCAGCCTCATGAGTACCTAAGGTTAATGGGGTGAGGCAACAGCACCTGCCCTCTACCTGTTACCCATAACCTTGGCCCTCTTCTACGTCCCAGTAGAAAATGTCTTACCATGCTTACCTTTGTTTTGTTTTTTTTTTTGTTTTTGTTTTTGGCCAGTCTTGGAGCTTTACCTCAGGGTCTGGGCATGTTCCTTAGCTTCTTTTGCTCAAGGTTAGCACTTTTATTGCTTAAGCCACAATGCCACTTTTGGCTTTTTCTATTTCCGTGTTAGGGAGGAATCAAACTCAGGGCTTCATGTGTGCTAAGTAAGCACTCTACCAGTAAGCCACATTTGAAGCTGAAGGCTTACTTCTAAAAGGAGTTATGACGGTGGGATTTATTGGATTACCCCTTTTGGCACAGAAATTGCTGCTTATTTTCTATCTTCCCAGGATTTGGGACCAGCCTGAGACTCGGCAATGAGGAATGATGAATGAGTGATGGCCAGCAGGCCCCAGAGACCTAGGCTCACATCCTACAGAGGGATATAGGATATGGAGCCACAACCTTCGACAATTCCTACAGCCTAAGAATTGTGGTTTCCCGTGATAAGTGCCAGGACATAATTCACCTGTTGTACACACCAGTTGTACACACCAGCCCAGGCAAATGCTTCCTGGCTTCAGTTCTTAAACTGCACTGAAGGATGTTTGTTCAAGCTGCCTGCTCAGACTTAGTACTCTCTGAGGGCTTGTTCCAGTTTGTCAAGGTTGGGGGACTGGGCATGACAACCTGCTGAATGCCCATCATCCAGGCCATGTCCCTGAGCCCTTTGGCTCAAGGGTAGTGCTATGCAACTTGAGCCACAGGGCCACTCAGGGTTTTTTTTGTTGTTATTTTCTTTTCATTTCCTGTGATCTCTTAAGAACTATGAATATCGCAGTCTTTCCTACCCAGCTGAATTCAAATTGTCATCTCAGCCCCCTGAGGGGCTAGGATTATAGGCAAGAGCCACTGACACCTGGCTTCCTTTTCTTCTTGTTGTTCTTTTTTATCCTGACAATCTGAATTCTTCACGGTGTCATACCAATGGTTTACATTCGAAGTAAACTTCCCAGGCCTGGAATTCGAATGCTAGGATGGCCACCCACAAATAATGGGAGATCCTGACTAACTCATTCCTATTTATGTGAATGCTAATGGAATATTATAAAAGTAATAATTAAATTTGCACTTAATTCATGACTTTATTTTTGAATGCCACACAAAAATTATTGAATTTATATCTTCCATTCTAGCACCATGGTATGATTAAGGATCTTAACTGATTTTTTATTAATATTTTATAAGTATTAGATGATGATACTTCATTAAATGGATGCATAATTTAATAACACATTATTTGTAAAAATATATAATTTAATAGTATCCTCACATTCCCTCTGTCAGTATACTATATATATATATATATATATATATACACATATATATGCACACACACATATATATAGATATATCTATATATATAGATATATAAATATATATCTATATATATAGATATATATATGGCACTACTGTGGCTTGATCACAAGTACTCAGATCTTCCAGGCTAAGACTATGTCCCCATTGGTGGACTGGGCATTGTAGGCTGTGAGTTGAAATCCCTGCATGGCCAATAATGTATTCATGGAGTAAGAAGCCATTTTTTTCCTTCTCTGTGAAAGTCCTGGGTCTCAGTATACGTGATATGATGTAATAAAATAAATGTTTTATGTGTAATTATACTAAATAAATAAGGTAATAAAAGTCATATGGAATAAACCCATGTATGTAAATCGATCTCATATATTAGTATTATTTTTTCCAGTACTCGGATTTCAATTCAGGCCCTTGGAACTTTTCTGAAGTTCTTGTCTTCAAGGACGGTGATCTTCCCCTTCACCCACAGTGCCACAGAGTTACCCAGACCCTGATTTTAAATGCCAGGCCTGCCAGTAAAATGGTGCAAATTCCAAGCCAGGGCCTTATCATCATCATCATCATCATCATCATCATCATCATCATCATTATTATTATTATTGTTATCATTATAATTATTATTTCTTTTTAGTCCAAGCACCAGGCTTGAACTCAAATCTTGGCATTTCTTCCAAAGTTGATCCTGGAATCCTAGGTGCTGAGTTCAGATCTCAGGGCTGGCAAAAAAAAAATAAAAAGGAAAAGGATAAAACTGAGAAGTTCAATCAGATGGTTTTACTTTTTTTTTTCCTTTGTATAGTACCATCCTGGGTCTAAATAACAATGCCTAGACAACGTACATGACCTTACATTGCTGATGTTTGGCGGGCTATTAGGGAAGCCAAGCCGAAATCAGCAACTTAGGCCTGAAGGTTGAATCCGGGGATTCCCACTAATGAATGTCTGGCAGGAGATTCTAAGAAACGCTTTCTAGGGCTGGGAAGGTGGCTCAGTGGTAGAGCACTTGCCTTGAATGCGAGAGGACCTGGGTTCGATTCCTCAGCACCACATAAGCAAAAAGAAAAAAGGCGCAAGTGGTGCTGTGGCTCAAGTGGTAGAGCGCTAGCCTTGAGCTGAAGAGCTGAGAGACAGCGATAAGGCCCAGAGTTCAGGCCCCACAACCGGACCCCCAAAAAAAAAAATTAAAAAAATTAAAATTAAAATTAAAGAAGAAACGCTTTCCAATGGACATCTGTAAAAATGGAATGTTGTAAAAGTAACAATTACATTAGTAGTTAGTGTACGATTATATTATAAAATTATACACAACAATTATACTACATTGACTAACTTTCAATTAATACATTATTATGCATTCAATCATGATACTTAAAAAGGAAGGAATAATTTAATTGTCAATATTTATATTCAATTTCATAATTTACAGACATCTCTCGTTAAATATATCTACATCTATCTATCTATCTATCTGTCTGTCTATCTACCAATCTACACATTTATCTGTTTATACACTTGTCACTACTGAGGCTCAGTGGTAGAGTCCTCGCCTAGTAAGTACGAAGCCCTTGGTTCGATTCCTCACTACCATTTACATAGAGAAATCCACAAGTTGTGCTGCAGCTCAAACATTCGAGCACTAGCTTTGAGCATAAAGGCTTAGGGACTGTGTGTAGATCCTTACTCAAGACCCAGGACTGGCACCAAACCAAAAAAAAAGGAAAAGATAGAATGATCTGACTGCAACTATATAAGGATAGGGCTGTAAATACCTCATCAGAGAGCAAGCTGGGGGTCTAGTGCTGACATTTACCATCTAACCTGAATTAGCCAGAGGTAAACCGCTGGAACCCAGTGCCAGGGACTAGATGCTGCTGGCTTGCTCACCCTGTCATCCAAGATACTCGGGAGCTGATATCTGACACTGGTGGGTTTAAAACCCAGCCCTAACAGGAAGTGTGCGAAACTCTGAGCTATGGCTTAAAGTGGTAGAGTTCTAGTCTGATCAAAAGACCTTAGAACAGTACGCCCAACATTTCAGTGCAATCCCCGTGGCTGACTCCCCCCCAAAAAAACCTCACCACTCTAAAATCTAAATTTGGATTGTATGTGGCGTGTTTCTGAAAGAATGGTGATACTGATGAAAGCACCCTAATTCTAATGATATTATGTGGGTTACAGTTATGTGATGAGTCTTTCATGAGTTGTTGTGTGCTGAGTCCTTCATGGGGTGCATTTTTTCATCTGGTTCTTGTAAGAGGTCCACAAGTAAGATTATTGTGCAGATGAGAAACTTGTGGCTCAGATATGTCCTCATGTCAGGGCCAAAATTATGTATGTACCTAACTCTAGTGAGTTGTCTCCTGCACACAATTGTTTTGTTTTTTGTTTCTTGATCATGAACCTTGAACTCAGGGCCTAGCTACTGACACTTACCAGTGGGGATCATGGGTAGCGCTCTACCACATGGAGCCAAGGACCCCCTTGCAACAGACTGTTACAGTCTAGGCGTGTAGTAGCTGAGCTCTGTCATCCTGCCTACTCAGGAAGCTGAGATCTGACGATCTGGGTTCAAAACTATCCCAGACACAAAAGGTCCCATGAGACTATGATCTCCTATTCACCACTTAGAAACTTGAAGTGGAAGCTAGTTGCTGCTGAATTGTGCCTGTCATCCTAGGTACTCAGGACACTGAGAGCTGAGGATCACGGTCCAAGGTCCAAAGCCAGCCTGGGCAGGAAATTGCTTGAGACGCTTCTCTCCAGTGACCCACCAAGAATCTCAAGGGGTGCTGTTGCTCAAGTGGTAGAGTGATTGGCTTCAGCTAAAGAGCTCAAGGACAACACCTAGGTCTAGACTTAAATACCTCCAACTTCCAACAAAAGAAAGAAAGAAATCTAAAGTAGAGTGCTGGGAATGTGTCTTAGGAGTACAGTGCTTTGCATGTATGCATCCCTGGGTTGGATTCCTTAGTACTACATCACTAGGAAAAAGCCTGGAATGGCTGTGTGCCTCAAGTGGTAGAGTGCTATCCTTGTACAGGAGAAACTCAGGTACAGTATTCAGGTCCTGAGTTGAAGCTCCAGGACAAGTATATGAACACACATACATGCACAAACACATACACACACAGATACCAGAAGTGAAGCTGTGACAACAAATGATAAAGAACTGAACTTCTGCTCTGAGCTCATGGTCAGTATCCAGGTCCTGTGTTCAACCCTGAAACACAGCTACCCAGGGCCCAACTAGGAGAGGTCAAAATTTCAAAATCTGTTGAGTTTCACCAGCCCTAGATGACAGGAAGCATAGTGATATTACATATGTGCTTTGATTTAGCAAGCTTTTGGAAACCCAGGGAGGCATCATTGCCAATAATGAATCATTTCATTAGGTTCCGCTCCCTAGTTGTCTGCCAGAACGACCCTTGAATTAATTGTAGCAGGTTATTTCAACTGGAACATAGTCTAACAAAGACAGGATAAGTGCAGGGAACTTGGCCATGGGAGCTGCACAAATGAAGTCTTCCTGTCACAACAGAGCTCTCGGCAGAGAGATAGCTTAAGGTACATAGAGGCCTTTTTCTCCTGGCCTTCAGAGCCTACCCAAACTCCTCACTAATTGGCCTAGAAGGAGTTTTTTTTTTTATCACTCAGCTGTACAGCAGTGAGGCCTGTTCCAACAATGAGGAAGACTTCTTCCAGCAGTCCCCGATGTGGAGAAAACCTCAGGCTACAATGGGCACTGTGAGAGGAGCCCCGGAACATGCACTGTCTTGAAAACTCTCTCTGTTCTATGAAATCATTCTATTCAAAGCAAATTTCCAAGCTGGATACCTTTCATCATAGGAACTCTAGACCTTCATCAGTAGAAATACATTCATACATACATGGGGAGACATGTTGTTACTGGCTTTTTTTTTATTGGCTGGTCCGGGGATTTTACTATGAGCCTAGGCAATGTTCCTGAGGTACTTCTGCTCAAGGGTAGCGCTCTGCCCTTGAGTCAGAGCTCCGTTCATGGGAATTTTTTATTCCTCTAATCCCTCAGAAATAAAAGTGTGGTGGAATTTCCTGTCCTGGCTGAATTCAAACTGGCATTCTCTACCTCTTAGCCTCCTGAAGAGCTAGGATTACAGGTAGGATCCACAGACAATTGGCTTTCTTTTCTTCTCATTCTTTTCTTTCATCCTGACAATTTGAAATCTTCACAGTGCAATTCCAATGGTTTGCATTTCGAAGTAAAATACCCAGGTTTGGAATTGAAGTGCCAGTACCGCCATCTACAAATGGAGGGAGATCTTGAGAAAATCATTCCTATCCATGGGAATGCCTAATGGAATGTTATAAAAGTAATAATTAAATTTGCAGTTAGTTCATGACTCTCTTATAGAATGCCACACAAAAAGTATTGGATAATGTCTTCCATTCTAGCACCATGGTATGATTCTCCCAATTAAGGAATACTGACTACTTTTACATTAATGCTTTAGTAAGTATTCAACCATGTTACATCATTTCATTAAAAGGAGGCATAATTTAAGAACTAATAGTTCATAATATATATATAATTTAATATCCTCACATTCTCTCTATATACATAACAAACTTCACATCTATCTATCTATCTATCTATCTATCTATCTATCTATCTATCTATCTATCTATCTATCTATCTATCTATCTATCTGTCTGTCTGTCTGTCTGTCTGTCTGTCTGTCTGTCTGTCTGTCTGTCTGTCTGTCTGTCTGTCTGTCTGTCTATCAATCTATATATCTATCTATCCGCCACTACTATTGCTTGATCACAGGTCCTCAGAAATGGCTTGCAGTTCAGTTTGCCAAAGGCTTATTTTTCACAACTGACCCATTCATGATTTGTGCATTGTGGGCTGTGATTTCAAATCCCAGCATGGCCAAAAGTTTATATGTAGAGTCAGAAGCCAATTTTGACCCATTTTTTTCCTTCTCTGTGAAAGTCCTGGTTCTCTGTGTGATGCATAATCTATATGGAAATAAGTCCATGTCATAAGATGTAATAAATGAAATAAATGTTATATATGTAATACTACTAAATAAAATAAATAAAAAATAAATAAAGGATTATTTCCAGTGCTGGGGCTTGAATTCAGGCCCTGGAAACCTGTCTGAAATTCTTGTCTTCAACGATGGTGTTTTTCCCCTCCCCAGCAGTGTCAGAGAGTTAATCAGACCCTGAGTTGAAATCTCAGGCCTGTCAGAAAAATGGTTCAAATTTCAAGCCACCGTCTTAAATTTTTTTTGACCAGGAACATGCACTGTCTTGAAAGCACTCTCTGTGCTATGACATCATTCAATTCAAAGCAAATTTACTGGGTGCTATTCTTCATAACGACTATGATGTTCACTGATAGAAATACATGCATATATACACAGACACATGCAGTTACTGGCTCTTTTTCTTTTAGTGCAGATCCTGAGGCTTGAACTATGAGCCTAGAAATTGTCTGTGAGCTCCATTTACACAAGGAAGCACTTTATTGTGCCTTAATCCATGATACTTCATTAAATAGAGGCATAATTCAATACCTAATAATTATTAGTAATATATTACATGTAATTTAATAATATATAGACATCTCACATTCTATAATATTTTTATATTTAAATGTACACTGGAATATACATATACATCTCTCTCTTTCTCTCACTATATATATTTATTTACATATATTTGCAGTAAATTGCACATCTATCTATTTATATATTGGCCAATCCTGGGGCTAGAACTCAGGTCCTGGGAACTGCCTGGCATTGAATTTGTTTGAGGCTGCTGTGCTTAAACTACCCCTTGATGAATTAGACATTCCAGGCCCTGAGTTCAAATCCCAGGAGTGCCGAAGTCAATAGGGGAGTAAGAAGCCAATGTTGACCTGATTTCCTTTCTGTGGAAATATTGTGTCCTAGATACAATATGTAATATTTATGCAAATACATGTGTATGATATATATTATACATGTACATAAATATTATTTTTTTGCCATTTCTAGGGCTGGAATTCACACACTGGGAAATGCTCCGGATTTTTCTTTCCTCTAGGAGGTTAGCTTTCACTTCACCCAGAACACAATACTGTTACCCAGTCCCTGAGTTCAAATTCCAGGTATGGCAGATAAAATGGCCTAAACTCCTAGCCAGGACCTTAACTTTTTTGGGAGGGCAGGCACGGGGCTTGAACTCAGGTCGCCACAACTCTGCCTTAGCCTTTATTATCCTAGGCTAGGGTGCAGCTTTTAAACCCACAGATGATCCAGGGATCCTACAACCCGAGTTCAACTCCCAGCTCTGGCAAAAAGATAAACCAACCAAGATGGAGGAGGCTAAACCAGGAAGTTTTAGACAACAGTTTTACCTTTGTTTCCTTTGCACTGTGACCATCCTGACTCTCAATGACTCAGCTTGAAAATTGTACATGTCCTTGCATGGCCGAAGTCTGGTGGGCTGTCAGTGAAGCCTGAGCCCAACGAAGACACCTACGCCCTGAGATTGATCCTGGGACTTTCACCTACTCGTTCCTGTTTATAGGAACAATAATAGAATCTTTGTAATGTACCAATTGAACAACTAATTAGCTAGTCATTGTAGTATAAGATTGTACGCAATAAATATAGGTCATTGATTAATTTAATTAATACTTTATTAAGTCTCCCACCGAGATTAATTAATGGAGGCATAATTTTAGACCAAATAATTCATAGTAATAGAATATATAAAAATAAGATATAGGTCATCATTCTTTATACAGAGTTATACACTAGAATCTACATAAATGTCTATTTGTCTCTCTATATAAATTTATTTATAGATTCATATACATATGTAAATGCACACACACGCTGCAATCTACACATCTATCTGTTTATATATTGGCCACTTCTAGGGCTTCATCTCAGGTCCTCAAATTTGCCCGACAACTTCACTTGCGTCAGAGTGGTGTGCTAACATTGACCCATTCATGAAGTGGGCCTTCTAGGCCCAGAGTTCAAATCACAGAACTGTCAAAAACTTAATCCTGGTGGAAGAAGACTATTGTCCCACTAGTTTTCCTTATAAGTGAATGTCCTGGGTCTCAGGAATGATGTATAATACATAGGCAAATCTATGTTCTGTGTAATAGGATGTAAAAAATATCATACTTGTATTCATACTCTCTAAAATATATAATGAATAAATAAAAAACAAAATAAAATGAATAACTACACTAACTGCATTATGCAGTAAACATGTGTATTTAAATATAAATCTTGTATGTAAAATGTATACAAATATTATTTTTACGAATGCTAGGAACAAGCCTGTCTTTCTTGTCTTCCAGCACTGTGAGCTTTCCCTTCCCCCACAGGAATGCAGATTTACCCACACCCTGAGTTCAAATCCCAGGCCTGGCAGAAAAAATAGGCATGAATACAATGCCAAGTAGCCTAATAATTGTTTAAATATTTTAATGTATATGTACGTATGCATGTATGTATTATGTATTTTTATTTTGTCAAGCACAGGGCTTGAACTCAGGGCATAGCAACTCTGCCTCAGCTTTCATCACTCTAGGCTGGGTTGCAGCCACTGGAACCACAGGCGAACCTAGGTTCCTGGGCCTCAAAGGCTGACAGGAAAAATAAATAAATAAAACGACACAGGAAAAAAAAAAAAAAAACAGTAACTTCCACATGGCTGCCGGTTTTACATTTGTTTTCTTTTCAAGGTGACCATCTTGGGTCTAAATGACAGGGCTGAAAAATGTTGGTAATCTGGCATTGCTGAAGGCTGTCGTTCTTCCAGAGAAGCCATGGGCCAACACGACAACATAGGCCCTGTGTTCGAAGCCAGGTCCTGACCCCTACCAATGGAGGGAAATCCTAATTGTCTCGTTCCTATTCATAGGAATACTGATGGAAAGTTACGAAGGTCAAGGTTGAATTACTTGCTCCTGAATGATACTAGCATAAAATTAGAGAGTGATTTTAGGAGGCCGATGGATTTTAATGAATATTTTTGACACATTAAAAGAAAACTATTAATTACATGGACACAATAGTTTCAGGACAGTGGTTGATATAATGAATAATTCATTAAGGATGAAAACAGTAATATTAATTACATGGAGGCATAATAAATACCCAAGAATTGGTAGGAATGTAGCCTATATAACTAAACAATGTATAGACATCTCTGGCACTCTATAAAGATCTATATTTATTTGTATACTACAATCTGAATGTCCATCTGTTCTTGTTTTGTCAACCCCTGGGGCTAAATCTCAGGTGCTGGGAACTGCTTGTTGGATCCATATACCACAGGCTGGCATGTTGACACTCACCCATTCATGAATTGGGCCTTGTAGTCTGTGAGTTCAGATGCCAGCACTAACAAAAATTGAATCATGCAATAAGACACAGGGTGACACATGTTTTCTTTTTCTGTGGAAGTCCTGGGTGTCAGGTGTGAAGTTTCATACATAGGCAATTCTATAACCTATGTAATAAATGTAGTAAATATTCCATGTGTTATAGCAGTCAATAAAATAAATGCTAAATGAATAAAAAAATAAAATGAATAACTACACTAAGCACAATTTGGAGTCAACATACGGGCTCAATCTCAGGGCCTGGGCACTGCCTGGCAGCTGAATTGGCTAGTGGCTGCTTTGCTGGCAGTCACCCATTCATGAACTGAGCCTTCTTTGCCCTGAGTTTAGATCCCAGCACTCCCAATAATGTAATCTTGGAGTGAGAAACCGAGCATGACACATGTTTTCCTTTTCTGTGAAAATGCTCGGTGTCAGGTAGGATGTATAATTTGGGTGCAAATCTATATACTACGTAATAGGATGTAATAAAGGTAAAAAACATCATAGGTAGAAGAATTACCACTACAGTAAATGATAAACAGATTGAATTAGTAATGAATCATTCTAGGATAAAATTAGATGAAATAAGTGTAGGATGTGCACTAAGTTTAATTAATATTTTATTAAGCATTAACAGAATAAAAATTACATGGAGACATAACTAATAATTGGGAGTAACACATGATGCATAATTTAACAATATATAGACGTTGGTCTCATTCTATGAAATATCTAATTATATGTACGGCTATATGTACATACATGATAAACAATTATGGGATATTGAGTAATTATTAAGTAATGCTTTATTAATTGTTAACTGCGAAACATCATTAAATGGAGACATAATTTAATACCTAAGCATTGGTAGCAATATTATCTATACTTAAATAATATGCAGAAATCACTTTGTGTGTACAAAATATTTATATACAGCAATCGCTATCTATTTATACCTCATTCACTTCTGAGGCTCGGTGGTTGAGTGCGCTCATAGTAAGCACGAAGCCCTGGGTTCAATTCCTCAGTACCACAAAACAGAAAACTCAGAAGTTCTCCTGTCTTTCAATCAATGAAGTGCTAGCCTTGAGCACAAACGTTTAGCGACAGTGTCTAAGCTCTTACTCAAGCCCTAAGTCTGATGCCAAAAAAGGTAGGACATTCTAACTGCACTTATAGAAGGACAGAACTTCAAATACCTCATTAGAGATCAAGCTAGGAGTCTGGTGCTGACAGATGCCACCTAACCTGACTTAGCCATATGTAAACCACTGCAACCCAGCTCCACGGGTTTCCCATGTCATTGTGGCTTATTCCCGTCATCCTAGCTACTCAGGGGCTTTAAAACCCAGTCCTGGCAGGAAGTATGGGAGACACCTCAAAATGTGGCTCCAAGTGGTAGAGCTTTGAGTTCAAGCCACATGGCTAACACCCCTTCCCCAGAAAAACACCCCACTAAACCATTAGATTTGAACTTGTATGGTTTGTAAATTTTCCTCAAAGAATGGTGATACTGATGAAAGCACCCTAATTCTAATGACAGCTTGTGGAATGGAGCTATGTGCTGAGTCCTACTTAGGGTGCTCAGTTCTGAGTCGTACACAGGGTGCTATGTGCTGAGTCTTTCACAGGATGCAGTGTGCTGAGTCCTGCATTGGGTGCTGGGTGCTGAATCTTTCATAGGATGTTGTGTGCTGAGTGGTGCAAAGAGTGTCATGTGCTATGTCCTTAACCGGGTGCATTCTTACATCTTGTCTATGTAAGAGCTCCACAACTTAGATGATTAAACAAACAAGAATATTGAGGCTCAGATAGGTCCCCATGTCAGGGAAAAAATTATGTATTACTGAAGACTCGTGAGTTGTCTACAGCAGACAATGGTTTGGTTTGGTTTTTTCTTGGTCATGAACCTTGAACTCGGGGCTGAGGCACTGACCCTTATCTCTTGGGCTCATGGCTAGCACTCCACCACATGGAGCCATGGACCCCCTTGCAGCAGAGGCCATGGCCAAGGGGTCAATAGCTGAAGTCTGTCATCCTGCCTTCTCAGGAAGCTAAGTTCTAGAAATCTGGACTCCAAACTATCTCAGTCACAAAAGGTACCATGAGACTATTATCTCCAATTCACTACTAAGAACCTGAAGGGGTAGCTGGGTGCTTGAGCTTATTTCAGTTATCCTACCTACTCAGCAGGATGAGATCTGAGGATCATGGGTCAAAGCTAGCCTGGGCAGGAAAGCCCATGAGAAACTTAGCTCCAATGAACCACCAGAAAACTGGAAGTAGCTCTGTGGCTCAAGTGGTAGAGCACAAGACTTGAGCTGAAGAGGTCAGGGACAGCACCCATGCCAAGACGTAAACTCCTGCCACTGACAACAACAACAATAAAAAAAAGACAGAAATAAACTAACAAAGCTGAAGTAGAGGGCTGGGAATGTACCTTAGTGGTAGAATGCTTTGCATGTATGAAATTGTGGGCTTCACTTCTCAGGACCTAACTAGGACAATGCCTAAAGTGGCTCTGTGGCTCAAGTGGGAGAGGGATATCATCCTACAAGAGAAAGTAGGTACAGTGCTCAGGTCTTGAGGTCAAGCTTGAGGACTCATGCATGCACACACACCATGCACACAAACACGTGGTGTGCATAAACCCACACACACACATACACTCACAGAGCAGAAGTGATGTTGTTACACAAAATGGTAAAGCACTGGGCTTCTGCACTGAGCTCATGGTCAGCACCCAGACCCTGTGTTCAACCCCAAAACCTATCCACCCTGGGCCCAACTAGGAGAAGTCAAAGGTTTCAAAACCTGATGAGCTTCACCAGTCCTAGATGACAGGAAGCTTTGTGATATCCAATATGTGCTTGGATTTCCCAAGCTTCTGGAAACATAGGAGAGGCACCACAGGCCCAAAATTGCCTGCAATGAATCATTTCATTATGATCAGTGCCCTAGTTGTCTGCCTGAAGGACTCCTGATTTATATTGAGCTCTGTAACTGAACAACAGAATATAGTCTCACAAAGGCAGGATAAGAGCACAGAACTTGGCCTGCCATGGGAGGTGGCACAAATGAAGGTCTCCTGTTGAAACAGAGCATTGGGGAGAGAGATAGCTAAGGGTACAAAGAGGCCTTTTTCTCCTGACCTTCAGAGTCCGCCCACACATCCTCACTAACTGGCCCAGATGGAGTTGTTTGTTACCCAACTCTACAGGAGTGAGGGCTTTTGTGTGCCTGTCCAGGCAATGAGAGAGACTTCCTCCAGCAGGCCTGTGATGCAGAGAAAACCTCATGTTACACTGTGAACAGTGAGGGGAGTCGCGGAACATGCACTATCTTGAAAGAAGTCTCTCTATTATGAACTCATTGTACTGAATACAAATTTCCTACGTTGGTGCCATTCATCATAGCTACTCGGGAATTTCACCTATAAGAATACAATACATAGACAAAGACATGGAAGTACAGGCTCTCTTTGAGGGGGCTGGTACTGGGGTGGAAATATGAGCCTATGCATGGTACCTGAGCTCCTTTTGCTCAAAGGTACTGCATTAAGCTTGAGTCACAACCCCACTTCTGGGTATTTCTGTGATGTCTTAGAAATAACTCTGTCATGGACTTTCCTACAATGGCTGGATTCAAACTAAGTTTCTCTACATCTCAGCTTCCTGAGGACCTGGGTTTACAGACAGCAGCCACTGGCACCTTATTTCTTCGCTTCTTCATTTTTTAATCTGGACAATCTGACTTCTTAACAGGGACATTCCCAAGGATTTAACTTATAAGTAAACTACCCAATGTTCTTTATAGCTGCTTTCCTTGAGAATGATTTTCTCTCCTCATCTTCCCCTCTGGTCACAGGTTTAGGCCAAAAGTGAGAAATGAGTGTCACAGGATTTGGGAGCAAATATCCACAGTACATGCCAGTTCTGTCACTTTGCATTGAGCTGCTGTGAATTTACTGTCTCAGGATATGAGGACCGAAAGCTGTAGCGATCCTCATAGAGTCTGCATTTCTCCTTTTGCTATAAAATGATCTAATAATTATGAGTGTTTTGTGTCTCCAACGTTAAGTGTCTAGAACACACTAATAGCATCTTCATGTGTAGGGTTAAAGTTTTGAGGCAGTGACCGCTTGTTGCTTGTTTCTAGCAGAGCAACACGTGGTTGTAATCCAAACACTTGGTTGGTTGTGTGCCTTTATAAAGCCTGAAAGCTTTAGCTCTGGGTTCTCCTCCTAGGCTCCGCTGTGTTGGAGTGTAGAATGAGATCTGAGCTTCAGTCCGTTTAAATAAAACCTTAAAACAGCTGTAAAGTCTGACTCTCGATGGTCTTCTGGGTGGGGATCCTGCGACCTGGGTATAACATATTAGTGGGGGCTCATCCGGGATCCCCCCAAAGACCCCCGAGATCTCAGACTCCAAAGGTAGAACAGAGCTGTCATTGTTAATTTGTCTTGTCCTATCATTTGTCTGTTTTACTTTCGTATTCCTTTGTGAGGATGGCCACTCTGATTCATAAAGGGTTGTTGAAGCAGACACGCTTGCACCACAACCCTGGAGGAACTGGGAGACGTCCAAGATCCTCTTGTGGGGTAGGGGTTCTTGGAACCCCGCCATGTGAATTGGGGGGTGGGGATCGATTCAGTGTTGGGCCGGAACTGACCAAGAAGGCCTCCTAACAGAGGCCCAACTCGCCCACTGTGGCTCTGCAACTTCTGCTGTGTGGCCTGGGTGTGGAACCACACCGTGACTGTAGTCAGTGGACCAATTTGGGAGATCTTCACTTTGTAAGGTTTTTTTTTGTAACTGTAAGGTGTGTTTTGTTTGCACTGTTTATTGTTTTTTGGACTGTATGTCTTCGGGACTGGAACCCATAGGCACCACTCCATCTAGCGCCCTAGACTTACGAAAAGAAACTGAGACAGAGGAAAAGAAAAGGTACGCCCGGTTTTTCAGGGAGATAACTTGGAAGAAGAAATGTTTCCTCCCCCATACTCTCCTTTCCAGGTTCCTTTGGCAGAACCTGAGAATGATCAAGAGGAGGAGGGAGCTATAGAACACTTGGCACCTGCCCTTATAGTTTCTGAGGGGCCAATCACTCGATGATGCCATGGGATCAACCCCCCTTCTAATGCAGCTGTTTTTCCCATACATGCCATAGGTGCTGTGGATGCGGATGGTCAACAGCCACTCCAATATTGGTGATTTTCTACCAGTAATCTATAAAATTGGCACACCCAAAATGCCCCCTTTTCTAAGAAACCCAGGATTTAATTTGTTTGCTTGAAAGTATTCTCTTTACACATCAGCCCACTTGGGATGATTTTAGTCAGCTTTTACAGGTCCTTTTTACCACCGACGATAGAGACTATCCAAGAGGCAGCCTGGAAACATATCCCTGGCCCCACAGGAGCACCAATCCTGGATCCTGCCCTGATCACTGCCTATTTTCCTGAGATCTGGCCAACATGAGACAACAATACAGTTGAAAGTAGGGAGCCATTCCTCATCTATCACCGGGCTCTTTTGGCATGTCTCAAGGCGGTGGCTTGCCAAACTAGTAATATGGCCAAAGTTTTTGATGATAGACAGGGAGGAAGTGAAAGTCCGGCAGCATATCTTGAGCGGCTCATAAAAGCTTTTAGTCAATATACCTGTATGATCTTGAAACCCAGGAGTTGGCTTAGATGATTATGTTTGCCTATATAAATCAAGCTGCACCAGACATAAAGTGAAAGTTGCAGGCTCTAGACAGACTTGGTAAAAAGTCTATTAGGGATATAGTAGCTGCAGCAGAAAAGGTTTACAATAAGAGAGAGACAGCAGCAAAGACAGGAAAGGAAGGACAGAGAACGTGAAATTGACTGTGAAAGGAGCGACCAGGCCAAAGAAAAGAGGCCAGACTGGTTGTTCCGGCCACTATCACATGCCAAGCATACCTGGTTCACAGATGGCAGCAGTTTCATTTGAGATGGAAAAAGGTATGCTGGTGCAGCAGTCACCTTTGACATTGAGATACTGTGGGCAGAAGCACTCCTCCAGGGAATGTCTGCACAAAAAGAAGAACTAGAGGCACTAACAAAAGCCCTACAGATGGGAAAAGGGAAGAGACTAAACATTTACATGGACAGTCAGTATGTTTTTGCCACTGTGTATGTCCATGAAGCCATTTACCAAGAGAGGGGGCTGTTGACAGCTGAGGGAAAGGCTATTATAAACGAACAAGAAATTTTAAGCCTCGTCTGGGCCTTATGGGAACCAGTAAATATTGCCATTATGCACTGTCCTGGCCATCAAAGGTAACTGATTCAAAAACCAAAGGAAATAACTTGGCTGATCAGGCAGCTAAGGAGGTGGACCTCAGCCCAGAGCAGAAGTCGACCCAGGGTCACAAGCTTTGCCTCCTGAGCCTCAGTACTCCCAAGAAGACTTGGAGTGGATAAAGAAAATTTCCATGGCCTATAAACCCCCAAACAGAGAAAGAAATAAAGACTGGTGGAAAACTGGTGGGGGAAACTTATCTTGCCTCAAAGATTAGGCAAGGGAATTCTTATGAGAATCCATCTGGTCTCTCACATGGGAACCTGAAGAATGAACGACTTGCTGACACTCAGAAATAAAAATCAGGCAAGGAAATCAACTCATTGAGGACATTGTCAGCTCACCAATGCCCCTATTCAACTGGTTACAATAGGAGCTCACCTCCATGGAGATAGGCCAGGTGTGTATTGGGAAGTAGACTTCACAGAAATTAAAACTGGAAAATTTGGATATAAATATTTGCTAGTTTTTGTAGACACCTTGTCAGGATAGGTTAAAGCCTACCCAACAAAGCATGAGACTGCGAATGTCATATTGAAGAAGATCCTGGAAGAAATCCTACCCAGGTATGGCTTCCCATCCACCATCTGGTAGGACAATGGACCGGCCTTCAACTCAAAAGTAAGTCAGGTAATAGCCGCCGCACTGGGGATGGATTGGAAATTGCACTGTGCTTATCGACCCCAGAGTTCAGGGCAGGTAGAAAGAATGAATCGAACTGTAAAAGAGACCTTAACTAAATTGGCCTTGGAGACTGGTGCAGACTGGGTATCACTGCTTCTTTTTGCCGTGTTTAGAGTAAGAAATTCACCCAATCAGCTTGGCTTTACTCCTTTTGAAATAATGTATGGACACCCTCTACCCATTATCCCTAGCCTTCAGACAGAATTGCTTGCTGATTTGGATGACATTGAATTTCTGTGTAAGCTTGACTATTTACAGCTGGTGCATAAGAGGATGTGGCCCCAGCTTAGAGTATTATATGATTCTGCTTCTATTCCTACCCCCCATTTGTTTAAACCAGGTGACTGGGTGTTTGTTCGAAGGCACAACCTGATATCTCTGGAACCACAGTGGAAGGGACTTTACATGGTGCTACTGGCTACACCTACTGCCCTTAAGGTGGATGGAATTGCTGCTTGGATCCTCTGCTCCCACGCCAGACCGGCAGACCTCCTTTGCCCTGGACAACCTTGGGGAAACATGGGAAGTCTCAAAGCATCCTACCCAACCACTCTGAGTTAACCTCAAGCAAAGAAAAATGAACTGATTGTTATTGGTATTGTTGTTTAATAGTATGGCTAAGGTCAGTTAGGGACCATACCCTTTCAAGATCAAGAGCTGTTGGAGTTTAGTTTGAGGCTGGAGCCACAAGATTGTGTCTCAGGACCATAAGTCAAGGGGGGAGAATGAAGGGTTAAAGTTTTGAGGCAGTGACCACTTGTTGCTTGTTTCCAGCAGAGCAACATGTGGTGGTAATCCAAACACCTGGTTGGTTGTGTGCCTTTATAAACCCTGCAAATCTTTACCTTGGGGCTCTTCTTCTAGGTGCTGCTTTGTCGGAGTGTATAACAAGGCCCGAGCTGCAGCCCGTTTAAGTAAAACCTTAAAGGAGCTGTAAATTCTGACTCTCAGTGGTCTTTTTGGTGGGGGTCCTGCGACTGGGGTATAACAATGTTTCCATTTTTCTCTAGTACTCCTAGAGATTTAGACTAAAGGTTTGTGTGGAGCGGCTCCTCGGTGAATCCCTGAGGAATCCACTTGAAGCCTCCTCAGGAAACCGCTATTCAAACCAGCAGAGCAAGAGAGTCTCTGAGACTATTTTCTCCAATAATCCAACAGAGAACCAGAAGTGGAGCAGTGGCCCAGAGGGTAGAGCTCCAGCTTTGAGAGAGAAAACTGAGCAGGAGATACAATCCAGACCAGGAAGGAAAGCCTGGGAATTGCTTATGTCCAATTAACTACCTGTTGGCGGGAAGTGGAGCTTTGGTGATGGTAGAGCCTCAGCCTTGAGCAAAAGCAGCTCAGGGACACATCGGGCCCTTAATTTAAGCCCTGGGATGGCCACAGAAAAATTCAAAAAGAGACAGCCAAGTTTATATATCAGTGCCCTACCTACTTATGTGTGTATGGATATTACCTCCCATAGTGCAAACTCTGCTTTTATTTACTGGTTTATTTTTCAGATATGCTAGTTGTGAATACAGCATCATTCTCTTCATTTCAGGCCCATTGCTTTTGTCTTCCAGGGTTCTAGGCCTGTGCCTTTATATGATGCACACTGAAGCTCTCAGCAGCCTTTATTTACATTTTATTATGAGGGCAATGCAGGAACAATCACAAATCAGATGAGGAAGAAAAGTAACCGGTATTCAGAAAATTCAACTTGAGAACATAAAATGGTAGCACACTTATGTAAAAACTACCATTAAGGAAAAAAAATGAAGTGGCTGGGAATATGGATTAATGAGGGAGTGCTTGCCTAGCATGCAAGAAGCCCTGGGTTCGATACCTCAGGCACCCGTTCACAGACAAAGCCAGAATATGTGCTGTGGCTAAAGTAGCAGAGTGCTAGAGACAGTGACCAGGCCTTGAGTTCAATCCAACAACTGACAAAGAGATAGCTACCTAGGTAGGAAGGTAGGTAGATAGCTAGAAAGAAAGAAATAGAAAGAGAGAGAGAGAGAGAGAGAGAGAGAGAGAGAGAGAGAGAGAGAGAGAGAGAGAGAGAGAGAGAGAGAGAAAAGAAAGAAAGAAAGAAAGAAAGAAAGAAAGAAAGAAAGAAAGAAAGAAAGAAAGAAAGAAAGAAAGAAAGAAAGAAAGAGAAAGAAAGTTGATAGAAGAATCTGTTTTTGATATCAGAAGGAAAGACGAGAACATTCCCAGTCATGAATCTTTCTGCAGTGTGCCAGGACACCAGCATCGCCTTCACACAAATGCAGAGCAGGATGACTGTCTCTGTCCCACTTCTCAGGCAGCCAAGAGTCCCAGAGTCAAGAGGGCAGAGCCAGGTTCTAACTCAGGTGCTTGGAGACAGAAGAAAAATGGCCCTGCCCCTCCTTGGACTGGGGATTAGCATTAATGATGTGGAGAATGAAGGAAGGAGAAAAGACTGGCAGAGATAGAAGGGCTTTCAAACCTGACAAATGGAGAGTCAATAACCCACTCCCTGAGACCAGAAAACAGGGTTTTTCTACTCTGTTCCTCCCCTCCCCCCACTAAACTGGCTCTCTATTGATAACCTAAAGATAGCCTGAGGCTCCCTTAACCTGAGGGAGGAAGGTTAATTAGTCATTGTTTGAGGAAGCTGAGAAAAGCCTGACACTGGTGTAACTCTAACAAATGTTTCAGGTTTCCCCCATTGCTGGCTGTGCCTGGAATGAATGAAGTGGTTTTGCAGCTCACTTCCCTGTTGAGTGTGTACATTCTGCCTCCTAATCCTGCAGGCCTAGTTCCCTGTACCTTGCCTGGCTTTTGAAACAGTTTCCTGTCCTTCAAATACAGTGTTACACTGGAGTTCTTCCTGCTAACAGAGCTAGGGCTTGGATCCTGAGAACTTCATTTGAACCCCGATTGGGTCAATAATATTTCTTTCCTTCTTCTGTAGATCAAGAACTCCAAGAACATTTAGAGTGCAAGTAACTTCTCATCCCCAAGGGAAACACAGGAATTTCTTAAGCATCTGACCTTTCAGAACAGGAAGTCAGAATGTACCAGACTTCCCTGCCTTGGCTGGTTTCACTCTGTGATAGAGACCTCAGCCTCCTGAGCTAGGATGATGGGCGTGAGCTACTGGTTCTCTGCTAGGGTCAGAACTGTAATGACATTGACAATACAAGTCAACTGCTTATCACAAAAGGCTTGGGGAGCATATTAAGCCTTTCAACAATGTGCCTTTCAGAACCCTATAGGACACATGTTTATAATGCTAGAATCTGAGAGGCTGGGCTTATGGATGTGCTACACATGAACCTTGAGGTCTGACTCCAATTCTGGTGTACATCAGCATTCATGTTCCAGAAAATATTCTCATAAATAGCAAATAGGAAAATTACTTTGATTAACCCTCACTCTTTTTCCAGTTGTGTGTCTCAAAGTGAAGCCTGGGCTCTGTCCCTGGGCCCTTCAGCTCAAGGCAAACACTCTACCACTTGTCCCACATGGGGTTTTTTGATGGTTCAGTCTAACAGGCTTTCCTTTCCTAGGCTGTCTTCAAACTACGCTCTTAAGATCCCAGCCTCCTGAGAAAGGTTTCCAGGGCCACTGGAATCTGGCGTATTGTTTTTGCCAGACCTGGGGCTTGAATTTAGGGCCTGGGTACTGTCTTTGAGCTGCTTTTTTTCAAGGCTAGCATTTTACCACTTGAGCCACACCACAGTTGCTGGCTTTTTCTGAGTATTTTGCACTGAGGATTCAAACCCTGGCATTCATGCATGCTGAGCAAGCTCTCTACCACTAAGCCACATTCCCAGCCCAACTTAAGATTTTATCCCTGAACTTGCCTAGTCACAAGAAAAGGCTTCTGAGTATAAATCATCAAAACAAATCCCTATAGGAAGTTGTCCAAAGATAAATAAGACAACGCTCATACTGGGGACAGACTCTAACCATGTAATGACTTGACAAATGGCTCCATTTAATTATGTATCATGTTTCAACACTTAATAAAGAATTAATGAAAATGAGTCAATGTACTGAATTATTGTGTATAATTTATAATATATGTACACAACATAATTATTATGCATATAATAATACCAAATACAATAAACAATAAAATGTACGAAATAAAAATTAAATACAAAATCAATAATAATAATCATAATATGAAAAAAACATGCATATGTACATATATATATTTATACTACACATGTATACAAATATTTTTTCTATTGCAGGGCCTTAATTCAGGCCCTGGGAACTCTAGCTTGAAAATCATTTCCTCAAGGACAGGGAGCTTAGCCTTCACCCAAGGTGCAACAGAGTTACTTGGACAGTGAGCTCAAATAACAGCAATGGCAGAAATACTGGCCCCAGTTCCAAGACAGTTACTTAATATTTGTAACAGAAACAGTTATGTTTATTCAGTTCCATACTGAACACTGAAAAAAAATCACTGTAGAATTTTGTACAGCTATGCAGACATCCATCTCTTACCCCCAAAGTGCTTCTTGAGCACTACATAATTTTTGTACGTTTTTAATTTTTAAAATGTTGTGCAGAGGAGTCACAGTTACATGAGCAAAGTAGTGAGTACATTTCCTATTGAGCATTGTTGCCTCCTTGTTTGTTTGTCCCCTACCATCCCTTCCCTACCATCTTCACAACTAACTTTCCTGCTGAGGTCAGTGACTTTTTTTTGGCTTGGCATGGGGTTTGAACTCAAGTAATGGCAACTCTTCACCTTTCGTCACATTGTTACAGATTCATCAAGACTCTGAGTTCAAATACCAGGCTAGGAAAGAAAACTGGCAAAAATTCCAAACCAAGGAGCTTTATTATTTCAATTTAGTTAGTTTTGCTAACCACAGGGCTTGTACTCAGGTCATGGAAACTTTGACTCAGCTTCACTCTCCCTAGGCTGGGGTGGACCCTCGGGTCCCAAAGCTGATCCTGGAACCCTAGGTCCAGAAGGCTTGCAAGAAGAAAAAAAAAGCAGAACAGCACAAAAAGTGGGGAGCTGTAGAGGGCTCAGGGTTTTACAATTTTGTATTTGTCTGAATGACATGGTTTCAAAGTGGACCTGGCCTGCCATTGCTGATGGCTGGCAGGCTATCAGGGAAGCCATAAGCCAACATGTCAGCATAGGCCCAGGGTTCAAATCCTAATCCTTACACTTACCAATGGCAGGAGATCACAAGAGACTCGTTCCTATGCATAAGAATACAGATTGAAAGAGTAATTCATGCATTTGTCTAGTCTAAAATTGGATGCAATAATCCTAGGATGCTAATTGACCTTAATTAATAGTTTATTAAGCATGAAAACAATAATATTGTTTCAATGGAGATATAATAAATACCTAAGAGTTGGTAGGAACGTAATAGATGTCATTCAGTCATAGAAAGACAGCTCTGGAACTCTTTAACAATATATATTTATTTGTATGCCACCCTCTGCCTATCCGTATATTGATGTTTTGGCCAAACTTGGGGCTTGATCTCAGTGCCTGGGAACCACCTTACAGCTTAATTGGCTAGAGGCTTCTGTGCTCACACTCACCCAATCATGAATTGGGCCTGCTAGGCCTTGAGTTCAGATACCAGCACTGCCAAAAATTTAATCTTTGAGTAAGTAGCCGAGTGTGACACATGTTTTCCTTTTCTGGGAGAGTCCAGGGTGGAAGGCATGCTAGAGAACACATCTACAAATCTCGATGGTATGTGATATGATGTAAACAATGTAATAAATGGTATAGGTGTCATCAAAGTCAATAAAATTAATCGTAAATAAATGAATAAAAACAGAAATAAAATGAATAACCACACTGAACGTGATATGGAGTGAACATCTGTGTGGAAGTATAAATCCTACCACACCAAACACGATATCTACTGAACATCTGTATGTAAGTATAAATCCTGTCTTTAAAATGTATACAAGGAGTATGTTTTCCATGCCTGAGGCTTGAATTCTGCCCACCCCAATGAGAAAGCAATGGCGGGAAATCCTGAGATACTGGTTTCTGTACCAGGAAAAGTCATGGAATGTGATCGATCTCATCAAATGTGTAGTTCATGCATGATGTGACTAGGAAGTGATAAGCAAGACTCATGGGGTATAGCTTATTTGTAAAGTAGTGTTGATTAAGCGTGACAAGAATCATCACAGTTATGAAATGAAGGCATCTGGAAAGATCCAAGAATCAGTAGAAAGATGGTAGATTGGATTCCATCACAGGTTATCGTCTCTCCTACTCTATACAAATGTGTACTTATTTGCATACTACCTTCAACTTATGAATGGATGTCTGCTGTGTGTCCCCCCAACCCCACTTGGGGGTCCATCTCAAGTCCCGGGAATGGCCTTACTCCTTAGTGGCTCACAGGCTGGTGTGCTCACAGGGACCCATTCGTCAATTGGGTCTGCTGGTCCCCAAGTTCAGATCCAAGCAGTGCCAAAAGATTCATCCTGATGTCAGAAGCCAATTGTTGCACCTGTGTTCCTTTCCTGTGCAAGTCCTGGGTCTCAACTAGGATGAAGAATGCATGAGCCACGCTCATGTGGCCATGGGAATCGGTTGTTATCATGTGAGCCCAGTTATACCTGTCATCATATACTGAAGAAAATACACAATACATCCATGAATAGCATACAAAATAGAATAACTACACTAAATGCACAATGCAGTCCACATACGGATTTGAATATACATCCCATGTTTAAATGATTCATTCAGAACAATTGTGGCCTCCCTGGTGCTCAATCTTTGTTCCCGGGAACGGACCAGTTCCTTAGTGGCTCACAGTCTGGTGTGATCACGTGGACCCATTGGGCAGTTGGGCCTCCTAGGCCCAAAGTTCAAATACCAGCACTGCCAAAATTCACCCTGATGTGAGAAGCCAGTCATTGCACCAGTTTTCCTGTGTCGTGCAAGTCCTGGGTCTCAGCTAGGATGGAGAATGCATAGGCAACTCTATACTCATGGGAATAGGTTGTCATGCAGGTCACCACAGTTATATCTATTATCCTATACTCAAGAAAATACACAATACATCAATGAATATGACACAAAATAAAGAGAATGACTACACCGAATGCAAGATGCTGCCCATCCATGTATGGAAATATAGATCTTCGGTTTAAATGCTGAATTTATGACTATATTGGCCCCCACCAGGGCTTCATCTCAGGTCCTGGGAACAGCTTACCTCCTTAGTGCCTCACAAGCTGGTGCTTGAGTTCAAATTCCATCACTGCCAAACGATTCACCATAGATTTGAGAAACTAATCGATCCACCTGTTTTCCTCTCCTGTGAAAGTCCTGGGTCTTAGCAAGCATGGAGAATTCTATATAGACAACTCTATAGCCATTCAAATAGGTTGTTATCCATGTCAGCATAGTTATATCTATCACCATACTCAATAAAATACACAATACATTCATGAATAAGACACAAAATAAAAAGAAAAACTACACTGAATGCAAGATGCATACCACACTTCTAGGTAAGAGAGATCTTATGTTTAAAAAAGGCGGACTTGTTATTTTGTCCAGTGCTGGGGCTTCATATCAGGCCCTGCACCAGGCCTGACATTCTATTCTTCAAGGATGGTGAGATTTCCCTTCCCCCAAAGTGCAAAAGAGCTACCCAGACCTCAGTTCAAATCCCAGCATTGACAAAAGGTTCATTCTGTAGTCAGAATCCAGTCGTTGAACATGTTTTCCTCTCCTGTGTAAGTCCCAGTCTTCCACTAGGATATAGAATGCTTAGACAACCCTATACCTATAGGAACAGGTTGTAATCCATGTCAGCAGAGTTATACCTGTCACCATACTCAGTAAAATACACAATAACTCCATGAATTAGACACAAATTAAGGAGAAGTGCACCGAATGCAAGATACTGTCTACACATGTATGTAAATATAGATCCCATATTTAAATTATGAATTTATGACTATCTGGACCTACCTGGGACTCGATGTCAGTTCCTGGGAATGGCCTATATCCTTCGTTGCTCACAGGTTGGTGTCCTCACCTTGACCCTTTCCCCAATTGGGCCTGATAGACTCTGAGTTCAAATCCCAACACTGCCAAAAGATGTATCCTGATGTGAGAAGCCCATCGATTCACCTGTTTTCCTGTCCTGTGAAAGTCCTGGGTCTCTGCTTGGATGGAAAATGCATAGGAAACCCTATAGCCAGGGCATTAGGTTATCTTCCATGTCAGCATTGTTATGTCTGTTACCTTACTCAGTAAAATACACAAAACTTACATAAGACAGAAAATAAGGAGAAAAAGTACTCCAAACGTAAGATGCTGTCCACACATATATGTAAATATAGATCCTATGTTTAAATTATTAATTTATGACTATCGTGGCCCACCCTGGGGATCAATGTCAGTTCCTGGGAATGGCCTAACACCTTTGTTGCTCACAGGCTGGTGTGGTCACCTTAAACTATTCACCAATTGGTCCTGCTAGGCCCTGAGTTCATATCCCAGCACTACCAACAATTGGATCATGCAGTAAGAAGCCAAGTGTGAAATTTTTTTCCTTTTCTCTGAGAGTCTTGGGCGTCAGGCATGATGGAGAACATGTCAACAAATTTAGATTAGATTCCATATGATAGGTGTCATCAATGTAATAAAGGGAATGGCTTTCATCATAATAAAATCAATGGTAAATAAATGAATAAAACAAAAAGTACAAGGAACAACCACACCTAACCTGTATGGACTGAACATCCATAGGTAAGTACAAATCCTGTATTTACAATGTATATAAATAGTATGTTTTCCAAGGCTGGGGCTTGAATTTTGGCTTAGAGTACAGGCCTGACTTTCTTATCTTCAAGTACGGTGAGCTTCCCCTTCTTCCACAGTGCTGCAGATTTACCCAGACTCTGAGTTCAAATCCAAACCCTGGCAGAATAAACGGGGTGAATTGCAAGCCAGAAAGCTAATCTCTTTTAATTATTTTTTGCCCAGCAGGGAACTTGAACTCAGGTTGTGGTAACTCTGCCTCAGCTTTGATCACCCTACACTGGGGTGCAGCCACTGGACCCACAGTAGATACTGGGATCCTAGACCCCAGGCCTTGTGTGGCAAAAATGTACAGAAAAAATTCAGCAAGATGGCCTTTTTATGTCTTCTTCCCTTGCACGGTTACCCTCCTAGGTCTGAATGACACTGTTGCAAAGGGTACTTCATCTTGGATTGCTGAAGGTTGTCAGACTATTGAGGAATTCATAGGTCCACATGGTAATGTAGGCCCTGATTTCGAATCCCAGTCCTGACACCAATCAATGGCAGGAGATACTAAGAGACTCGTTCCCATCCATGGGAATAACAAGGTAATATTATCAATGAGTTGATGGTGAATGACGCTCCTATAAAATTAGACAGCATCATTTCAGGAGACTGATTTTATTTAATATTTATGAAGAATTAAAAGAATACTATTATTTACAGAATGCAATATTTTCAGAATATTGATTGATTTACTTAATAGTTTGTTAAGCATGAAAGCAATAACATTAATTACATGTAGCATTATAAATACCCAAGAATTGGTAAGAATGTAGTCTATATAATTGAATAATGTATAGACATATCTGGCACTCTATAAAGATATATATTTATTAGTGTACTACCATCTGCATGTCAATCTGTTTTTATTTTGTCAACCGCTGGGGTTCAATCTCAGGTACTCGGAACTGCCTGTCAGCTCAATTTGACACATGATGGCAGGCTGACACTCACTCATTCATAAATTGGTCCTTGTAGGCTGTGAGTTCAGATGCCAGCACTCCCAAAAAATGAATTGTGTAGTTTCCTTTTCTTGTAAAGTCCTGGGTGTCAGGAAGGATGTGCAATATATATGCAAGCCTATATCTTATGTAATCAATGGAATCACTGTTCTATGTGTCATAATAGTCAACAAAATGAGAAGTCAATACATGAATAAAACAAAAAATAAAATAAGTAACTACACTGAATGCAATATGGAATCAACATATACATATAAATATAAATCATATATTTAAAATGTACACAAATAGGATGTTTTCTAGTGGTGGGCATTGATTTCAGGCCCAAGGAACAGACTTGAATTTCTTGAATTCAAGGAGGCAAGCTTCCCCTTTCCATACAGTGCAACGGCAGGGTTACCTAGACCATGAGTTCAAATCCCAGTCCTGGCAGAAAAAAAAAAAGGCATCTCCATGCTATGTGATGCCCAATTCGTAGGTATTTCATTTGCACTCTATTTAATGAAGGTGAATGTTTAAATGCTTCATAAAGTATTAATTAATATTGACCAGTGTCCTATAATGTAATTGTGTATAATTTTATCCTCGAATCACTCAAGTACTGCCCATTTAACCATGACATACCTCACATTCCTTTGGTAATCATATGAATAGGAATGCGTTTCATAGGATCTCCTGCCATTTGTTGGTGGCAGGACTAGGATTCAAACTGTGGGCTCTAGCTCCTACCAATTAAACCTGAGAATAGGGAACTCACAGGCCTGTGCAAGAACATCAGCAAAACCAATGATTAGCCAGGCATCAGTGGCTTTCATCTGTCCTCCTTAAAACTTACAAGGCTGTGAAAGGAGGATAGTTGTCAAAGTCACCCTAGGCAGGAAAGTCCTTGAAACTCCTGTCCAACTTGTGCCAACAAAGCCAGAAGTAAAGCCATGTGGCTCCAGTGGTAGAGAGCTAGCCTTGATCTAAAGCAACTCACAGATTGTGCCCAGATCCTGGGTTCAAGGTTTGGGAACAAACAGACATACACAGCAATCTGTGCAGCCATCCGGCTAAAGCAGGTAACCCTCTTGTCCCCAACTGGATTGGACAGAGTTCTCTGCGAAAGGGGCTGCCATCATTTTGACTCTGCCCATTCTGCCTGCATCACAGAATTCCAGCCACATCCCCATTGTTTCATGGTTCTTTCTGACCAAAGGGATACAAGAATGGTGGCCACGCCCACATTCCATGCTGCCCAGTAGCACCATGATTCCCTCTGTTTGTTGACACCACTACCAGCAGTTAAGGAAGGTAGAGGTGGCTGAGTGGTGAGCAAGAGACTCGAGGCCTACAAGGAGAGGCCTTCCTCAGGCCCACCCTGTGCCTGCCTGAGAAATGGCCCCCTCCCCACCTTCCCCATGGAGCAGCATTTCAAACCTGGTGCTGTGGGCTCAGACCCATGGTTTCCTCAGGCAATGGTGCAATGGTGTGCCACGAGCCAGTTTGCGGCCCTAACCTGGTCCTGGCTCCTCTGTCCTCTGCTCAGGGCCTGAGTGTCTGTAATGCCTCTGCCATTGCTGCTTGCCCCACCTGGAGCAGCTGCCAAAAGCTTCTGCCAGCAACACATGTGAGTGGCTGCCACACAGCCCTGCACCCTGGGACCCCATATCTCCTCCCTCCGACCCCGACCCGCACCTCTCCTGTGCCCCACATTCTGGCCTACACCCTGCCACAAATGTGCCCGAGGGGAGAAGGTGGGTGTTGATCTGAAGATCCTACCCCCATCCCCAGCGGCTAGTGTCCCAGGAAACGGGGAGATGCAGGGTTGGGTGAGGAGTGGGCGCCACAGATCCCCTGGCCTGTAGCAGTGGGAGCCACACAGCCGCACATCTGCACCCTTCCTCTCCATTAAGAGAACCCGGTGGCTTTAATCAGAGGTGTAAAGCAGCATGTATACACCTACCTTCTGGGGTCTTTTCCTTTTTTTCTGGGGATAGGAGGTGTTGGATGCAGATGATAGACACCTTGCTGTGTGAGCCATTGTCTTCTGTGCTCCGTCAAGCTTTCACCTGAAAACAGAGAGACAAAGACATAGAGAGAGAGACAGAGAGAGAGAGATCATCTTTTTCCTTGTACAGCCTGACTGTGCTCAAGTTTGTGATCAGTTGGCAAATTGCAGGTGCTGCATGGATGAAACTTCTGTCACCGGTCTGGATGTGTGTGTGTGTGTGTGTGTGTGTGTGTGTGTGTGTGTGTGTGTGTGTGTTTGTGTGTAGAAGTGGGCTGTAACAAGGAGGCCAAATGCTTTGGTAACTTCTACCTGCTATCTTTGGGGCATGTATGGGATTCACAGCTGAGGTCGAAGGCCTGGAAAGGTGAGAGGCTTGAAGGGGACACAGCACTGTTAAATTACAAGAACAAGGGATCTGTGTGCAATGGAGCTGTGTACTATTTTGGCCTGGTTGGTGGCAGTGTGAGCTTTATAGGACCTGGGAGTGCGGCCTGCAGGGGATGGCTTCCCAGGGGGACAGAGAGCATGACCAACACTTAGTAAGCATATGAGTTCTGCTAGTATGGAGCGCAACAGCATAGGTCAGACTCTGGGTCTTCTCATCATGACGTCTGATGGGTGAGGTCAACCCTATTTTAAATCTTGAGCTGTGATCTTTAGATCTCAGCCTCCTGAGTACTTAGGATTATAGGCATGAGCCTCTGGCACTGGGACTCTGGTTCTTTTTGGTATATTAGGGTTTGACCTCAAGGCCTTAGGTTTGCCAGTTAGGTCTTCTACCATGCGAGTCAAGCTTTTCTGTCTTGGGCATTTCTGAGATGGAGAATTAATATATGCTCAGTCTGGGCTGGATCATGGTCCTCCTATCTGTGACAGGCATTAGCCACCAGGCCCGTTCTTCTGTAGTTGGAATGGTAGATATGTAGCACCACGCTCAGTCATTGGTTTAGTCGGATTGGCCCAAACTCAGTCCACGGCAGCAGATTCTTGACCAGAGGTGAAACTCTGGGTTGGGCCTCAACCATTGGGCTTCCATCTCCTCATGGGACAGTTGTGAGGAAATAAGAGATTAATACAGAGGGATCTCTGCATCAGGGACAGGCACAGAGCAAGAGGCCATCTGATACTATTCTTGGCAATTCCGTGATAGGAAGATACCCGGAAAGATCTCAGATGGTGTGTGTTATTAATGGTGCAACATGTATGGGACTATGAAACAAAACATGGATCTCTTTATTTATTATCCTATCCCCATGAGTAACGGGATCCTTCACTTTGTTCAGTTTTAAAGCTGGGGAAACTGAGGCACAGATAAACCGGGTGACCTACTAATGACTCCCAGCTGACAGGAAGCTCGGCCTGACTTCTCTGCCATGCTCCCTAGGACAATGGGTGCTATTCAGTCCACATTTTGTGGTGGGAAGTCCACTTCTTTTCAGTGATGGGGCTTGAACTTTGGGCCTGGGGCAGCTCCCTGAGCTCCTCAGCTCCAAGCTAGCACTCTACCACTTGAATCACAGCACCACTTCCAGTTTTCTGGTGGTTCTTTGGAGATAAGAGTCTCAGAGGTGTTGCTGCTGCCCGGGATGGCTATAAACCACGATCTTCATATCTCAGCCTCTATTGTACTTACGATTATAAGCCTGAGCCACCGGCACCTGTCTTAAGTGTAATTCTGACCTTCTTTCTTTCTCTTTCTCAGCATCCCCATGTGGTTAGAACCAAGGTGGCCCTCTCATTCTGGAGGTAGGCTGTGGGTCAGGAGCTGTCTCACTCAGTCTGTTGTACCAGCACCATGAGGTAAGTCCCTCTGTGCCCTGGCTACACTGTGACAGTTATGCATTGTCCGTCTAGCCTTATTGGACTCTGTACTGTGTTCAATGCACTTTTCTAGCAAAAATTCCTGGCTAAAATTATGATACATAGTTACAGAATGAAAATGTAATGCCATTTTAAGAAAGTCATTTAGGGTTTTGGGAATGTGGTTTCATGGTATGGTGATTGCCTAGCATGCATGAAACCTTGGGTTCTATTCCTCAGTACCACATAAATTGAAAAGGAAACACTGGAAATGGTCCTGTGCCTCAAGTGGTGGAGGGTTAGCCTTGAGGGAAAAAAAAGCTGAGGAATAATTCCCAAGCACTGAGTTCAGTCCCAGGACTGCCAAAACAACAACAGCAACAATTTAGTTAGTAAATGCAAAATAAAGAACCCATATTTGGAATATATAATTGCTCCTTCCATACTAATACCTGACAATAGTCCCTAATTCATGTACTTTACCTATGTTAGGATACTGTGTTGAAAGAATGTTTTGTTCATTAGGTCACGGCAATTAATGCCGGGAATGTGCTTAGATGTCAGGTGAAGATTAATACTGGAAAATTAAAAGATTCCAGGCTTTGGAGTGGGGTCACTGCTAGTCACCATGAGAAGGATAGTCTAAGTGAGATTTGGGAATTATTTTGGCTAGTCATCACACCAAAAAGGCAAAGGCTAATTAACAGTTGTGACAGAAGAGAAGGAATAACTCCAGATGGAAAGAAAAAATGATAGTAACTAAGGTACAGGAGAAACCGTTCTAGGGAACCATGTTTGGTTATTGAAGAACTAGTTATCAACTAGGCTTATTCCTCATTGCCTTTCGCATTCAAAATCTCCTAGGCTAGTTCTTAATCTCTGTGTGATAAATGTATCTTCTTCCATGCTGTTCTTTCATACCTGATCTCCTTTGCTTTCTAAAAATCTGTCTTTATACTTCTCTATGAACATTTCCTGATACTAAATACACCTACAAAGATGAAAGTGGATGCTAATGTAAGAGTCCCATAACTCATGAGTCATTAATGTAACAAAATGGAAAAGGAGGACATATTTATTGCTACTTCAATTTTTCTGAAAAGCTGCAATGTCACATCATTTGGTTCAGATTTCCATTCTTTGTCTACATAGTGACATTAAGTGCACATAAATGCAAATATGAGCCGGGTGCTAGTGGCTCATGCCTCTAATCCTAGCTACTCAGGAGGTTGAGACCAGAGCATTGTGGTTCAAAGCCAGCCTGGTCAGGAAACACTGGTCCATGAAACACTTATCTTCAATTAACCCCAGAAACCCGGAAGTGGTGCTGAAGCTAAAGTGGTAGAGTGCTCAAGTTGTGCTGAAGAGCTGTGAGACAGTGCCCAGGATCAATGTTCAATCCCCACAACCAACAAAAAAGTGCAAATATGGCTTTAAGTTTCCCCCAAAGGAATGATGAAGTCAATTGTAATCTTCCCAAATGATTTAGTAGTGCACGTAATTTTGCTGAGTTATTTGTTATGGCTTCTTTGCTAAATATATTCTCTCCTTTAAAAATTGTCAAATATTAGCTTTATAATAAACTTCATCTAATATTTCTTGGTTCAAAAGAGAAGTCTATACAGTTGATGTCACTTACCTTTCTTATTGTCTTATTTTAAAGCCAACCCAGGGAAGAGAGCCTGTCAAACACTTATCTGTAATTAAAAACCAAAAAAGCCAGAAGTGGAGTTTTGGCTCAAGCAGTGGAGTACTAGCTTTGGGCCAGGTGGGAAAGAAAGACAACTGTTCAGGGACAGGGGCCAGTCTCTGAGTTCAAGCCCCAGAACCAGCACAAACTAAACAAACAAGCAAACAAAACAAACCCTGGGTATTTCTTTGGGACTCTCCTTATAATAGTGGTCGTCCGAGAAGAGACTGCTTTTGCTGATCATACTCACTGGATCCTGCTTTTTTGGAATCCTTATTGCTATGGAAAACTCATGACCAGACTAAAGGAATTGATAACTGATTCCTGCAACAAGAGAATCATCTCAGGAGTGAAACATCCATCCATAAGACACTTAAAAACCTCCATATCTTTGCTTCTTTGCAGTAGAACACTTTTAAAACAAAGTTACTTCCTTTTGTTCTATACTGGCCTTCAAATGGCATATTATTTCCTTTTGTAATACTCTCAACCAGATGTTTACAGACAAGTTTTATATGAGTAAAGGACACACACAAAAAAGTCACGGACAGAGTTTCCTTCCAGCCTTGGATTCTTTTCTTGTACAGTAAAAAGGAAAGCAATAGTTAACTTCAACTTTGTCATTTCTCTATGTTCAATTCCTCTCCTGGGATCAGTTTCCACGTTCAATACCAGTTACTTCCACTTATTTCCAGTAACAATCTATGGTGCTGCTACAGAAAATAATGACTGTTTTCTGGCTTCATTAAAATAGCACAAGGACACTTTTGGACATGAGGTAACATGTGTTTCAGAGACAACTTAGTAAATAGAAATGCAATTTAAATTGCTTATTAATACATTATCCATGAGAACATTTTGTTCAAACTTCTTATGTGCTCTGTAAATTAATGTGAATTTTAAATGGGAAGAATGTCCTCAGATCATTTTTTGTGAGTCTGTGTGCTGTGCATTAATTTCCCAAGTGTACATGAGTTAACAGTAAGAGAAACAATAGCAATTATTGGAGAAAAAGAAGTTCTGTGTTTATGTATAAGTGTTCAATACAATATAGAAGACTCTACAAATAAGAAAACTTTGAAACAATAATGCCAAGTCCAGTATGTAGATTTATGCGAGTGATATGGAGAAAGCATTACTCCTAAGTGGAACATGAAGCATGACGCCAATCCTTTTCTAAATCACGCTTGATAATCACGTAAATGTGCAAAAAGGAGAATGGAAGAATGATTCTTTTTCCAATGTAAGTCAGATATGGAAGAATAGAATTAACTGGAAAAAAAGAGTCCATCTGAGAGAACAGGAATTATACTAGCAATGAACCTGGTGGCTAAGATCACATTTCTTTTTCTTTCCTTTTCTTAAATTCTTTTTTTTTTTTGTTGTTGTTGTTCATGGAAATTGAAATATGGGACAGGGGGCTGTCCCTCTGAAATGCAGCTCAAGGCTAGTGCTTTTCCACTTGAGCCACAGTGCCACTTCCAGTTTTCTGGTAATTATTGGAGCAAAGAGTCTCCAGGACTTTCCTACCCGTGCTGGCTTTAAACCCCAATCCTCAGATCTCACAACAACTTGGTTTATGATCACATTTCTAACAGTGTACACTCAGGATATGTAATGTAAATGTTCATCTAGCTTTATATGTATTCTTGAGTTAAAAATCTGGGCTACAGATTAGACTTTACACTCACAAAAGTGTTTGAAGTTTAAAAGTTGATACTCCTGGAAAAATAAAACCTAAGAATGTAAAGGAGTCTGGGAAGTTCAATTTGCATCTGGCTTGGACAGTATAGGCTTTAAGACACTACCTATAATTAACCAGCCAAAAGCTGGAATACCAGTCACGAGCAAGATTGCTGAATAACAGCTTTAGGTTTTTGCATACATACATACAAACATACACATACACACAGAGGCACTTACAGGTGCACACAAAAATACACAAATGAAACAACTCTCAGAATATGTAGAAAAGTTAGAAAAAATAGAAAATAGGTGCTGAGTAAGACTAGAATCAAGTGATAATTTTAAATATTAGAAATCCCTCAAGTGAACTTTCCCCCAGAAGTTGAGAATATTACATAGGTAGGGACCAAAGATAGTAAGAGAGTCAAGCAATCATTATTAACGGGATAGGATCCATGGAGGAATGAGTCCGGGAACCCTGCAGGTGCATCTGAAAATGTTTATATCCTGTGTCAAATGTTAAAACATCTTTGAAAATAGTACATAAACAGTCTGAGCAGTCAGTCTAGTGGATAAGATAATAGGAGAAGTTCAGAATTGCTAGTCTGTTTCTAGATTAAATAAAGAAAATATGGCAGGGCAATGTGATACAAGCCTGGAATTCTAGCACTCAGACAGGAGATTAGAGAGTGGAATTACATAACGATACCTTCCCTGGACCAGGTAGAATAATTTTGTCTCAGTAAAACAAACCAAACAACATTAAAGGAATACACAGTTGCAAGTTTGGCCTAATTTGTCATTATGTTTCCTATTGAATGCAACTCATATATATCCTCACATGTGATTTAAATACTCTCATCATTACAGAACATTCCTAGATGCAAAATAGCTCATGATTCCCATCCAAAAATTTGCAAAAGTAAGCAAGCATCATTCTGTTGGATTCCAAATAAATGTTGAAGGATTACAAAAGCTTAAGTCTGGAGAAATAGCAAAGTTCGTCTAATGTAGGACTTTGTAGACCTTGTTAAATTAGAATTTAAATTTAAAATATATTTTTTGGTTTTGTTTGTAATTTCATATTCTATAGGATACTACACAATTCTTTTTAAGTAGAGGGATTAAGTGAAAAATTCACAAATGATTCTGGCATTCTATTTGCCTAGATATTCTTTCAAAAGAGTTATAATTAGAACATAGTAAATAGATAATTTGCACAGTTCATGTATACAATGTTAATGTGAATAATCTAGACAGAGTTGCCAACAAATGAATGACATTAATTTATACATTTTGAAAAAACAGTTTTTTAAGGGTTTGGTTTAATATGGTATGAAGATAGTAATTGTGTGACATCTTCTTTCTTCTTCATATATGTAACACAGGAAGCCATTTCCTTATTTACGTGCCTCTGTATACATGGAGAAAAATGCTGGCATTGGGGTTTGTTTTCAATTTTGTTTTTGTTTTATTGGTTCGTCCTAGAGCTTGAACTCTTGGCCTGGACAGTGTCTCTGAGCTTGTTTATGCTCAAGGCTCATGTCCTACCACTTCAACCTCAGGGCCACTTGAGTCTGGCTTTCGTGGAGATTTTTGGAAGTAAGATTCTAAGAAACCTTCCTTCCTGGGTGGGCTTTGGATTATAATTTTCCTATCTTAGCATACTGAATGTCTATGATAATTAAAAAAGTATAAATATAAATAATATTTGCAAGTGTTCTGATCTCAAGAATACCAGTGGAGGAAAAATGATGCAGCTCAGTTTATTGTGTTCTTTTCAGAACAAGGAGGGTGTCACATTAGCAGAGGTGTAGTATTTTTTCAAAATAGAGATAAGGTATTCATGATGTGAATTAAGGAATTTTAAGGTGTCCCTTACAAGTTGGAAACTGTTTGGCTAGGATGACTTTATGGCATAAATCTTGGGATTGATGGTCATATTTATAATAGCTTACTCATAAACAATGCTTACTTTTGAAGAGTTAATTATTACACATGCTTCACAGTTTTATCCTCTACCAGAATGTGGCTATTTTTCTGTTTAGTTCTCAATCTGTAATACCCCATTGGAAACTGCATCTATTGCAGAATTACATAACATGCAAACAGGTACTGTTTTGAATCTCTTAGGAATGTTGAGAATTTAAAAATGAGTAGCTATTAATCATAGGAATTTTGAAGAACACATATATTCTGTCCTCTTAACAACTTACTTACTTTTAAAAGTTATGGGTTTCCATAGCATTAAACTGTTTTCTGTTTTAGAATGAGAAAGTACTGAATTTATTCTTTTTTGAAAAATTTGGCAAGTATATTGTGAAAATATTGTCTACTTGGATAACATTCAAGTTGATGACCCTCTGATAAAGAAGGGGTAATTAATTCAAATTAGATGCCAAATATTATTGATTTTTAAAATGTTACTACATAAAGAATATTATTTACTGTGCCAATACAGTGAAATTATATTTTATGCAGCTTATTTTTTCAATTTTATTATAAAAATGATATACAGTGGGGTTACAATAATTGTAGGGTATCAAATCATAACTTTTCAAACTTGATAACCCTCCATCATTTTTCTCACAGTTTTCCTTCACCCCTTTACCCCTTACAAGTTGTAATGTACATTTCCAACATAATGTCTTGTGAGTATTGTTATTGCATTGGTTTGCCTTTGGTCCTTTGTCTCACCATTATGTTTTTCCTTTACCCTTCGCTAATCAAGGTAAATGTATACACAATACAAAATGAAATGCAGCAGGGATAAACCATAGGGGAAAAACCCAAAGAAAACAGAAATCACATAGTTCATCAAAAACAACAACCACAAATGAAAAAAAAATCTGGTTCCATATCTTGGAATTCATTTTGCTTAGCATCAGCTTATATGGTTATATATACGCATAACAAAGCCACTGGAAAATAATAGCTGCATTGATAACATGCTGAAAACAGCATGTTAAGTTTTTGATGGTAAAGGTGGAATTAGGATTGGTGAATTCTCGGTTCTGATAAAGGATTTTCAAGAGTTTTAAAGTTATGACAGGTAAAATTTAATTGTTCAAAATTTTTAACAACTTAGCCTATTAAGAAAATTTAAAATTGCCTGGAAGAATAGGCTTTCATGCAAAGAAATCCAAGGAGACTTAGTAGAGAGGGATCAATGTGGATGAAGATGGCTCTTTTTCACACTAAACAATCAGACCTCAGAAACCTTGCTGTAAATCCTGTAGGTTCCCTTGAGAATTGTCCTTACCCAGGAACTGTATTCTCAGTGTTTGAAACAAGGTTGTATTGGAATTTAAATTAAAAGTTCTTAAAAAATAAGGCATCAAAATTTGTGAATTTACCTTTAATTATCAAACATTAATTCTCTGAAAAAGATAATTTGAGTCAAAATATTTAGGGAGAAAGTGGCCTCTACAATGAAAGAAGGTGTTGGGATTATACCTTTCTGTTTGTAACACTTTCCACAATGTCTTTGGACGTGAAGCAGTGAAACACAGAAAAAAGTCTGATTGGATACTTCAAACCAATGATTTCACATTTCCAAGTGGCTCACAAAAATAATATTCTTATTAATATGAGATAGTGAAGACTTCTTTTATTACATATGCCTAAAAGTTCAGAAAAGAATTGAGCAAATGGAAAAGTTAATAAAAATTTTTCTTATAAGCCTTAGCTAAGCGTATTGTCTTCTGCAGTGAAGGGAGGCCAAAACTTTTTGATGTAAATTGTGTTAGTATTTTTACTCCCTAAAGTGATTTTTACAGAGCACATTTGTCTCACTATAATGCAGAACTGATTGAATGAAGACATGAAAATAAATTCCACATCCAAATGAGGCAACTTAAAGAGTTTTAAAAGAGAAATAATGAAGATGTAGCAGTGGTGAAGCCTGTATGGCTCTTCAGCTTCACTAGACTTGAAGCCAAGAAGCTGTGATTAATTGGAACTCGGCAAGAGCTAAGAGAAGGACATAGAAGTAGGACATAGAAGCATTGGCCTTTTGTAACACACACTTTCTTCCAAGGTATGGGTGATTTAACTCTATTCTCCTCCATACATCTTGGTGAACTAATGCAAGACCAAGAGAAAAATAATCTATTGAAATAATTTTGCATAGAATAACTTCACTGTTCCTGATATGGTATCTAAGGAGAATCTTAAGAGAGAAGATAAAAGTGCAGTATTTTTTTTTGTTTCTTCTAAGCATCTTGTTAGCAAAATATATCTTTGACTTTAGACAATTCTGATTGAAACAACAAGTGATGTAGTACTTTTTATTGTGGGCACTTTAGCCAGAAGAAGTCTTTCAAGGTAAAAGAAAAAAAATGCAGCCAAATACTTGTGATTAGAGCCTCTTGGACTGTTTTCTGGAGACAAAGTTTAGCATTAGATTTCTCCTCATTAACATAGATATTGTTTCATGGCAACCAAATACAGGAGGGAAGTTTAATGGACTCACTTGGCCAATTAAACAGCATGAAAGAAGAAAATGACAAATAATATTTAATGAAATTATTTTGACCAATTACTTTGCCAGAGGAAAAAGGAAAAATATAATTCACAATCAATTGACTTAAAAGTTTGAAGAAAGAGTAGTGAAGAGAGATTAGAGAAAATATAGAGGATTGTTTTCTCTCCAGTGGAGTAATGGGTTCTTGATCTTGTTTCTTCCATTCTACCTCACAAGCTACCAAGTGTTTCTCAGGACTGGATTATCCAGTTCAGACAGAAAACTCATAGAAGAAAGATACTGTTTAGAGCAGATGTAGGTGATTTATAACCTTAGACAATCTATTTAATTCTGTTCAAAATTCTCCCCTACCCCAAACTTCCTCTTTGAACAGCTTTGTTTGCTTTTCCCAAGACTGCCCTTTATTAACTGATTTAAATTTTGAGAGGTCATATTCATACTCTCTAGAGATTGCTGTTTGGTTGTAATTTTTGTGTGTTTTTGTTTCTTGTTGTGTTTTTTAACTGAATTTTAAAGGATTGTGCAATTGTGTTACAATTAAATATATCCATCTAATTGTCCAATGCTCCTAGATCAGAGTCACTCCTTCCATCATTCTCAACCAACCCTTTCTCCAAGATTTATTTCCAATTTACCACTTCCTTCATGATATGTGTACATTGAGTATTCTAGCTGTACTTGCCCCTTGTTCATTTTTCATTCATTCTATGTCTTTACTATAATTCCTCTCTGGTTTCAACTTCCTGATAGTCATTCTGTTAAACTATCTATTAATACTTTGAAAGGTTTATATACATTCCATGGAGTCTCAATCCTGCATATTCTTGAACTGATGTCAGCTTATATTTCCATAATTCATTCATCTGCAGCAACAATTTGCAAGACTGGAGACGTGAAGCACCTAAACATGATTTTATTCTCCCCATTTGGAAGATTAATCTTTGGTCAAAAAGAAAGTTAAAAAATAGCTTAGAATGTATTCCTAACTATGAATTTTTATAAATGGCTTTGTACAATGGGGTGATTCTTTTATTTTACATGGAATAATATTTTCTACTACCTATAAGTTTTGGAAAAAGAAGAAAATTGACTTTATTCCTAGAAAGGAATATGATAGAAATAGAAGGCAGATATTATGTTTGTCATATTTCTGATGAGTACCCATATTCAAGACTTAAAGTCATATTTCTTACTATGTTAGACAGAGGGAAAACATAAAATAACATATGATAAGGCAACTATTTGTGATTTTTTAAAAATGTACCTTAATAAATGATGAAATTTATTAGGTAACGTTTGGGTTTGAAATTTAGGAGGCTGATCTATTTAACACACTTCTGGAAGTCTCTTACTGAAAAACACAAATTGTGGGTGGTATTATTTCTACACTTTAATGAATGGTTGAACATGTTTGGCATTAGTGCTGTGTAAATAATTCAACTCTATTGTAACTTGCTCCCTATACTTGAAAAACTTGTAATGTCACTAAGTATCATCAACTTGTGAAATGTTATTTTGGAGAATGTGATTTCAAAAAGTTTATTTGAAAAGGAATACACTTTCAGGAGATTAAATATAGATTATCATTGGTTTGAAAGTGACATTTTTATACCACAGAAACATGTTGTAATGAATTCCCAGTGTTTGAAGCACTCTTTAGTGCTTCAAATGATTTTCTGAATTACATTTGAGCTCTAAGTCAAGATTTCAGGGCTTTGGTAGACCAATTATTGATCTATCCTCCCAGAAACTATTTTTTGGCCCACTTATGTTGTAATAAAATCTTTCGTTAATAATAGGTGAGGGGTATTAAAAATAATCTTATGACACTTTGTGAACTTGTTCACTCATATGGGCTGGTTATCTGTAAGTTGAATGTTTAAATTACAGTACTTTCTCTCAAATTTTGCGATCTCATCCTTCATTTTAAGTAGCCTTGTATTTCACAATTGCTTATTTCTAATTCCTGCATCTCAAGGAATTGATGCCCTGAAATATAGGAAATGCGAAATTAAGATGGGTCTTCAATTAGTTTGTGTTGATATGTTGCATGGGCTTTGGTGAGAAGTTTTGCCCCTGTTATCTGATGATGCAGGTAACTCGGAACTGGGTTCCTTGGATGCATGGGTATTGCAGAAGAATAATATTTTTTAGACATCTTAGCAAAATTTGGGCATAATCAGTAGGAATGCTTTAGAAATATGGAGAAAAACAGTTTGGGACAAGCGAGTTAAAACAATAAACAGCAGCAGAGTAAAATCCATTATTGATTAGAGGAAAACATTGTTTTTTTTAACATGTGGATTCAGAAGACCAAGAAGAGTTAGAATGTATCATAAGTTTATACTAAAAACATTACATTGATACTTTTATAGTCTAATATATATTTTAAATCTAATTATTTATATTCCAATTCTATTTATTGGAATAAATAAATATCAATTTATTTGTCAAACTATCAACTAATTCTAGTAAGTTTCATTGTGTGAAATATAAAATCAGCACATATCAATATAAAATATATAACTATAATATAATTAAAAAGCACACGTTTTGTATTGTTCTGTTGTAGTTACTGTATTAAAGGCAACTCTGTTTTAAAGTATTATTCCATTATCTTTACTTCAGTGTCTGATAGAGTTAGACCTAAAGATTTACCATTTGTAGATTTACAGCATGGAGGCAATAGGAAACATTGTGATTAAAACATTATCAATTTAATGCCTAATAACGAGGAGAAACATATGCACTTCTCCTGCAACTATGAAAATATTGGGTGATAAAAAGGCAGTAGTGTAAGTTCCTGCCTGGTTGGATGGTAGACAGGCCAGGACATTAAGTAATCATGCATACGAAAAATTTTTTCACCTTCTTGGCGTTAGCTACTTTTGAAATGGAAGGTATAATAAACAATTATATTTTGATAAAATACCTTCTAGTCTGAACAGTTCTGTTTGAACTGTTCATCTATGATCCCTTGTAACCAAGATTACTTTTCTTCTAGTAAGACAATCTATGCTGTCAGGGGAAGATATTCTTGTTGGGCTGTTCCCACATGGAAGAAGTGTAAAGGCTCAGGTAGACATTTGTTCCTGTAACACCTCATTTGGGAAAATGTCAGCTGAAGAAGTTTAGGAGTAGCTATTAAGCAACGCTTACTTTGAATCCATTAGGTCCGCAAAGCTAATTCAGTTGAATAAATAAGTACTTGAAAAAGCCATGACCTTTGGACCTATCTATAAATAATTGAGAGTATGATCAAATTCCAAATAAAAACATTTAAGATAGTCATTGAGAAAAAAAATTTGCAAATGTGAGTAATCGACTGATAAATATAAATTTTCCACTATTCACAGAATTTTAGGGAAATAAGATCGATAGCATTTTTAGGAACAATAAATTTTCCTTGTTACAAGTAGGCACCCATAGATATAAACCTGTATAAAGATTGCATGATTAACTACTTAAATTTAGAGGATACTACACGCTTTAGCAGCACGTATACTCAAATTAAAATACAGAGATTAACATGGCACTTGCACAAGGATAATATGAAAATTTGAGAAGTATTCCATATTTTTCATTCTTCAGATTTAAGAAAAGAAAAACAGTTATTAAAAAGTTGATTACAAAATTACAAGTGTAACAATACACGTAATTCATATAATTTAGTTTGACATCAGTGTATAAATATTCACCTCAGAAAGGCGTTTACATAGCATAAACTTTACAAATATTCTCAAATTAGACAACATTGTCATTTTATCCCAAATAAAAATAATATTAAGTCCTAGAAAAAAAGGAAGCAAACTGTTTCTATATGGAATGCAATCGGAAAGGACACATTAATGAACCTACATATTATAAAATAATGTAGAATTCAAAGTATATCTAGGAGAAAATAAAATAAATTATGAACATTTTGCAAACATAGAATATAGAATATTTTAAAATATACTTTTTCAGACAAGCACAAGAAATATTTTAGTTTCTGTACTACTCATTTCAACAGATAAATTAAAATTATTTCTGATTAAAAAATCACAAACTCTGAAGAAATTATTATACATGTATACAAAGATATTGAATACATTTTGACATCCAAGGCAGGCAATTCACTTGGAAGAATTCCACGGAATCCATGAATTTTTACAGTAAAATATTGGTGCTGCCAGGCATTGATGGCTCATGCCTATAATCCTAGCTACACAGGAGGCTGAGATCTGAGGATCATGGTTCAAAGCCAGCCTGGGAAGGAAAGTCTGTGGTACACTTATCTCAAATAAACCACTAGAAAACTGGAAGTGGAACTGTGTCACAAGTGGTAGAGCGCTAACCTTGAGCTGAAGAGCACAGGGATAGCTCCCAGGCCCAGATTTCAAGCCCCATGACTGACCAAAAAATATATATATTGCTCTTATTTGGATTGTGAAAATATTTTGTAGGGACACAAAAGATGGACTTGCATTTTTGAAATTTAAGAAACTTAACCCGACCATTAGGACTTCAGTGAACAAATTGTATAGCCTATCACAACTTCATAGAGGTAGTGATACATACTTATCCTTTTGGCAATATCAAATACAGTATCTTCTATGTTGTTCTTCCGGCCTGGTTTTATATAATGGTTCAACAGAAGGTGATCCAGCGTATCTTTGCTATCTCAATTCTCAGCAACAAGATATAAAGGTGTCAAAAATTCTTTAGTTTGGGGAAGTGGCGCTGTGGCTCAAGCAGTAGAGCGCTCGCCTTGAGCTGAAGAGCACAGTGACAGCACCCAAGCCTAGAGCTCAAGCCCCACAACCGACAAAAAAAAAACACAACAACAAAAAACAAACAAAAATATTTGGGCTGGGAATATGGCTCAATGGTAGAGCGCTTAGCTTGCATGCATGAGGCCCTAGGTTCGATTCCTCAGCACCACATAAGCAGGAAAAAAAAGCCAGAAGTGGTGCTGTGGCTCAAGTGGTAGAGCGCTAGCCTTGAGCTGAAGAGCTGAGGGACAGCATCCAGGCCCAGAGTTCAGGTCCCACTACCAAACCAAAAAATTTTTTTTTTTAAAAAATGAGTCCTTTAGTCTGGGCATTGGTATCTGTATCATGATGAAGTAAGAAAGAAGCCACTCTGGTATTATTCCATGTATATGCACTGTGCAGGGGTGATCAGTCATCTACAGTTATTGCATGTGCCGCTTGAGACATCAACTCACTGATAATGTCTAAGTGTCCACTGTAGGCTTCTCGAAGAGGGGTATACTCATCATCATCCCTACTATTCACATGAGTGGCCTTTTGGGAAAGAAGTCTCCGCACTGTAATAAGCTGAATATTTTCAGCAGCCCAATGAAGAAAATTGCTTGGATCCTTATCCAATTTTATTTCTTGCAATTGATACCATTCCTTACTTTTTCATCTTGTTCCCCATATTCCTAAGAATTGCCTACCAAGGGACTTTGAGTGCCAGTGGGAATGAGGCGTCCATGTATTTCCCTAATAGTTCACATTGGTTGAACTGGTCAGAAATATCCGGTGAATTTTCTGCAACTGTTTATTCATCATGATTTATTTTCTCTTTTTCCAATTTTACTATTTGAAATTATTCTAACTGGAGAGTAGGGAATTGATGGAGAGCAGCGGAAAGATGTTCCTCCATATTCAAATGTACACACTGAAAATGAGGACCTGTGATGTCTTCATGTGCAGCTTATTCTAGGAATGAGAAAATAGGAAATAATGCCTTTTATATAAATGATATGGGAAATGGCAGAGCAAAAAGTGAAATGATGCAACCAAAAATATAAAAGGAAAATAAATTAGGATAATTATGGAGCAATCATATTATCTATGAGAACCAAGAAAGGGAGAGAGAAAGAGAGAGACAGATGTATAATGACCTAGCTAGCCACAAAATCCATGACTCTGATCAATTTATAGAGCAAACAAAAATTTATTTTTAAAAGAGATGGAAATAGAATTTATGTATTTACTTGAAATTAGTAAATACATTTTTAGTTGCCTACGTAAAGAGATATAACTTTGACAAAATTACACACAATAAACTAAATCCTTGATAATTCTAGTAACAGATCTGACTGAAATCAGTTGAATCATACTTTTCCTGTACAATGAAGGAATAAGAAGGTAGTAAAGCAACTAGAGAAAGCAGGGAGATTGTATCTGTGACAAAACTTTGTGGAAATTGGTATTGAGGATTTCTTACTGGTGATCCACTTGCACTGGAAGCATGATTGTGAAGTATTGCTTGCTGATTCTGAACTATTGATTTGATCATAATATTCTCCAAGAAGAAAATGAGAATTGATAGTTAAGGACTACTAATATGTTTTGACTTTCTCACTAAGCACTTTCAATCATCAAAATCACATGAAGACAATAGTCAGGCCTACATTTTAGATGAAAGCAAGTGTCTTTAAATAAACAAGGAATGTATGTAGTCATGCAAAGGACTTCTGTTTTACCAATGCCTCAAACATTTTTCTAATGTTGGGTACCAATATATAATGGATCTATTAGAAAACTCTTAAGGCTCATATTTTCAATAGTGAGTTCTCTTACACTATATCATGGTATTGTTTGTGTATGGTTTTAATAATAAATTTACATTACTAACTTGAATTTCTGAGAGGACAGTATCATCACTGTACATCTTGCTTCTATACTCTCATTTTAAAATAACTATATAAGTATGGGCATTAGATAACTATAGAGGAAAAAGTAGAAGCCACACTGGTGGCTTATGTCTTTAGCACTAGTTAATAAGAAAGATGAAATCTGAGGATTGTGGTTTGAAAGCAGACCAAGAAAAAAAAAGTCCATTAGATTCTGATTTGAAAGTAACAATCAAAAGCTAGAAATGGAGCTGTGGTACAAGCAGTTAAATGTTAGCCTTGAGAAAACTGAAACAAAAAATAAATTCTGGGACAAAGCCAGGCCCTGAGTTCAAGCACTAGGATTAGCACTAAACAAATGAATTAATTAATAGGGTAATTAATTAATTAAAAATAAATTAAATGGTCACATGTGGAGAGGCAGGTAAAATGTAACATGCGTGGTAATGGTTTATGTATTATTTTGTAATAAGGCATATTTTCATTTGTCCTAATCACTAATATTTTATTTGGATTTTTTGTACAATAAACCCTGAATTTAGCATGCATGCATATGTGTGTGTACATGTGCCAACATGTATGTATGTGTATATGTGTGCATGTGCTGTTGTAATCTTGCTTGCCAATGTGGACAGGGTGAGGCTGAAAAAAGCTAACTGTGTTGCAATGTTTTTATTTATCAGAGTCTGTCATGTCATTTCAGTGAAACCACCCTTCTGTACATATTATTTGTCTAATAATAAAGTCATCATAATCAAAGCATTTACAATATTAATTTAGAAAAAGAGACTGCTTTCAACTCTTATTGTATGTTAGGTAAGAAGATACCGACATAATTAGTTAGTAAGTTATTGCTGAAAGATGATTGTCAGTACAAAATACGTATTTGACCTCTTAAATTGGTTATACATTTTTTACTTTTTTTTTAAATTTTATTTTATTTTATTTGTGAACATACTGTACAGAGGGGTTACAATTACATGGGAAGGATAATGGGTACATTTCTTACCAAGCATTGCAGCCTCCTCCTTTGTTTACCCTTCTCATCCTTTCCCAGCCTCCCCCCCCCCCAATACCAATCATTCTCGCCACCCCCCCTGCACCGACGTTGTAAACCTCGTTTTGGACATGACAACTTGTACTTCTCATTGTTGCAACAGGTCCACCTGGATCCTTAAACGACTTTTTTTCCCCCATCTCCTCCACAAGTTATACTGACATCAAATATAGTGAAAGCAGGGATTATACAGTGGAGGAGGGACATACAAAGCAACAAAGAAATAATCTTATAAATGCGTTAGAAACACATGCATGAGAGAAAAAAAACATTAAAATACATATCTAAGGGTTCATTTTCCTAACATCACATTATCTGACCTTTTCCACTTGACTCATACATATACTAGATATTGCAAATAAGGGAAACCATGGGGCCTATGTTTCTTTGGGCCTAGCTTACTTCACTTAATATATTGTTTCCAAGTTTTTCCATTTCCTAACAAATGGAGCAATGTCATTTTTTCTGATGGAGGCGTAGAATTCCATTGTGTATATATACCACATTTTCTTGATCCATTCATCTACTGAGGGGCATCTGGGTTGGTTCCATATCTTAGCTATGGTAAATAATGCTGCAATAAAGATAGTTGTGCTGGTAGCTTTAGTGTGGTCTTGTTTGTAAACATTTGGGTAAATGCCCAAAAGTGGGATTGCTGGGTCATAGGGGAGCTCTATGTGAAGTCTTTTGAGGAACCTCCATACTGCTTTCCAAAGTGGTTGAACAAGTTTACATTCCCACCATCAGTGAAGTAAGGTTCCCTTCTGTCCACCTCCCCTTGATCTCTTGATGTTAGAGTTCTTGATTTTTGCCATTCTAACTGGAGTGAGGTGGTATCTCAATGTTGTTTTGATTTGCATTTCTTTTATGGCTAGGGATGTGGAGCATTTCTTCATGTGTCTATTGGCCATCCTTCTTTCTTCTTCACAGAAGTTTCTCTTTAAGTCTTTTGTCTACTTATTTATTGGGCAGTTTTTTCTTTGAGGATTTGTTGTTGGGGGATTTAATGTTTTGAGTTCCAAGTATATTTTAGATATGAGATTCTTGTCTGTTTTATGGCTAGTGAAGATCTTCTTCCAATCCGTGGGCTTTCTATTGATCTTGCTAGCTATGTCCTTTGCAATGCAGAAGCTCTGCAACTTTATGCAATCCCATTTGTCCAACCTTTCTTTGATTAGATGTGTTTCCTGGTCTCTATTCAGAAAATTTCGGCCTGAGCCAAGGAGACCTAAGGTTTCTCCTATTCCATCCTCTAATGTTTTCAGAGTGTCTGGTTTGACTTCGAGGTCTTTGATCCATTTGGAGTTGATTCTGGTGCAGGGTGATATATAAGGATTTAGCTTTAGTTTTCTACAAGTAGTTAAACAATTTTGCCAGCACCATTTAATGAAGAGGCTGTCTTTGTTCCATACTATTTTTTTAGCTCCCTTTCGAAAGTTAGATGGCTGTAGGTCTGTAGGTTCATTTCTGGGTTTTCAATTCTATTCTATTGGTCTTGAGGTCTGTACTTATGCCAATTCCAAGCTGTTTTGATTACTATGGCTTTATAGTAGAGTTTGAAATTTGGTATTGATATTCCTCCAGCAGTGTTCTTTCCGTTGAGGAGCGTTTTTGCTATTCGGGGTCTTTTATTGTTCCAGATGAATTTTTGGATTGCCTCTTTTATTTCCTTGAAGAATGAGGTTGGAATTTTGATAGGTATCGCGTTGAATTTGTAGATAGCCTTGGGAAGTATTGCCATTTTCACGATGTTAATCTTTCAAATCCAGGAGCATGGGAGATTTTGCATTTTTTAAGTTCTGTGTTGATTTCTTTTTTCAAGATTTTAAAGTTTTCATCATAGAAGTCCTTCACTCCTTTGGTTAAGTTAATTCCTAAGTATTTTATTTTTGGTGGGACTATTACAAATAGAGCTCCTTTCCTAAATTCAGCCACACTTTTCTCATTGTTGGCATACAGAAAAGCCATTGATTTTGGGGGGTTAATTTTATATCCTGCTACTTTGCCAAAGTTTTGAATCAGCTTGAGTAATTTGGGAGTGGTGTCTTTGGGATTCTTTAAATACAAGATCATGTCGTCTGCAAAGAGGGAGAGTTTTATTTCTTCTTTCCCTATTTGGATCCACTTTATATCTTGCATCTTGTCTTATTGCTGTTACTAGGCATTCTAATAGTACATTGAAGACAATTGGAGAGAGTGGACATCCTTGTCTTGTTCCTGAGTTAAGAGGAAATGGCTTTAGTTTTTCAGCATTAAATATAATGCTGGCTGTAGGTTTATCATATACAGCCTTTATTGTATTGAGGAATGTTCCATGGATTCCTAATTTTTCCAAATCCTTCATCATAAAGGGGTGTTGGATCTTGTTGAATGCTTTTTCTGCATCTATTGAGATAACCATGTGGCTCTTATTCTTGCTCCCGTTGATGTGATGAATAATATTAATTGATTTGCGTATATTGAACCGACTTTGCATCCCTGAAATGAATCCTGTTTGATCATGGTGTATGATTTTTTGGGTGAATTGTTGAAGTCGGTTGTCCAAAATTTTGTTGAGAAGTTTTGCATCAATGTTCATCAAAGAAATGGGTCTATAGTTCTCTTTCTTTGATGAGTCCCTGCCTCCTTTTGGGATGAGTGTTATGATGGCTTCATAGAATGTGTTCGGTAGTGAACTTTCTCTTTCAATTTCATTGAAGAGTTGGAGGAGTATTAGTGTGAGCTCTGCTTTGAAGGCCTTGTAAAACCATCTGGTCCTGGACTTTTCTTAGCTGGAAGGTGTCTTATTGCTGTATCTGTTTCAATGCTTGATATGGGCCTGTTAAGCTGGTATAACTCATCTTGGTTTAGTTTTGGCATGTCAATATTTGCTAGGAAAAAGCCCATTTCTGTCAAGTTCTCAAACTTATTAGCATAAAGTTTTGAGAAGTATTACCTTATAATGTTTTGAATCTTGGTTGTTTCCGTGGTGATGTTTCCATTCTCATCTCTGATTTTATTTATTTGGGTGTGTTCTCTTTTTTTTCTGATAAGGTTTGCTAAGGGTCTGTCAATTTTGTTAAGTTTTTCGAAGAACCAACTCTTTGTTTTGTTGATTCTTTCTATAGTTTTTTTGGATTCTAATTCATTTAATTCTGATTTAATTTTAATTATTTCTTTCTGTCTACTGGATTGGGGTTTATCTTGCTGCTCTTTTTCAAGGAGGTTTAGATGTGTCATTAAATTGTTGATTTCAGATCTCTCCAATTTGTTGATTTAGGAGCTCAGAGCTATAAACTTGCCTCTGAGTACTGCTTTTGCTGTGTCCCAGAGATGCTGGTAATTTGTGTGTTCATTTTTGTTGAATAGCATGAACATTTGAATTTCCTTTCTAATCTCTTCCATGACCCACTCGTGATTCAGCAGTGTGTTGTTCAGCCTCCATGTGATACTAGAATTTCTTTGGTGGCTTTTGGTGTAGAGTTCTAATTTTATTCCCTTGTGGTCAGAGAGGATGCAAGGTATAACTTCAATGTTTCTTAATTTAGGCAAGTTTTCTTTGTGGCCTAAAATGTGGTCTATTTTAGAAAATGTTCCATGTGCTGCTGAGAAAAACGTGTATTCTGATGCTGCTGTGTGAAATGTGCGGTAGATATCTGTTAAATCTAGTTGATCTATGCTTCTGTTTAGATCTGCAGTTTCTCTGTTGAGTTTTTGCCGAGTTGATCTATCTATAGATTATCTATCTAATAATTAATGTCTTTGGATTTATATGGGATTTGAGGGAAATTAGTGTTTCTTGGATAAATTTGGGTGCACCATTGTTTGGCAAGTAGATATTTAGAATTTTAATATCCTCCGGAAAGGGAGATACCTTAATTAGTATGTAGCGACCTTCTTTTCTCTTCTCACGAATTTTAATTTGAAGTCTATTTTATCTGATATTAGGATTGCAACTCCCGCCTGTTTATGGCGGCCGTTTGCTTGGTAGATTTTGTTCCAACCTTTAACATTGAAAATGTGTTTGTTTTTACTGGCAAGATGTGACTCCTGAAGGCAGCAGATAGAGGGGTCTTGTTTTTTAATCCAAAATGCAACTAAAGACAACCCTGAGATACCACTTTACCCCAGTCAGAATGTCCCACATCCACAAATCAGACAATGATAAATGCTGCAGGGGATGTGGAGAAAGAAGAACCCTATTACACTGCTGGTGGAAATGTACACTTATACAACCACTTTGGAAAGCATTCTGGAGGGTCCTTAGAAAGCTAAAGATTGACCTCCCTTATGACCCAGTCATACCACTTCTAGGCATCTACCCTGAACAACAGGAACCAATATACAAGGACACGTACACCTCCATGTTTATTGCAGCACTGTTCACAACAGCTAGGATATGGAAACAACCCAAATGCCCCACCACAGATGAATGGATCCAAAAATTGTGGTATCTATACACAGTGGAATATTATGCGGCCATTAGAAATGACAAAATAATGGCATTTTCAGGGAAATGGATGTATCTAGAAGGAATCATTTTGAGCGAGGTAAGCCAAGAGCAAGGAGACAAGCGGTACGTGGTCTCACTGATAAGTGGATGCTAAATCCAAAATATTAGGTGTTATGACAAAATTAACAGGACTTAAGAAACCAAGAACTCCCACTCATCTGGTCGAACCACTACTAATTATCCCATACTGCTGATCACATGTATGGTGTATATGGGTACAGCATAATATGTTATAGACTGTGATAGACAATTTGCTCCAGGAAAATTACAATGAGCTTGTGACTTTAAATGCGCATCCTTATTCCACAATACTGTGAAATTTGGGATATTATGTTATCACTTAATCACTATTAAAGAAAAAAAAAGAACCTCGGGGAAGGTAGGGAGGGAAGGGATGGTAGGGGAAAAACAATGGAGGGGGTAACAATGCTTAATAGGAAGCGTACTCATTACCTTGCTCATGTAACTGTAACCCTCAGTATAGTATCTTTATAATAAAAAATTTAAAAAAGGCCTGAGAATATGGATTCGTGTTTTGGCACTGATCCTATGTGTACAGCATTGAGTGAAGCACTAACACCTCTCATGCCTGAGATCTGAGTCTCTTGAACTTTGCAAACAACACAGGAACATCTTTCTTGTTCCTGAGCTACAGGCCACTTGAGCTGGCTTGAGCTGACTGTCAGTTACAGTTGCCTGGCTCTCAGAGTTCCATATTCTATTCCATTATGAGGTAGAGAGTGTCATCTCTCAGAGCCCAATGATCTAAGCTTCTTGCTCACATAAGACCATCCCAAAGACATACTGGAGACTGAAATCTCCCCTCCCACATCACTCTATACATATGTGAACATTGTCAAATCCCAATATCCTCAGCTAGGCCTGGGAATCAGTATGCTCTCAACCTCAAGGAACACTTCCTAGGTCAGATCCATGCCTTATTCGTCACTATTCCTCTCATCCTACAAAAATCATTTTTCCTCTCTGGGCCCTCTCAGCCTGCCATGTACTTCTTGCATCTATTTTTGACATCTACATCCTAGGACTTTGTTAGTTTTTTGTTTCCTAATCTTGTTTGCCCTTGAAGCCCCAGTGTGCTGTTATCTGGAAAAAAGCTAAGTACTTAGAGGTGGGAAAATCATACAAGTATTTAAAAATAAACCTAACACATATTGTCAGACCTTTATATAGATGTACATTCTTGTAAGATAAGAGAGTATTTTTGATACTTTTGTCATATTTTATGACAGAGGGGAAGGGGAGGAGGGAAGAGGTGCTGCATTGTCTTCTCATAATTCAATGATTATTATAGAGAAATACTATAGTTGAAGGAATGTAAGCTTTAAATATAAAAACTGTGCTCTTGTTTTTTTTTTTTTATAAGCTAGTCGTTTATAAAGAATTCCTCACTAAAGTCTTGTCATCTTTGTTCCATGAACTATCTTCCTCCTTCAAAATAATCAGGAAAAAAAACCTTCACAAATTAGTGGCCTGTTGCCCAATCTCTGGATAAGAATTTAAGATACAACATTTCCAGAGAATGTGTGTGTACATGTGTGTTGGAGTGTGTGTGTATGTGTGTGAGGGTGTGTTGTGCATATCTGTGTTTTAGGTCTTGAATTCAGGGGCTATATGACAAGCCCGAGTATCTTTCTGGTGACAGTAGTGATCTACCAATTATGCCACAGTTCCACTGCAAGCTTTCTGTAGTGAACTGGAGAGAAGAGACTCATAAAATTTCATGCTCAGGCTGTATGAACTAAATCTCAGGTCTCAAACTCCTGATTAGTTAGAGTTATACTTATCAGCCTCCATAACCTGGTGATAAAACATTGTTACTGGAGGCAGTGGGGTTGCAAGTTACAGTATAGCTTCACAACTTTCTATATTATAAAACAGCAACAGTAGAACCCTATATAAAAATACAATAATAAGATGTAATTAGAATATAATTTGGTGATATAGTCTGTTAGCATAAATTTCAGGAAACCATGGTCTTATTGATTTAGCATCACAAATCCAAACAAAATGAGATAATTTCAGTAGAGTCTACAAATTTTTAATTCCATCATATAATAATTTCAAAACATTATAATAAACAGGAAAACATTCATACTTATAACATAAAAAGATGTAAAAAGATGAAGATGGCAAATTATGAAATGGGAAATTCTACACTGCAGGAAAATTATTGTCATGGTGAATATATGGTGGTATTGTCATGGTGAATATATGATAATATTCTTCAGAGGAGCAATAGATTAATATATATTTACTACAAATAATCTAACTTGTTTCTATCTCTGTCAACTTCCAATATTTTGCACATTGTCAGTGTATTCGTGTTTATGGTATATTCCAAAATAGTTAACAGAGTCAGGAGGTTACCAAATAAATTAGCTTGAATGTTTAGGGAGATAAACCTGCTAATTATTTTGGCTATTTTATATACTTAACATGTAGTATGTTATCATTGTACTCTCTAAGTATAAGCATAAGCTATTCAAAGTGAAATGGAATATAACATGGTTTTGCCTGTAAAGCTAGGTATTTGGGACATCAGTTCCAGACCAGTGGAGGGTTACCTGCAATACTCCCCAACCCCTGGCTATGCGTGATGGAATACTTCTATCATCCCAGGCCCATGGGGAGCTGAGAGGAGGAAGATTTCAATTCCATGCCATTCTAGGAAAGATCATCCACATGGCTCCATCTCATCCAAAGAAAGTTCAACACTGACTAGCACATATCACCCCCTCCTAGGTGAAAATAAAAATAAGAGCATTGTAGTATAAGAAACAAACAATAGGGCTGGGAAGGTGGCTCAGTGGTAGAGCGCTTGCCTTGCATGCACAAGGCCCTGGGTTCGATTCCTCATCACCACATAAGCAAAAAGAAAAAGCCGGAAGTGGCACTGTGGCTCAAGTGGTATTGCGCTAGCCTTGAGCTGAAGAGCTGAGGGATAGCGCCCAGGCCCCGAGTTCAGGCCCCACGACCGGACCCAAAAAAAAAAAAAAAAGAAACAAACAATATTAAAACATGGCAATAGAAACCATCATGAACAACACTTACCTAGTGTTTGTTTCTCATAACTGTAAACCTAACTATAGCTAGGATTATAAATGTGAGCCAGAGGCACCAAGCAATTCATTTTAAAAATGAGTATTTAAAGCCAGGTGCCAGTCTCTCATGCCTGTAATCCCAGTTAGTCATGAGGCTGAGATCTGAGGATCGCAGTTCAAAGCCAGCCCAGGAAGAAAAGTCCTCATAAGACTCTTATCTCCAATCAACAACTCATAAAACAGAAGTGACTCTGTGGCTCAATTGGTAGAATGCTAACTAACATGAGCACAGAGTCTCAGGGACAGTGTCCAGGCCCTGAGTCCAAGCCCCATAACTGTCAAAAAAAATAAATAAACATTTTTTTTTTTTTGTCGGTCATGGGGCTTGAACTCTGGGCCTGGGCGCTGTCCCTCAGCTCTTCAGCTCAAGGCAAGCGCTCTACCACTTGAGCTACAACGCCACTTCCGGTTTTCTGGTGGTTTATTGGAGATAGGAGTCTCACGGTCTCTCCTGCCAGGGCTGGTTTTGAACCGCGATCCTCAGATCTCAGCCTCCTGAGTAGCTAGGATTACAGGCGTGAGCCACCAGCACCTGGCTACTTAAATAAACATTTTAAGGTCTGAATTTCTTGTAAATTAAAATGACAGCTGTGGTATACAATTCTACAGACTACTAATGCTTTCATTATATTTGTAGTTAGAAAAAGTAGCAGCACTTGAATAAAGGAAATTTTTTCATAAAATAGGGCAGATTGGTCTGTAATTCAAGGAAATTGCTGGACTCATACGTAATATTTTTTGGTGGCTTTTTGTTTTGTTTTTAGAAAAGGTTGAGAAACCTTATTTCTGCCAATGGACATTTGGATGTGTCTAACATCATTCACAGGCCATGCAAAATTAACAGTAAAGACAGGACACAGTCAACTGGCAATAAATTTACTTGTCTTTATGTCATGTTCCAAATGATTTGTTTAGCTTATATGTCCCTATGGCCTATAGTTTCCTATTCCTGCCTTCCTCAAAATAAAAGCATGTTCCACCAATTCAGATTTGAGCCAGGCAATATGTAGTGTTAGTGCCAAGAGTTGAGGAAAATTGTAACACAACCAGGGAAGCATGAAACCAACACGTTAGTAGCTGGACACTGGGGACTCAGGCCTATAATCCTAGCTACTCAGGAGGCTGATGATCACAGTTCAAAGACAGCAGGAGTGAGAAAATCTGTGACTCTTCTCTCCAATTAACAACCAAAAGCCATAAAGGGAGCTGGGACTCCAGAGGTAGAGTAACCTTGATTACAAAAACGCAGGTGCAGCAACCAACCCTGAGTTGAAACTGATAGTTAGGCACAAAAACAAAAACAAACAACAACAACAAAACAAACAAAAACTGGGGGAAAGGTCAGGAAAGGATGGCGCTGTCTACAAGGCAAATGTACACATTATATGAATTGTGATATGGTAAACTCACTGTACACGCCTCAGTAACAATTACATTTAAAAAAGAATCTGACAAATCCCAAAGCCATGGACCTTATGATGTGTATCTGCTTTCTAGTTTTTCAAAGTTCCATCATGTGATCTGGTAGCACACATGTTGTAGCCCAGGGTGATTAGAAAATATGAAGGCAGAGATCTTTTCAGATTGTCCAACCAAATCTTTGATTATTTTAGCCTAAAAACAAAACAAAGCAAAGCAAACAAAATAGATGTTAAGGTTAATTAGGCTGCTATTGAAAATTCAGATGTTGGTAGTCTTTGTGGAGGGGAAGAGAAAAAAACAAATTATGTCAATAGGGATACAGGTGGATCCATAGCAACAATGAGATGTACAACACATTATGTCAAAAAACGAACTTTACAACTTTGGAGGAGGAAGTGGGAGATGGGAAGGGATGAATAGGGGAAAAAAAGGAGGAGGCACCAATGCTTGATAAGACATGTACTCATTATCTTGCAAATGTAATTGCAACTTCTCTGTACATTATTTTCAAAATTAAAAAATTGAAAAAAAAGATTCTAGGCAGAATTTTACTGTTAAATGTTGAGTTAGTACATATGTTTTGTAGATATTGATCTCACATATGTCAGAAAAATATCCATGAATTCATAACTAGAAACTCTGAAGTGTAAGGTATATTAATAAGGTAAGTTTCATTAGGTAGCCAATGAAGAGAACACCGCATGGTATTCAGTCAGGTAAAGTAGTTTATTTACTGAACTGCTGCCCATGCCATATATGGTGGAGAGGCATGTGAAAAAAAGGGGGTTGACACAACCTCGGGCCAGGACATATCTAGGCCAAGGACCGGATGAGATATGGCCTGGTGGAGGAAAATTCTGGCTGTGATGTGACCTCAGGGCCTGGGAATATCCTCTGGTCAAATGGAAAGTTTGACCAGAGGCTGACTAGGTTGTGACTTAGTAGGAGGGGGAGGTGTCTGCCTCCAGGCATGCCAGATACCTAGGTTACACATAAAGGATGGAAAGTTAACCAAGAAGAAGGGAAGTGTCTGCATAGGGTCTGCATGGCTTGGACAGACCTAATACTAAATACAGGTTGGACTTCTGCCATGTAACATGTAACTCCTGACTCCAAACCGTTCATTCTCAATCATTATCTTTCTTTTCTTTTCTTTTTCTTCCTTCCTTCCTTCCTTCCTTTCTTTCTTTCTTTCTTCTTTCTTCCTTCCTTCCTTTCTTTCTTTCTTTCTTTCTTTCTTTCTTTCTTTCTTTCTTTCTTTCTTTCTTTCTTTCTTTCTTTCTTTCTTTCTTCCTTTCTTCCTTTCTTCCTTTCTTTCTTTCTTTCTTTCTTTCTTTCTTTCTTTCTTTCTTTCTTTCTTTCTTTCTTTCTTTCTTTCTATCTTTCCTTCTTCCTGTCTTTCTTCCTTCCTTCCTTCCTTCCTTCCTTTCTTTCTTTCTTTCTTTCTTTCTTTCTTTCTTTCTTTCTTTCTTTCTTTCTTTCTTTCTTTCTTTCCTTCCATCCTCTTTCCTTCCTTCCTTCCTTCCTTCCTTCCTTCCTTCCTTCCTTCCTTCCTTCCTTCCTTCCTTCCTTTCTTTCTGTTCTCTCTCCCTCTCTCTATATATCTCTCCTCTCTTTCACTCACCCTCCCTCTCTCCCTAACCTGAGTGTTCTCAACTCTCAAAAAATGGACACTTGGTGAGTTGAACTCACAGGCGGTGAAGAACAGCTCAATTGGCAAACATGAAATTTAATTTACTGTTAACTTACACCTCTAACACAGGTAACTGGAATCAAATAATGAACACTCAGCAGCATGGCGTCTCAAGCCATTTGGAAGAGGAAAGCAAGCACATTCACTGCATTCTGGAGGTCCACCCTGGGAAGGTGGGGCAGACTCCTCCCTCCTCTTGGCTAAATCTCAGCCCAGTTTCTGCATCAGGAGAGGTGACTGCCTCCAAGTGAGCCAGTTTCCTAAGTGACACAGGCACTGTGCAGAGACTTAGCCTCTTGTGGTGTTGAGATTAATGGCATGATTCAACATATCCACTAGTTTGTTGAGATTGAGATTTCCTAATTTTTGGTTAGGCTATTTTCAAATTGTGATCTATTTATTTCTGATTGCTAACCATGATTATAGATGTGAACCAGCACATCAGACCATTCAAAGATCTTTACCAGGCATGGAAGACATTAAGTTTATTTTTCCAGATGACATACAAGTTGACAGACAACAAAATAAGTCCTGAATTCTGGTCGAGGTTTTTTTTAATGTGAAGCAAAATTTACTTAGCAAAATATCTGACTACTGTGATTATACTTTCAAACTTACCCTACGTTTTAATATCAAATCACCTATGAGCCAATGATTCACTCAAATTACCAGTAATCATTTACTTCTGTCGTATCTTCTAGAGGTATGCAGAACTGGAGCACACACTATTAACTAAAGTGGTAGAAATTTGAGAGGATCACAGTTCTGAATCAGTCTAGGAAGGAATGTATCACCTATATCAACCTACTAGGTAGGTATATTGGAATGAAATCATGGTCCCTGCTTTTGGAGCTGGGTGCAAAAATTGTTACTCTATACGTAAAGTAACTTAAACAAGAAAGGATTGGTGGAGTGATTCCAGTGATGGAGTACCTGTCTGGCAAACTCTACATCAAAACTGAAATCAATTTCCTAAAGATAAAATAAGAAAAGGAAAGCAAGAACAACTCATACTTAACATGTGTTCAATGTAAAGATTTACACTAGCTTACTGTAGTTATAATGCCATCATTTATTTCTAGCGCAAACACATTTTGTGTCAAGCTTAAATGAAAAAAATAACACACTATATACAAAGCTTTGGTAAAACACAGGTCTGGCTTACAATTGTGAACACTTAAGTTTGCATGTGCAGTGGTGTTGCAGGGTTGTTAAAGTTTATGGAAGTCCATCCTTTTGATGAACTTGACATGATGAAATTACCTAACCATACAATTCACTGGACAGATATTGCTGATATATATATCTATATATCTATATCTATATGTATATAGATATATAGATATATAGATATACACACTTGTATGTATTTATATATTAAGTGACATGTAAATAAAATGAAATGTACAATGAATAAATTTAGTGAACTGATACCTTTCCTAGATAATTATTTAATGAATAAATTCATGTCTTATAGTCTCCAATGTTATATCACACTTAAATGGTTGCTGACCCCTTCAGCTTTTTTATAATATTTTTTTCAGATGAAAAAGCCTGCCAATAATTATACTTGTATGACATTCTTTTCTTTATGAAATGAAAAGCATGCTGTGTAATATGGCTCTTTATGTATCATCAAAATTTTTTATAATTTCAAGTACATATTGCCTTATACTTAGTTTTCGCTCATCCTCCAATAATACCTATGGGAAGGAGACTATGAAGGATCATTCTGTTACTTTGGGAGCTTCTGTTATTAATCACTGCAATAAATATTATGAAAATGAAACTCTGAAATTATTTAGAGAGATGACCTGAAAGTTTCCCTTCAACACACTCACGCTGCTCCCTCAATAAATCATAGAACTTAAAATAAGTAACATTTTAGCTGGGAGCCAGTGGTTCATGCCGGTAATCCTAGCTATGCAAGAGCTGAGATCTGAAGATGGTAGTTCAAAGCTAGCCCTTGCAGGAAATCCGTGACACTTTTGCCTCCAATTAAACCCCAAAAAGTGGAAGTGGCACTGTGGTTCAAGTGGTAAAGTGCTAGCCTTGATCTAAAGAACTTAGTGACAGCACCCAGGCCTGGAATTCAAGCTCCATGACCAACAAAAAGAAAAAAGAAAAAAAAGTGAGAGAGAGCAACATTTTAAAAGTAATGTGCACATATACACAAAATGTATATAGAAATAAAATTATAACAGTCCCTGAACTGGCAAAAAAAAAAGATTAAAGTGAAATTTCCTTCAATCATTCATTTTGATAATCTGTACTGAGGGCAAGCTATTGGAGCTCACATTACTAACTAAAGGGGTAGAATTTGAGAGGATTACAGTTCAGAACCAGTGTGCCGGGAAAGTAATATGATTCTCATATTATCCTAAAGCCTTGCAAGTTGGAATGCATTTGTGATCCCAGTTACTTGGCAGACATAGATGAGGAACTTAGCCTCTGTTCAGCCCTCAGCAAAATTGATAACCTATGAGCAAAGTAACTAAATTAAAAAAGGATTGTTCTAATGGTATAATACTTGTTCAGCAAACAAAATATCTAAATTTATACTCATTTCATAAAAGAGGAAAGAAAGGGGAAGAAAGAAAGAAAGAGAAAAGAAAGAAAGAAAAGAAAGCAGAGAAGGAGAAGGAGGGATGGGAAGGAAGGAAGGAAGGAAGGAAGGAAGGAAGGAAGGAAGGAAGGAGGGAGGGAGGGAGGGAGGGAGGGAGGGAAGGAAGGAAGGAAGGAGATAAGAAAAGAAGGAAGTACAGATGGAAGGAAGTGAAAGAAAGAAACAAAGAAAGAAGGAAAGAAAGAAAGAAAGAAAGAAAGAAAGAAAGAAAGAAAGAAAGAAAGAAGGAAAGAAGGAAAGAAAGTAAGAAGAAGAAAGAAAGAAAGAAAGAAAGAAAGAAAGAAAGAAAGAAAGAAAGAAAGAAAGAAAGAAAGAAAGAAAGAAAGAAAGAAAGAAAGAAAGAAAGGAAGAAAGAAAGAAAGAAAGAAAGAAAGGAAAAGACAAAAATAAAGACAGGGAGGAAGAAAGAAAGGGTGAAAGAGAGGTATAAATAAAAACCTCAGCATGTGTTAGGTGTTAATAATTACCCTAAATCATTTAAACTATAAATGCCAACATTCAAATCTCTGGGGAGAGATATTTTATATCAAGCCCTGTTGTACGGACTTGGGGCCCCCAAAAGACCACCAGAGACTATGACCAATGCTAACAGCAAAAGAGTCATTTATTTGTAAGCTCAAGCTTAGTCTTCCACGCACTGGTAACCGGTGACAGTAAGAGTCCCCAAGCACAAAATCAGCACAGCTTTTATAGTATTGAACAAACAAGTTTAGGGAATTTCCAAACAAGCAGTTACATGATTGATTTGAGTCCACCCTAAACATACTGCCCTTTTTCTAAACTGTTGGTATGTTCTATTCCTGGAACAATTCAGCAACTGTTCTGCTTTCTTAAGGGTGGGCAGGATTGGTGGCAACCTGTGTTTTTTTTCTCTCTCTCTTTTGGGCTTACTCTGAGGGCAGCCTAGCACAAGATGGTGGGGTTAATCTCAAGTTGGAGTTACTTTGGCTCTTCATTCCCTCCTCTTCTAGAGCATTGGGGACCAATCATGTTCCCCTAATTGAAACAGTCTTCTATATTTACAGTTTAGTATTGGGATCTCAGAACTAGTAGAGGGACTGTGCTGATCCTCTCTTTTACAAAGGACACCAGTCTACAAGGTCTGATTGTGAGTAACAAAATTAACAGTACCAAAGGCCCTGACATTTTCTTGTAGCAATCTTGATTCTGTATATAACAGCTAACTTAATTTTATACCAGCTGTACTCGTAAACTCCAATTTTAAGACATACTCATACTATTTGCTACATACTTAAACTTTCTGAGGTTTGTCTTCTTTACAAACATTTTAAAACAATCCTTAGTTTTGAAATCCTTTCTTATACAGAGGATACCAATTTTCCCCCAGTTCCTTTCCTAAGGCTTTCTTTACCACCCTCCTCTTCTTTACAATTCCTTAAGCTTCTTTGTGGTGAGAGTTTAAAACTGCCCATTTTTCCTTTGACTTGTGGAACCAAGTAATCTCAGAAAGCCTCAAGACACCAGTGGAATGAAAAGCTTGCTAGAATTTTTTGGGGGGTCCGGTCATGGGGCCTCAACTCTGGGCCTGGGCACTGTCCCTCAGCTCTTCAGCTCAAGGCTAGTGCTCTATCACTTGAGCCACAGCGCCAGTACCAGCTTTTTTCTTTTTGCTTATGTGGTGCTGAGGAATCGAACCAAGGGCCTGAGGCATGCAAGGCAAGCCCTCTACCACTGAGCCACCTTCCCAGCCCAAGCTTGCTAGATTTTAAGGCTAAGATTAGGGCTGGGTCTCATTCCTCTTACTACCTCCATTGATTAAAAAATATATATCTCCTTTATCTTTAAAAAAACACCCAGGAGGAAGCAGGTTATTACCATACCAGAACCAAACTAGGTTGTGACCCTGAAGTGCCTAAGGCAAGCCAGTGATATCCTCGTTCCCAATATCTACTGTGGGAGTATAGAGGATTACTGCATATTACCAAGAGAATGTCCCACACGATCTTAGTTGTAGCAGCTTTCAACTGGGAAGCATTTTCAGGTGATGGAATCAGTCAGGAGTGCAATCTACTTTTACCACGGTGGAGGTGGTCTGGGTGATGATATAAAGTTCCTCCAGGTAAGTGTCAGGCTGTTGTTGAACTTTACCCATTAGGGTGTGGAGCAGCAGCAGCAGGGTCTCACAGCCGCTCCAAGGGAATGTCACACCTCGTGCTGGACTGCAAATTCCTACCCAGACTGGTAAGCATACATTGCATATGCTTGTCAGGCTGTGACCCCACTAGTTTTTAAGACAATTTATGCAATAGCCCAGGACAATTTACCAAGGTGACAACTTTTTAAACAAATAGTTCTTTTAATAAGGCTAGGATTTTCTAAGCAAATATAGAGGGCTCAGGCTTGTACTATTATTTCCCATGCCTTTTCCTTCTGTCTATTTTGCCACATTTTTAAAAAAGTGAATATTTTCCCTTGTTCTTAAAATGGGATGATGGGCAAAGATTCATCTTCTGTCACTTCTTCAAGCTGACTCAGAGGTGTTGATCCTACCTAGCCAGGAACCTATAAACTTAGCCTATTTTACAAAGAGGTTACCAGGGTTAGATGTCATTAAGAACAATATTTTAACTTTTGACAACTGCACATAGCATTTTTCTGGCTACAGCAGTGGAGCTTATTTAGCCTTCTTGTTTGCAAAAGGATCTTTATGGATGGCTTAGGAACGTGATCTCTAGTAGTCCTAACAATGTCTGAGATACCTATGCAGGCCTTCAGACAGATATCAATAGAAACACATTCTCAGGTTTACAAACTTTTCCTGAGCAGATGAATTTCCTGTAGCTGGTGTCAGCTCAAAAGTTACTGCCAATTAGAGCTTTTGGCACATGCAGGGGTTGGGATTTAAACTATCCTCCACATTTTACAACTTTAGCTTTTTAATACTATCACAGATGACTGACAATTTCCTGTCCCTTATAGTCATACACATTAGGCATGCTTACAAACTACCTTCCCATGACCTCCTGGCTCTGACCAATTTTTGAAGGGCCATGCACAAATGACTCAAGGATCTGACATTATTTCTGCCCTCTAAGCAGTGGCTTACGGTCTGTGGATGCTCCTCAATTACTTTCGTCCAAGGAGTGTTTTCTCCATACTGGGAACAATGCCTTATTGGCATTTCCCTTAGTTGGTTGTTGGACTTGAACTTGGGGCCTGAGTGCTGTCCCTCAGCTCTAAAGCTCAAGGCTAGCACTTTGCCACATTGAAACCTAAAGCAGGTCTGCTTGCTCTTTCTGCCTTCTGCTGGCTGAGTAGAGGTGACATTCCCACAGGGACTTTTATCTGCCCAGGCTGGATTTGAACAAGTTTTCAGATCAATGAGTCTCATAAAAGGCCATTTTACTCCAATTGAAAGCAACAAGGCAGTCAACATAGAAGTAGCTTTTAAGCATATTCTTACCTGAAACTTATTAAGAGACAAAGTTACATCTGACAAACTTACAAGAATCCTCACTCCTTTTTGTGGATCTGCTGGGAACTGTTACCAAAAACAAACAAACAAACAAACAAAAACACCAATGAGACCAAACTGAAATAGGAATTAAGCAATAACTTTGGTCATCCTAATTTTTCTTTTTGTACTTTGAGGCAAATGTTTAGAACAATTTTACATTTAAACTTTATATACAGAAATCCATTCCTAATTTGTAAGCCTCCTAATCATCTCTGTTTTAATAGTCTATACTTTAGTTTTTAGTTGCATTTTAGAAACCCATTAAATTCTCGAGGCTAGGTGTCACTCATTTCCTTTTGGCTGCTTGTTTAAAACAGATACACATGAAAACTTTTAAGCTGAAATAACATTTTTTTCTTAATGCAAAAATTAGAATCACCATCACTGTACCAAGAAGCTAGACTTAACACCTTTATGCCTTAAAAATAACATATCCAATGGCAGAATATCATTGAGAGCAAACCACATTATACAAATAAACTTTTTAACCCTCTTTTTAAGGCCTTCTTAATTTTAACACATCCAAAGGGCAGTTTTAGCAATATTAATCAGATCTTCACATCACTCATTTTTGCCATCATGTTTCCAGTGTCTATCTGTAGGGAAAAGGGGCAGAATAAACATGGGCCACTTGGCCCTTCCTGTGGAATGGGCATACATCCAATCTGACACTTTAGGGTTAGTTGACCTGCGTTTGTGCCAGCTTGCCCTCTTTCACCATGCGTGGACTCTTCCCAGGGCCTGTTTCACCATGCATGACCAGCTGAACTGCACTTCTGCTTGTTCACCCTTCACTCCTAAAGATAGGTCTTCTGTTGGCTTCTCAATTTCTCCTTTTTTGTTAAGCCAGATATCTTGATTACAGTGTAAACAGCCTTATGTATTCTAAAATACCAGATTTTCTAATTTTTAAGTTAAAGAATCCTTCGAAAGCCATTTTAAAAATGTGAAAATGGGATGGTTCCGGGAAGATGGCGGAGGAGAAGCTGGAATCTGAACAAGCTCTTGCATAGAAAACAGTTTCAGAGTTCCAGTGAACAGTCCCAAGCCAGAGAATCACACCAAGTGTGCCATCACAGGACAGAGAGTTAGTCAAGAGAGGGGAAGCCAAGCAGACACATCTGAGCAGCTGCCGCTGGGGCAGCAGGGTCGCAGCGGCGACCACCGCCGCGGAGGCATACCTGAGACGCAGTCCAGGACGAAGGAGCCAGACGCAGCGGACAAGCGGATTCTACTCAACACCAGCAAGAACCGACAAGGAGCGGACAACTTCATCCTGCACTTTGCAGACCAGAGACGACCCGGGATCCAAGACTCCGCATGAGTAGAAGCCCCACTTCCTCACTCCTTCTCTGGGAGCAGAGGAGGGAAGGCCACCCCTCCCCCCCCCCAGCACCGGTGATCTCCATCTTGGATACAGACAAAGCTCGGAGGAGCGGCTAGCTCCAGCTCAGGCCTTGGAATAAAACTAGTCATTTAGCAGGTCACAAGAACTTAACGGCGAAGTGACCTCACAGACTCAGTTCCATCCAGGGAAAAGTCACCCAGCTCAGGCGCCAGCCATTGGAGTGGCTCTCCTCACCGGGTAACCAGAGCCAGAGGCTGCCCCGCCCTCTAGCAGCCACCACAATCAATTGAAAAACAGAAACCCTGAGAATGGCTCCAGGCTGGGTGCTGTGAGTTTTTTTTTCCACAAAATAGCCCCAGGGAAAAGCTACTGTTCGTTGAAAGGCCTCAACTCTACCCAGAACCTAGCCTCATCACTGCATCCCCCTCTTTTGTGATTCTCAAAGCAGATCACCCTCCCAGTAAACTAACCTGGGAGGGGGATCTCAAAATCTTGGGTAAAGCAGAGCATTTTTCTGCCTGCTCCTACAAACTGACTTAAGAAACCAATCAAGCCACAGGACCTCAAGCTGACCAGAGACTCCAACCAGACTCTGATTACAGACAAAAGGGAGATACAGGACTCTTCCCAACCCTCCCAAAAAAAAAAAAAATCAAATAACTTTTTTTTTCTTCTTCTTCTTTTCTTTTTTTTCTTTTTCTTGTTTTGTTTTTTTTTTTCATTTTTTGTTACCTTATATATATATAAAATTTTTTTTGCTTTTCTAAAACTTTTATTAATCTTTAATTTTTGCCTCTTCTGAAAAAATAATTGTTTTCCATTAACTTTTGTTTTTTTTCTCCTCTTATAATTTTTATTTTAGGAATACGTGAATGTGTGTTTTCTTTTCTTTTCTTGTCTTCTTTCTCTTTTTCTTTCATTCTTAATTATCTTTTTGTTTTTTTTTCTAGCTCTACTGAACTTCTGATCTTTTCTTCTCACTTTCCTATCCTTTCCATCTTTTCCTCTTTGTTCATCTTTATGTGACTTAACTCTTGTCCTGCACATCCTCAGATAAACCCGTAGTTAACCAGTAGACCCTATCCCCCATTGTGTACACACTTAATCCACAAACTTATTACTCAATTCAAAACCTCTGAGACTTAAATTCATTAATAGCAGTACTACCTCTTTATACCTATATAATATTTTAAGCATTTTTTTAAAATTTTTCTCATCTCCTCTATGTCCCTCCCTTTCTCTCAACATATTCATATTCCTCTATAAATAGATGGTCTTTTAATCTCTAAAATAACATTAATTTTTACGTTTCTATTTTATTTTCTGGTCTCTTTTCATTCCCCTTTCCCTTTCTTCTTTTTCTCTCTCTCTCTACTTACATCCTACCCAACCTATTTCCTGCATTGTGATTAGGACATAGTAAACTCTCCCTGTGCCTCCCTACACCAATCTATTCCTATTTTTTACCCACATCTCTCCCTAACCCTAATAATTTCTGGTTTTCCAAATTCTTCTCTGCGGCTCGAAGTCCTTTAACATATAGTTGTTTGATGTCGAATAGATGTATCTGTTGAACTAGATTGTATCTGTAGACTATTGACTGTACAAATGCAAACTTTGGTTGATGGTTGCCTTAAGATAGTGTTCTAGCACAAAACTGGTGCTATCTTCATCTCAAATGGGCAGAGTAAGCCGGAAAAACACAAGAAAAATGGCAAATTCGGGTATCTCAATTCCCAATCCTGATAATCAGGGGTTAGAACAGATAATGAATAATCCAGAGGAGAGTTCCCAAACAGCTCTACAAACACTGCTGGCAAACATGATAAATGAAAAGTTTGACAACGTACAAAGGACTCTGTATGAGCGTGATAGGGAGAGAGAGGAGGCATCCCAGAAGTTTATACAGGAATATCATAAGCGTGAGGAAGCTACTCAAAAACTGATACAGGATTTGCGTGAACAACTTGAGAATACTCAAAGAGAAAGGGAGGAATGGCGTGAGCAGGCTGAGAACACTCAAAGAGATCTGCAGGAATCCCACGAACGGGAGGAAGCTAATCAAAGAGTAATACAGGAATTGAGAGACCAGGTAGAGAACACACAAAGATCACTAAAGGCATTCATGGAATCCATTAACAAAGAGCTGAAGGAAGTCAGGGAGACCACAAAGGGAATGCTGAATGGAACCCAACAGAAGGAATGGGAGCCCAAAGAAACCATAACCAATCAACTAAGTGATTTGAGGACAAACACTGAACACCAAATTAAGGAAGTAAAGAAATTCATACAAGACCTAAAACAGAGCTTCAACAAAGAACTTGAAGCCATCAAAGCTGACCAACTAGAAGGAAAAGAGATAAAAAACAAAGTAGAGAGTCTTGACAGCAGGTTAGACCATGCAGAAGATCGAATCTCAGGGATTGAAGACAGCCTAGATATTATAGAGAAAGAACATACAACCATCCAAGACAAGTCCAAGAAATATGATAGATCTATCCAACACCTGGAAGACACCATCAAAAGGCCTAATCTAAGGATAATGGGTGTAGAGGAGCACCTAGAAACAGAAGTTAATGGTCTAGGAAATCTGTTTAACAGGATCCTAGCAGAGAACTTCCCAAACATGCAAAAAGATAGGCCTGTCCAGATACAAGAAGCCTTTAGAACCCCAAATAGACCAGACCAGAATAGGACATCCCACTGTCACATTATAATCCACACAGGATCAACTCAGAACAAGGAAAAGATCCTTAAAGCTGTCAAGGAGAAATGGGTAATCACCTATAAAGGGAAACCAATTAGAATCACCTCAGATTTCTCAGCAGAGACAATCAAAGCAAGAAGAGCCTGGAATGATGTATGCCATGCCCTAAAAACAAACAACTACCAACCAAGAATGCTGTACCCAGCTAAACTCTCCTTCATATCTGAAGGCCAAATAAAAACCTTCCATAGCAAAGAAAAATTGAAACAATACATCTCCACCAAACCAGCCCTACAAAAGATTCTTAAAGATGTCCTACACATAGAAAACCAACAAGACCGCAATAAAGGCCAAGAAACTGCACCCAAACTGAGAATCCAAGAACCATAGGAAGAACCCAGTTTTCGCAGCCCCCAAGAAGGTGGATAACATGGCAGGAACTCCCAAATACCTCTCAGTCCTATCTCTTAATGTTAACGGACTGAACTCTCCAATTAAGCGACATAGACTGTCTAGTTGGATTAAAAAACAAGACCCTTCTATCTGCTGCCTGCAGGAGTCACATCTTGCCCGTAAAAACAAACACATTTTCAATGTTAAAGGCTGGAACAAAATCTACCACGCAAACAGACCGCATAAACAGGCGGGAGTTGCAATCCTAATATCAGATAAAATAGACTTCAAATTAAAATTTGTGAAAAGAGATAAAGAAGGTCGCTACATACTAATTAAAGGATCTCTCCTTCAGGAGGATATTACAATTCTAAATATCTATTCGCCAAACAATGGAGCACCCAAATTTATCAAAGAAACACTACTTTCCCTCAAATACCATATAGATCCAAAGACATTAATTGTTGGGGATTTTAACACACCACTCTCCCCACTAGATAGATCAACTCGGCAAATCTCAACAGAGAAACCGCAGATCTAAACAGCTGCATAGATCAACTAGACTTAACAGACATCTACCGAACATTTCACCCAGCAGCATCAGAATACACGTTTTTCTCAGCAGCACATGGAACGTTTTCTAAAATAGACCACATTTTAGGCCACAAAGCAAACTTGTCTAAATTCAGAAACATTGAAGTTATACCTTGCATTCTCTCAGACCACAAGGGAATAAAATTAGAACTCAACACCAAAAGCCACCAAAGAAAGTCCAGTATCACATGGAGACTGAACAACACACTGCTGAATCAAGAGTGGGTCATGGAAGAGATTAGAAAGGAAATTCAAATGTTCATACTATTCAACAAAAATGAACACACAAATTACCAGCTCCTCTGGGACACAGCAAAGGCAGTACTCAGAGGCAAGTTTATAGCTCTGAGCTCCTACATCAACAAATTGGAGAAATCTGAAACTAGCAATTTAATGACACATCTAAACCTCCTTGAAAAAGAGCAGCAAGATAAACCCCAATCCAGTAGACTGAAAGAAATAATCAAAATTAAATCAGAATTAAATGAATTAGAATCCAAAAAACTATAGAAAAAATCAACAAAACAAAGAGTTGGTTCTTCGACAAACTTAACAAAATTGACAGACCCTTAGCAAATCTTATCAGAAAAAGAAGAGAACACACCCAAATTAATAAACTCAGAGATGAGAATGGAAACATCACCACGGAAACAAGCAAGATTCAGAACATTATAAGGGAATACTTCTCAAAACTTTATGCTAATAAGTTTGAGAACTTGACAGAAATGGACCTCTTCCTAGCAAATATTGACATGCCAAAACTAAACCAAGATGAGGCAAACTATCTTAACAGGCCCATATCAAGCATTGAAATAGAAATAGCAATAAGAGACCTCCCAGCTAAGAAAAGTCCAGGACCAGATGGTTTCACAGCGGAATTTTACAAGGCCTTCAAAGCAGAACTCACACCAATTCTCCTCCAACTCTTCAATGAAATTGAAAGAGAAAGCTCACTACCGAACACATTCTATGAAGCCATCATAACCCTCATCCCAAAACCAGGCAGGGACTCATCAAAGAAAGAGAACTATAGACCCATTTCTTTGATGAACATTGATGCAAAACTTCTCAACAAAATTTTGGCCAACCGACTTCAACAATTCATCCAAAAAATCATACACCACGATCAAACAGGATTCATTTCAGGGATGCAAAGCTGGTTCAATATACGCAAATCAATTAATATTATTCATCACATCAACAGGAGCAAGAATAAGAACCACATGGTTATCTCAATAGACGCAGAAAAAGCATTCAACAAGATCCAACACCCCTTTATGATGAAGGTTTTGGAAAAATTAGGAATCCATGGAACATTCCTCAATACAATAAAGGCTGTATATGACAAACCTACAGCCAGCATTATACTCAATGGTGAAAAACTAAAGCCATTTCCTCTTAACTCAGGAACAAGACAAGGATGCCCACTCTCTCCACTTCTCTTCAATTTAGTATTAGAATGCCTAGCTACAGCAATAAGACAAGATGCAGACATAAAGGGGATCCAAATAGGGAAAGAAGAAATAAAACTCTCCTTCTTTGCAGATGACATGATCTTGTATTTAAAGAATCCCATGGACTCCACTCCCAAATTACTCAAGCTGATTCAAAACTTTGGCAAAGTAGCAGGTTATAAAATTAACCCCCAAAAATCAATGGCTTTTCTGTATGCCAACAATGAGAAAAGTGTGGCTGAAATTAGGAAAGCAACTCCATTTGTAATAGCCCCACAAAAAATAAAATACCTAGGAATTAACTTAACTAAAGAAGTGAAGGACCTCTATGATGAAAACTTTAAAATCTTGAAAAAGGAAATCAACACAGAACTTAAAACATGGCAAAACCTCCCATGCTCCTGGATTGGAAAGATTAACATCGTGAAAATGGCAATACTTCCCAAGGCTATCTACAAATTCAACGCAATACCTATCAAAATTCCACCCTCATTCTTCAAGGAAATAGAAGAGGCAATCCAAAAATTCATATGGAACAATAAAAGACCCCGAATAGCAAAAACGCTCCTGAATGGAAAGAACACTGCTGGAGGAATATCAATACCAAATTTCAAACTCTACTATAAAGCCATAGTAATCAAAACAGCTTGGTATTGGCATAAGAACAGACCTCAGGACCAATGGAATAGAATTGAAAACCCAGAAATGAACCTACAGACCTATAGCCATCTAATTTTCGATAAGGGAGCTAAAACAATAGAATGGAAGACAGACAGCCTCTTCAGTAAATGGTGCTGGCAAAACTGGTTAACTACATGTAGAAAACTTAAGCTAGATCCTTATATATCACCCTGCACCAGAATCAACTCCAAGTGGATCAAAGACCTTGAACTCAAAGCAGACACTCTGAAAACATTACAGGATGGAATAGGAGAAACCCTGGGTCTCCTTGGCTCAGGCCGAAATTTTCTGAATAGAGACCCGGAAACACAACAAATCAAAGAAAGGCTGGACAAATGGGATTGTATAAGGTTGCAGAGCTTCTGCAGGGCAAATGACATAGCTAGCAAGATCAATAGAAAGCCCACGGACTGGGAGAAGATCTTTACTAGCCATACAACGGACAAGGGTCTCATATCTAAAATATACTTGGAACTCAAAAAATTAAACCACCCAACAACAAATCCTCAAAAAAACAACTGCCCAATAAGTAAGTGGGCGAAAGACTTAAAGAGAAGCTTCTCTGAAGAAGAAAGAAGGATGGCCAATAGACACGTGAAGAAATGTTCAACATCCCTAGCCATAAAAGAAATGCAAATCAAAACAACATTGAGATATCACCTCACTCCAGTTAGAATGGCAAAAATCAAGAACTCTATCAACAACAGATGCTGGAGGGGATGTGGACAGAAAGGAACCTTACTTCATTGTTGGTGGGAATGTAAACTTGTTCAACCACTTTGGAAAGCAGTATGGAGATTCCTCAAAAGACTCCACATAGAGCTCCCCAATGACCCAGCAATCCCACTTTTGGGCATTTACCCAAATGATCACAAACAAGGCCACACTAAAGCTACCAGCACAACTATGTTTATTGCAGCATTATTTACCATAGCTAAGACATGGAACCAACCCAGATGCCCCTCAGTAGATGAATGGATCAAGAAGATGTGGTATATATACACAATGGAATTCTATGCCTCCATCAGAAAGAATGACATTTCCCCATTTGTTAGGAAATGGAAAGGCTTGGAAAAAATTATATTAAGTGAAGTAAGCCAGGCCCAAAGAAACATAGGTCCCATGGTTTCCCTTATTTGCAATATCTAGTATAGGTATGAGTCAAGCGGAAAAAGTCAGATAATGTGATGTTAGGAAAACGAAACCTCAAATATGTATTTTAATGTTTTTGTTTCTTTCATGCATGTGTTTCTAACGCATTTATAAGATTATTTCTTTGTTGCTTTGTATGTCCCTCCTCCACAGTGTAACCCCCGCTTTCACTATATTTGATGTCAGTATAACATGTGGAGGAGATGGGGACAAACAAGTCGTTTAAGGATTCAGGTGGACCTGTTGCAACAATGAGAAGTACAAAATGTCATGTCAAAACCAGCTTTACAATGTCGGTGGGGGTGGGGGTAGGGGGGTATGATTGGGTGGGAGGGAGGGGGGAGGCTGGGAAGGGAGGGGAAGGGTAAACAAAGGAGGAGGCTGCAATGCTTGGTAAGAAATGTATGCATTATCCTGCCCATGTAATTGTAACCCCTCTGTACAATATGTTCTCAAATAAAATAAAATAAAATTTAAAAAAAATGTGAAAATGCTTTAAAAATTTTTAGTAAGGATCAAATCTCATAAACTTTTGAACTTTAAACTTAAACTCAGCCCATTTTTACAGCATGCTGACCATTTTTATCATGAACATGTTCACAAACACGTACAAACACACTCAGATTTTTAAGCATGCAAAAATCAAAATCAATCATATGTACATTTTGAAGTTTTGAAAGAAAAATTTAAGATAGTATTTATTTTAATCTAAGTAACTTTGTTGAGCTTCATTTTCCCAGGGCTTGCTTATTTAGGAAGGCATTTCAAAAATTGGTCTTTTGAATCTCTTCTGTTGGAGGAAAGCTGGGGTTGGGGAGTCACCTGAAATTAAACTGTTCTGATTTTTATTCAGTTTTAGACAAGAGCACTTTACATTGTCAGGACTAGCTGAAAAGTCAAAACCAGGCACAAATCCTTCTCTGTGACTGAGCCCAGCTGGAGGCCGGAACTTTTATTTCCCCAGTTTTTATGTTCAAAATCCCTTTGTAATAAAAGTTACTATATGAGACATTCTTGGATGTGGTGGTATGTGTTTTCTGGTAGAGCTCTGTCTGGTTTAAGGGAGGAGGTGGTATTGGCACAGCCTGTATGGGGGAACAGTACAGGGTTTTGAGGGCAAAGGCCAGTGTGTGTAGAGCTTTGAGACATCAGGGAGGGAACAGGAAGGACTAGACTTGTTAGGGAAGGGATCTTTTGTGGAGTAGGTGGGATTTAGGATGGAAGCTGGCAGGTGCACAGGTTTTCATTGGAAGAAGGTGGGATCACTGGGGATGAGGCTGTTTGGGGCAAGGCTTTGAGAAGGAAGAACAAGGCTACAATGGAGGAGGTTACTTAGAGGAGGGGATCTGGTGGAACACTGTGAGCCCTTGTGGGATATGTAGGGTGAGGTTTGTCATAAGGCAGGGCAGGGAATGTAGGCAAGAGGATGACCGAAGGTGGGGATTCTGGAGCAGGAATGTGGAGCTATGAGGGAGTGGCTTTTCAGGGTCTGACTTTGAGAGGGCAGGGTGGTACTAGGAAGACATAGGCTAGTAAGGGACGGGTTTTCTAATGGAGAATGGCAGGCCTTTGGGAATTGTGTTAGGGTGGAGGTGGGGTTTCCAGCAGAGCATGATGTAGTCACAATTGTTTGGAGGTGATTTTTCAGGACCAGGGCTTTGTGAGTGATAAGATTTTTTGACAGTAGGTTAGACCATGCAGAAGACTGAAACTCGGGGATTGAAGACAGCCTATATATTATAGAGGAAGAACATACATCTATCAAAGACAAATCCAAGAAATATGATAGATCTATTCAACATTTGGAAGACACCATCAGAAAGCCTAATGAGGATAATAGGTTAGAGGAGCACCTAGAAGGTCTAGGAAATTTGTTGCACAGGATCCTAGCAGAAAACTTCCCAAACATGCAAAAAGATAGGCCTATAGAGATACAAGAAGTTTTTAGAACCCAAAATAGACCAGACCAGAACAAGACATCACAACTCCACATTATAATATCCACAGGATCAATTCAGACCAAGGAAAAGATCCTTAAAGTTGTCAAGGAGAAAAGATCAATCACCTATAAGGGAAACCAAATAGAATCACCTCAGATTTCTCAGCAGAGACAATTAAAGCAAGAAGAGCCTGGAATGATGTATGCCATGCCCTAAAGACAAACAACTATCAACCAAGAATACTGTACCCAGCTATATTCTCCTTCATGCCTGAAGGACAAATAAAAATTTTCCGTACCAAAGAAAAAGTGAAACAATATATCTCTACCAAACAAGCCCTACAAAAGTTACTTAAAGATGTCCTACACAGAGAAAACCAACAGGACCACAATAAAGGGTAAGAAACTGCACCCAAATTGAGAATCCAAGAACCATAGGAAGAACCCAGTTGGTGCAGCCCCCAAGAAGGTGCATAAAATGGCAAAAACTAACAAATGTCTCTCAGTATTATCTCCCAACATTAACTAACTTAACAATACAATTAAGCAACATAGACTGTCTAGTTGGATTAAAAAAATTCCTTCTGTCTGCTGTATTCAGGAGTCACAACGTGCTCATAAAAACAAACACATGTTTAAAGTGAAAGGCTAGAACAAAATCTAACAAGCAAACGGCCTCATAAACAGGAAGGAGTTGCAATCCTAATATCAGTTAAATAGATTTGAAATTAAAATTGGTGAGAAGAGATAAAGAAGGTCTCTATATACTTATTAAGGGATCTCTCCTTCAGGAGGATATTACAATTCTAAATATCTATTCCCCACAAGAGCACCCAAATTTATCCTAGAAAATGTACTTTTTCTCACATCTCCTATAGATCCAAAGATATTAATTGTTGGGACACATACTCTCCCCACTAGATATATCAACTTGGCAAAAAATCAACAGAGAAACCACGAATATGAAAAACTGCATAGATCACCTAGATTTAACAGACATCTACCGAATATTTCACCCAGCAACATCGGAATACACGTTTTTCTCAGCAGCATAGGGAATGTTTTCCAAAATAGACAACATTTAGGTCACAAAGCAAACTTGTCCCAATCCAAAAAGATTGAAGTTATACCTTGCATTTTCTCAGACTACAAGGGAATAAAATTAGAACCCCACACCAAAAGCCACCAATGAAAGTCCTGTAACACATGGAGGCTGAACAGCACACTGTTGAATCACCAGTGAGTCATGGAAGAGATCATAAACGAAATTCAAATGTTTATAATATTCGACAAAAATGAACACTCACAATAACAGCTCCTCTGGGACACAGCATATGCAGTACTCAGAGGCATCAACAAATTGGAGTGATCTGAAACCAACAATTTACTGAGACATCAGAGCCTCCTTGAAAAAGAGCAGCAAGATAAACTCCAATCCAGTACATGGAAAGAAATATTTAACATTAAATCAAAATTAAATCAATTAGAATTCAAAAAGCATAGAAAGAACCAACAAAACAGAGTTAGTTCTTTGAAAAATTAACAAATTGACAGACCCTTAACAAATCTTATTAGAAGAATAAGAAAACACACTCAAATAAATAAACTCAGAGATGAGAATGGAAACTTCACCAGAAACAACAAAGATTCAGTATATTATAAGGAATACTTCTCAAACCTTTAGGATAATAAGTTTGAGAACTTGTTAGAAATGTACTGTTACCTAGTAAATATAGACATTCCGAAACTAAACCAAGATGAGTTAAACCATATTAACTGGCCCATAATTAGCAATGAAATAGAAATAGCAATAAGAGACCTCCCATCTAAGAAAAGCCCGGGACGAGATAATTTTACAGCGGAAATATACAAGGCCTTCAAAGCAGAGCTCACATCAATACTCCTTCAAGTCTTCAATGAAATTGAAAGAGAAAGTTCACTACCGAAGTCATTCTATGAAGCCATCATAAACCTCATCCCCAAAATAGGCAGGGACTCATGAAAGAAAGAGAACTATAGATCCATTTCTTTGATGAAGATTAATGCAAAACTTCTCAACAAAATTTTGCTGAATGGACTTTGACAATTCATCCAAAAAAATCATACAACATGATCAAACAGGATTAATTTCAGGGATGTAAAGCTGCTTCAATATACGCAAACCAATTAATACAATAAATCACATCAACAAGAGCAAGGATAAGAACCACATGTTTACCTCAATAGATGCAGAAAAAGGATTTGACAAGATAGAACACCCTTTTATGATGAAGGTTCTGGAAAAATTAGGAATTCAGGGAACATTCCTCAATACAATAAAGGATGCATATGACAAACCTACTTCCAGCATTTTACTTAATGGTGAAAAAATAAAGGTATTTCCTCTTAACTAAGGAATGAGATAAAGAAAGATGTCCACTCACTCCACTTCCCTTCAAACTAGGATTAGAATGCCTAGCTACAGCAATAAGATAAGATTCAAATATAAAAGGGAATCCAAAAAGGGAAAGAAGAATCTCTACCTCTTTGCAGATTACATGAACTTGGATTTAAAGAATCCCACGGACTCCACTCCCAAATTATTCAAGCTGATTCAAAACCTTGACAAAGTAGCAGGGTATAAAATTAACCCTCAAAAAACAATGGCTTTTCTGTATGCCAACAATGAGAAAAGTATGATTGAAATCAGGAAAGCAACTCCATTTGTAATAGCCCCACAAAAATTAAAATACCTAGGACTTAACAAAGAAAAAAGGACCTCAATGATGAAAACTTTAAAAACCTGAAAAAGGAAATCAAAACCGAAATTAGAAAGTGGCAAAAACACCCATGCTCCTGGATTGGAAAGATCAACATCGTGAAAATCGCAATACTTCCCAAGGCTATCAACAAATATCAATATGATACCTATCAATATTGCAGCCTCAGTCTTTTAGTAAAAAGAAGAGGTGATCCAAAAATTCATATGGAAAAATAAAATACCCTGAATAGCAAAAATGATAATGGAAACAACAGTGCTGGAGGAATATCAATACCAAATTTCAAACTCTTCTACAAAGCCATAGTAATTAAAACAGCTTGGTACTGTCCCAAGAATAGCCCATAGGACCAATGGACTAGACATGAAAGCTCAGAAATGTATCGATAGGCCTATAGACATCTAATGTTCGATAAGAGAGCTAAAAAATTGGAAAGGAAGAGACACAATCTCCTCAGTAAATGGTGTTTTCAAAATTGGTTAACTACTTGTAGAAAACTAAAGTTAGATCTTTATATATCATCCTGCACCAGAATGAACTCCAAATGGGTCAAAGACCTCGGAGTCAAACAGACACTCTGAAAACATTAAAGAATGGAATAGGGGAAACAATAGGTCTCCTTTGCACACGCTTAAATTTTCTTAATAGAGACCCAGAATTACAACAAATCAAAGAAATGTTGGACAAATGGGATAGTATGAAATTGCAGAACTTCTGCGTGGCAAAGGACATAGCTAGCAAAATCAATTGAAAGCCCATTGATTGGGAGAAGCTCTTCACTACCATACAACAGACAAGGGTCCCACATCTAAAATATACCTGGAACTCAAAAAAATTAAATCCCCCAACAACAAATCCTTAAAGAAAAACCTGCCAAATAAATAAGTGGGCTAAAGACTTAAAGAGAAACTCCTCTGAAGATGAAAGAAGGATGGCCAATATACACATGAAGAAATGCTCAACCTCTCTAGCCATAACAGAAATGCAAATCAAACCAACATTGAGATACCACCTTACCCCAGTTGGAATGGCTATAATGAAGAACTCTAATAACAACAGATGCTAGAGGGGATGTGGGCATAAGGGAAATTTATTGCATTGTTTGTGGGCATGTAAACTTGTTCAACCACTTTGGAAAGTAGTATGGAGGTTCCTCAAAAGATTCCACATAGAGCTCCCCTATAACCCAGAAATCTGACTTTTGGGCATTTACCCAAATGGTCACAAACAAGGCCATATTAAAGCTACCAGCACAATTATGTTTATTGAACCGTTATTTACCATCGCTAACATATGGAACCAAACCAGATGCCCCTCAGTAGATGCATGGATCAATAAAATGTGGTATACATATATATATATATATATATATACACACACACACACACACACACACACACACACACAATGGAATTCTATGCCTCTATCTGAAAGAATGACATTGCCCCATTTGTTAGGAAATGGAAAGACATGGAAAAATTTATATTAAGGGAATAAACCAGTCCCAAAGAAACATAGGTCCCATGGTTTCCTTTATTTACAATAACCAGTATATGTCTGAGATAAGCCGAAAAGGTCAGACAAGTTGAGGTTGGGTGAAATGAACCACCAGATAAGGATTCAATGTTTTTTTTTTCCCCCTTGGGATTGTTTCTAACATATTTATAAGATGATTTCTATATTGCTTTGTATGTCCCTCCCCCACAGTAAAGACCCTGCTTTCACGGTATTTGATGTTGGTATAATTTGTGGAGAAGGGAAAAAACTAATCTTTTAACTCGGGATACAGGTGGACCCATTGCAACAATGAGATATACAAGTCGTTAGGTCGAAAAACGAACTTTACAGCTTTGATGGGGGGTGGGGGGAGGATCGGATGGAGGGAGGGGGGTAGTATGGAAAGGGATGGGAAGGGGAAACAAAGAGGCAGCAATAGTGCTTGATAAGAAATGTACTCGTTATCTTGCCCATGTAATTGTAACTCGTCTGTTGGTATTCTCACTATAAAAAAATGAACAAATAAAAAATAAAAGAAAAACGAACTTTACAACTTGGCCGGCGAGAGTGGGGGATGGCAAAGGGGTGTCTGGAGAGCAACGTGGGGGGGGGGTGGGCATATGAGAACAGATGGGAAGGGGAAACAAAGGAGGAGGCAATAATGCTTGATGAGTAATGTACTCATTATCTTGCCCATGTAATTGTTACCACTCTATATGGTATTTTCACAAATAAATAAATAAATAAGAAGGAGACTCAAGGCTGCTGAAATAAGCATATTTCCCATTTGGACTTTAATGGGATTTTTCTACAATCAACAAGATTTTCATCTTAACATAATAATTTCAAAATGTATTGCTACAGAATAGATTGTAAATGTAATATTTAATACTATTGGAATACTTGAAGACAGAGTTTTACAGAAAACTTTAAATTTCAGATAAACTGCAATATTCCAATAAATACATAGAAGAAATATAATTTAAAAATTCACTGATCAAAGCAAACCCTGGCAGGAATATCTGAAAGACGCTTATCTGAAAACAGAAATTGGCACTGTGGCTCAAGTGGTAGAGGGCTCCACTTGAGCTGAAGAACTCAGGAATATGTTAATACCCTGAGATTAAACCACAGGACTGACAAAAATACAATTTAAAGAATTGAAGCATTAAGGCTGGGAAGGAGACTCAGTGGTAGAGTACTTGTCCTGAATACATAAGGTCCTGAGTTTAATTCCTCAGCACCATATAAGCAGAAAAATGTGGAAATGGCTCTGTGGCTCAAGTGGTAGTGCACTAGCCTTGAGCTGAAAAGCTCATCAGGTATAACAGCTAGACCCAGAGTTGAGGCCGTCCTACCACCACCACCACCACCAACAAATTAAAGCATCAAACAACCTGAAGTTGTTGTCCAGAATAATGAGTGCGGCATTATCAGTTTAAATGCTTAGTGACTTTAAGCCTAGTTTAAAAGGGGAGGTAGTGGGCAATTTGTGTGTTTGCCAAAACCTACAAAATTATTTTGTACTTTACCAAGGAGGAAGAAAGGAGGAATTGGGGGGAGGAGGAGAGGTGTTTGGTGACCTTGCCTTTTGGTTCAGTGATTGTTTTCTGGAGTCGAATTCAGAGAAATTCTGCTTGCAATCCTAGTTGCATGGTGGGGGGAGGGGAATGAAGAAGCAATGCCCTGGAAGTGGTTTTGTCCTGTCCTTGGCCTAGTTCCAAACATCACTGGATAATCCAAGTCCCACTTCAGGACCAAGAAGCCTTGAAGAGTACTGATCCATTAGGCAGATGGACCTAACCACAGCCAGAAAAGGCAAAAAATGCAATGCCGTGGGCAGCACTGGAAATCTATACCAGGAAGAGTGTTTTATATTTTTTATTGTAAAAATACTATACAGAGGGTTTACAGTTACATGAGTAGGGTAATGACTACATATCCTATTGAGCATTGTTACCTCCTCCTTTGTTTTTCCCCTACTACCCTTTCCCTCCCCAACTCTCCAAGTCCTCCCTCATTGACCATTACTCGACATTGTAAATTCATTTTCAACACAGTGTCCTGTACATCTCATAATCACAATGGGTCAACCTGCATCCCCATTTCTGCATTCTGCTACAACCTTTCCACTTCCCAAATTACAAAATATGTATATAAGGTGCAGAACACTGGAATCAAATACAGTGAAAACAGGGATTACACCATGGGGGGATGAACTTACAAAAGAATCACATAGCGCATTATAAGTATATTAAAAACAAAAACAAGAAAGAAAAAATCACTTCTGTGTCTGACTTGGGGTCCTTTCACTTAATGTCACCTTATATGGTTATACGTCCATAGCCTTTGATCTTCTCTGCTTGTCCTAGACATGTACTAGTCCTTACAAACAAGGGAAACCCTGGGACATATGTTTCTTTGGGCCTGGCTTACTTCACTTAACATAATATTTACCAAGTCTTTCCATTTCCTAAGAAATGTGATAATTTCATTCTTTCTAATGGAGGCATAGAATTCCATTGTGTGTGTGTGTGTGTGTGTGTGTGTGTGTGTGTGTGTGTGTGTGTGTATCACATTTTCTTGATCCATTCATGAACTGAGGAGCATCGAGGTTGTTTCCATAAACATGGTTGCACAGGCAACTTTGGTATTACTTTGTTTGTGATCATTTGGTTTAATGCCTAAATGCCCAAAAGTGGGATTGCTGGGACATAGGGGAACTTTACATGGAGTCTTTTGAAGAACTTCCATACTGCTTTCCAAAGTGGTTAAACAAGTTTACACTCCCACCATCAATTAAATAGGGTTCCGTTTTAGCCACATCGCCTTCAAGGTGTTGTTATTAAATTTCTTGATTAGGGGCCGGGAAAGTGACTCAGGAGTAGAGTGTTTTGCATTGTATGCATGAGGCCCTGGGTTCGATTCCTCAGCACCACATAAACAGAAAAAAAAATTTCTTGATTATAGCCATTCTAACTAGAGTAAGGTACAGTCGCAATATTCTCTTGATTTGCATTTCTTTTGTGGCTAGAATAGTTGAGCATTTCTTCATGTATCTAATGGCCATTTTTATTTCCTCTTCAGAGAAGTTTCTCTTTAAGTTTTTAGCCCACTTAATTATTGAGCAGTTGTTTCTCTGAGAATTTGATGTTGGGGGATTTAATTTTTTCAGTCCTAAGTACATTTTACATATGAGACCTTGTCCATTTTATAACTCGTGAAGATCTTCTCCCAGAATGTGTGCTTTCTATTGATATTGCTATCTATGAACTTTGTCTTGCAGAAGCTCTCATGTTTCATGCAATCCCATTTGTCCAACCTTTCTTTGATTTCTTTTTTTTGACCATTGTAATATGTTTATTACATACGGACTGTATCAGCACTTGGAATTTATAATTCCATCTCATCCTGTAATAGTAAATTACTTGTTTCATAAAGAGATGAATTAAGGAATGAATTTCTTAACTTATTTTTCTTTATTCTTTGTATCTGGCTCTCTATTAAGAAAATTTCAGTATGTGTTAAAAAGCCCTAGAGTTTATCCTATTCCTTCATGTAATGTTTTCATGGTGTCCTCTTTTATTTTGAGGTCTTTGATCCATTTGGAGTTGATTCTTATGCAGGGTGATATATACAGATGCAGCTTTAGTTTAACTGGTGTTTAACCAATTTTGCCCACACCATTTACTCAAAAGGCTGTCTTTCTTCCATTCTCTTTTTTTAGATCCCTTGTCAAAGATTGGGTGGATAGCTGTCAGGGGTTTAATTTCTGAGTCTTCAGTCCTATTCCATTGGTCCTCAAGTCTGTTCTTGTGCCAGAACCAAGCTGTTCTTATTACTATGGCTTTTTAGTAGCGTTTGAAATTTGGAACTAATATTGCTCTAGTGCTGTTCTTTCTGCTAAGAATTGACAAACCTACAAACAGCATTATACTTAATGGTGAGAAGTTAAACCCATTTCTTATAAATTCAGGAATAAGATAAGGATATTAGCTCTCTCCACTCCTTTTCAACTTAGTATTAGAATGCTAGCTGGGGCAATAAGATAAGATGCAATCTTAAAGGGATCCAAATAGCAAAAGATGAATAAAACACTCCGTCTTTGAAGATGACATGGTCTTTTATTTAATGAAACCCATGGACTCCATTCCCAAGTTACTTGAGCTGATCAGAAACTTTGGCAAACTAGCAGAATATAAAATTAACCCTCAGGAAGTGGCACTGTAGCTCAAGTGGTAGAGCGCTCGCCTTGAGTTGAAGAGCTGAGGGACAGCGCCCAGGCCCAGAGTTCAAGCCCCACGACCGACAAAAAAAAAAAATTAACCCTCAGAAAATAAAGGCTTTCCTGTATTCCATTAACGATAAGAGGGCAGCTGAAATTAGGAAAGCAACCCCTTTTTACTAGCCACACAAAAATAAAATACCTAGGAGTTAACTTAAGAGGTGAAGGACCTCTATGATGGGAACTTTAAAAACCAGAAAAGGAAAATTAAAGCAGAGCTATGGAAGTGGGAAACTTCCCATTCTCCTGGATTGGGAGGATTAACATCATGAAAATGGCAATATTGCCAAAGGTTATATCCAAATACAATGTGATACCTACCAATATCCCAATGTCACTCTTCAATGAAATAAAAGACGCAATCCAAAAATTCATATGGAACAATGAAAGACCCCGAATAACAAAGAAGTTTATTGTGATTCTCATATTGTATTGCCACCTTGATTCTACAAAGTTATTTATGAATTTTTACTTTCTTCCCTCCCTTTGTATAAAGCTCACAAACACCCTGCCTCTAGCTCCCAGACACTTAACTCTTAGCTCTGGACAATTGTTCCTAGAGAGTGAGTTACTTAATTGTATTTTGAGTGCATACAACATGCATATAAAACTAGCACATTTTGATCTTATGAGAAAGCAGCCTTTATTTCCCCCTCTCAAGTTATTTCCTGGTAGGCATTTTTATAGAGAATCTGTTTTCATTTATAAATGAAAGACTGGTAGGAAACTATGTTCATAATCTGGCTCCTTCGCTCGCACCTCAACACCTAAAACACAAATTTCACAAAGCATTTACAAGAAACAATACAAAAACCCAACATTGGGAATGCTCAGATGCAGAACGTTTTACAATACCCAGAATACCTCTGCTGTTTGAGGGAGGGGCTGTCTGTATAAATTAACAAACAAACCCAAAAGAGCAGCCAGGAGTACCAGACTTGAGTGTCCCTAGCTGCTACTCCATGGACAAGGAGCATGGAAGGGCTTCCTGAGCCTGCTGTAAAGTGCATGGAGGAAAGTTTCCTTGCCAACCTGAGTACAAAAAGTTGGCTTCACCTGCCTGGGTCTGTCTGTCTTGTTTTCTCCCCACAGCAGAGCAGAATTGTCCACTGCTCTACGGAGAATAAATACTGTACCAGCCAATCTGCAGAGTGGCTTATGTTTGGTCTGCACACCTTCCTAGTTAGGCGCCACCTGCCCCACGGTGTGTGTGTGCTCCCAGGGCCCAAACCCACGGGGCAGGCATGTGTTAGATGTGAGTCAGTGACACTGTGTCATTCACACAGCAGCTGCCGTGTTGCTGCCCTCGCTGAACAGCAGGTGCCCCCTGATCTTCTCCCACAGCCCCAGGCGAGGTGCCCGCAATGGCCCGATATGGGCAGGCTGCCACTAGGATCCTACTTCACCAGACAGACCAGCATGCCAGATGAAGTGGCTGCCATCTGAATTATTAATTATTTTATGGAGCAGTATTAAACAAAGTGATACACATTACTGTATATGTTATACTATATCTTTGAGTCTCTAGTCCAAAATCATTGAACTATATACTAGCAAGAATGGATCTTATTGTTTGTAATCATAAGGCCATAATGGAAAACTGAAATAAAAGTACAACAAAACACTTATCCATAAACACGTGATCGAATCTCAGAATTTGAAAAAAATAGTAAGTAGTGCAAATGAAAGTATACTAGAATAGTTAAATAAACACAAAATACATTACATTCAAATGTAAAATAAGTAATTACAGACAGAATTCTACTGGATATAAAAATATTACAATGATTTAGAAGGTTGAAGTGATATAGGTTATATATTTTGTTTTTACAAAACTTATTTATATTTCCAAGTTCTGTTTATCTCAGTGAAGGAAAATGTTACAAAGTAGATATATGTGGCACCTCTTGCTTGCAGTACCAGGAAGGGGTGTGGCACTTCCTAATGGGAGTCTTGAGATGAAACCCACACCCAGCCCAAGTAGACCCATCAGAGGTCCATGTGGGGACCCTAAGGGGGTCCAGGACACCACATTGCTGCTGCAGCAGGTGCAGGACTTTGCGGTGGGCTGTAGCCAACAAGGTTCCATTAGTGACCAAGCCAAGCAACCCAGACTCAGGTACCAAAGCCAGGGAGGAAGGCAGGGTAGATGCCAAGTCCTGCCTTCCATCTCTGCAGCCTACATTGCCAAGGCCATGTCCTTTCCCCTTCTTTGGATAACAACGAGAGTAGGGGGTGACCCCATTGCCTCCAAATGGAGTATCGCTGGAATGGAACCCAGAACTGGGCCCATGTGGCCAGAAGGGCGAAGGAGGAGGCTACACAGCAAAGCAAGAGGGCCTTCATTGCCTCGGTGCTTCAGCTTTTGTGCTGCAAGTCCAGGCTTCTCTGGCACTGATTGGCATATGTACGGTTGGCCCTGTACCCGAGTCCACAAGGACCAGAAAATGGAGGTCCACAGAGATGCTGAAGGGGCTCCAGGTTGTTGAGCTGCTGCAGCTGTCACAAGCCAGCTGGCAGAGGGTCCAACACATGGCTCCAGTAACCAGACCCCCTTAAAGACTGATGAGGTGAACCACGGCTAGGCTGCCTGGCCCCAAGGGGGCAGACTGCATACCCAGCCTTCCTTTACCCATGGACTGTGCAGTGTACAAACATGGTGTCCCTCACACTGTACTCATGTGGGCAGGCAGTGACCCCAGAACAGAGTCTCCCTAGGATGGGCAATGCACTCAGGAGCACAGAAGACCAGTACCAGCACAACTGGAGGAGGAGAGGGCAGCAGTGGCCTCAACTCCAGACCCATGGCTGCCAGTTCCTGGGTGAAATGGAGCAACTGAAACTGGGAAGTTAGGTGGGAAGGGTGGGCCTGGCTCATCTGGCAATGTTGGGGAGCATGTACACACATCCACTCACTGCACATCCACCTTAAAGGAGTTGGCCACACATCTCAACGGGTGACCTGAGGAGGCACCCACACCCACAGGGACTACAAAAATGGAGTTTCACGTGGTGACTTGGAAAGGGCTCCAGAGCACAGCTTGGAGCAATGCACAACTGGCAAAAACAAAACAAAAATAAAAAAAGAAAAACGAAAAAAGTCCAGTAAAACTTTTCATCAATGATAACCTATTATACATTAAAAACAGTTTTACTTTCCTCTTGTATTATATTTTTGCATGGATCCCTCTGAATTAACTAGAAATCTCCAGGATTTCTTCATGCATAGTAATACAAATAAATATAACTTCTATTCTTTTTTTAATTAAGGGAAGTTGCATTTATTTCTTTCCATTGTTTGATTCATGAAAAAGAAATCCTGAAATATATCTGTAAAACACCGAACTCAGCATTTCTTCTGAACTCCTCACTGAAGAAAGAGAATAAAATGACTGAGCAACAGGTATCACCCATATTGTCACTGTGCTAGCTGTCTTTCTGATTAGAAAATAATCCTGCCATGCACATGCAAATCACTTATGCAACATGTTTTCCAACAATTCTTGGTGTTATATTGCATTTATCTTCCTCCTCCTGTCTCCTCTCCTGATCCTCTTCCCCAGGGTCCTGTTTCCCTCTTCCTTCTCTCCTACCTCTACTTTCTCCCTGTCCCCTTCTCTTCTCCCTTCTGCTATGCCCTTCCTCCTCTCTTACCCTTTCCTCCTCCTTTCCTTTCCTCTTTCTCTTACACTTTCCCTTCTACTTTTTTATGGTCCTGGGTGTTGGACACACACTAAGCAGATGCTCTCCTGCTCGCTACAGGCCTCCAGTCTGGACTTCATTTCAATGACACTTTATTTCTTTGAGGCAAACCCAACAAAGTCTTTTGATTCAGGATTCAATTCATTGTACATATTCTACACTATGAATATGTGCTACTTCATACAGTGTGGCTAATAGGTTTGGATTATGCTTTGGGCTTCAGTTAAACTCATCTGAAATAATGTGTTTGAAGGCAATCAAATGTGATCCTGTTACTCCCACATTAATGAACTGGTTACTTCATATCTTGCACGAGTACTTCCATATTGCTCACAGTTTAATGAACTGTCACTTTGTGGTAGCACCCACAATAACACTAACCCAAGGATTACTGGGGATCAGAAGATTAAGTCCAGAAAGTAAAATCCATGAGGTATTTATCTCAAAATAACCATTAAAATGCCAGAAGAAAGCCTTTGGCTACGTGGTTTAGTGCCATACTTCCAGAGAATAAGCTGATGACAGGACCCAGGCCTCATTAGAAGACCAGTGGTGGGTGCATACACACACACACACACACACACACGCACACACACACACACACACACACACACAATTTCCCAGCTAGAGCAAGTATCTGTTTTCCCAATAACATATCTGAGTTCAAATCTTATGTGTTTGGATATTTTTTGAAAGTTTTATCATCAACTTGCCTAATTTTAATAAATGACACCATGTTCACACCATGTTCACTATTATTTAATCCTGGTTGGAAAATATTTTAAGACACATTTTCATGTAGAAAATTGTTTTTTCCCCAACTCTTGACTGTCTTTGTTTGTAAGAATGAAAGAATTGTGCCTTTAATTCATTAGTTCATAAATTAGAAAAGTAACCCTAACGCTAGAACCAATTGCCTTTGGATTCTAAAAGCCACAAAAGTACATTAAATTTATACATCCTGTTTTGGCTTCAACTCATCTTTCTTAAAATATTTTCTAGTTTTACCCAATATCTTGCCATTTTTCTAACACAACATTCAGGCTAACCCTCACACTAATCATACCCTAATCCTAATATTATTAGCAGTTTCCTATTTCATATTCATCCTAATTTGATCTTGACTTGTTATTCAAAGATTTATTTTCAGTTTGACCTTAAATTTTGCATTTCCCTGATGCTAACACTAAGCCCAGCTGGAACTGAAACCTAATTTTCTATTTCTAATACTCTATTTTTTATTCATTGTAATGAATATTCCAGTTTGCACTCTGGAAATGAGTTTCAATTTGCCCTAATTTCCAACAAATTTCCTGACTCTACCTGTGAAGTTATCTTCTTCCCTAACATGAACCATTATATTACTTGTCCTCAAATTATCTTACCAGGAAAAATATTGTAGTTTCCATTAATCCTACATTTTCCTGAACCACTGTATCCTAAAACAATTTCAGATTTACATATCATCTAGTTTTTACTTAACGCTAACTCTCAACATAAACCTGGCTGGAAAACTCTCATTAATCATTACAAGAATTATCACTGAGAAATAAATATAATGATAATGTTCTAGTTACTATTCAGGTTCACATTTTTGCTTCTATTTGTTAGTGAAAACTCAATTTTATAGTAAAACTTTCCTATTCATAACACTAATCATAATCAGAACAAAACACTGACCCTGATTTTAATCCAAATAATGTCTATACTAACACTAACTAGTTAGTGTTACACTAGCTTTCATTCATCCTAACTTGATTCAAATAAGCCTTCCAAACATAGGTTTCAATTTTTTTCCCAATATCTTAGTCATTTTCTAACTCTAAACTTAAACTTAACTGGAATATTGAGAATAAATATAAGCCTAATTGCAAGCAGATTCTAATATTAATAGCAATACTCTAGTTCACATTCATTCTAATTCTTACCAGGCTTGTAGTACAATTTACCTTCAATTTGACCCTCATTGTTTTTCTCCTTCACTCTAACCCTAACCATGGCTGGAATCCTAACCATAACCTTAATACTAAAGGTATCCCAATTATAAAATTTATGAAAAATGCTCGTTTTGTGCAATCCTAACTTAAATTCCACTCTAATCCTCGAAATAAATTGCAGCTTTTCCTAAACCCTACAGATTTTCTCACTCTTACCTCTGAACCTATCTTGTTCCATAAGAGGAATCATTATAATCATTGATCTCAAATCCTGATATTATGAAATACATTGTACTTCCATTATCCCAGATTTTCCTGAATTCCTAGAACCTACAAAAGTTCAGCTTTACTTAACATTTAACAAATTTCTTTTTTTATTCCTTTTGTTGGTCGTGGGGCTTGAACTCTGGGCCTGGGCACAATCCCGGAGTTCTTTAGCTCAAGTTGTGCACTTGTACCACTTGAGCCACAGCACCACTTTTTGGTTTCCAGGTAGTTAATTGGAGATAAAATTCTCACAGACTTTCCTACTGGGGCTGGCTTTGAACTGTAGTCCTCAGAAATCAGCTTCCTGAGTAGGTAATGAGGCTGACAGAGGGATTACAGTTAAATGTGTAAGGTAATGAGTACATTTCTTGTTGATCATTGTTACTCCCTTCTTTGTTGTTGTCCAACTATTCCTTCCCTCTCCCATCTCCATCACTCTTTTCTCCCCATGATTTAAAGTTCATTTTCAGTACAGTGTGCTGTGAGTATTATTATTTCAATAGGTCATCCTTTGTAGAACCTGAATTTGCTATTTCTCTAAACCAAATTCTAATTCTGTCTGGTATCCTAACCCTAACCATAATAATAATGATAGTTCAATGCAGAAATTAACAAAAAATATTCATTTTTGTTCATCCTGTTAATCCTCTGTACATCTTGAATTAAGTTGCAGTTTAGCTTAAATCTTCCAAGTGAGTTTATATGTGCATATATAAAAATATAATTTTATATAAAAAACATGATCTTTGGAGGAAGGAGTAACAAAAAGGAAATAGAGGGAGTATAATCAAATGTTTTAAAAATATTATGGAAAGAGAGTAACGAAACTGCCACTTCTGAAAATTAATAACCATTAATAAAATAACTAAAAATAAATAAATAACACACAGCCTTCCAGTGTTCTTGAAGAGAGCCATGATATGTCTTGTGAAAGAAATACTTGTTCAAAACTTTGTTCATGTATGATTTATATTGTTATTGGCCAATTATTTAACTTAATGAATAAAATTTTATCAAATAGGATTCCATGACAAAAAATATAAAACAGTTACCTAGCAATTGTTTGAGAAAAAGTTATAGTCATGAATTTTAAGAATCTTTCTATTTCCCTACAAAGTAGTGGTTTAGGTTTACTAATCTAGTATTTGTTGTAAGTTTAGAGAACATTATAAGCATGAAAAACAATGAACTGTACATCTTGTTTCTTGGATGAGTGATATTTTAAACATTGTCTTTTATTCAAATTAATACTTAGGTTTACTTTTCAAAGTAAATGCAATTTTATCTCCTTTCAGAACAAGTACTTACCCTGCAATTAAATGTATTAGTATATTCAGATATTTAAAAGCTAAATTTTCTGTTTGTTATGTAGCTCTACATATTCAGAATGACATGATTTTTCTATTCGTAAATGTCTAAACTCTGGGATTTTTGCTTCATCAATATAAATTGTCTCATGAGGTTTTTCTGAAAGCTCCAGTAACCAGTGTGGGATTTTTGCTTCATCAATATAAATTATCTCATGAAGTTTTTGTGAAGGCTCCAGTAACCAGTGTGGTCAAAAACATTTCATGAATTCTAAATTTTAAATCTAATGATTTGTAGCCTTTAATTATATCAGTTATTGTCTCTTCAGAGCAACTAAAATAAATACTACTTTTTAAACATTTCACTCACATTTTAAATAGTATTAACATAGGTCAAACAGAGACTAATCATTTCAAACTCACCATATTTGATGATCTCAGTGTGAAGAATGTAGAGAGTAGAAGAACCTTATACTCAATAATATTTTTGGTTAACTTAAATTATATATCTAGATTTCTAAATTGCAGGTAAATCACATGGAAATAGGAAAATAAAAAAATGATTACTTTGGGATCATTTTCTTTTTAACTTTTTTTATTGTGAAAATTTCGTACAAAGGGGTTACAATTATATGGGCAAAGTAGTGAGTACATTTCTTATCAAGCATTGTTTCCTCTTCCTTTGTTTCCCCTTCCCATCCTTTTCCATTTCCACACGCTTGCCAGCCAAAGTTGTAAAGTTCGTCTTTCGAGATAACGTCTTGTACATATCATTATTACAATGGTTACAACGGTATCCCTAAAATAATGAAGCAAAAAGATCTCCAGGAAATATATTTTTCAATAAAATGTTTCAATCCTTAGGTAAAGTGCATTATACTTCAATATAAAGTTTATTTCAAAATAGAAATTCTGCAACTAATCTAATGTATGTTTTCATGCACAAAATTCTGTGACTTCTAGTCTTATTATGTGATTTTAATTATATTTTTATTGTGAAATGAGCCCTACTTATATATATTACAAACTTCAGTAACTATACAAATCATGCCTGTACATGGTAATTTACATAATTTAATAGACAAACAAAATTATCTTTTTTCTTGTCTTCCACACGGAAGCATGAGGTGCTGAAGTATATTAAATGAAAGCACTCTAAAAGAGAGTCTATATGGAATGGAAATTTGCAACGTGAGGATGGGAACATGAACACTTTCTACTTGGCTGAACAAGAATTCTTGTTTCTACAGTACTTTCTTCCCATTTAATCACACAGGGAAAGCCACAAAATTTGAAGTTCATATGAATGAATTACATTCCTAAAAGTTGTGGCAACCCTGGTCAGAAGCTCAATCTTATCACAAATTCTTTGTGCTTGCTGGCTGATCTATTTCTCTATCACATGTTTCATATTATTAAGCATATTAGTAATTCAACTGGAAGTACATGGCAGGAGACTCCTGAAATCACATCTATTGCAGTGTAATATTCAGAAGAGAGGAAAAAGATTATATTGATCTCCAATTCCTCCCTTTCGCCTTCAATATACTAATCAATTGTCAAAACAATCGTGTAAGATATTAGTTTATTTTCCCTATTTAATTAGACATTAAGCAAATGTTTTTTTGTAGTAAAGTGATGACAGTAGTATCACAGCTCTGATATGAGCACCTCCTCCCTAACAAGTAATGCTCTATGGACTGTAAATATGGAAGCCACACTAAATTCTCTCGCTGTCTGTCTCTCTTTCTCTCTCTCTACTGACACACACACACACACACACACACACACACACACACACACACACAAACACATAGAGCTGCCACCCAGACACATCAGAGATCAGTTCCATTCCTTTGTAATTATAGTTGACTGATGTTTGCGCTCCCTTGTTTTTCTTTGCTTCAGGATCTTGCCTGGACCTGTATGTTTCCCTGTGATCAAGTCCCTTGTTCTTAGTATACTGTGTATCTTTCTATGTTTCAAGCCAATTAAGAATACCCTGAATACAATATCTTCATACTTGACATTCAAGTCAAACTCCATGAATTCATACTACTGTATTGGATCTAGAGACAAAAAACGCCCACCTTGTTATTTTAGACGGAATTGAAATCATGAAATAGAAGAATATCGATCAGGAACTGAGATAAGAGAAGGGGAGTATGTGGGAAAATGTAGAATGCTGTATGTGTGTTAGAGATACAGATTAATAGGAACATTTATTGAAAACTTGTCATCCTATATTGAAAGCTCAATTTAAGCATACAGTTTTCCAGTTACTTTGCTTACCTATCATTTCTGATCACAAATTCTCTCATGTGTATAGTATCTTTGAATAAATCACATGATTTGCAGATACTTAACATCCTAAGGAAACACAGTCTGCGTCTACATTTTCCATTCTATGTGACAAACCCTTATTTTTTGTTTCCCTGTTTGCTGAATAAATGTATTCCTAGAAACAGGATATTGACAGCAAATCTCAGTGTAATTTGCATTTTGTAAATTTCAAATATAATATAAATTTTGTATTGACTAGTCATTTTTAAAAAATGAGTGATATTCATGAACACAATATTTTGATGCCTTTGTGTTAATTGAGAATTGCTATGGTAGTTCATGTGTCTAATTGACTTAACCATTATATTATTCATGTATAAACATTGCATTGCACTATTTATTTTTATATATAAAATAATCCCCAAAGGTTTACTTTAAAGGAATAATAGGGGAGTTGTCTTTATGTTCCAAACTTTATATTTACTTCATTAAAAGTACTAGAAACACATGATGTTTACTGGAGCAATTTAAAAGTTGAGAACACATTTCTAAAGAGAATGGATTTATTGATTAAAACATAGGTTAGAGTAAAAAAAGTCAGGTTTCTTGCTTGACACTGCATAAATTTCATATGAATGTAGCTCAAGATGAGACTCACAGATAAATTAATATTTATATTACTGAGATTTGCATCACAATATAAGCAGTATAGGTATTTTAAGGAATTGGTCATTCAAAGCCATAGATACATAATGGATGAAGAATGGAATTGAAAATAGCAAAGGGAAAACAATTCAACATGCAGCTATTATGATTTCGTAATACTAATATGGAAGTAATGGAGCTTTTCCCTTTCTGAAGAAGAACGTTTAGCCAGTAATTTCAGTGTAAGTCATTAATTGTAATGAGTCTAAAGTCTTTTCCTCTGAGATATCCAAGAGTACTATACTCATTCTCTGAAGAGTAAATAAGTAATTATTTTCATTAGCATTGCTTAATATTAATTTACTTGTAGTAAATAGTTTTAAATGTCTTCTCTTTCTCTCAATTTAATAACATACATTTCTGTCTCTTTCTGTTTCCTCTTACAAGCCTGAAATCACTATTTCAAAGTAGTATAAGCAGGAAAACAAAATAACCAGATACAACAATCAAAAATCCTAAATTATGTGAAAAAATCCACAATATACAAAATAAATCTGAGGAAGAGAAAAACAATGACAGAATAACCACAGAAAATTATCATAGTAATCACTAATGAAACAGAGATTTAGAATCCTAGCAGGTACTCTACGTCTAGAGGGTCACATCAAATCAGCTATAATTATAGATATGCAGCTATAAATATAGACATAATTATAGACATACAATTCATGAGAAGATTTCATACTGTCTTCACAAGAAAACAGAAATCTATGAAAAGGTGCCAGCCAGGAATAAACTGGGCAACACATTCAAAAGCACATGTGCAATGTGGAAATAAAAGGGCAACATGGAAAAAAGCAGGAACAGAAGTGTACATCAGAGAAAGCCACATCCATACACATAGACAATTCACCATACCACTGGACAGTCCAAATAGTCACTGGAACCACAAATATTAACATCACAACATCTCACCACAACTGATTTCTATTCCTACACTTAATGGACGCGACAAAAATGCAATTCCAGAAAAACAAATCACAACAGGAAACCAAACCAAGACCCTGGAAATCAACCAAGAACATAGAGAGTCACATATTAATATCATAGCTCCCCCAAAAGAAAGCCTCCAAATGGACAGAACAATTCAGAAAAATACAAGAAAAGTGATGACAAAGTAGTATAATTCACACAGTAATTAACCAGGCATTAGAACAGACAATTAAGGACCTAGAAGATAGTTATCAAATGTATTACCGATACTGCTGAAAAATGTGATTAATGGAAAGATAGAAAACCTCTACAAGGAAATTTGTGAACAAGATGACACCAACCAGTCATTAGGAAAATAATTCATGGAGACTTCAAACAGAAAGATAAATAAATTCTGAGAAGGCAAGGGAGTCCAGGAAAAAATTGATGCCTAGTTAAAAGATATGAGAGAGAAGACACAGCTAATAAAATAACCATTACATCTCCCCCAACCAAAGAAAAATGTACAGAAAGTCCATACAAGACCTACAACAAAGCTTTAATAAGGAGAGAGAACCCCTAAAAATGACCAATTAGAAGACAGGGAAATCAAAAACAGAGTAGAAAGTCTCCACAGCAAATAGATGAGATAGAAGATAATCTCAGTGTCAAAGACAGAATAGATCTAATAGGAAAGAGGAAATAATCATTTAGAACAAATCCAAGAAATAAGAAATGATCTTGCCAGAACTTCAAGACTCAAAACATCAAATTTCAGGGAGATAGGTATCAGGAAGGAGAAGAGCAAGAAACTAAATGGATGGGAAGCATATTACAGAATTCTAGCAGAGAACATGCCAAACATCCAGAGATAAAGGCTCATTCAGAGAAGAGAAGCCTTTAGAAACCAATCAGAATTTTAGAACTGAACAATCCACCATGATATCATAATCCATTAGAGGATTATTAAAGATCAAGAAAAGGATTGTTAAAGATGCCATAGAGAAAAGATTGATTATTTATAAAGGATATACAGTCAGAATAAGAAACAGGTTTCTTAGCTGATATGGTAAAAAGGAAAGCCTGGCATTATATATGTCAAACATTAAAGATAAACAATTACCAACCATGAATACAGTCCCAAGCCAAACTCTCCTTTACATTTAAAGGATATATAAACATATTTCATGACAAAGAAAACTTGAAACAACCTATGTCCACCAAATTATCAGAATAGAATATAATCAAAAATATACTAAATAGAGAAGATCAAGAAGAAGAGGAACTATCTATATAAAATGCTCCCTACCAGAGAACAAGGTAAATATGTTAAGAGTAGATGAGGCACAGCTCTTAATAACAGGTGTATAACATATCAGGACTTATTTCAGATATTTCTGTCTTAAAGCTCAATATCAATAGACTTAAATTTCCAAATAGAAGACATAGATTAGATAGTAGTAACAAAAACCAAGATGCATCCATCTAGTATCTATGAGAGACACATTATCAAACACATTCTATGAAACTAGAATTAGACTCCTCCCCAAATCAAATAGGGATTCACCAAAGAAAGAGAACGATGAACCAAACTCTTTGATAAGCATTAATGCAGAACTTCTTAATAAAATTCTCACTAACCAGTTTCACCAAATAACAAAAAAAATCATATGGTATGATCAAATAGGATTCATCTTGGATACGATTTGATTCAATATTCTTGTCAATAAACATAATACAAACCATCAGCAGAAGCAGGGACAAAAAACACATGATCGTCAATAGGGTGTAGAAATAGCTTTTAACAAGCTCCAAAACCCCTTTATGATTAAAAGGTCTGAGAACCTAGGAATGCATGGAACATTCCTCAATATTAAACTGAGTATGTATATGATAGAGATAATCAGCATTTAGCTAAGTGTGGAAGCATGAAGTCATTAACATGAAGAATTAGAAAAGGATGTTCACTCTCTACTACTCTTCAATATGGTAGTGGACTTTCTTGCAAGAGCAATAGACAAAAGAAAAAAATAAAGCAGATCCAAATAGGGAAGAAGTAAAACTATCCCTTTTTACAGATGAAATGACCCTGTATTTAAAGGACCCTATGGATTCCTCCCTCAAGTTAATAAATGTGATGCTAACCTTCATCAATGTAGCAGGATATAAAAACCACAAGAATCAGTAGTTTTTCTGTTTCCAACAATGGGAAAATCCACGCTGAAATCTAAAAAACGACCTCATATACTAGCCTCAAAATCAAATCAAATCTAAACAAAACAAAACAACAACAACAAAACTAGGAATTAATTAACTAAAATCGTGAAGGACCTATAAGTGAAAACTTTAAAAATATAAAAAGGGAAATTGAATGAGATTCAAGGAAATAGAAAGTCTTTCAATGTTCCTAGTTGGAAGAATTAACATTTTGAAAACTGCAATACTTCCCCTAAACAATTGGCAATGCAATACTCATCAAAATCCCAACAATATTCTTCAATGTAGAAGCGAAAGCAATGCAACTATAATATGGAATTACAAAATTACAGATGAAACAGAAAGCTTAGAAATGAATTCATGGGCCTATAGTCATCTTACACACACAAACACTCACACACACACAAACACACACACACACACACAATGGAATTATATTCACCCATCAGAAAGATGACTTTTCACCAGTGGTAAGGAAAATGAAAGGTTTGGGAAAATTATATTAAGAGAAAAGAGAAAGGAATGCAGACTCAGAGCCATATAGATTTCATGGATTCATTCATTTATTGTAGCTAGAAGATGCATACAAATCTATAAGTAAATAAGACAGATTCTACCTCGTCCATTATAATGGCCATTACTAAGAAAACTAACAATAGCAAACGCTGGCATGGATGTAGCCAATTGGGAACTCGATTACACTGTTGATGGGAAATTAAACATGTTCAACCACTGTGGAATGCAGTATGGAGTTTTCTGAAAAGAGTAAATGTAGATCTCCCTTAAGACCCAGTAATTCCCCTTATGGGCAGTAATACAATAAATAACAAACAAGCTCACATGAAAGCTACCAGTATAACCATGATCAGGGCTCAGGCCCATAGTTCAAGGACTGGAAAAAAGTTACCACTGCTGGTATTTGTTTCCGCAAATATGAACCGTTTTATATAAGATACCAAATCAATATATATGCAGTAGCTAGATTAGGACTTAAATGAAGTGGGTGATAAAATGGCTCCTTTGTTGAATTTTAGGAAGAGATGTACTAGTCCATGAAAAGGAGATTTTTTTCTTGTTGCTGTTTGAGGGGCTTGAAGTCTGGACTTGGGCACTGTCTCTGAACTCTTCAACTCAAGGTGGGTGCTCTACCACTTGAGCGACAGTGCCACTTCTGGTTTTCTGATGGTTAAATGGAAATAATAGTCTTTCTTGCCCAGGCTGTCTTTGAACCGTAGTCCTCAGATCTCAGCTTCCTGAGTAGCTAGGATTACAGCTGTGATTCACTGGCACGATTTTTAGAAAAGAAAATCCACCTCTTCACCTGTGTCTAAACCTCAGATATTACTATTAGAACACATCACCTTCACCTCATTTCATCAAACATTTGTAAATTTTCTCTTTTCCTTCATGTGGTAATACTGCAATCAATATTAACTCAGCTGGGGGACTGGATCAATTGTACGGTATTTGCTAGCACCTAATTTAAGAACTTTTACATCAAAAGAAATGAAACCCTCATTTTGAATAATTGTTTTCTCTTTTTATTACAAATCTGTGCTTGATTACTTCCTAATGTGATATTGGACTTCCTAATAGAGTGATGAAATTTTCTTTCTTTTCAACCTTTTCCCACATGTGGTCAAATATTTAAGAGTTCAAAGATTTGCACTGATAATTGATTAAGCTGACTTCTAAGAAAATGTGCATTTCTGGAATTTGGTTTTCTTTCTTGTTCTTACATGCACAAGCGTTCTATGATTTATTTGTTCTACAAGGAATTCTACATTCCAATCTTTGTGTGACCAATTTTAGTCTCCCTGATCAGTCTTTCTGTCCTTTCTCTGGAGTCTCATTTGAGTCTGCCTCATAAAAAATATATTAGTTATCAGCTAAATGATTCTCAGCTTCTGTTTTTTGCTTGACTTCATGTAGGCTATGATAGCAACCCTGCCTGGCTGTGCTTACTGGAGTGTTTGTGTGTGTGTGTTTTGTTTTAGATGTCTAGGATTGCTATTCAAGGTAGTAGTTTCTCTGGGCCCCTGTGATCCCCTGGCCTAGAGTCAATGGGTTTTTCGCCTAAAGATACAAAGAACAATTGACTAAATTCCTGTTAATTGTCTCAAAATGAGGCAATCAGGCATCCTTGCAAAGCCATCAATAATGCTTTATAACCACTTACAGAAGTCATCTATCAAGATGGCTTTTCAAGGTTGACTGTGAAAAATGTTCATTTCCAAGTATGAACCACATAGCAGAGCACATTCCTGGGATCAGATATTTGGAAGGAAGGTTACCCTTCCTTCTTTCTCTTATGATAGATCAAACCATAATAATCTTCAGTTGTGGTCAGCCTGGAGCACATATTCCCAAGAATATTCTGTAGTGTAAAAGGGGACCAACTCTCAAAATAATGGTGTAAATATTTGTCTGCCACAGACTGATTTATCTTGCTTTTATCTATTGTTATTTTCATTACTTTAAACACATGGATAATTTATATTGGGATTAGACAAAGGATTAATGGAATAAACATTCAGTTTACTTTCATATATCCAATATAATACACTTAAGCCATAATGGACAAATAAATCCAACTCTAGATACAATGTCAGGAATACAAAATAAGCCTTAATACATATAATCTGGCACACATACACCATCATGTACACAAAAATTCAGTCTCTCTGTAAATATTTATTTGGTATGAAATAATAAAAATTTAATTAATGAATATGACTTTCAAGAATCATCTGAAACAGTCCTCGTATATATAATTGTAAATAATTTTATAGATGTCACCTAGACAAGAATTTAACATGCATGTAGAAATCAAATTTCCACAATTTAAGCTATATGAGAGGGCTCATACCCTCGTGTACTATGCGGTATGAATTTTACCACAGTGCTGAACCCTTCCAACTAATACCAAGAGTCATGTGCAATAATTTATTATTTGATGTTAAGATTAGTGCTAAGTGTAGAATACACTTTGAATTATTACATTAAATTACAGAAATGAAGCAATAATGATATGTTATTTGTTTAAACTCTAATGCTTCTCAATTTTACAATTCATACATATATTATTAAAATTATTTTCACTTTCTTCTTTTCTATAACTGCGGAAATTAAAATTATATATTAAATATTCAATATTAAGAAATCAATAATAAGTAACTATTATTAAAATGATATACTATTAAACTGTGATTTGAATTATACTTCTAACAAATTGTGACCTAAACAACTCAATAGAATTAAGGGTGATCATTTTTAAACTTATTAGCTTGTTTTTTTTTTTTAATTTTATTTTTTGGGTCCGATCGTGGGGCATGAACTCTGGGCCTGGGCGCTCTGCCTCAGCATTTCAGCTCAAGGCTAGCGCTGTACAACTTGAGACACAGCACTACTTCCGGCTTGTTTCTTTTTGCTTATGTGGTGCTGGGGAATCACACCCAGGGCCGCAGGCATGCACTGCAAGCACTCTACCACTGAGTCACCTTCCCAGCCCAGCAGCTTGTTTTTTGTTTCCTAATTGTGTCATTTGTTATTCTTGGTCCAAGTCATCTCTTCATCTTAATTGTTTAGTTTTCTGTTTTATCTCTATTGGTTTGCTGATTATGCATTTTGTTTAAACTTTTTAATGACTGACATGAGGCTGAAAATCTGTATGCTAGTTTATTACTTGCTATGTTAATGTAAAATTACTCCTTTCCACAGCTCTTCTACTCTATGATACTACAGTATTTCCCCTAGTCGCCTCTCCTGTATTGCTGCTCTCATATATTTTATTTTATTTTTTATTCAAAGTTCCAGTATCGTTTTTAAAAAGTACTAAATCTTTTAAAAATCATCACTTACTGTATTTTAAGAATTCAAGAATGAAAAAAATCACATATAATCACTCCAAAATGCTTTAAAACTAGGAAATGATAAAACAGGCCACTGTGAAGTAAATTTTCTTCTACTTTCAAAATTATTCTGAAAGCCTTGTGCTGGTTTGTCACACCTGTAATCCTAACTACTTGGGATACCTACTCAGGGGCCTGAGATCTGTGGATAACATTTGGAAGCCAATCAGGGCAAAATAAATTCATGAGATTATTTTTCAAAAATTTTAATGAACTAACAAAGGGTCAGGAATGGAGATGTAGCTCATATAGTAGCTCACCAATCTAGAGAGAAAGACATAGTGAGACCTTGAAGCCCTGATTTCAAACTCTGAGCATGCCAACACGCAGGAATGCACACACACTCACTTTTTCAAAATATCTTCATATCAATGTTTTGCATTAATTTATTTGTTAACGATATTATTTGGGTAAAATAGGCAAAATAAACTCTTCCATCTCAAAACATTTTTATACATTTTTTCTTGTAAAAATACTGTACAGAATGGTTATAGTTACATGAGCAAAGTAATAAGTACATATGTGAGAAACAACAGCAAGAAAGAAAAAAACACTTGTGTCTCTATCTTGGGGGTCATTTAGCTTAACATCTACTTATGTAGTCCTATACACATAGCTTTTCAACTTTTCTGCTTATCCCAGACATATACTAGTCATTGCAAATAAGGGATACCATGGGACCTATGTTTCTTTGGAAATGGCTTACATCAGTTAATATAATTTTTTTCCAAGTCTTTCCATTTCCTAAAAATTGGGCGATGTCATTCTTTCTGATGGAGGCATAGAATTAATATATATACATATATATATGTATATATATAGTATATGTGTGTGTGTACACACATATACACACAGAACATTTTCCTTTTTTGTTTTTTAGAGCAACTTAGTTTTCCACCTTCATCATTTTTTCAGATGTTTTTATTGTGATTAAATCATTACATAATTTCCCATATTTCACCAAATTGTGGGATAGTGATGCTTAGTTAAAGTCACAAACACATTCTAACTTTGATGGAGCAAATTGTCTATCATGGTCTACAATACTTATGAGTTCTATGAGCTTTGCAATAGAGTTATTTCTTCCATATGTATAGTTTTTTGTTTTGAAATATGTATATTTCTTTTGTTTTGCATAGCGTCTGCTGTTCCCTCTTTCCCACTTGTTCCCTCCTTCCCTTCAGTGACATTGAGTTGCTTAGTTCATTTTGGTCAATGTCCAGTGCAGCTGATGGATCCCACTGTTGTATGTTTTTCCCTGATTCCCTCTACTTCTGTGTCGTCTTCCTGGTTTCCCTTCAGTGTGCAAATATGATCAGCAGAATGGGAAAATTTAGTAGTGATTCGACCAGATGAGTGGAAGTCCTTGGTTTCTTAAGTGTTGTTAATTTTGTTGTATCGCCTTACATTTTGAATTTAACATCCAATTACCATGGAGACCATGTGCTGTTTGTCTCTTTGCTTTTGTCTTACCTCGCTCAACATGATTTCCTGTAGCTTGATTGATTTCCCTGCCAATGCCATTATTTTGTCTTTCTAATGGCTGGAAAATATTCCGTTGTGTATAGTTACCACAGTTTTTGGATCCATTCATCTCTGGTGGGACATATGGGTTGTTTTCATATCCTGTATATAGTGCTGCAATAAACATGGAGGTGCATGTGTCCTTGAATATTGGTACCTGTTGTTCAGAATAGATGCCTAGAAGTGGTATGAGTGAGCCATAAGGAAGGTCAATAATTAGCTTTCTGAGGACTTACCAGATTGCTTTCCAAAGTGGTTGTGTAAGTATACATTCACACACACACACACACACACACAGACACACACACACACACACACACACACACACACACACACAGAACGTTTTCTTGATCCATTCTTCTACTAAGGGGCATCGGGGTTGGTTCCGTATCTTAGCTATGGCAAATAATGCTACAATAAACGTTGTTGTGGTGGTAGTTTTAGTATGGACTTATTTGAGATCATTTGGGTGAATGCCCAAAAGTGGGATTGCTGTGTAATAGGGGAGCTCTATATGGAGTCTTTTGAGGAAGCTCCAAACCGCTTTCCAAAATGGATGAACAAGTTTATACTCCCACCAAGAGTGCAGTAGGCTTCCCTTCTGGTCACATCCCATCCAGCATCTGTTGGTGTAAAAATATGGAATGATTCATTAATTTGCGTGTCATCCTTGTGCAGGGACCATGCTAAGCTTCTCTGTATGTTCCAATTTTAGTGTATGTGCAGCCAAATTGAGCACAGAACATTTTTTATATATAAAGTGTAATTGATTGTCTTAAACTAGACAATTAAACAAAAAGTAAGTTCAAAAGATTGTGAAATTTTGCAACCATGTATTTCTTACATAAGCACACATTTAAGAATAAAGTCAATATTGACATGCCAAAAACAAAATAATTCCAGATATTTGTTGTTCATGAGATGTGTAGGAGGAGGAATTCAATTATTCTACACAAGGCACCTGTCATAATGATCATTGCAGCAAATGTTAAGGTTTGTTAAAAGTTTTAATGTTTTAAATATGTTTCATTTTGGGATTTGCTTATATATGCAAAATTAAGACTGGTAGGTCATAAAATTTTTCGATAAAGTATATAATATTTCTGGTAGCATGTACTACTAAGTATGTACATTTCAGAGTTTATAGAAACTTTGCTAATGAGAAGTTGCAAAGACTGTGTAAAGAAGCAGAGTGAAGAGTTAAGAATTTAAGTACACAGTTTCTGATAAATCTTTAGGGCTCCCTTAAATTATATGTTAGTGATGAACAAATAAAGATAAAAGCCACATACACATGATGAGATTATCTATAATTAGTAATCTTAGTGGGTAAATTTAAAAGCTACTCATAGCTTTATCCAGTTTTAAATGTACAGGAATATGAGAAAATAGTAAAATCTACTATGTACTTTTCAAATACTGAAAACCCTGGTAATTGTTTTGTTTTTTATTTGAGTAATCAGTAATATATAATTATTGTTTTCTTTATTTATAGCATTTTTTCCTTGTCGTAATATAATACAACTTTTTGTGAGTCGTGATTAAGAGGTACTTTGAGAATATTATTGGGATGGCCACACCATTTTTCATAGGTGCATGTGAATGTACAAAGAGCAAAACTAAAAACAAAATATTGATTAAAAATTATATCAAGTAGAGTCTGAATCAGGAGTGTTGATAAATGTCGACACCTAAAATCTTAACCCTAGGCTGAAGTAGTGGTATTACAGTGTTGAGGCCACAAAATTGAGAAGCTGTGTTTTGTTTTGTTTTGTTTTTTGCTTTGGTTTTGTTGGTTGTGGTGCTTGAACTCTGGGTCTTGGGTAGTGTCCCTCAGCTCTTCAGCTCAAGGCTAGCGCTATCACTTGATCCACGGCAGCACTTTCATCTTTTTCTGCTTATGTCGTGCTGAGGAATGAAATCCAGGACCTCATGCATGGAAGGCAAGCACTCTACCACTGAGCCACCTTCCCAGCTCCTGAGAAACTGTGATTTAAAAAATCATCTGAACAATATTTGCTTTCTGCTTTGGGATATATAATGAAATATGTGAACACATTTTTATATTTTTGCGAATTGTCATACTTCTAAATTTATACTAACTGCAGCCAATTTATCCTTTTCAAAGTCAAGAAATATTTCTGAGAGTTTGCTTCTGTGAAAAATGTTTTTGCAATTATAATTTCTTCTGAGCCATTTTTATTTATTATCAAAATCACTGTATATTTTATTTTGATGCGTTATCATACATCAGACACCTTCAAATGTACATGTAGAGTCTCAAAATAGCAGTACGAATATCCTCATACACCTCTTGTTTATCTGTTACACACTTTAATATTATGATATTTCTCTCTCTCTTTCACTCTCTCTCATTTCTGCTCTTTCTGCTACTTAGAATTTCTGCTGGTCTACTATTATCCTTCAGGATCCACTGGTTTTGTGGGAACATGATAGGGACCATCAGTTACCCTTGCATTCTTTATGAGTTATAACAGTGACGTGAAATTATTCTTTGCCATTCTAAATGGCAAAACAACAGATCTAGGAATTCCTTTTCACTTTTAGTACTATTATAAATTTTATCTCATACGAATCATTGGGACTGATAATATACTTTTAGCCTGGGACCTAAAAGTTCTTTTTCATTTACAAACAACCTTTTTCTTTTATTATCAGTAAGTAACAAAAACAAAGCTATCCTATGGGGAAGTAGGCTGAAGTTGTTCACAGTGATGAAAAACAAGTTAATGGGGGAAGTGTGTACAAAGGATACCCCTCATATAACACAGATGCTTAGAGCAGTTTATCATGTACACTTTTTGATAAGGACAATGTGCTGGGAACTCTAGATTAAATCACTGAACACCTGATATATATATGCATATGTATATATATGCACATATATTTCTATATGTATTTTTATTTATATATGCATGTATATGAATATCGGCCCATATATGTACACATGAATGTTACTATACACACAAATACACACATACGTACACACATGTACACATGCACAAATGGAAAAAGACACATAGATGTAGCCAACACAGGTTTCACTAGTTGTTGAATATGCCTTAGACAGAATGCTTGGAAACAAATGTGTTGAAGATGTATTCGTCTCTAAGAGTTCTTTTACCACTCCTCTTATCTCTTCCAACTGGTACGTTTAGAGAGATTCGACTTGAAAAATGCAGGACAAGTGATAGCAAGTAACTCGGAAATCTCAATAAATATAGGTCATATGGTGTCTCCCTGTTCCCCATGGAATGCTTGCTCTTGTAGACACTCTCAACAGCCAAAGTAGCAGGACAATATCCTTGTTAAGAATAAAATTATAAGGCTTTAAATGGCATCCTTCCTTGGACTCTTTTCCAACAGTGAGCATCAATTCCTAAGTAGATGAGTGACTCCGCAGAAGACTGGAGTGCAGGTCAAAATTTAACCAACCCATATGAAAAGTCTAAAGTGATCAATTCTGACTGAGGTCGTGCCAATGTCCTGGCAACAAAAATGAGAAAAAAAGAAAGTTTTTAATGTATTAAAATTTGAGAATAATTTGTAACCTGTCAATAAATGTGTAGAACACAATTATACCAACTGACAAAAGATGGAGTGCATTTCATTTATATGCTTTTGGACTTCGAAAGTGTTTTTAAGTGTGTCTACACAAGTAGAATCAGCATGAAACAAGCCAGCATTTCTTCATTTAAGATGCAAGGAAAAGATACAGGTTGACCCATTGTAAGAATGAGATTTGCAAGATACTATTAGAGGGAGTTGTTGGGGATGGTTGAAGGTAAGGAATAGTAGGGGAAAAACAAAGGAGGTGGCAACAATGCTCAATAAGATATGTACTCATTACCTTACTTATGTAACTGTAACCTCTCTGTACAGTACTGAGCTTCTTCAGTAAAAATGCTGGCAAAATTGGTTAATCACTCATAGAAAACTAAAACTATATCCTTATATATCATCCTGTATCAAAGACCTCAGAGTCAAAGCAGACACCCTGAAAACATTACAGATTGGAGTAGGACATACCCAAGGTCTCCTGTGCAGAGGCTGAAATTTTCTTAATAGAGACCCAGAAGCACAAGAAATCAAAGAAAGTTTGGACAAATGGGATTGTATGAAATTGCAGAGCTTCGGCTTTGCAAAGGACATAGCTAGCCAGATCAATAGAAAGCCCATTGATGGGAGAAGATCTTTGCTAGCCATACAATAGAGAAGGGTCTCATATCTCAAACATATGTGGAATTCAAAATATTAAATCCCCCAACAACAAATCCTAAAAGAAACAACTGCCCAATAAATAAGTGGACTAAAGACTTCAAGACAAACTTCTTTGAAAAGAAAAGAAGGAAGGCCAATAGACACATGAAGAAATGCTCAACCTCCCAAGCCATAATAGAAAAGCAAATCAAAACAACATTGAGATACCACCTCACCCCATTTATAATGGCTATAATCAAGAACTCTAATAACAACAGATCCTTCAGGGGATGTGGCCAGAAGGGAACCTTACTGCATTGTTGGTGGGAGTGTAATTTATTCAACTACTTTGGAGTAGTATGGAAGTTCCTTAAAGATTCCACCTAGAACTTCTCTATGACCCAGCAATCTACCTTTTGGGCATTTACCCAAATGATCACAAACAAGACCGTACTAACCCTACCAGCACAACTATATTTATTGCAGCATTATTTAACATAGCTAAGATAGGAATCAACACAGATGCCCCTCAGTAGATGGATGGATCGCGAAAATGTGGTATTTAACCAAGTCCTAATCTTAGAGAGGGAAATGGTTTGGATAGAATGATCGGAGAGAGATTACAAAAAAACGAACAAGAAAAAATGGAAAAACCAAAATTTAAATTTAAGTAGTGAAACACTTAAAAATTATGTAAGTTTAAACAAATGATATTGAGAGAAGAAAAGGATAAGATGAGAAGAAGGGATGGATTGAAAGGAGAAATGAAAACTAAAAAATAAAAATTCTTTAAATTAGTTACTTGAAAATTATATACATATAAAGAGTTAATACTGCTGTTAAAGAATTTAAGCCTAAGAGGTTGTGAATTGAGTAATAATTTTCTGGATTAAATGTGTACACAATGGGGTATAAGGTCTAATAATCAAAGACAGGTATATATCTGGGAATGAACCGAACAGCAATTTACTCACACAAAAAAAGAAAGAAACAGAAAAAAATGAAAAGAATACTTAAAAAGGACCAAAAGTTCAGAAGAGATTTAAAAAAGCACACACACACACACACACCTATACAACTAAAATAAAAATTATGGGAGGAAAATAAGATTAATAGAAAGCAATTTTAACAATTAATATTTTTAAAAGGTTCAAATAAGAGTTCTTTGATTGCAACAATGAGATGTACAATTCATTATGTCGAAAAACGAACTTAACAACTTTGGTGGGGGGTGGGGGAGGATCGGTTGGGGGGAGGGGGAAGTATGGGATGGGATGTGAAGGGGAAACAACAAGGAAGCAACAATGCTTGATAAGAAATATACTCATTATCTTGCCCAAGTAATTTTTACTCCTCTGTACTGTATTCTCACAATGAAAAATAAAATAAAATTTAAAAAAAGTGTTCTTTGATTTTTTTTGGGGGGGGTATGGGGGCAATGGGATGATTGTGTATCTTCTGTGTCCATAACCAGTTTCTTGGTGGAGTCTCTGGGCTGCTTGTGGTGTTTGGTTTTCCTGTGGCTTGATTGTTTTCTTAAGTCAGTGTTTGAGCAGGCAGAAAAATGCTTTGCCTAACCCATTGTTTTATTATCCTTCTCCCAGGCTAGTTCAGTGGGAGGTAGATTTGCTTTCAGTATCCCAAAAGAGGGAGAAGGGAGTTTCCTCTAGTTTGAAGATGCTGTGATGAGATTAGGTTATGGGTAGAGTTGAGGCCTTTCAGCAATCAGTAGCTTTTCCTTGCTGGGCTAGCTCCTGAGACTCTCAGAGAGCCCAGCTTGGAGCCATTCTCAGGGTTTATGTTTACTGAGTTTCAATTGTTTGTCTAGGCTGCTGTAGGGAGGGGCAGCCTCTGGCTCTGTTTACCCAGTGGTGAAAGTCACTCCTCAGGGGGCAGATTTTTCTCTGTCTGGGCTGGTTGACTTTCCCCTGGGTAGAGCTGAGCCTGGCAGGTCAGGGCAGATTCCTGTGACCTGCTAAATGACACTTTTGTTTGCTTCCAAGGCCTGAGTTGGAGCTAGTTGCTCAACTGGGCCTTTGTTAGTATCAAAGATGGAGATCTCCAGTCGTAGGTGACACGCAGCCTTCCCTCCTCTGCTCCCTGAGAAGAAATGAGGAGATCAGGTTTCTACTCATGCCAGAATATTGTTCCGGGACAGTTTCTGGTCTGTGATCTGCAGGATGAATATATCTGCTCCTTGTCAGTTCTTGATTGTGTTGGGTAGAATCCACTTGTCCGCCACATCTGAAGCATTTGTCCCAGATTCTCTCCGTAGTTATGGCTGCTAAGAGTGTCTCTGCTACCAACTCTGCCACTTCAGCCATGGCTAGCTGCATGTGCTCAGATCTGTTTCCTTGCTTGGATTTTCCCTCTCTGTCCAAACTCTCTGCATTGAGATGACACACTTGGTGTACTCTGTAGCCTAAGACTGTTCACTGGAATACTAAAATGCTTTCTATAGGAGAGTTTGTTTAGCCTTCAGCTTCTCCTCTGCCATCTTCCTCCGAATCTCATGATTTTTTTTTATTGTAAAGATACTATACAGAGGGTTACAGTTACATGAGTGAGGTAATGAGTACACTTCCTCTTGAACATTGTTACCCCCTCCATTGTTTTCCCCCTACCATCCCCTCCCTCCCTCCCTTCCCCGAGGTTCTTTTTTTTTTTTTTTTGATTGTGATTAAGTGATTACATAATTTCAAAGTCACAAGTTCATTCTAACTTTCCTGGAGCAAATTGTCTATCACAGTCTGTAATATATAACAGTGTTCACATGTTATATACCATATTTGTGATCAGCAGCATGGGGATATTTAGTAGTGGTTCAACCAGATGAGCAGGAGTTCTTTGTTTCTTAAGTCCTGTTAGTTTTGTCGTATCACCTAACATTTTGGATTTAGCATCCACTTATCAGGGAGACCCTGTACCGTTTGTCTCTGTTCTGGGCTTACCTCGCTCAACATGATTCCTTCTAGCTCCATCCATTTCCCTGCAAATGCCATTATTTTGTCATTTCTAATGGCTGCATAATATTCCATTGTGTATAGATACAACAATTTTTGGATCCATTCATCTGTGGTGGGGCATCTAGGTTGTTTCCATATCCTAGCTATTGCGAACAGTGCTGCAATAAACATGGAGGTGCACGTGTCCTTGTATATTGGTTCCTGTAGGAACCAGGGTAGATGCCTAGAAGTGGTATGACTGGGTCATAAGGGAGGTCAATCTTTAGCTTTCTAAGGACCCTCCAGACTGATTTCGAAAGTGGTTGTATAAGTGTACATTCCCACCAGCAGTGTAATAGGGTTCCTCTTTCTCCACATCCCCTCCAGCATTTGTCGTTGGCTGATTTGTGGATGTGGGACATTCTGACTGGGGTAAGGTGGTATCTCAGGGTTGTCTTTATTTGCATTTCCTTCACCACCAGGGATGATGAACATTTCCTCATGTGTTTCTTTGCCATTTTTATTTCTTCATTTGAGAAGTCCCTCTTTAGTTCCCTTGCCCATTTAATAATTGGTTTGTTAGGTTTGGGAGGGATTAGTTTCTTGAGTTCCCTGTATATACAGGATGTTAACCCCTTGTCTGATATATTGCTGGTAAATATTTTTTCCCAATTAGTTGGTTGTCTTTCAAGCTTAGTTGAGATAGATTTAGCTGTGCAGAAGCTTTTTATTTTAAGGTAGTCCCATTTGTCAAGTCTCTCTCCAACTTGTTGTGACCCTGGGACTCTGTTCAGGAAGTTCCTTCCTGTGTCTATTAGTTCAAGTGTCTCTCCTACTCTGTCCTGCAGTAGTTTCAGAGATTCAGGTTTAATGTTAAGGTCTTTAATCCATTTTGAGTTGATGTTGGTGCATGGTGATAGGCTGGGGTCCACTTTTAGTTTTCTGCATGTGGCTGCTCAGTTTTCCCAGCACCAGCGGTTGAAGAGGCTGTGTTTCTTCCGTTGTATGTCTTTGGCTGGCTGTAGGCTTGTGGATTTATTTCTGGATCTTCAATTCTGTTCCATTGGTTTGGGGATGAGTGTGATATTGGCTTTGTAGAATGAGTTTGGGATAGCTCCCTCCTTCTCTGTTTCTCAGAAGAGCTTGAGGAGTATGGGTATTAGTTCTTGTTTAAAGGTCTTATAGAATTCTGCTGTGAATCCATCTGGTCCTGGGCTTTTTTTTGTTGGAAGACTTTTGATAGCTTCCTATATCTCATTATAGGATATTGGCTTATTTAATTGGTTAACTTCTTCTTTGTTCAGTTTGGGTAACTTGTATTTCTCTTAAAATTCATCCATTTCTGCCAGATTTTCTTCCTTTAGAGAGTATAGCTTTTGAAAGTAGTCTGTTAGAATTGTTTGGATATCTAGGGTACGTGTTGTGATGTTTCCGGTGGCATCCCTAATCCTATTAATATGGGTTTCCTCTCTTCTTTTTTTAATTAATCTTGCCAACGGGCCATCAATTTTGTTTATTTTTTCAAAGAACCAGCTTTTTGTTTGGTTAATTTTGGTTATGGTTTTCTGATTTTCTAATTGGTTAATCTCTGCTCTTAATTTGGTTATCTGGCTTCGTCTAGTAGCTTTAGGTCCCATTTTTTCTTGTTTTTCTAGCTGCTTTAGTTGCAACATGAGATTATTTACTTGGTCTGTCTCCATTCTCTTGATGTGGGCACTGAGGGCAATAAATTTGTCCCTCAGGACTGCTTTTGCTGTGTCCCACATGTTTCTTTGTGAGGTGTTTTCATTTTCATTGAGTTGTAGGAAATGCTTTATTTCTTCTCTGATCTCTTCTGTTACCCAGGCATTGTTAAGGAGTGTGCTGTTCAATTTCCATGTATTAGAGAAATTTCTGCGGTATGCTTTGTTATTGAGAGCTAGCTTGATTCCACTGTGGTCAGATAGGATACAGGGGATTATGTCGATCCCTTTGTATTTGCTTAAGTTCCTTGCATGAAATATGATATGGTCTATTTTGGAGAAAGTTCCATGAGCTGCTGAGAAGAATGTGTACTGTGTTGTTTTAGGGTGAAATACTCGGTAGATGTCAGTTAATTCCTCTTGAAGTATGGCCTCACTTAATTCGGTAGCTTCTTTGCCAATCCTCTGGTTGGTAGACCTGTCCTTTGGTGAGAATGACGTGTTAAAGTCTCCTAGTATTATCATATTGGGATCTATTTTATTCTGTAAGTTTGAGAGAATTTGTTTGACATATCTGGGTGCACCAATATTTGGGGCATATAAGTTGATGATGGTTATATCCTCCTCTTGGATTGTTCCCTTTATTAATATGTAGTGTCCGTCCTTGTCTTTCTGTACTGATTTTATTGAAAAGTTTATTTTGTCAGATATCAGGATAGCTACACCTGCTTTCTTACTGGGGGCATTTGATTGGTAGATCCTTTTCCACCCCTTCACTCTGAGTTTGTTTGTATGTTTGGCTGAGAGGTGGGTCTCCTGAAGGCAACAGATGGATGGGTCTTGTTTTCTGATCCAGTCCTCAGTTCATTTTCTTTTAATTGGCGAATTCAGCCCATTTATATTAAGAGAAAGTATAGAGAGATGCATTGTTGTCCCTGCCATTCCGTTTTCCTAAGTTTTTCTTCTTTCCTTTCCTCCTGTGCTTGATCAGTTAGACTTTGAGTAATGCCTGTTTGGGGCAGGTCCCAGTTCCTGGTTGCTTTCTTCAGGTTGTGTCCCCCCTCTTAGAATTCTTTGTAATGCTGGCTTAATGATTATGTATTCATTTAGTTTTTCTTTGCTATTAAAAGTTTTCAGTTCTCCATCGAATGTGACAGTTATTGGCTCTCAGGGCTCGTATGGTGCTTTCCCAGGCTTTTCTTGCATTCATTGTTTGTGTGGAGAGATCTGCAGTGATTCTAATTTTTGCCCGTTGTAGTACAGCTCCTTCTTCATTTTTGCTCCATGCAGGATTGTTTCCTTATTATTCAGATCTATCATTTTTACTATAATGTGTCTAGAAGTGTTTCTCCTGGGATCTTGCTTGTTGGGGGTTCTATAAGCTTCTGTAATGTAGTTAAGATGGTCGTTTTTGAGGTGGGGAAATTTTTCATTGTTTATCTTGTTAAATAGGTGTTGCATTCCCTTGCTCTGGAATTCCTCCCCTTTGTTCACTCCGATTATGCGAAGGTTAAATTTCTTGGCATTATCTGCTTGCTCTTGAATTTCCCTTTGGTTTAATTTGAGTGATTTTTCCATATCTGTCACTTTTTGGTCCAGTTGGTGTATTCTGTCTTCTGTATCTGACACTCTACCTTCCATTTCATTCACTCTGTTGACCGTGGCTTCTATTGTGGTTTACATGGAGGAAATGGATCCCTTTATGGATTCAATGTTGGTTCTCAGAATACTGATCTCACCTCTCAATGAGGTGAGATCAGTATGCATTACCTCTAATTTGGCGTTTATCTCACTTCTTACTGAGGTTTGTGCAGCTTCTATTTTTGCATCCAACTTTTGTTTGATATCCTGTATCTCTTTTGATAGTTCATCCTTGTGCTCTTTCAATTTCTGATCCATTTCTCGCTTTATTTCTTGAGTCATTGCCTCCAGCAACCCTTGGATGTAGCTTTTGTCTTCCATTCCTGCTTTGCTCCCATTGGGGCTCTCCCCTGCTTGGCTGCTGGCTTTTGAGGTGAGCTTTCTGTCCTGGGTGTTGGTAAACCTTGTGATTTTCTCTGTGATTTTTGCATGGGGGTTCAGGAGACTGCTCTTCAATTTTGTTTTGGTGTGTCTGTCTTTGCTTGGTTGCTGATTCTGTATTGGTAGAGAGAGTCTGTGCCTGATCTGGGTTCTGTTGGGAGCCTATTTCCAGCTGCTATTCTGACTTACTTAGGATTCTCAGCTCTCTGCTGTAGATTGCTAGCAATTCCCGCCTTTGGAAGGGTTGAGCAGCCTAGACTGCTTGTGTTTGCTCCTACGGGTGCTCTTGGGAAGATCAGATGCTTTGGATGCACTCTCCCAAATACTGGAGTCTGCTATGGGCTCCTGATGTGTTTTTGTTTGTTTGTTTTGGGCTGGTTGTGGGCTTGAACTCTAGGTTTGGGTGCTGTCCCTCAGCTCTTCAGCTCAAGGCTGGCACCCTACCATTTGAGCCACAGCACCACTTCTGACCCTTTTTGCTTTTGTGATGCTGAGGAATCAGATCCAGGGCCTCATACATCCAAGACTATCACTCTATTGCTGAGCCGCCTTATCAGCCTGAGCTCCTGCTTACTATCAGGTGCTGGCAGCCTGTGTTGCCCAATTCCCAGCATAGGGTATATGGGTGGAGTTTTGGTGGGGTTTGGGCTTCTCTTGTCCTGAGCCTCCAGGTCTTTTGTTGTCACAGGCGTGCTTCCTGGGAGTGTTGTTTCCTGGTTTTCTCCCTTCTGTTGAGGAGTATGCTCAGCTTTTTACTTCAGTTGGGAGGAGTTGGTTGTGTTGTTCAGGCGCCGGATCCTCGGGCCTGGTTCCGGCCCCAGCCTGGAGCGCGCTCGTTAGGCCTGTCCTGATGTGTATACCACCTAGGTTATGCAGCCTGGAGGACACAGTTCAAATTTCTTCTACTGTTGGTAGTCTTGACCCAGGGGTGCTGTTCCTGGCTTTGGCATTTAAGCTCCCTTCCAGGGGTACTCTTGCTCTGGCCTGGCCAGCAGATTGTGCTCCACTGGCTGGTGGAGCTCTCGAACAGTTCCCAGTTTTAGTGGGTCCTGTGGTCTGGTGTTGGGGTAGGGAGTCTAGGTCAGGGTCTGGGGATTCCCTCCAGCTCTGGTCTCCCTTGAGGGATACACTGTCCCCTGTGGAGTACTCACCCTGGAGCTGGTTGTTTCTGTGTGGTGTAGGTCGTCAGTTGTTGCAATCCGAGTTCAGTTGGGGTGGTTGCGGGCTGGGTTGGGCGGCCCCCACCGGGTCGTTGCGATTGCGATTGGGCGGGTGGTCTGCCGACAGGTCCCTTTGTCGTGCTGCTGGCGGCTTTGGCGGGATGGAGCCTCTCTGCTCCGGTGGAGAGTGAGGGGTGGGGGTGGGATCCTCGTGGAGACTCCCGGCTGGTAGGTTTCTCTGTTCCTGGCGATCCGCTGTTCTGCAATCCAATACCTGGTGATCTGCAAGCAGCCCCCTGTGTCTCTGGGGCTACGGCAGCCCCCTCTGGGCCAGCTGGCCGGCAGCTTGGCACACTGCCGCGCGGCCAGTAAAGGTTGGGGGAGGGGTCTTCGCACTTCTCTGTTCTGAAATTCTTCTTTTCCTCTCTTTCTTTTTTTGTTATTTTCCACATCTGGTTTTTCTCTGAGTGTTCCTCTTTTTGTTGTTGTCGGTTTCTTGGGGAGATTAAGCGTTGGAACTGGAACTCTCTTTTTGGTTGGAGAGAGCTGTGGCGTTTCCCTACTGCCCTGTCGCCATCTTGGTCCCCCCTCATGATTTTTTTATAAGTGTTTTTTTTTTAGGGAAAAATGTCATTGGTGTTTTTATTTTGTGTTGGCATAAAATGAGCCTACTATTGTCTTAGTTTAATAAAATAAAACTCTCTGGCTGGGCACTGGTGGCTCATGCTTGTAATCCTAACTACTCAGGAGGCTGAGATATGAGGATCTCAGTTCAAAGACAGCTTGGGCAGGAAAGTCTGTGAGACTTTTATCTCCAATAAGCCACAAGAAGACAGAAGTGGCGCTGTGGCTCAAGCGGTAGAACGCTCACCTTGAGCTGAAGTGTAGGACCAGCACTGAGGCCCAGAGTTCAAGCCCCAAGACTGACCAAATAAACCATACAAAACAACAAAAAACCCAAAAACTCTCTGATTCTATGACAGCATACATTTTGTGGGTAATGGTTAAGACCAGGTTGTCATTCTAAAAAAATTATATCACCCACAAAAAGAGGAACAATAGGAAATGTATAGCAGGAAACTTATAAATCTTAATGGACTAACAGTCAGTCAGTTTGCTTTAACTATTCATCAAAAATGAAAGTAATACTCGATAATATTTTATTAAGGCATTTAAATTTCTTTGACCTTGACATTTAACATTCGCTTTAAAAAGAAAATCAACAGGTGACAGTGTTTTCTCCTTACTTTTCCAAAGAAATGATTATTTCATCATTATAGTGTATAGCACAATATAAGCAGAAAGCATTTGTTAAGGAAAAAAAAAATTCCCATTCTCTGTTTTGCTTGTCTGTATTTAAAGCTGCATACCACATCTTACCCACCCTATTGTCTGTCTTCTCATATGAAACATTTCAGTAATTGTGTCAGCCAGCAAAGTTTTACAAAATAGCCTGCTTTCATTCATTGTGCTTTCCAAAATATATCTCACAAATGCCAACAACAAAAAACAACTTAAAACATCTGTGGATTTTTCTATTTATGGTGCAAAGTAATCACTTTCCATAATCCTTAGAACCAGCTCTACACATGCATTAAATGCTCTTTCACTTCCAGGCTTTAGAACAGTAGCATGTAACAATGGTGTACATGTTAATTTGTTCACCAAATCTGGTTTGTTTACAGCAAGGACTGTCTTCATGGAAGATGGTAATAGATGAGTTGTGCAATTATGTACTTTAAAAGGGCTCTGAGTTGGGGATAAAGAATATCCATTTATGTTACTAAATATTTAAATTAAATCCTATAATGTATACTCCTTCAATTTTATGGATAAAATATTCTACATTCTAGGTTTTTTTAAAAGAAATATTGTACGTTGTTTCCTTGGTGACAACGTAATTGGAAGACTTAAAATTTTCCTATACCATGGCCATCTGAAATGAGATGGATGTAAGTAGGTTAACATAAAGAAATTTTGGGACAGCATTAATGTTTGAATCTTGGATAGGATTTGATTGGGAATTGTGACAGGCTTTCATAGTATGAGAAGAAAAAAAAAGACCATACTTATACTTTTATCTGCCACCTTGTTTTATTAGTTTATTCAAACACACACATATAAACACACAGATACACATTATGAAGACCCAGTCAGTCTGCAATAAACTATTTTAATGGGAATTCCATAAAATATTTAGTCTGCTGAGATCTGATTAGAATTTATAGAAGTATCTAGTGGCTTCCACCCCTGGACAAGTTATCATTTGTGAAGATGTTGCCATTTGATTTTAGAATGCCCCAGAAAGACCTATGTGTTAAAGAAAAATGACATTCCAACTCCTCCCAGACTGTGGAGCTTACCTGAATAGTTCTTCTGGAGATTAAGTTCTTCAGAGTGAAACTCATGAGAAAAAGACTCTCATCTTCTTTCTTCTTTTATCTTTTAATCATTCTAGGCAAAAAACATTTCTCTTTGACATACTCTCCTCCTTGACATTGTCTTCTCACTGGCCCCCAAAGCAATAAAACCAGCTGAACATACACTGAAACATTCAATCTTGTAAATCTGAGTAAGCTTTTCTGCTTAATAAATGGACAATATCACTTATTATGGTAGGTTATAAAGCTAACCCAACGTTCTAGTCTTTCTAACAATGTAGAGTATATTAAAATATGCTTCATTATAATATATCTCACTCCATGTTGTATATTGTGTTTTTATTTCTGTTGATCCTAGTGCTTACAATCAGGACCTAACTGTAAAACTTTTTGCAATAAATAATCACATTACATTTATGATTCTATAATTTAACTTGTTTTCCTACAAATTTATAGGATAGTGTAGCTATGGAAAATCAATAAATATTGAATTTTTATATAGGATTACCTATCACTGCAAGTGTTGTCAAAATTTATCTACACTGAAATGATTGCCATTGATATCTTTCACAAGATTACAAATGTTTATACTTTCAGCTGACCTTTTACAAACTCATACCCCAAACATAATTTTTAGTTTGTTCATGCAATCATAAGAACATAAATATATGGCACAAAATGTTCATTAACTTTATCTGCTGTCATTAATGGAGTATACCTAATAGAATTAAGTATATACCCTCAGAGAAATAAGATACTTCCTTCTAAATCCAGACTTGCAGGCAGGCAGAGAGACACCCACACCCACACACATACCCACTCTCTCTCTCTCTCTCTCTCTCTCTCTCTCTCTCTCTCTTACACACACACACACACACACACACACACACACACACACACACACACACATACTTACCACTCTGACTCAGGTTAGATTCCAGATATTGGGTATCAGAAAGTGATCTATTAATCAAACTTTCCTGTCCAGACATAAAATACATTCATAATTCCACACATACAAAAACACCAGATCATTCAAAATCGTGAGAATATTTAACAGAACCAAGCAGCTCTGGGCCATCTACTCCCTGATTTCATTCATTCATGTCGATGCATTTTTCATATCATAATTAAAAGTCTTTTTGTATCTCTCTGATTAGCAGATAATATGTTATCATATAAGAGAAAACGTAGGTAAAATTACATATGAAAATTGCATATGAAATAATGACATTCCTGAGGATAAAACATGCCTGTTTTTCAGTTTGGTTGCCCAAATGGAACTATTAGAACTTTTGAATATTTAACTTTAAATCTGAACCTCCAAATTTCACTAGGATTTGAATTGTGTTACTTACAACATTAATGTAAATAAAAGCATTACTAAATAGAAAGAAAATTATAAGTTTATCACACCTTATTCCCTGAATTGACTTTATTATAAAAACAATTACATTTATATAACATGATAAACATCCTGAAACAAGCTATGAGGTATGGAAACAGAAGACTCTGTTTTTTGTTTAGTGTATGTTGTTGTTATTTATAGTTTGTGATGATTCTGTCTTCTTTACCTTCTGCATGGTATATTCATTCTACATCTTCAGGAAGGTGAGGGTGGGCACAGAGCTTTAGGGAAAGGGTGAAAAAATGAAGCAGTGGAGTTCCTTGAACATTGATGAAAGTGAACTATTTAACACATCAGTCAATTATGATTGTATGTTTTTCTGAGACTCTAATTCATTTATTTCTTTAATCTAATTTGTATGATTTCTACCTACCAGTTTTTGAATTGGCTTGTTCCTGTTTTTCAAGGACCTAGTGATGCATTATTAGTGCTGATTTAAGATTGTTCTAATTTGTTAATGTATATACTCAAAGCTATAAATTTTCCTGAGTATTGCCTGTGTTCTTGTGTCCCAGAGGAGGTAATATTTTGTCTGTTCACTTCCGGTTATTTTTGTTTTTCTGTTTATGTTACTTTGAAATAGTGATTTCAGGCTTGTATGAAGTGACAGTAATAATATGAAATGTATATTATTACACTGAAAGAAAGAGAAGACATTTTAACCTTTTTGCTTCAAGTAAATTAATATTAAGCAAAGCTTATTAAAATAATTACTTATTTACTTTTTAGAGGATGAGTATAGTACTCTTGGATATCTTGGAGGAAAGATATTAGACTCATCACAGCTGATGCCTTATATTGAATTTACAAGCTAAACTTTCTTTTTCAGAAGACTAAAGCTTCAGTTCTTTCATATTAGTATTATAAAATCATAATCCCTGCATATTGATTTGTTATCCTCTGCTATTTTCAATTCAATTCTTCCTCCATTATATATCAAGGGCTTTGAATGACCAATTCCTTAAAATACCTATATTTCCTATATTGTGATGTAAATCTCAGTGATATGAATATGAATTTATCTCTCAGTCTCATCTTGAGCTGCATTCATATGAAATTTATGTAGTCTCAAGCAAGAAACCTGACTATTTACACTTTTCTATGTTTTAATCAATAAATCCATTCTAATACTTTAATTGAAATATATATATAGTTTTTAACATGAAGACAACCCTCCCCGTTTATACTTTAAAGTACAACCTTGGGGACTATTTTATATATGAAAATACAAAAGTCGAGGCTGGGAAGGTGGCTCAGTGGTAGAGCGCTTGCCTTGCATGCAAGAGGCCCTGGGATCGATTCCTCAGGACCACATAAGCAGAAAAAAAAGTCAGAAGTGGCCCTGTGGCTCAAGTCGTAGAGCGCTAGTCTTGAACTGAGGAGCTGAGGGACAGCGCCCACGCCCAGATTTCAGGCCCCATGACCGGAACCCTCTAAAAAAGATTAAAAAAATAAAAAAGTGCAATGCACATGTTTATACATGAATAATCTAATGATTAAATCAACTAGACACTAGAACTACCATACCACATCAAGTCTCAATTTACTTAAAAGCACCAAAATGTTAGTGTTCATGAATATCACTCATTTGTTAAAAAATGACTAGTCAAAACAAAGTTTATATTATATTTGAAAATTGAAAAATGAAAATTACACTCAGATTTGCTGTCAATATCTTGTTTCCATGGATACATTTTTTTCAGCATATAGGGAAACAAAAAATAAGGGTTTGTCACATAGAATGAAAAATATAAAGGTAGACTGCCTTTCTTTAAGATGATAAGTACATGCAAATCGTGTGATTTATTCAAAGATACTATAAAAATTCATAAGAGGATTTATGATGAGAACTCATAGATAAGCAAAATAACTGGAAAAATGTAAATGTTAATTGTGCTTTCAATATAGGAAGACAAGTTTTCAATTTATGAGCCTATAGAAGAAGATTTTATATCTGTAACACAATCCACTTTTAACTGCTAAAAGCACTTGCTTAATCTCTAATTAGAAAGGCAAAAAAGTACTAACATCTTAAATGATTGTTTTGACAATTAATTGGTATATTGAAGGTCAAAGGGAGGAATTGGAGATTAATATAATCTTTTTCCTCTCTTCTGATTATTATACCGCAATAGCTGTGAATTCAGGAGTCTCATGCAATGTACTCACAGATGAATTACTAATATGCTTAAAAATATAGAACATAAAACTTTTGAGCAGGGTTGCCACATCATTTAGGAATGCAATTCCTTCATATGAACTTCAATTTTTGTAGCTTTCCTTGTGTGATTAAAAGGTAAGAAAGCACTGTAGAAACAAGAATTCCTGTTCAGCCAAGTAGAACATCCACATGTTGCAAATTTTCATTCCATAAAGACTCTTCGTTAGAGTACTTTCATTTAATATACTTCAGCACATCATCTTTCCCGGTTGGAGACAGGAAAAAAGATAATTTTGTTTGAATATTATCTTACATAAATTAGTGTGTACAGAGATGATTTGTATAATTACAGATGTTTGTAATAAATGTAAATAGGGATCATGTCACAACTAAAAAATATAAATAAAATCACATAACAAGACTAGAAGTCACAGAATTTTGTGCATGAAAACATACATTAGATTAGTTGCAGAATTTCTATTTTGAGAAAAACTTTATATTAAAGTATAATGCACTTTACTAAGAGTTGAAACATTTTATTGAAAAATATATTCTTAGAGATATTTTTGCTTCATAATTTTAAGAAGAAAAATGATCCCAAAGTAATTACTCCTTTATTGTTTTCCTGTTTCCATGTGATTAACCTCCAAATTAGAAATCCAGATATATGATTTAATTTAAACAAAAATATTTATTGAATATAAAAATCTCTACTCTCTACATTCTTCACACTAAGATCACCAAATATGTTGAATCTTAAATAATTAGTCTCTTTTTGACCTATGTTAATACTATTTACAATGTGAGTGAAATGCTTAAAAATAGTATTTATTTTAGGTTAATTGCTCTGAAGAGACAATAAATGATATTATCAAAGCCTAAAAATTATTAGATTTAAAATTTAGAATTCAGGAAATGATTTTGACCAATCTGGTTACTGGAGCCTTCACTACAACCTCTTGAGACCATTTATATTGGTGAAGCAAAAATCTGAGGTTAAACATTTATGAATAAAAAATCATGTCATTCTGAATACGTAAAGCTACATATATAACTGAAAATTTAGCTTTTAAATATCTGAATATGCTAGTACATTTAATTGCAGAGCAAGTACTTGCTCTGAAGGGAGTTAAAATAGCATTTATTCTGAAATGTAAACCTAAGTATTCATTTGAATAAAAGACAATGTTTAAAATATCACTCAATCAAGAGAAGATGTACTGTTAGATGTTTTTCATGCCAATTATGTTCTCTAAACTTACTACAAATACTAGATTAGTAAACCTAATTCATTCCTTTGTAGGGAAATAGAAATTCAGTTTCCTAAAATGCATGACTATAACTATTTCTCAAACACTTACTAAGTAACTGTTTATATTTTTTGTCATGGAATATTATTTGATTTATTTTTATTCGTTAAGTTAAATAATTGGCCAATAACAATATAAATTATGCATGAACAAAGTTTATCTAGCGTAAGTATTTCACAAGACATGTCATGGCTCTCTTAAAGAACACTAGAAGGCAGTGTTCTTTTTATTAATTTTTAGTTATTTTCTTAATGGATATTATTTGTCAGAAGTGGCGATTTCATAATATATTTAAAGTATTTGATTATACTCCTCTATTTCCTTTTCATTACTCCTACCTCCAAAGATCTTCTGTTTTTCACATAAAATTACATCTTTATATATGCACATATAAATTAATTTGGAAAAGTTAAGCTAAATTGCAGCTTAACTCAAGATGTACAGTGGATTAATAGGATGAATAAAAATTGAATACTTTTTTAACTTTTGAATTGAGCTATCATTATTATTATGGTTTTATGGTTAGGGTTAGGATCCCAGAAAGAATTAGAATTAGGATTAGAGAAATAGAAAATTTAGGTTCAACATAGGATGAACCATTTCAACAATGATACTCACAAGACATTATGTTGAAAATGAAGTTTTCCTTAATGCTAACACGAATCCCAGCTGAAACTGAGACCTAACTTTCACCCTAATTATAGTCCAATTCTAATGTTTAAGAAAAAGAATCTAGTTTTTAATCATTCTAATAAATACTCCAGTTTGGACTCTGGAAATGAGTACAGTTTGCCGTAATTCCCCAAAATTTCCTGACTCTACCTCTGAAGTTATCTTGTTCCCTAACATAAACAATTTTATTACTTGTCCTCAAATTATCTTATCAGGAAAAATACTGTAGTTTCCATTGATCCTACCTTTTTCTGAACCCCTGTACCCTAAAACAGTTTCAGATTTACTTACCACCTAGTCCATTACTTAACGCTCTCAACCTAAACCTGGCTGGAAAACGCTCATTAATCATTACAAGAAGGATCACTGAGAAATAAATATAATGATAATGCTCTAGTTACTGTTCAGTATCATATTTTTTATTCTACTTGTTAGGGAAAACTCAATTTTATAATAAAAATTTTCTTATTCATAACAGTAATCATAATCAGAACAAAATACTGACCCTGGTCTTAATCCAAATTATATGACACTAACACAAGTTCATTAGTTTTCACTCATCCTAACTTGATTCAAATAAACATTCCAAACATAGGTTTCAATTTTTTCCAATATCTGAGTCATTTTCTAACCTAAATATAATCTTAACTGGAACATTGAGAATAACCATAAGCCTAATTTTAAGTAGAATCTAATATTAATAGCAATACTCTAGTTCACATTCATTGTAATTCGTACAAGGATTATACTAAAATTTATTTTGAATTTGAGCCTCATTTTTTCTCCTTCACTCTAACCCTAACCATGGCTGGAATCCTAACCATAACCTTGACACTAATATAATAGTATCCCAATTCAAAAATTTATGAAAAATGTTCGTTTTGTGCAATCCTAACTGAAATTCCACTTGCAATTCTTGAAATAAATTGCAGGTATTCCTAAACCCTATAGATTTTCTCACTCTTATCTCTGAATGTATCTTGTTCCATAACAGGAATCATTATACCCATTGATCTCAAATCCTGATATTATGAAATACATTGTCCTTCCATTATCCCTTCTTTTCCTGAATTCCTAGAACCTAAATAACATTCAGCTTTACTTAACATTTAACACATTTCTTTTTTTTTCTTTTGTCTGGCGTGGGGCTTGATCTCTGGGCCTGGGCACCATCTCTGAGTTCTTTAGCTCAAGGTGTGAGCTGAACCGCTTGAGCCAGAGCACCACCTTTGGGTTTTCTGGTGTTTAATTAGAGATAAAAGTCTCACAGAGTTTCCTGCCTGGGCTAGCTTTGAAGTGTGATCCTCAGAAATCAGCTTCCTGAGTAGCTAGGAAAATAGGCATGAGCCACAAGTTTAACCCATTTCTTTACTCTATCCTCAACCCCAGTTAACCAGAAACCTAATCCTAACACAGACTGATTTAACACCAACTGGTTAATGTAAGGAAAATTATTTAGATTTTATTCAATCGCATATTTTTTTGCTTCTATTTCTTAGTGGAAAATTAAAATTTACCCTAAAGCTTATCCTTCCCTAACCCTAACCAGAACAAAAAAGTATCTCATTCTTTAAACCAAATTATATCTGAATCTTTAAAGTAACACAGACATTCGTTTTCATTCATTCTAACTATGATTCATTTTTCTTAAAATATGTGACAGTTTTACACAATATCTTGCATCTTTTCCCCATCCTAACCCCAGCTCTAACTAGATCACTTTGCCTAAGCCTACATATAACTGAATCAGCATGTTAGCAAGCCTCTTTTTCACATTTATCCTAACTCTTGCTCAGAGTGTAAGTCTAAAATTTACTTGCATTTTGAACCTAAATTTTTTCAGTATTTTTCTATTTACTGTCAGGTTTTATATTTCATTATTTAAAAAAAATTATTTTGTTGTTAGGATGATTTAAAGAGAGATTAGTTACATGTGTAAGGGAAGGAATACATTAAAGCCAATCTTAACTAATATTAATATAACTACTCTGGCCTGTTTATGAGGTCCAATTTTAATTTGTAAAGATGATGTACAGAAGGGATCCAATTACATAAGTCAGATAATGAGCACATTTCTTTTTCAACAGTGTCACCTCTTCCCTCATGTTCTCCCAGTTTTTCCCTTTCAACCTCCCTCCCCCATAAGTTGTATAGTTCATTTACAAGGTAGTGTCTATTGAGTGGCATTGTTACATTTGTTCACCCTTTGTCCCACCATTTCTGTGTTTCCCCTTGCCCTTTCCAAACTTACATATAAGGCCAAAGGTGCAGAAATTAAAACAAAACAAACAGCATCCGAATTCAGATGGAAAAAGCAAAATAATAAAAAAAAACTATCATAAATGATAAAAAATTATCATTTCTTGGAGATCAATTTGATGAACATTATTTGATATGATAATATTTATATAGCTATTGAGCCTTTTTGATCATCTCCAAAGGGCATCCTCCTTTGATCTCACTGTATAAATATTTAGAATCCCATGTAATTTATCATGTCCAAATGTAATGTTTTCTCTTTTACCATCCAGGTGTTTTAAGTTGTAGAATTAGAGGCACATTCTAATACAACAAATGAGGGAAATTGAGCAACCTATATTTCTTTGAGTCTGACTTGCTTCACTTAATATAGGTTTGTTCCAAGTCTTTCCATTTCCTTATGAATGGTGTAATATCATTTTCTTTCTGGGTGAATAGAGTTGCATCATACTGAAGAGTTTCTTCATGGCAAAGGAAAAAGTTAGCAGGGTATATAGAAAGAGAACAGAATAGAAGAAGATTTTTACTAACTAAGCATTAGACAAGGGTTTACATAACTAACCCATATTTGCAGATCAAATAGACCCTCAAATAAACAAGAGCCCAAATAATATATGGGATAATGACTTAAAGAGAACTTCTTAGAAGACAAGTAACAATGACAAATAGACATATCTTTCTCCATGAAAGAAATGCAAATCCAAACAACACTGAGATTCTTCTCATCCCTGTTACAATGCCATTATAAAAAAACGAACAATTACAGATACTGATAGGGAAGTTGTCCAAAGGAAACTCTATTACATTGTTGGTGGAAATGTAATCTTGTTCAACGACTTTGGAAAACACTATGGAGGTTGCTCACCAATTCCACTTATTGGCATTTATCCAATAGAGCAGAAGACCACACTGAAAGTGCTAGCACAATCGTGTTCATTGTTGCATTATTTTCTGTAGCCAACATATGGAATCAGCCCAGATGCCTCTCACTGCAAAAAGGGATCAAGAATTGATCCCTATTTACAAGTATATGTGTATATATATATACATAATCAAATTTTATTCATCAATCAGAAAAAATAATATTGCACCATTATTTTTTGGGGGGGCGGTCCAGTCGTGGGGCCTGAGGTCTGGGGCCCCGGCGCTGTCCCTTAGCTCTTCAGCTCAAGGCTAGCGCTCTACAACTTGAGCCACAGTGCCACTTCTGGCTTTTTTCTTTTTGCTTATGTGGTGCTGAAAAATCGAACCCAGGGCCTCATGCATGCAAGGCAAGCGCTCTACCACTGAGCCACCTTCCCAGCCCCTATTGCACCATTCTTAAGGAAAATGACAGACTTAGAAATAACCATATTAAGTGAAATTAACTGGACCCAGAGAAAATTAGGTTGTATGAATTTCCTTATGTTTGGTAGTCAGAAGGTGCGTATAAATGTAAAAGTAAACATAGTGGCTGATATGCTAGGAGGTAAATGTATTATCTGAAGTATCAGAGTCCATGGAAAGAGAAAATAGTATAGTTCTCTTAAAACATAAAGTCAAAACCCAACAAAATAAATACCAGTAAATGTGTACTACAAGAGAGGACAGTGGGGGGCAAGGGAGGAGGGGTAGGAAATTGAAAAGGATAGAATACAGGCAAGAATCCATTGCATACTTCCCAGAATTGAAATATACAAAACAAAGGGCAGTGTGAAATGGGGATGAAGATGTTGAAGTGGTAACACAATTCCAAGTGTACTGTATACATAAAATGTTTTGTTAAATGGCAAGTAATTCCATACATAACATAATATTGAGATAAGTAAGGACTGGGTTTATTGGGAGGGGTGGATGAGAATGTTGAAAGGGTTGACACTGTATTCATAAACTGTTTCAGTGAATGGCAACTCCTTTGTACAAATACGTAAAAATAATAAAAATATTCCAAATGTTAATTATGATGGTTGAATAGAGCATTGAACCTCAATTCAATTCCCATTTAATAATATTTGTAACCTGGAGGTTTAGAGAATAAAGTTCAAATAATAAAACATTATGAATAGTTTTTTCAAAAATTTGAAATTTAAATCAATACTACTTTGCTTTTTGTTCTCTATTGGGATGTTATAAGAAAATACTTCAAAGTAAGTGGATTAAAAACATCAGGACTTGACATTGCCCCATTTGTTAGGAAATGGAAAGGCTTGGAAAAAATTATATTAAGTGAAGTAAGCCAGGCCCAAAGAAACATAGGTCCCATGGTTTCCCTCATTTGCAATATCTAGTATAGGTATGAGTCAAGCGGAAAAAGTCAGAGAATGTGATGTTAGGAAAACGAACCCTCAAATATGTATTTTAATGTTTTTGTTTCTTTCATGCATGTGTTTCTAACACATTTATAATATTATTTCTTCGTTGCTTTGTATGTCCCTCCCCCACAGTGTAACCCCCGCTTTCACTATATTTGATGTCAGTATAACATGTGGAGGAGACGGGGACAAACAAGTCGTTTAAGGATTCAGGTGGACTGTTGCAACAATGAGAAGTACAAAATGTCATGTCAAAACCAGCTTTACAATGTCGGGGGGGGGTATGATTGGGTTGGGGGGAAGGGGGAGGCTGGGAAGGGAGGTGAAGGGTAAACAAAGGAGGAGGCTGCAATGCTTGGTAAGAAATGTATGCATTTTCCTGCCCATGTAATTGTAACCCCTCTGTACAGTATGTTCTCAAATAAAATAAAATAAAATTTAAAAAAAAAATAAAAAAATAAAAACATCAGGTCTATATTACCCATACTCTAGAAGCTTGAACATTAATTATAAAAATGGTTATTCAAAGCAAATCTTTGTCTTATGGGGGTCTACTTTCTGGTTCATTATAATCTGTTTGCTGACTAGTTATATTGGGCTTCTTTCATCAGGATCATTATTGCAGGGTCATCTCTGAAAGTCTGATTCTAATGTTACCAGACAGGGGAATAGAATTTCAATGCGTGTAATTGGAAAGAGTTACAGTGTCCAATACATTATGCAACTTTTTCTTTAACTCAGTGTAGTGTATCATTTCTATATTATTTCATAGAAAATAATAACTTTAGGACAAACCCATATCGTGTAATTTATGTGAATGATTCTTACAATGGGAATAATTGTAGTGATGACAAAGTGAAGTATGATTGTTTTGTGGCTCTTGAATCACATCATAGGCAATCATGTAAACATGTTCAGCCTTTCTAAGGCCCTTCTGATGTATTTGAACAATCCCCAATGAGTTAACTGCTTTCAGAAATACAGATCTCCTTAGATTTTAATTGCTGTCTGCTATTAAGTCTCCTGCAGACACCAAATCAGAGTATGCTATTTTCTCTGATAAAATATATAATTGTTATAATTAATATAATATGAAGACTGTAATATTAATAGCATTATAAATACTAGTGTTCACATTATATTATATATTGACATACTTTGGTTACATCAATTTTTAGAATATTTATAACAATGCAAATAGTTATTTGATGATGTATATAAAATGAGAAAAAGATTTGTGTACATATTTACTAGAGATGCAAACAGATTCATCTGGTTATTTCTGATCCTTCCTTTGTTGGTTTCATTCATGCATGGAGAACATGCAGAGAAGTGACAATTGTAACCTTGTGTTTACAAAAGGGTTAACTTACATGAAGTTTATGTTGGGCTAAATAACAGATTTTATAAATTATATTGTTTTTGTCCCATCCTTCCTTCCTTCCTTCCTTCTTTCCTTCCTTCCTTCCTTCCTTCCTTTCTTCCTTCCTTCCTTCCTTCCTTCCTTTCTTCCTTCCTTCCTTCTGTCTTTCCTTCCTCCCTTCTTCCCTCCATCCCTACCTCTATCTTTTGCTCTCTTCTTTTTTCTTTCCTTCATTCCTCTTTTCTTTCTTTCTTTCTCTCTTTCTTTCTTTTCTTCTATTCTTCCTTTCTTTCTTTTACTCATAATATGTCTTAAGTGTATACATAAAATACCAATGTGTTATGAGTAATTATAAATATTAACTAGATTAATATTAATTTTAATGACCAATGTTATATCTTAAAGCAAATTGTACTACAAACCACTTCATAAAAGTTGCAGGATATGAAACAAATTATTACTATTCATGATATTGCTTATTTCTTCAAACTAAAATAAGAATTTAGACATAATGTGCATGTGTGTGCATGTGGGTGTGTGTTATTCTTGTGATTTGAACACAAGGCCTATACCTTCCTTTTTTACACTCAAGGATAGTGTCCTTATGTTTGATCCACAACTCCACTTCTAGCTTTCTGTGTGTGTGTGTGTGTGTGTGTGATTAATTGAGATGTGTCTCACAAACTTTCTTGGCAAAGCTGGCTTTGGACCACAGCTTCCTGAGAAGCAAGGATTACAAGCTTGAGATACACAAATTCAGCATAGATATAATATATGTAAGAATAAAATAAATTTATTATTTGAATTCTAGAGGCTCAATTTAATAAATTAACATTTAGATATTTATTTAGTTGTTAAATCTGAACCTGCACTGTGGAAAATATTTTTGGATTTTGGTATATTATTATAAAGATATGTAAAAATACTTTTCATTTTTTGACAACATATTCAGGATAGTTAAAGCTTTTCATAGGCAGGATAGTTAAAGTTTTTCATAGGAATTAATATATTTCTTATTCAAGTCTCTTCAAATAAATGTATATGTATACCCACTATGTGTATATGCACATATTCATACTTATATGTGTACATACACAAATACGTATATATGTATACATTTATATGAATATACAGATGTGTACATACATGTTTATTATTATTTTCATTTGTCTGTAAGTTAGCATTTTAATTTATTTGCCAAATATGTCCTTTATGGTTTTTACTTTATTGTATTTTTATTGTTAAAATGTTGTATGGAGGGGTTACAGTTACATGAGTAAGGCAATGAGTACATTACTTGTTGATCATTATTACCCCTTTCCTTCCTTGTTGTTGTCCCACTATCCCCTCCCTCCCCCAGCTCCCACATTCCTTTCTCCCCATTCTTCACAGCATGAAATGATAAGGTTGATTTCCAATATAGTCTTATTGGTATTTGTGTTGCAATGGGTCATCCTGTGTCCTTGTTTCAGCGTTTTGTAATTCCCTTTACCCTCCCCAGATTAGACATGTATATACAAGATGCAGGGTATCAAAATCGAGTACAGTGACAACAGGAGATATTCCAAAGGGGAAAGAACATACTAAGGAAACAACAACAACAAAAATGAATAAAATGACATTGTACATTTACAAAAGTAACTATAGAGACCGAACTTCCAAACATGTCCCTTATTACCAAGGTATTTATTGCAATTCATGTCCTTATTATTTTTGGATCTTCACTAAAATATTTTGTAGCCTTCCATGTGGACTTATATGTTCAATTTTTCCTAAATCTATCTACTCATAAGATACCAGTCAGCTCTCTTTGGAAGCCAAAAAAGCAGCTTTCTACAGCTTGGTTCCAAATCACTTGTATTTTTTCTTTGTACTAAGAATACTGATTCCAGCCCAGTGCTGGTGGCTCATTTTAGAAATGTAGCTACTCAGGAAGCTGAAATGAGGATCGTGGTTCAAAGCCACCCTGGGCAGAAAAAGTCCATGAGACTCTTATCTCCAATAAACCTACAGAAAACCAGAAGTGGAGCTATGGCTCAAGTGGTAGAGATCTAGCCTTGAGCTGAATAGATGAGGGACAGTGCCCAGGCCCAGAGTTCAAGGCCCACGACCACCACCAGCAACAACAACAACAATAAAGAGAATACTTACTCAAAAGGCAAGAGCATTAAGCAGTCTTAAAGATAGGCTGAAGTCTAATATTTTAGTCTTATGTTAGATACCAAGGGCCTTCTATTCTAATGAGCCATGAGCCCTCAAAATGTTGACCAAATTTCTTAGTTTATTATTACTATAAATATTAATATAAGTATGTATTTTCTATCTTTCATTTCACCACAAAAATCTGTATTTATCCTTTATGACATACTTGAATATCAATGCCTTTGGAAGATATTTATTAATTGGTGTATATTAATTGTACAAAGAAACCTTATTGAAATATTTTACACACTCACATATTGATCAACGGCTTGATTAACCCATTTCTGTCTTTCTCCATTCCCATTGCCCCTTATTTTTCATCTGTTTTCTGTGAATTTTTTTGTTCCATCTCCACATATCGTCAAAATGTATTGAAGTGTTGTTGACTCACCCTCATTGAAAATTATGCAATGCTGAATATAAAAGCAAAAGTCTAAGTAAATGGAGACATATACTTTTTATGGATTGGAGGATACAATTGAGCATAGATATTAATTGTTCCCACACCCCTTTTTTGGGGTCATACATGGGGCTTGAAATCTAGTCCTGGGCACTGTTCCTCAGCTCTTCAGCTCAAAGTGAGTGCTCTACCCTTTGAGCAACTGTGCCACTTCTTGTTTTCTGGTGGTTAATTGAGGATAAGACATTCATGTTCCAGCTGCCTTGAACCGCAATCCTCAGATCTCAGCCTCCTATCCAGCTAGTATAATACTGCTCAATGTGTCTGTAGGACACCAGATTAGAGCTACTTAATTATTATCAAGGAATATTTAATAAGAGTGTAAAACCAAACAATTGTGGAGTGACATTCTCTTTAATAAGTGGTGATATGTTAGACAATATTGGGGAGAATTAAAAAGTGAACATTGACTTAAAATAACAATTTATTCAAATATTAACTTCAAGTAGGATTTGAAGGTGGCATATAAAACAAAAAGAGTGATGTAAATGTATAACAAAGGAAGATGCCTTGACAATTTTGGAGATGAAACATACATAAATTTGGCATTAAAATTGTAGGAAAGGAAAACTCGATATAGTAGAACTCAAAAATGTATAAAATAATTTAGTCTGTGAAAGCTCATATGCAAGTAGTGAATAGAAGTTGGGAACAGGGGACTCATGTATTTGAACCTAACTACTTGGTAGGCTGTGATGTGAGTATTGCTGTTTGATGACAACCCACAAAATAAAGTCCCTGAAAATCTTATCTCTGTTTAATCAGCAAAAAAGCCACAAGTGAGGCATGACTGAAATGGTAAATTGTTAACAAATTCCAACTAATCTCAGGGACCCAGTGTTCATGTCCCAGGACCATACATAAACATACAAAACTAATAATAATACTACTAATTGTGATGATGATGACGATGATGATGATATGATGATCATGATGATATGATGATGATGATGATGATGATGATGATGATGATGATGATGATTGTAGGGCACATGAGCGGCAAAGATGGTGCTGAGAGGGAGTTGAGTGGGCAGAGCACAATTTGCTTTCGTTCAGAGCATATCCAGCCTGTGGAAGCTTAGGTTCATGATAGGGTGTGACTTTGACAGTGATTGGTTCCTCTTCCTCCCTTGCCATGCCACCTGCTCTTTTTTGCTTTAAAAAGGCTGCTCTGTGTTAATAAATGAGTTTCTTCCTGCTTGACTTGACTCCCTGCTGGGTCTGATTGTTTCCCGGGCTGAGGGAGGCTGGGCAAAGGGTGAGCTGCCACACATACATTTCCTCAGAACCCGGCAGTCTTTCATGGGATGGATGAAGACCCAACAGATGATGATAATGATTATGATAATGATGATGAAGATAATGTTGATGAAGTGTACCCATAAGAATAAAATATTTGCAAATCCTATACCTGAAGAATGCCTCAAAGTATACTCTACATAGAACTCTAAAAACTAAAGTTAAAAAGAACATCAATTAGAAACTAGCAAAATACATCTTGTGAAAAATAAGCCCAAGAAAGGCATCATTAGTCATCAAATAAATGCACATTAAAACAAAAATGGCATCATAAAACATGTATGAGAATTACTGCACATAAAACAATATTGCCCATACTAAATGCTATCAAGAAACAGAGAAACTGGATGCTGGCAGGAATCTCAAATGGGAAAGCTACTTCTGAAAATATTTTGACAGGTTCCTAGAATATGAAATATGCAACCACCTAGAGTATAGCACAGGAATTGAGCTCGTCAGGCTTTGTCTCATAAAAATAAACTTTAACATTCACCCAAAGGCCAAAACACAGAGGATTATAGCAGCAATATTTCCTCTAGTTAGAAAAATGGAAATCAATTCAAGGTTTCTTCAGGTGAATGGGAAACGAATTGTGCTACTTTCTCTAATAACAGAACCAAAAGGCTAATCGAGTGAATACAATACAATATTAAGGCATAAAACAACAGGGAATAATCTACCATAGATTTGAGGGCAATCCTAAAAGCTTATTTATTGCATAATCTAGAAGTCGGAGAAAAAAAAATGTTTTGGTTTCAAGGATGAAACAGGTTTGGGATGGGACCAAGAGAAATAGTGGGTTTAATTATAAAAGGGAAGCATGAGACAGACTTATTTTTGGTAAAGAAAAGTGTCTGTAACTATTCATATAGAGTTGATAAAATTATATTGAACTTAATGTGTGCACAAAATCATTAAAACAAATGAAGTCTTCATCATACTTGTGAAATATTAATGTCCTACTTTTAATCTCATACTATAAATATTTAAAGAAACTGAAAAAACCTATTCAAGGGATTTCTCTATGTTCTTCTTATAACATCATAAATATCCATACTAATCTCAATTGAATTTAATGACATCTAGAAAACAGAAGTCAATATTGAATGTTTACAATGAAAAATAGTATGGGTCCATGTTTTAATTGAACTACGCCATGCTAATTAGAAGGCAGAGATTTAGAAGGCTGATATCCTGGGCCAGTTCTGAACAAAAAACGTCGTGAGAAAGTACAAAAAAAGAAAGCAAGATATAGGGTAATTTCCCTGTTATCTCTCGTTTGTGGAAGCCATAGGTAAGAGATTATTGCTCAAGGGAGGCTTGGCCAAAAAGGAATACCTCATCTGAAAAATAATCTAAAGTTGTCAGAGCCTTAGCAACTTCAAGCACCAGTAGTGCCAAAGGAAAGAAGAAAAGAAGAAAACAGGAAAGGAAAAGAAAGGAGAGAAAAGGAAAACTATTTCTGCTTCATTCTTGTAGTTTCATGTCATTGGATACAAGAAGTTAGGGTATTTTGTTTACTGTTTTAGGATTCAGACCTCTCTCATATGAAAGCATTTATTTCAAGTAATTATCTGATTATTACTATTTATTAACTTATTATTAGGTCTTCTTGGAGATTGAACCTATGGCTTTGTATATATTAGTATAGTCCTACAACTGAGCTTTACCCCAGCTCTCTTGTATAGTTTTGATAATTGTTTATGAGTTCTTCAATTGACAGCTACTCTACTTTTCATCTTATCTTTTCTCTCCCACATTTTCCTCTCTATATTATAGTTTATGTGTTCAAAATTTTCCTCAATTTTATCTTGTAAACATAGAATTTTGCTTTTCAGTTTACAGAGTAGTCAATTTCCTCAGGAATGTGGTAATGCCATTCTTTCCAATAGAAGCACAGATTTCCATCAATAGAACAGAATTGAAGACCCAGAAATGAATCCACTCCTATAGGCACATAATCTTTGATTACGGAGCCAGAAACACAGGATGGAAGAAAGACAAATTCTTCAAAAACTTGTGCTGATGGAATTGTGTGCACACAGAAACCTGAAGTTAGATCCTTATATATCCTCCTGCACCATAATCGATTCCAAATGGATTGAAGACCCTAATGTAAGTCCAGATACCTTAGAATTTTACAGGAAGAGTTAGAGGAAACACGAGGGCTCCTTGGTACAGGTCAAAACTTCAAAGTAAGGTTGGATAAATGGGATTACATCAAACCGAATCAATCATTTGTCAGACTCAAAAGACACGAAGAAAAGAGAGATATTGTAGCACAGATTTATTAGGGAGCAAACCTACAGATGAGAGCCTCAGACAATGGTAAACCTTTAATCCCTTTGTGAACTAGGATACTTATAGTGAGTTTAGATGAATATAAGAGTTTTCTGGTAGGGATTAGTAAGAAAACAACTAATACTAAGACAGAGATAGCATGTGAAAAGAGTTGTAGTTGGAGAAAGGGAGAGATTAATGCCGTGGTGTCTAGTTCAAAGCCTTGGCTTGGTGTCAGCTTTGTAAGGTATAGGTGCACAAAGGAAAGTGGGTACAACAGGGCTGGTTATTAACAAAAGCCTTACATAAGTCTGAAGCCTCAAAATAAGGACCCCAGTCTGTGTGGACCAAACTGTATCTTATATGAGGTTTTATTTAAATTAGCAAGCACAATTTTAGATTTTTTCAGAGTGGGATGGTGCATAGTCAGTCACAAGCAATGTCTGTTATGTCAGGTAATCCAATCTACTCATTCACGTGTTACCCAGTAGCCAGGTTTCAACACAAATGAGTACAATGTGATTGTACCAATGAGACTGTGATTTTTCCTTCTTCTGAATCAACATTCTGTCAAATGATTTCTGTCTTCCAGCTCTTTATGCCATATTTCTCATGATCTTTTCTACTATTTTGTCTTCATAATTGATGTTCATAGTACTTTTTATTGTTGTCTTCTGTGTCTATGCCATTTTTAGGGCTTGAACTCAGTGTTTAATTGTCTTCCTTGTACATTTTGCTCATGGCTGAACACACTCTATCCTTTGAGCCACATCCTGTTCTTCTTCTTCTTGCTGGACAATTGGAGATAAGTTTTCACATTTTTGTCTGTTTAGACTGACATTGAACCAAAATCTTCAGGTTTTAACTTCCTGAGTTTCTAGGATTCTACACATGAGCCACTAACACCAAGCTTTGCTTTACTGTTATTTTAGTTATGTGGTAGAAGAAAGTGGAAGCATATTTGTGTTAAATGTGCAATCTTCAATTACAAGTTGGAATCAACTTGATATAATATAACAGTTATCAACTTTAACAGTTAAATCAGTGAATAGTTCACATTCCCACAGAAATATAATTGAAAACAAAAGGCATAATTGTTTTCCTAAATCAAGTAATGGAACCATGGACTTCTCTCACCATACAATTCATGTTTTCTATGAGTTTAATTAGCAGACTTCCAATACTAAAAGTAAATATATTAATTGTATACCATAAGAACCAAAGTGATTATAGTTAAGAATAGCTATTTCATCACAGCCAAAAGATAACTTTTCGAGCACTCTCACTAAAAAGAAATGTTACATACAGAAACTAATAGATATGATATAGCTTGATCATTACACAACCTATAAATGAATGGGATTACCACTCCATAATTCATAAATGTGTAAAAAATAATTATGTAGCTAGGTGCCAGTGGTTCATGCTTGTAATCCTAGTTACTAAGGAGTTTGATGGCTGAGAATCATGGTTCAAAGCCAGCCTAGGCAGTAAAGTCCGTAAGACTTTTTTTTTTTTTTTTTTTTTTTTTTTAATTTTGGTTTATCATCGCGCTTGAACTCTGGGCTTGGGCACTGTCCCTACGTTTGACAGCTCAAGGTGAGCATTCTACCACTTGAGACACTGCACCACTTCCGGTTTTCTGGTGGTTTTATTGGAGACAAGAGTCTCCCAGAATTTCCTGCCCCAGCTGGTGTTGAACCGCAATCCTCAGATCTCAGCCTCCAGAGTAGCTAGGATTACAGCCATGAGCCACTGGCGCCGGCTCCTTGACATTATCTTCAATAAGCCACCAGAAAACTGGCAGTGGCTCAAGTGGGAGAGCACTAGCTTTGAGGTCAAGAGCTGAGGGACAACATCCAGGCACAGATTTCAAGCCCCACGACCGACAAAATTTAAAAATAAAGTGTTAAAAATAAACCAATATTTTGGCATAAATGTTAAAATATAATTCTAAAAATTTTTGAAACCTCACTAGATACAATAGTTTATATAAATGAGGAGAAGTGTTTTCTGGTTTTGGTAACCATTGAATCAATTGTGTAAGTCACACATTTCTCAATCAATTCATATTTATGTATTTATATACTTATGTGCCATAAGTATAATTAACTGATAAGTGATAGGCAGTGCTGTTTTAGGAATCTCCCTTGGCTTTCTAACTTTAACCTTTCTACCCTAAAATCAATATGCCCTCCAACCTTGTCAGAGATTTCATTGAGCAAAAAAGTATAAGCCATAATTTTTTTGGAATAACTGTCACATGTACATGCATTTCACTTAGCTTAAGAACCATGCCAGTAATAGCAAAATGTCTTCTGAGCTTTTCAGTCTCATAAGAGATGAAAATCTTTAATTATATATCTATTTTTTTCTGCCTAACATCCTATATCTTAGGAAGATCTTTTTGTGTAACACTGTATTCCTGATTAGAAGACTGGAACAAAGGCAATAATGAAAATAGCCAAGGAAAATACTTGGAAACAATTTTAAAAGCAATGGCAGACACCCCTGTTTTCATTGGTTTCAATGAGAATATACCTTAAAGTATGTTTTTTGATATTTAAAGTGCAATAAATAAACTTTAATTAGCAGTGAAGAAGGGAATAGAAAACTGTATTTGAAGACAGCTTGACTTTGTAAAATTCAACAAAAGCATAATGGATTTTTCTTGTTTTTCTATATAGTTGCCAAAATAATAGAGAGCAACACCCAAAGGCAGGAAAACACCTAAGCCAAAGCAATAAACTTTTGTCTATAAAATAATTGTATGTGTCTGACTCTTTCAAAATCAGGCTTGCAAGGAGGAAAAGTGTATTTGCTTTAGTGTGAAAAATAAAAAAAATATAAAAATCCTTTATTAATGTTTTACATATAATGACTAGGACTTCTCATTTTGCAGAAGAGGAAAGGTATGAAAAAGTTCAAAATTGTTTGACTATTCCCCAAGAGCATTGTTATTTATCACCTATGGCAACGGAAGTATCCTTGGTTATTCTTAGCATCATGCTTGTTTATATTTAGAAGCATTATTTGTTGCTGGGTTATAAGCTGCAAAACCTTAAGTAGGAATCGAGTAATTTCCTGACAGAGGAAAGTTGCTGTGTAAACAAACTTAAAATATCAAACACATAGCATAGTGGAAACTATTTTCCAGCTATATCACAATCTGTAGGTATAGATTTTGTTTCCCATTGTTCCAGGGGAACCATTTTTTTGTCTTCTTTTTCACCATCTACTGATCCTATAAAATCCTATACCATCCTGGGATTGCTGTAACTTTACTGGATTCTCTAATTTCTGTTGGAGAGTTAGGAAAGATAGAAAATTGTGTTTCTGTTACTGTTTTGCCTTATTTTTTTATTACTTTAGAAACTGTAACTCAAAATGACATAAATTATCTTTATAATATTAGGAGACAGATTTCATGTCCATATTCTAACCCTAGCCTTCTACATTACTTTGGTACTTAGTGATCCCCAAATGTGAAAAGAAATATAGGGAGCATCTTATTTAAATATTGTTGAGAATTTCAAGACTTCCTTTATGTAAGGCCCTTTGAAGTATGTCCAGAATACCTGTGTACAAAGCCAGTGACAACAGGCAAATATGACTAAGTTTCCCCAAAAGGATCTATGAAGTCAATAGTTATATTCCCAAGCAGTTGAAAAAATGCTTCCAAAATGATTCAGTGCACCTACATTTGTGGAGTTATTTAAGTTATGGATTCTTTGTTAGACAAATTCTTTTCTTTTAAAAATTTTCAAATATTAGCTTTATAATAAACTTCGTCTAGTATTCCTTGGTTCAAAACAGAAATCTTGATACAGTTGATGTCATATGGCTTTCTTACTTTCTCAGTTCAAAGCCAACCCAGACAGGAAAGTCTGTCACATTCTTATCTGTAACTAAACACCAAAAACGCCAGAAGTGGGGTTTTGGCTAAAGAAGTAGAGTACTAGCTTTGGGGGAAGTAGGCCAGGGAAGGCATTTGTTCAGGGACATGGTCCAGCCTCTGAGTTCAAGCTCCAGAACAAGGACAAACTACACAAACCAACAAGCAAAAGAAACCCACATATTTGTTAGGGACCATCCTTAAAGCACTGGTTTGAGAACAGGCTCCATTTGCTGATCATACTCAGTGGATCCTACTTTTTTGGAATACAAATTGAGCTGGGGAATTTAGGACAAGACTAAAGGAATTAATAAATGACTTCTGCAACAACAGAATCATCTCAGTAGGGAAATATCCATGCATAAGACAATTTAAAACCTCCAAGTCTTTGTTTCCTTGTAATAGAACACTTTTAAAACAACGTTATTTCCTTTTATTCTATGCTGGCCTTCAAATGGCACATTGTTTCCTTTTGTAATAATTTCAAGAAGACGTTTACAGACAATTTTTATATGAATAAAGAACACACTTGAAAAAAGTCAGGGACAGAGTTTCCTTCAAGCCTTGGATTCTTTTTCTTTTTTCTAACAATGAATATATATATATATATATGTATATATATATATATATATATATACATATATATTTTTATAGTGAAAATACTGTACAGAGGGGATACAATTACATGGGCAAGATAATGAGTACATTTTTTATCGAGCAATGTAGCCTATGCCTTGGTTTCCCCTTCCCATCCCTTCCCATCCTCACCTCTCCTCCCCATCCAATCCTGCTTCCCCCACCAACAAAGTTGTAAAGTTCATTTTCGACTTAATGTCATGTATATCTCATTGTTGCAATGGGTCCAACTGTATCCCTATTTAAATGATTTTTTTCCCTTCCCCTCTACAAATTACAGCTATATCAAATACAGTGAAAGCAGGGGTTATTGTTATGCTATGGGAAGGGACATAGAAAGCAATAAGGAAATCATTTTATAAATATGTTAGAAACAATCACATGAAAGAAAAAACATTTGAATACATAACTTAGGGTTCATTTCCCTAACATCAACTTATATGACCTTTTCTGTTTGACTCAGACATATACTAATTATTGCAAACAAGGAAAACCATGGGACCTAGGTTTCTTTGGGCTTGGCTTACTTCACTTAATATAATTTTTTCCAAGTCTTTCCATTTCCTAACAATGGGGCAATGTCATTATTTCTGATGGAGGCATACCATTCCATTGTGTATATATAACACATTTTCTTGATCCATTCATCTACTGAGGGGCATCTGGGTTCGTTCCATAACTTAGCTATGGTAAATAAGGCTGCAACAAACATAGTCGTGCTGGTACATTTAGTGTGGCCTTGTTTGTGAACATTTGGGCAAATGCCCGAAATTGGGATTGCTGAATCTTAGGGGAGCTCTATGTGGAGTCTTCCATACTGCTTTCCAAAATGGTTGAACAAGTTTACACTCCCACCAACAATTCAGTAAGGTTTCCTCTGTCCACATCCCCTCCAGCCTCTGTTGTTATTAGAGTTCTTGATTATAGCCATTCTAACTGGGGTGAGGCGATATCTCAATATTGTTTTGATTTGCATTTCTTTTATGTCTAGGGAGGTTCAGCATTTCTTCATATGTCTTTTGGCAATCCTTCTTTTTTCTTCAGAGAAGTTTCTCTTTAAGTCTTTAGCCCACTTATTTATTGAGCAGTTGTTTCTTTGAAGATTTGTTTTTGGGGGATTTAATTTTTTGAGTTCCAGGTATATTTTAGATATGAGACCCTTGTCCATTGTATGGCTATTGAAGATATTCTCCCAATCTGTGGGCTTTCAATTGATCTTGCTAGCTATGTCTTTTGTCATGCAGAAGCTCAGCAATTTCATGCAATCCCATTTGTCCAACCTTTCTTTGATTTGTTGTGTTTCTGGGTGTCTATTAAGAAAATTTCGGCCTGTGCCAAGGAGACCTAGTGTTTCTCCTATTCCATCACGTAAAGTTTTCAGGGTGTCTGCTTTGATTCGGAGGTCTTTGACCCATTTGCAGTTGAATCTAGTACAGGGTGATATATGAGGATCTAGCTTAAGTTTTCTACAAGTATTGAACCAATTTTGCCAGCACCATTTACTGAAGAGGGTGTCTTTCTTCTATTCTACATTTTTAGCTCCCTTATCGAATATTAGATGACTATAGGTCTGTAGGTTCATTTCTAGGTTTTCAATTCTATTCCATTGGTCCTGAGGTCTGTTCTCATGCCAGTACCAAGCTGTTTTGATTACTATGGCTTTGTAGTTGAATTCAAATTCGGTTTTCATCTTCCTCCAGCACTGTTCTTTCTGAAAAGGATCATTTCAGCTATTCAGGGTCTTTTATTGCTCCATATGAATTTTTGGATTGCCTTTTCTATATCCTTGAAGAAAGAGGTTGGAATATTTATAGGTATCACATTGAATTTGTAGATAGCCTTGGGAAGTATTGCCATTTTCACGATATTGATCCTTCCAATCTAGGAGCATAAGAGGTTTTTTCCACTTTGTAAATTCTGTTTTGATTTCCTTTTTCAGATTTTTAAATCTTCATCACAGAGGTCCTTCACTTCTTTGGTTAAGTTAGTTCCTAGGTATTTTATTTTTTGTGGGGCTACACTGAATGTAGTTGCTTTCCTAATTTCAGCCAAACCTTTCTCATTGTTGGCATACAGAAAAGCCATTGATTTTTTTTTTTTGGTCGTCCGTGGGGCTTGAACTCTGGGCCTGGGCGCTGTCCCTCAGCTATTCAGCTCAAGGCGAGCGCTCTACCACTTGAGCTACAGCGCCACTTCCTGTTTTCTGGTGGTTTATTGGAGATAGGAGTCTCACGGTCTCTCCTGCCCAGGCTGGCTCTGAATCGCGATCCTCAGATCTCAGCCTCCTGAGTAGGTAGGATTACAGGCGTGAGCCACCAGCGCCCGGCTAAGCCACTGAATTTTGAGGGTTAATTTTATACCCTGCTACTTTGCCAAAATTTTGAATCAGCTTGAGTAATTTTGGCGTGGATTCTGTGGGATTCTTTAAATACAAGATCATGTCATCTGCAAAGAGGGAGAGTTTTACTTCTTCTTTCCCTATTTGGATCCCTCGAATGCTTGCATCTTGTCTTATTGCTGTAGCTAGGCATTCCAATACTAGATTGAAGAGAAGTGTAGAGAGTGGACATCCTTGTCTCATTCTTGATTTAAGAGGAAATGGCTTTAGTTTTTCACCATCAAGTATAATACTGGCTGTAGATTTGTCCTATATGGCCTTTAGTGTATTTAGGAATGCTCCATGGATTCCTAGTTTTTTCCAGAACCTTCACATCAAGGGGTGTTGGATCTTTTCAAATGCTTTTTCTATATCTATTGAGATAACCTTGTAGTTCTTATCCTTGCTCCTGTTGATGTGATGAATTATATTAATTGATTTGCATATATTGAACCCGTTTTGCATCTCTGAAATGAATCCACTTTGATCGTGGTGTATGATTTTTTGGATGAATTGTTGAAGTTGATTGGCCCAAATTTTGTTGAGAAGTTTTGCATCAATGTTCATCAAAGAAATGGGTCTATAGTTCTCTTTCTTTGATGAGTCCCTGCCTCCTTTTGGGATGAGGGTTATGATGGCTTCATAGAATGTGTTCGGTAGTGAACTTTCTCTTTCAATTTCATTGAAGAGTTGGAGGAGTATTAGTGTGAGCTCTGCTTTGAAGGCCTTGTAAAACCATCTGGTCCTGGACTTTTCTTAGCTGGAAGGTGTCTTATTGCTGTATCTGTTTCAATGCTTGATATGGGCCTGTTAAGCTGGTATAACTCATCTTGGTTTAGTTTTGGCATGTCAATATTTGCTAGGAAAAGGTCCATTTCTGTCAAGTTCTCAAACTTATTAGCATAAAGTTTTGAGAAGTATTCCCCCCCCTACATAATGCCTATAATACTTTAATCTGATATGTTGCTTTCAAATATTCTTCTAGTCTATAGCTTACCTTTTCCATTTTCTTAGTAGTATCCTTTGAGTAAGCTGTATTTTTGTTAAAGGTAAATTTCATTTATATATTTCATTAAATATTAGTTTTAAATTTATATTTAATATATATTTTGTACTCTTAATGCCCTCTCTAGGAATATTATCAACTTTAAATCATGAGGAATCTCTTCTACATTTTCCTCTAAAACTTTTATATTTTTAATTATGCATTTATATGTTGTAAATATGCATGTTTTAAGGAATAAGACTTTAATGTGATATTTCATGCAAATTGATGTCTAATGGCACAAAATTTGAAAAAATAAAAAACTGCTTTGCAGAAAAGAAAATTGTACAGAAACAGTTTGAGCAGTCAATCTAATGGATAAGATCATAGGAGAAGTTCAGAATTGCTAGTCTGTATCTATATTAAATAAACCACCAAACTATGGCAGGGAAATTTGATACAAGCCTGGAATTCTAGCACTCAGACTAAGACAGGAGATTAGAGAGTGGGATTACATAGTGATATCTTCCCTGGGCCAGGTAGTATAATTTTGTCTCAATGAAACAAGCCAAACAACAAGAAAGGAATACACAGTTGGAAGTTTGGGCTAATTTTGTCATTATGTTTTGAGAAGGCAAGTTTCTTGTTGAAATGCAACTCATATATAATCCTCAGTTGTGTTTTAAATGCTCTCTTCATTACACAAGATTCTTAGATGCAAAATGGCTCATGATTCCCAATCAAAAATTTGAAAATGTAAGTATCATTCTGTTGGATTTCAAAGAAATAATGAAAGATTACAAAATTTTAAGCCTGGAAAAATACAAAGTTCAACTAATGTAGGACTTTATAGACCTTGCTAAATTAGAATTTATATTTAAAATAAATATTTTGGTTTTGTTTGTAATTTCATATTCTATAGGATACTACAAAATTCTTTTTAAGTAGAGTTTTTAATTGACAAATTCACAAATGAATCTGGCATTTTATTTGCCTAAAATATTCTTTGAAGCAAGGTTTAATTTGAACTTAGTTAATTCATAATTCCAACAGTTAATGTATAAATTGATAGTGTGAATAATCTAGACAGAGTTGCCAACAAATGGATGATATTAATTTATAAATTTAGAACAAGCAATTTTTTGAGCTTTTGGTATAACATGGTATGAAGAGAGTAATTGTGTGAGGTCTTGTGTCTTCTATCTATTCATAATACAGGAAGAAATTTCCTTAATTACATGACTCTGTTTACAATGAGAAAAATGCTAGGTTTGGAGTTGGTTTTTATATTTTGGTTTGTCCTCAGGTTTGAACACTGGGCATGGCCACTCTCTTTGTGGTGGTTTGTGCTCAAGGCTCATGCCCTACCACTTCAACCTCAGTGCCACTTGAGTCTGGCTTTTCCTGAGAAATTTATTGGAGATAAGAATCTAAGGAATCTTCCTGACTGGGTGGGTTTGAACCATAATCTTTTGATCTCAGTCTCCTGAATATCTATGATATATAAAAAATATAAATAATATTTTCAAGTGTTCGGATTTCTAGAAATCAGAAAAATGTTGCAGCAAAGTTTAGTGTAGTGTACTTTCCACAATAGGAAAGGCATCATATTAGCACAAGTGTAGTATTTTTTCACAGTAGTGATAAGGTATTCATGATGTGAATTAAGGGAATTTTAAGGTGCAACTTACAAATTGGAAACTGTTGGGCTAGGAAGACTTTATGGCATAAAATCTTGGGATTGATGGTCACAGAAATAATAGCTTACTCTGATGAACAAATGTTTACTCTTGAGGAATTAATTATTACACATACTTCATAGTTATATTCTTCACCAGAATGTGGCTATTTTTTTCCGTTGATTTCTCAATATGTAACACCCCATTAGAAACTGCAGCTATTGCAGAATTAAATAACATGCAAACAGGTAATGTTTTGAATATCTCTGATATGAAATGCTCAGAATTTGAAAATGAGTAGTTAGTATTTGTAAGAACTTTGAAAAATACATATATACTGTCCTTTGAAGAATTATTCAGTTTTAAAAGTTAGGAATTTCCAGAGAATTAAACTGTTTTTTGTTTTACTATGAGACAATACTGAAATTATAATTTTTTGGAAAATTATGGCAGGTATATTGTAAAAATATTGTATATTTTGATAACATTCAATTTGATGAACCTCTGATAAAGAAGGTGTAATTAATTCAAATTAGATGCCAAATACTGTTCATTTTAAAAAAGGTAATGCACATAGAATAATATTTACTATAGCAATACAGTGAAATTATACTTTATGTAACTTATTTTTAGTTTAATTTTATTTTTAAGGTGATATATACAGAGTTTGCATTAATTGTAAGGTAGTGAATATATAATATGTCGAAATTTTAACCACTACCTCATTTTTCTCACACTTTTCCTTTCCCCCCAAATCCCTCACAAGTTGTAATGTAAATTTCCAACATGTTGTCTTGTGAGTATTGCTATTGCATTGGTTTGCCATTTGTCCTTTGTCTCCCCAATTTCTTGTTCATCTTGCCTTCTTAAATTAAGATAAATGCATGTGCAATACACACAGTACTGAAATCAAATACAGCAGGGGATAAACTATAGGGGAAAACACAAAAGAAAAAAGAAACCACATAGTACATTAAAAAACAACCACAAAGAAAAACCTCTATTTCCATATCTAGGTGTTCATTTTGCTCAACATGATCTTTTATGGTCCTATATACAAAGCTTTTGAGCCATTCTGCTCAACTGCTAGTGTTATTCTATACATTTCCTATTATTACAAATGAGGGAAACTATGCAATCTGTTTCTTTGAGTCTTGCTAATTTTATTCAGCACGATTTTGAAAAATCTTTCCATTTCCTTTTGAATTGGAAGCATAAAATTCAGCCATATATATATATATGTGTGTGTGTGTGTGTGTGTGTGTGTGTGTGTGTGTGTGTGTATGTATATATATGTGTGTATATATATATATGTATATATATATATATATATATATATATCTGACATTTTGTTGATTCGTTCATCTACTGAATGGCATATTGGATTAAAACAGGTTTGCATATAAGTATCATGTAGGGTCTTTCAAAAATGACAGATGATACCTCCCCAGAAATACTAAAATAATGATTTCTATGTAAGAAAGTAATTTATGGTGGTACAAATGTTGAAATATCTGGATGAGTGTAATTTATATCTTGTGCTGAATTAGGCAGGAAGATATCCAATATCATATGGGATAAAAATGGTAGTGACAAAATATTCCATTGAGAAATATATAGGAGGCTGCCAGAAGTATGAAGAAATTCAGATAATTTTGAAGAATTTAGAAATACAAGCTCAAATATGTTTCTGTAAATAAAAATTATGTAAGTGGAAGGGCAAAAGAAGGAGAAGAGTAGAAAATAACTGACAGCAGATCATTATCCCAAGGTAGAGTATAAAGTCATAATCTAGGGTACGGAGGAAGGTGGCAGAAGGTCTAGGCTAAACAAGCTTTCACGTAGACAACGGTTTTAGTGTTCTAGTCAAGAGTCCTAGGCTAGACAATCACACCCAGTGTGCCATCACAGTACAGAGAGTTTGGCTAGAGATAGAATATCCAGGCAAGGAAACAGATCTGAGCATCAGCGGCCAGAGCCTCCATGCCTACAGAGAGAGTCCAGTCAAAAAGATGCCAGACACAGTGTGCATATTCTACTCAACACCAGGAAGAACTGTCAAGGAACAGATATATTCATGCTGCAGATAGCAGACCAGAGAGAGCCCAGTAACCAAGATTCTGGCATGAGTAGAACCTTGACATCCTCACTCCTTCTCAGAAAGCAGAGGAGGGAAGGCGGCCAGAGAGCTCCATCTTTGATACTGACAAAGGCCCAGAAATTGATACTGACAAAAGGCGCAGACTTTTGACTGTGCAACTACAGGACTTTGGTTGATGCTTGCCTTAAAATAGTGTTCTAGCACAAAAGCGGTGTTACTTTCCTACCAAATGGAGGCATTCATGGAATCCAATAAAAGACAGCTGAAAGAAGTCAGGGAGGCCAGAAAGGGAATGTTGAATGGAGCCCAACAGAAGGAATGGGAGTTCAAGGAAACCATAACCGATCAACTAAGTGATTTGAGAATAAACACAACAACAAATTAAGAAAGTAATGAAGTTCATATAAGATCTCAAACAAAGCTCCAACAAAGAATTTGAAGTCATCAAAGCTGACCAAATAGAAGGAAAAGAAATTAAAAACAAAGTGGAAAGTCTGGAGAGCAGGGTAGACCATGCAGAAGATCGAATCTCAGGGATTGAAGACAGCCAGGTTATTTTAGAGAAAGAACATACAACTATCAAGAACAAATCCAAGAAATTGGATAGATCTATTCAACATTTGGAAGACACCCTCAGAAGGCCTAATCTGAGGATAATGGGAATAGAGGAGCACCTAGAGGCAGAAGTTAATGGACTAGGAAATTTGGTTAACATGTTCCAAGCAGAGAACTTCTCAAACATGCAAAAAGATAAACCTATTCAGATTCAAGAAGCTCTTAGAACCCCAAATAGACAAGACTAGGACAGGATATCGCACCGTGACATTATAATTCCCACAGGATCAATTCCAAGGAAAAAATCCTTAAAGCTGTCAAGGAGAAAAGATGAATCACCTATAAAGGGAAACCAATTAGAATAACCTCAGATATCTCAGCGGAGACAATTACAGCAAGAAGAGCCTGGAATGATATATGCCATGCCTTAAAGACAATCAACTATCAACCAAGAATACTGTACCCAGTTATACTCTCCTTCATAACTGAAGGCCAAACAAAAACCTTCCATACCAAAGAACAACTGAAACAATATATAGCCACCAAATCAGCCCTATAAATGACACTTAACGATGTCCTACACATAGAAAACCAACAAGGCCACAATAAAGGTCAAGAAACTGCACCCAAACTGAGAATCCAAGAACCATAAAAAGAACCCAGTTGCTGCAGCCCCCAAGAAGGGGCATAAAATGGCAAGAACTCCCAAACAGCTCTCAATCCTAACTCTCAACATTAACTGATTGACTCTCCAATTAAGCGACATAGACTGTCAAGTTGGATTAAGAAGCAAGATCCTTCTATCTGCTGCCTTCAGGAGTCTCATATTGCCCATAAAAACAAACACATTTTAAATGTGAAAGGCTGGAACAAAATCTACCAAGCAAACGGCCCCCATATACAGACGGAAGTTGCAATCCTAACAGATAAAATAGACTTTCAATTAAAATTAGTGAGAAGAGATAAAGAAGGTTGCTACACACTAATTAAGGGATCTGTCCTTCACGAGAATATTACAATTCGATATATTTATTCGCCAAACAACCAAGCACCCAAATTTATTCAAGAAACACTACTTTCCCTCAAATCTGACATGTTTGGGACTTGAACACACCACTTTCCCCACTAGATAGATCAACGCGGCAAAAACTCAACAAAGAAACCACAGATCTAAACAACTGCATAGATCAACTAGATTTAACAGACTTCTACCGTATATATCACCCAGCATCATCAGAACACACGTTTTTCTCAGCAGCACATGGAACATTTTCCAAAATAGATCACATTTTAGGTGACAAAACAAACTTTACCAAATTCAGAAACATTGAAGTTATACCTTGCATTCTCTCACACAACAAGGGAATAAAATTAGAACTCACCACCAAAAGCCACCCAAGAACGTCCTGTACCACATGAAGCCTGATAAACACACTGTGGAATGACCAGTGCATCATAAAATACATTAGAAAGGCAATTCAAATATTCATGATATTCAGCAAAGATGAACACACAAATTACCACCTACTCTGGGACACAGCAAAAGCAGTACTCAGAGACAAGTTTATAGGCCTGAGCTCCAACACAAACAAATTGTAGAGATCTGAAATCAACAATTTAATGAGAATCTGAGCCACCATGAATAAGAGCAACAAGATAATCCCCAATCCATTAGATGGAAAGAAATAATTAATATTAAATCAGAATTAAATGAATTAGAATCCAAGAAAAAACACAGAAAGAATCAACAAAAGAAAGAGTTGATTAATCGATAAAATTAACAAAATTGACAGAACTTTAGCAAATCTTAGAAAAAGAAGAGAACACATCCAAATAAATAAACTCAGAGATGAGAATGGAAACATCACCAGAGAAACAACCAAGATTCAGAACATTATAAGGGAATACTTCTCAAAACTTTATGCTAATAAGTTTGAGAACTTGGCAGAAATGGACCTTTTCCTAGCAAATATTGACATGCTGAAACTAAATCAAGATGAGTTAAACCATCTTAACAGGCCCATATCCAACATTGAAATAGAAACAGCAGTAAGAGTCCTCCCATCTAACAAAAGCCCGATCCCAATGGATATATAGTGCAATTCTACAAGGCCTTCGAAGAAGTGCTCACACCAACATTCCTTCAAATTTTCAATGAAATTGAAAGAGAAAGTTCACTACCAAACTCATTCTATGAAGCCATCATAACCCTCATCCAAAAACCAGGCAGGGAGTCATCGAGGAAAGAGAACTATAGACTCATTTCTTGGATGATCATTAATGCAAGAATTCTCAACACACTTTTGGCCAATCGACTTCAACAATTCATCCAAAAAAATCATACACCACGATCAAACAGGATTCATTTCAGGTTTCATTTCATGCAAAGTTGGTTCAATATATGCAAATCAATTAATATAATTCATCACATCAACAAGAGCAAGGACAACAAACACATGTTTATCTCAATAGATGCAGAAAAAGGATTTGACAAGATCCAACATCCCTTTATGTTGCAGATTCTGCAAAAATTAGGAATCCAGGAAATATTCCTCAGTACAGCAAAGGCTCTATATGACAAACCTACAGCCAGCATTATACTTAATGGTGAAAAGTTAAAGCCATTTCCTCTTAACTCAGGAACGAGACAAGGATGTCCACTCTCTACACTTCTCTTCAATTTAGAATTAAAATGCCTAGTTTAACCATAAAACAAGATGCAAACATTAGAGGGATCCAAATAGGGAAAGAAGGAAAACTCTCCCTCTTTGAAGATGACATGATCTTGTATTTAAAGAATACCACGGACTCCACTCTCAAATTACTCAAGTTGATTCAAAATATTGGTAAAGTAGCAGGGTATAAAATTAACCTTCAAAAATCAATGGCTTTTCTGTATGCCAACAATGAGAAAAGCGTGCTGAAACCCGGAAAACAATTCTATTTGTAATAGCCCCACAAAAATAAAATACATAGAAATTAACATACAAAAAAGTGGAGGATCTCTATGATGAAAACTTTAAAAACTTGAAAAAGGAAATCAAAACAGAACTTAGAAAGTGGAAAAAATCTCCCATGCTCCTATATTGTAAGGATCAACATCGTAAAAATGGCAACACTTCCCAAGGATAGCTACAAATTCAATGTGATACCTATCAATATTCCTACCTCATCCTTTAAGGAAATAGAAAAGGCAATCCAAAAATTCATATGGAACAATAAAAGACCCTGAATAGCTAAAATGATCCTTAACAGGAAGAACAGTGCTGGAGGAATATCAATACCAAATTTAAAACACTACTAAAAAACCATTGTAATCAAAACAGCTTGGTACTGGCACAAGAACAGACCTCAGGACCAATGGAATAGAATTGAAAACCCAGAAATAAACCCACAGACCTATAGTCATCTAATATTTGATAAGGGAGCTAAAAAAATAGAATGGAAGAAAGACAGCCTTTTCAGTAAATGGTGCTGGCAAAATTGGTTAATCACTTGTAGAAAATCAAAAATAGATCCATACAGGTCATCCTGCACCAGAATCAAATACAAATGGATCAAGGACCTCGAGGTCAAAACAGACACTCTGAAATCATTACAGGTCTGAAATCATTACTAGGTCTCCTTGGCATAGGCCAAAACTTTCTTAATAGAGACGCAGAAACACAACAAATCAAAGAAAATTTGGAAAATTGGGATTGCATGTAATGGCACAGTTTCTGCATGGCAAAGGATATAGCTAGCAAGATCAATAGAAAGGCTACTTATTGGGAGAAGATATTCACTAGCCATACAATGGACAAGGTTCTCATATGTAAACTATACCTGGAACACAAAACATTAAATCCCCCAACAACAAATCCTCAAAGAAACTACTGCCCAATAAATAAGTGGGCTACATTGCAACAATGAGATGTACAAGTCGTTATGTCGAAAACGAACTTTACAACTTTCGTGGGGGGGGGCAGGAAGGATTGGGGGTCGTGGGGAGGATGGGAAAGGACGGGAAGGGGAAACAAAGGAGGAGGCTAAAATGCTTGGTAAGAAATGTACTCATTATCTTGCCCATGTAATTGTAACTCCTCTGTACTTTATTTTCAAAATAAAAATAAATAAATAAATAAATAAGTGGGCTAAAGACTTATAGAGAAAATTCTGTGAAGAGGAAAGAAGGATTGCCAATAGACACATGAAGAAATGCCCGACCTCCCCAGCTATAAGAGAAATGCAAATCAAAACAACATGGAGATACCACATCACCCCAGTTAGAATGGCCATAGACAAGAACAATAATAACAGATGCTGGAGTGGATGTGGCCAGAAAGGGAACCTTACTTCATTGTTATTGGGAGTGTAAACTTGTTCAACCACTTTGGAAAGTTGTATAGAGGTTCCTCAAAAAACTCCTAGAGCTCTCCTATGACCCAGCAATCCCACTTTTGGGCATTTACACAAATGATCACAAACAAGATCATACTAAATCTTCCAGTGCAACTATGTTTATTGCAGCATTATTTACCATAGCTAAGATATGGAACCAACACAGATGCCCTAGAGTAGATGAATGGATCAAGAAAATGTGGTAAATATAAACAAAAGAATTCTTTGCCTCCATCAGAAAGAATAACAATGCTCATTTGTTAGGAAATGGAAAGACTTAGAAAAAATTATATTATGTGTAGTAATCCAGCCCCCAGAAACATAGGTTCCCTTGTTCAAGTATCACGTCTTGTTTTCACACACCCAGTCACTGTGTGTGAGGGTACTTTCTCCATGTTAAGCAATAGGGTAGTACTCACAATCTGAAGGGGAAAGTTCCACAGTTTAACCCTATGCCCACATTAGAGGGTGTATAATTTAAAGTATTTTGAGACAAACAGTAATACTAGAATTGAAATGCTCCTTAGGGACATTTTCTTGGAGCTCATTAGTTTACCCAGGAGAAATATAAATATCCAAAAATTTTGGAGCTAATTAGTAAATATCCGAATTAACACTAGATCCTAGATGTTGCAAGTCAACATTGTATTATTGTTACATCAGAATCCTTCCCTACTTGCCAATATATAAAAGAAAATGAAAGAAAGGCATTAAAGCAAAATGCCTTATTTTTTTAGGAATTTAATCCTAGTGGTGGAGATAATGTCTGAACTCTTCCATTCAATAAAAGCTTAAAGTTTATAAGAACACTTCCTACATATACCTGCCCATGTAATTGTAACCCCTCTGTACAGTATGTTCAGAAATAAAATAAAATTAAATTAAAAAAAAAAAAGAATTTGTGGCAGATTGTTTGACAGGGTTATTTCATCATGGAGATATCACCAAAACACTGTTCTTATTGAAATTGTCTATATCTTTTTAGTTTTCACATCCAAATTGCATATTTCCTTCAATATCTCTGCAACAGTTTTGACCTTTTCTTCCTGCAAATTCTTTCCTTTCTTTACTTCTGTAAATCTGCGTTTATTACTTTCTTGTTTCCTTATTTATCTCATTCTTCCAATCTTGTCCACACTGGTACACACATTGTTCAGAATTGTGTCAGAATTTCCTTGTCCTCTTCCCTTTAATAATGCCCCAGATTTTATTATTCTTTTTCATATTCATGGTCATGGATATTTTGATAATGTCTAAACAATCCTATATTTGCATCTGTTTAATATAAACTTTAGAACTATCAGAGTTTTTTCCCCTAAATCCATCATTTCCACCTGCAATCCCTATCACCAAGAATATCACTAACACAGTTGCCTGGCCAGAGATGTAGAACACTTTAGATTTCTTCTTACCCTTCTGCTCCCACCCATTAGAAAAGATGAATGATCAAGATTTTGTGAGTTTCTGTCACTTTTATGATTTCTATGTAGTCCTTTTTATGCCCCTGCCACCAGCGTGTTTTATGTAATCATTACTGGTCACCTAGACATAAGCAACCTTTTACAAAGTATGTTTTTCCCATAGTCTTTTCATATTGGTCCTTTCCATCACCAAATTACTTCTGCTTGTAAGCACACAGAGTGAAGAGCTCAGACACAAATTCTAGTATCATTATTTACTCATTACATTGACTACTGGCCTTACATTTCTCATCTGTAAATGGATATAATCTACCAGAGATATTGAAGAATATATTTTTTAACTTCTAGAGCAAAAAAAAGAAAAGTGAAGAGTCCTTACGTTTTCCCCCTTAGCTTACAAATAAGGAAAGAGTCAAATTCAGTTTGTTGGTATAAATATCACAAATTGTTTCATGCAGAAATAAAAATAAATTTTCCTCCTGTCTCTAAGGACCGTGTCCTTTCAAGGTAACTCCAGATATGTAAGTGGTATTATGTAAATTGTGTCATGTGTTTACAGTTATATTGAAAAATATGTCATTGGAAAATATTGGTTATTGAATGGTGTCTTTATGAGAATGGTATTTGAACTAACCACACTAAGTTGAAAACTACATCTTAGTCCATCAAAATTTTTCTTATTGCTTTATTTGTTGAAAAGTGTTCTTAATACATTTATACATAGATTTTCTCCAATTAACTGAATGGAAACTAAAACTGATCATGGATTTCTACCTAATGAGTGAAGCATGCATGAGTCATGTGTTGTTAACTTCTAGGGATATATAACTAAGCCAATGGCTATGTGGGTAGTGAAAGGCTTTCTCCTAAATTCCCAAGGCTAGAACAAATAAGATCATTTGTAATAGAAAGCACTCAGCTTATTATATTTTATCTATGTGGGATAATCAACATGTGCAAATAAATGATTTTATTTATAAAGAAACAATAGTACCAAGAAAAGTAAGTATATTTAGAGAGACTGAAAGTATAACATTAGGGTTTTTACTCTCGCACCTGTTTATGTGATTGTATTTCTTGTTATTGAAACTCTCCTTTTGTTATTCTTATTATATTAATACAATGCTTTTTAGTACTATGTATTCAGTGTGGGAAATCTGGCTTAAAAGATGTCTAAAAATTTTTCCTTTTCAATCACAACCTTGTCATTATCAGGCTAAACTTCATCTTCATCAAAAATATTATTAGAATCATAAGTGCTAACTATTGAACTTATGATACCTGTCTATAATTTTGCAATATTTGTATTTTGATTAATAGTTTTAATGTTACCACTGTGCATGCATCCATGTTAAAATTTTGAATAAATTAAGAAACAATAAAAAAAACTAAGCCATATCAGGTAGCTTGTCTATGTGCTTATAACAAATTATTGAATAGATTTTTGAGGCATTGCAAATTCCTAACCAGTATGAATTATCTTCCTCTCTCTCTGTCATTAGACACAAATATTTAGGAGTTTGAACAGAATTTTTTCAAGTAATATATTATAAACGTGACTACAATACCAAGTGTGTATCTAAAATTTCCTTGAAATTAATAAACTCTAATTTCTATTGCAATATTAGTTGATTTACACTAGGAAACTTTTGTAAAAATAGACTGCCTATCTTTGAAATGAAAAATAGTTGAATAAAAGTTTCAGAGGGAGTTCTGGGATGATGGCGGAAGAGAAGCTGGGGTTAAACAAGCTCCCACATAGAAAGCAGTTTTTTTGTTCCAGTGAACAGTCCTAAGCCAGAGAATCATACCAAGTTTGCCATCACAGGACAGAGAGTTAGGCCAGACAGGGAAAATCCAGGCAAGGAGACAGATCTGAGCATTTGCCAGCTGCCACAGCTGCGATGATAGCTGTGGTGGCTGCGGCAGCCGTCGCCGCCATATCTGCAACACAGAGAGTCCGGGACAAAGGCACCAGAGGCAGAGGCGGCAGGTGAGCAGATTCTACTCAACACCAGCAAGAACTGACAAGGAGCAGATATCTTCATCCTGCAGTTCGCAGACCAGAGACGACACAGGAACCAAGATTCCGGCATGAGTAGAAGCCTGACATCCTCACTCCTACTCAGGGATCAGAGGAGGGAAGGCCACCCCTCCACTCTCCACTACCAGACATCTCCATCTTTGATACTGACAAAGGCCTGCCTGAGCAGCTAGCTCCAACTCAGGCATTGGAAGAAAACAAGAGTAATTTAGCAGGTCACAGGAACCTAAACTGACCTGCTAGGCTCAGCTCCACCCAGGGAAAAGTCACCCAGCACAGGCCGCAAGCCCCAGGAGTGGATTTCTTCACTGGGTACACAGAGACATAGGCTGCCCCTCCCTACAGCAGCCTTTAAAATCAATTGAAATACAGTAAACATAAACCCTAAAAAAGGCTCCAGGCTGGGCTCTGTGAGTGACTCAGAAGCTAGCCCCTCAGGGTAAAGCTACTGTTTGCTGAAAGGCCTCAACTCTACACAGAACCTAGCCTCATCACAGCATCTCGAAACTAATGGAAACAGCCATCTCCCTCTTTTGTGATACTCAAAGCAGATCTCCCTCCCATTGAACTAGTCTGGGCGGAGGACCAAAAAATCCTGGGTAAGCAGAGCATTTTTCTGCCTGCTCATATTAACCGACTTAAGAAACCAACCAAGCCACAGCAAAATCAAACACCACAAGCAGACCAGAGACTCCAACTAGAGACAGGTTAAGGACACAAGGGAGATACAGGATCTACCTTTTATTAAAAATTTTTTTCTAAAACTTCTTTTTTTTTGTCGGTTGTGGGGCTTGAACTCTGGGCCCGGGCGCTGTCCCTCAGCTCTTCAGCTCAAGGCGAGTGCTCTACCACTTGAGATACAGCACCACTTCCGGTTTTCTGGTGGTTTTATTGGAGATAGGAGTCTCACGGTTTCTCCTGCCCGGGCTGGCTGTGAACCGCGATCCTCAGATCTCAGCCTCCTGAGTAGCTAGGATTACAGGCGTGAGCCACCAGCGCCCGGCTCTTTTTTTAAATTTTTAATATTGAATTTTTTTGAAAAATATTTGTTTTCCATTAAATTCTTTTCTTCCTCTTATACTTTTTATTTTAAGGATATGAGTATGTGCTTTTTTTTCTCTTTTTTCTTTTTTTCTTTCTTTTCTTTATTTTTTTTTTGTTTAGCGCTACTGACATTTTGATAATTTTTTGTTTCCTTCTCATTCTTTTCACCTTTTCTTCTCTCAACCCTTAGGTGATTATTAGATCTTATTCCCCATTGTGTACATACTTAATCCATAAATGTATTAGTCAATTCAAAACCTTTTAGACTTAAATTCTTTAATAGTAGTACTACCTCTTTATATCTATATAATATTTTAAGCATTTTCTAAAGTTTCCCACATCTCCTTTTTATCCCTACCCTTATCTTATCCTATACACATTCTTCTCTGAAGATTACATTTTTAAATTTGCATAATTTTTAAGTATTTAAGTGTTTTACTTTTTAATTTTTAATATTTGTTTTTCTATTTTTTTCTCATCTCTTTTCATATCGTTCTCTTCTTTTCATTTCTCTCTCTCTACTATCATTCTATCCAATCTATTTCCCACTTTGAGATTAGGAGATTAGGACTTATTTAAGTTAACTCACCCTCTGCCTTTCCATATCCTTCTGTCCCTATTTTTACCCACATCTCTCCCTAAACCTAATAATTTCTGGTTTGCCAAATTCTTCTTTGCGGTTTGTAATCCATTAATACATAGTTGTTTGATGTTGAATATATATATATATCTGTTGAACTAGTGTGTATCTGCAGACTTTGACTTAGCAACTACAGACGTTGGTTGATGCTTACCTTAAGATAGTGATCTAGCACAAAAGTGATGTTACTTTCATCCCAAATGGGCAGGGCAAGCAGGAAAAACACAAGACAAATGGCAAATCCGTGTATCTCAACTCCAAATCATGACAATCAGTGGATAGAACAGACAATTAATAATCCAGGGGAGAGCTCGCTAAAAGCTCTACAAACATTACTGGTAAACATGGTAAATGAAAAAATTGAAAACCTGCAAAGGACTCTGTATGAGCGTAATAGGGAGAGAGAGGAGGCAAAAGAAAGGCCAATACAGGAAAATCGTGAGCATGAGGAAGCTACTGAAAGATTGATACAGGAATTGCGTGAGCAGCTCAAGAGCACTCAAACAGAAATGAATAAATAACAGGCTGAAATCAGTCAAAGAGAGCTACAGGAATCCCATGAACCTGAGGAAGCTTATCAAGGAGTAACACAGGAATTGAGAGAGTAGGATGAGTATACACAAAGATGATTAAAGGCATTCATGGAATCCATAAATGGAGAACTGAAAGAACGCAAGGAGTCCAAAAAGGGAATGCTGAATGGAACCCAGCAGAAGGAATGGTAGTCTAAGGAAACCATAACCAATCAACTAAGTGATTTGAGAATAAACAGTGAACACCAAATTAAGGAAGTAAAGAAGTCTATACAAGATCTAAAGCAAAGCTCCAACAAAGACTTTGAAGCCATCAAAGCCAACCAACTAGAAAGAAAAGAAAAAAAAAAAACAAAGTAGAAGTCTTGATAGTAGGTTAGAACTTGCAGAAGATTGAATCTCGGGGATTGAAGACAGCATGGATATTATAGAGAAAAAACATAACCATCCAAGACAAATCCAAGAAATATGATAGATCTATTCAACATTTGGAAGACACCATCAGAAGGCCTAATCTGAGGATAATGGGTGTAGATGAGCACTTAAAAAGAGAAGTTAATGGTCTAGGAAATTTGTTTAACAGGATGCTAGCAGAGAACTTCCCAAACATGAAAAAAGATAGGCCTATTCAGATACAAGAAATTTTAGGACTACAAATAGACCAGACAAGAATAAGACATCCCACTGTCACATTATAATCCACACTGGATAAATTCAGACCAAGGAAAAGATCCTTAAAGATGTCAAGGAGAAAAGATCAATCACCTATAAAGGGAAACCAATGAGAATCACCTCAGATTTCTTAGCAAAGGCAACCAAAACAAGAAGAACCTGGAATGATGTATGCCATGCATTACAGACAAACAACTATCAACCAAGAATACAGTACCCAGCTTTGTTCTCCTTCATAACCGAAGGTAAACTAAAAACCTTCCATACCGAAGAACAACTGAAACAATATATCTCCACCAAACCAGCCCTACAAAAGATTCTAAATGATTTCCTACACAGAGAAAACCAACAAGACCACAATAAATGCCAAGAAACCACACCCAAACTGAGAATTCAAGAACCATAGGAAGAACCCAGTTGCTGCAACCCCCAAGAAGGTGTATAAAATGGCAGAAACTCCCAAATACCTCTCAGTCCTATCTGTCAACATTAACGGACTTAACTCTCCAATTAAGCAATATAGACTACTCAGTTGGATTAAAAAGCAAGATTTTTCTATTTGTTCACTTCAGGAGTCACATCTTGCCCATAAAAACAAGCACATTTTCAACATGAAAGGCTGGAACCAAATCTACCAACCAAACGGCCCCCATAAACAGTCAAGTGGTAGAGTGCTCCCCTTGAGCTGAAGAGCACAGAAACAGCACCCAAGCCCAAAGCTCAAGCCCATGAACGACCAAAAAAAAAACACCACCACAACAAAATCAAACAAACAAAAATATTTGGGCTGGGAAGGTGGCTCAGTGGTAGAGCACTTGCCTTGCATGCATGAGGACCTAGGTTCGATTCCTCAGCACCACATAAGCAGAAAAAAAGCCGGAAGTGATGCTGTGGCTCAAGTGGTAGAGCGCTAGCCTTGAGCTGAAATGCTGAGGGACAGCGTCCAGGCCCAGAGTTCAGATCCCACGACCAGACCCCAAAAAAATTTAAAAAAAAGAGTCCTTTAGTTTGGGCATTGGTATCTGTATCATGATGAAGTAAGAAAGAAGCCACTCTGGTATTATTCCATGTATATGCACTGTGCAGGGGTGTGCAGTCATCTACAGTTATTGCATGTGCCACTTGAGACACCAACTCACTGACAATTTCTAAGTGTCCACTGTAGGCTTCTCGAAGAGGGGTATACTCATAATCATCCCTACTATTCATGAGTGGCCTTTTGGGAAAGAAGTCTCTGCACTGTAATAAGCTGAATATTTTCGGCAGCCCAATGAAGAAAATTGCTTGGATCCTTCTCCAATTTTTTTTTCCCTGCAATTAATACCATTCCTTACTTTTTCATCTTATTCCCCATATTCCTAAGAATTGCCTAACCAAAGACTTTGAGTGCCAGTGGGAATGAGGTGTCCATGTATTTCCCTAATAGTTCACATTGGTTGAACTGGACAAAAATATCTGGTGAATTTTCTGCAACTGTTTATTCACATGATTTATTTTCTCTTTTTCCAATTTTACTATTCGAAATTATTCTAACTGGAGAGTAGGGAATTGATGGAGAGCAGAGGAAAGATGTTCCTCCGTATTCAAACATACACACTGAAAATGAAGACCAGTGATGTCTCCATGTGCAGCTTATTCTAGGCATGAGAAAATGGGAAATAATGCCTTCTATATAAATGATTTGGGAAATGGCAGAGCAAAAAGGTGAAATGATGCAACCAAAAATATAAAAGCAAAATAAATGAGGATAATTATGGAGCAGTCATATTATGAGAACCATGAAAGGTAGAGAGAAAGAAAGAGACAGATGTGTAATGACCTAGCTACCCACAAAATCCATGCCTCTGATCAATTTGTAGAGCAGACAAAATTTTATTTTTAAAAGAGATGGAAATAGAATTTATGTATTTACTTGAAATTAGTAAATACATTTTTAGTAGCCTACGTAAAGAGACATAACTTTACCAAATTAGAGACAATAAAATAAATCCTTGATAATTCTAGTAACAGATCTGACTGAAATCAGTTGAATCATACTTTTCTTGTACAATGAAGGAATAAGAAGGTAAAGCAGGTAGAGAAGGCAGGGAGATTGTATCTGTGACAAAACTTTGTGGAAATTGGTATTGAGGATTTCTTACTGGTGATCCACTTGCACTAGAAGCATGATTCTGAAGTATTGCTTGCTGATTCTGAACTATTGATTTGATCATTATATTCTCAAGAAGAAAATGAGAATTGATAGTGAAGGACTACTAATACATTTTGACCTTCTCACTAAGCATTTCAATCATCAAAATCACATGAAGACAATAGACAGGCCTACTTTTTAGATGAAAGCAAGTGTCTTATAAAAACAAGGAATGTATGTAGTCATGCAAAAGACTTCTATTTTACCAATGCTTCATACATTTTTCTAAAGTTGGGTACCAATAAATAATGGATCTATTAGAAAGCTCTTAAGACTCATATGTTCAATAGTGAGTTCTCTTACACTATATCATGGTTTTTTCTGTGTATGGTTTTAAGAATAAATTTACATTACTAACTTGAATTTCTGACAGGACAGTATCATCACTGTACATCTTGCTTCTATACTCTCATTTTAAAATTACCATCTAAGTATGTACATTAGATAACTATAGTGGAAACAAAATAATAGAATTTCAAAAGTACATGAGTGTGAGAATTGAACGAAGTGATAATTCTGGGCAGACTTTGTGAAGAGAAAGAGATATCCTCAGAATAAGCAATTGTCTATGATAAATGATAAATTCCATCGGTGTACCAAAAATGAACAACTGTAACCAGTTGAAGAATCATCATCGGATGAAATAATATGTTGTCTCTTCAACTTTGTAGCATTTGATAAAATTAATAAAGTCAGGTAAATAATTAAAATGCTGGGAAACACAAAGGAAGTGTTCCTTTCAGGCTAGAACTGATTTACCATACATGGCCAGAAAGTGGATGCAGAAACATTGTGTTAAACAAATTTTGCTAATATCTATGGTATCACATTTTTTTGGTTATCAAGTGTAAAAAAAATGTAAGAAGTCTCTAGGACTCTCAGTTATAATACACCAAATCTTGAAAGATATATAAAATTGTGCCGTTGATATAGACAGAATGTCCAGTATCCGTAAGCAGGAATTCTGGGTCTATTTCTGGAGGAGTCTTATCTGCTGCGTCTACAGAAATGAACAAGAGATGTGTCCCCAAATCTCCTAAAACCAGTGCTTTAATAAATGGAGATAAAAATGAAATAAGCAGATAGACTTCATTGCAAATGTCATAAGATATATAAAGCAGAATAGAATGGTATCAAAGTGACCTGGGGCATACAGTAAGTTGAGAAGCACTCAACTAAAAGTAAGCAATTATCTGAGGCAAAGTCATTTATGTGAAAATCTCAGGGTAAAGAGTTCAGTCTGAGTGTAGGAAAACTAGAACAAACGTACAAATTAAACAATATTTTAGAGAATAGTAAGTACAGAGAGTTTGGGCAGAGAGGGAAAATCCAGGTAAGGAGACAGATCTGAGCATTTTCCAGCAGCCATGGCTGAGGTTGCTGTGCCGGCTGTGGTGGCATCCATAGCTGCCATAACTACAACCCAGAGAGTCTGGGACAAATGTGTCAGATGCAGCAGGCGAGCTATGGATGCAGGCGAGATTTTACTCAAAACCAGCAAGAACTGACAAGTAGCAGATATCTTCATCCTGCAGATAGCAGACCAGGGGCTATCCAGGAACCAACACTCCAGCGTGAGTACAAAACTGACATCCTCACTCCTTCTCAAAGGGAGCAGAAGAGGGAAGGCCACCCCTCCCTCCAACACCGGAGATATCCATCTTTGATGTAGACAAAGGCCTGGCTAAGCAGCTAGATCCAACTCAGTTCTTTGATGAAAACAAAAGAGTCTTTTAGCGAGTCACAAGTACCTACCCTGATCTGCCATTCTCAACTCCACCCATGGGAAAGTCACCACAAAGAGGCAGAGAAAGCTACACCCACGAAGGAGTGGCTTTCTTCACTGAGTAAACAGAGCCAGAGGCTGACCCTCCCTACAGCAGCACTGACAATCAATTGAAACTCAGTAAACATAAACCCTGAGCATTGCTCCAGGCTGGGCTCTGTGAATGTCTCAGAAGCTAGCCCCACAGGGAAAAGCTACAGTTTGCTGAAAGGCCTCAACTTTACCCAGAAGCCAGCCTTATCACAGCAACTCCAAACTAGAGGAAACAGCCACCTCCTTCTTTTGTGATACTCAAAGCAGATCTCCCTCCCACTGAACTAGCCTGGGAGGGGATCACAAACTTCTGGGTAAACCAACAGAATTTTTTCTGCCTGCCCAAACAAATTGAATTAAGAAACCAATCAAGCCCCAGAAAACCAAACACCACAAGCAATCCAGGGGGGAGCATTGAGTGGGGGGGAGGGGGAGCTAGGGAAGGGATGTGAAGGGTAAACAAAGGAAGAGGCCGAAATGCTTGATAAGAAATGTATGCATTATCCTGCCCATGTAATTGTAACCCCTCTGTACAGTATGTTCACAAAAAAAAATAAATTAAATTTAAAAAAAAATCAAACACATTTGTAAAGTGAAAGGCTAGAACAAAATCTACCAAGCAAACGGCTCCCATAAACAGGCAGGGTTTGCAATCCTAATATCAGATAAAATAGACTTCAAATTAACATTATTGAGAAGAGATAAAGAAGGTTACTACATACTAATTAAGGGATCTCTCTTTCAGGAGGATATTAAAATTCTAAATATTTGCCAAACAATAGTGCACCCAAATTTATCCAAGAAATACTACTTTAAATCTCACATAGATCCAAAGACATTAATGTTGGGGACTTTAACACACCACTATCCCAACTAGATAGATCAATTCGGCAAAAACTCAACAGAGAAACCACAGATCTAAACAAGTGCATACATCAATTGATTTAGCAGACATCTAGCGAATATTCATCCAGCAACATCAGAGTATACTTTTTACTCAGCAGCACATGGAACATTTTCCAAAATACACCACATTTTAGGTCACAAATCAAACTTGTCAAAATTCAGAAACATTGAATTCATATCTTGCATTCTCTCAGACCAAATGGGAATAAAATTAGAACTCAACACAAAAAGCCACCAAAGAAAGTCCAGTAACACATGGAGGCTGAAAAACACACTGTTCAAACACCAGTGGGTCATGGAAGAGCCTAGAAACGATGTTCACATGTTCATGTTATTCAACAAAAACTACCACAGAGATTATCTGCTCCTCTGGGACACAGCAAAGGCACGATTCGGAAGCAAGTTTATAGCTCTGAGTTCCTATATTAACAAATTGGAGAGACCTGAATCCAACAATTTAATGAGATCTGACACTCCTTGAAAAAGAACATCAAGATAAACCCCAATCCAGTTGATGGAAAGAAATTATTAAAATTCAACCAGAATTAAATGAATTAGAATAAAAAAAAACCATATGAAGAATCAACAAAGTGAGAAGGTTCTTCGAAAAAATTAACAAAATTGACAGACCCTCAGATCTCGGCCTCCCGAGTAGCTAGCTAAGCTGATTCACCCTCTGAGTAGCTAGCTAAAATTCTGTCTGTCCTCTATGCATCACTGCTCTTTTATTCTTTTCCTGAGGTAATCACAAGCCTGTCATATAAATGTCTGATTGCTTTAAAAATACTGTTACTGTTTGGCACCAGGGGCTCCAATCTGTACTCTTAACTACTTAGGAGGCTTGAGAACAGAAACCAGGCCAAATTTTAAGGGAGTTCCTTCTCAATCTATAGCTGGGTGCATTGGATCATTTCCACCATCCTGCACTATCTAGAGACTAAGATTGAAGGACTGCAGGATCCAGGAACCTAGACAAGTTGGTGTGCAACTCTGATGCCATTGATGATGGGAAAGATAAAAGGACAGATCAGGTGCATGTTCTTGTGGATAAGAGAACCCTTATCTTAAAATTAACCACTGACATAATGCCAGCCTAGCAAGAACAATACCCTAATTTGAAATCCTCACATTTTTCCAAAACCAAAAAAGTACATACATTAACATTCCAAAACATAGTACAATCTGTTCTTTGCTCTAATATCATCTTTATCTGATTATCATATGACGTGACACAATAGTTTCTTCATTAAACTTATGATATATTTTAAAAGACCTAGAAAATTCTTTCTCACTTGTTAAGTGCAAACGAATGGCATATTACCTCATTTCTTACATATTTGACTGCCAATAAAAATCCATTCAATGATTAGTATAGTAATATATTCTGATTTATTACTTTATTTGTAACAGTTTTTAAACATTTTGCTTTTCTGCTGAAGTTTAAGTATTTAAATAGTATCATCAAAGTATATTCCTTGGGTACTTGGGGAAGTTTTTTATAAAGTTTTTAAGTAATGACTTCTAAGAATTCTTAATTGCTATATTATTTGTTTTATTTTTAATTTCAATATAATTTTATTGTAAAGGTAGTGTACAGAGGGGTTACAGTTACATAAATAAGGTAATGAGTACATTTCTTTTGGAAGGAACATTGTTATCCCCTCCATTGATTTTTTTTGTATTCTCAAACAATTATTGATGCTTTTGCTGTTGCTATTGATCAAATGTACTTTTTCTTTCTTTGTTCATGCATTTTTATTATAAAACTGATATAAAAAGTGTTTACAGGTACTTAAGTCAACTAAAGAGTACACTTCATTTTATTTTCTATATTTCAAATTTTGATCTTGATTACTTACTTTCTTGTTTCTTTAGGATAATTCTTTTTTCAGCGTTGTAGGATTAATTTAATTTTGCATGCTTTTACACATGTAAATTATTCAGACACATATATGTTGCTTTTAAAATATTTAACATGTGAATATTTAAAATTATTTACTTAATTTTTATATGGTTGGTGAATTTAAATAAATTGATTTTCTTATATTTCTAAACATATTTTTCCAGATAACAAATAATTACTGTATTTTCAAGAACTACATACTATATTAAGAAAGGCTTCATTTCTTGGTCACTTTTTTGTAAATATTTGTACTTGAATTAAAAAAAAGTTTGAGCTTCTCATGGTGATTTGTGGCTTCCATTTTCTACCTATGGTAGGAACTAAAAATAGGGTTTGTAATTCAGGAGAGCCTGAGAAACTATGAGACCTTATCATAAAAATATCCAGAGTGAAAGGTTTAGAGATATAGCCACCCGTAGCAAGGTATAGAGCACCTGGTTATCAGATTCTAAATCTTGAGGTTAAAACACCAGTAACATTAATCTTTTGTCAAAATAAAAGGATACATGTTTCAAAATGTTTATTATTTAAAACTTATTTGCAAAGGTTCTCATGTCTTTTATTTCTTAATTTTCACTTTACTTAATCTATAAGAATCCAAGTATATTGTGACTATTTGATTTCTAATAAATAGTATGAGCAATATTATGATTTCATATATTAACCTATTTTTATTATTTGTGATAATTTCCTCTATTTAATATTATATCAATATTCCAAATGTGTGTATGTAGTGTGTGTGTGTGTGAGTGTGTGTGTGTGTGTGTGTGTGTGTGTGTGCTTTGTGTGTACTTTGTAATTCTTGGGAGATCACACCATTATTTCACATATGCTATGTCAAGGTTTTACCACTGAACTATACTGTGTAGTTATAATGTAAATAGTGTTTTAAATTATGATTTTTAAATTTACATTCCTAATATGTTTTTCAAAATTATATATGATACAATGTGATCCATTTTCTATCCACGTTAGCAATTTTTATTGTTATTTTATTGTTATTTAGAAGATTTCCACTGCTTTTTCACTTCCAAATTCTTGTGTTTGTTATTGATAAAGGTTTTACTTTGCTTCTTGTCTCTCTTCATTCTTTTTGCCTTTAGAGTTTACCTATTGTTTCAGTTATTTCTTTGGAAATTAATTATCATATTCCTATTACAATTTATTTACATTATAAGAGATCTATACAATGCTTTATTTTCTATTTTATTTTTCCCATCTTCTCTGACTCTCAGTCCACACTATTAGGTGGATTAAAAAAAAACTTGATTAAGGACACTTTGATTATTTTCGTGCTTCTTTTCTCTGAAGTCTTTTTGTTTTTGAAACACAATAACAATGACATACAGCTCCTGGGTGGTCCATCATTCTATCCCCTCTCACTCTCCTCTGTAGTACAGCTCAAGTCGTTATCATTCAACTTTATTATGCTATGTGTTATCTAAATCTTAACTCATTCCTAAATTAATTTTAGTTGTTTTAAGCATTCTCTAAAGACATTTTTCCCTATGTAATATCTGAGGTCTTGTGTTTTCACAAGGTGCAAAATATGAATGATTATCAAACATCTAGATATCTGTAGTATATTGGTCCACTTGATCAATAAACTTGTATGTAAACTCAAAGTCAGTCAGAACAATCTTGTAAAATGGTGTACTTGAGCACTCATACTAGATTTGAATCTTATTACCATGTTTATTAGTGAAAGAACTGACACATAGAAGAATGTAACAGATTTATCAAAAATAAATTCTTAGTTTTATTGTAAATAGATTTTGAAAAGGATGCCATGACTTAATGAAATAAAAATAAAATCTTAAATGTGTGTATTGGCACTATTGCCTCTCTAGTTTTAAAGAATGATCTTACACTACTACCTCAAACCTTATACAAAAATTTAAACTAAAAAAATGATTATCAAACTAAATTTGAGTTGTAAAAACCTACAAAACGTAAATGTAAAAATTCATGACAATGGATCGTAAAGGTTTCCAAAAATTTGACATGGAAAACATTAGTGGCTAAAGAAAAGCAAGAATAAACTAATATCAACTGATAACCTTTCTTAATTCCATGAAAGTAGTGAAAACATATCCAACAGATAGAGGGCACTTATTTCTTAATGCTACAATGTTAATGCTACAAGGATCCTGAATCTTAAGTATTTTATATCTTCTAATTCTGTATAAAATTTTCCTGAACAGGATATTTCTATAAAGAACATGTTTAAATTAATAGTCAATAAGAGGAGCATATGAATTAAGCTCCTCTTTAGTATCTAAGAAAAAGAAAACTCACTAATATGACCATAATATAAAATATGACACAAAATATAGTAATGCATTTGTGGAAAAATTCATATACCCCGCATAGCAGAATGATTTGTGTAATACTGCAATCATTTTACCAAGCAAGTTTTCAAGTCTTCAAAAGGTCAAAGAGAATTGTATATGTTCTAGCCATTACACTTCTTTTTTTTTTTTTTTTTGGGTGAGGTCGTGGGGCCTGAACTCTGGGCCTGGACGCTGTCCCTCAGCTCTTCAGCGCAAGGCTAGCCCTCTACCACTTGAGCCCAGCACCACTTCCGGCTTTTTTCTTTTTGCTTATGTGGTGCTGAGGAATCGAACCCAGGGCCTCTGGCATGCAAGACAAGCGCTCTACCACTGAGCCACCTTCCCAGCCCCTAGCCATTATACTTCTATATATGTATTAAAGAGAAGTAAAAAACTTGTATGGATCGGGAAAGTAGTTCATTGACAGTGCACTTGGACAGTATGAGTGAGAACCTGAAATAATTCCCCAAAACAAATTTTGAAAAGACACCCTATAGAAGATGTATGCAGGACAAATTCCTGTAACTCAATTTTATATGTATTTTAATATCTGTTCTAAAATTTATAGGATTTCTATTTGAAGAAATGCAAGTTTGTGAAAATTAGGCTTGGAAAACCTATGATTGTACAATTCACTTCCAAAGCACTAAAATGTATACAATGAAAGGAGATAATATATTGCATGTGAATTTCATGTCAAAAAACGAACTTTACAACTTTGGCTGGGGGAAAGGGAGGGGGGAAGAGGGAAGGGGAGGGAACAGGGAAAGGGGGCAGAGATGGAAAGGGATAGGAAGGTGAAACAAAGGAAGAGGCAAAAATGATTGATAAGAAATGTACTCATTACCTTGCTCATGTAATTGTAACTCCTCTGTACAGTATTTTCACAATAAAAAATGAAAAAAAAATCTTGCTCGTATGTATTCTTTTAAAGATCTTATAAATATCTTCCCTGTGTCATTTGTAGCATCAAACATTACTTAAGCACACAGAAAAGGCATAGTACTTTACATTAGTGGATCCAGTTTTTGATCTTGAGAAAGTAGAATTTTGTAAGAACCTATGACAACTCACAGCCATATTTTCATGAATACTTTCATGTAGCTAGAACTAGTTTACTAAAATATTCACTTGGAAAATATGTACTAAAATATCCACGTAGTAAGCTTTTATGTTTTATTTCTTGGTATTTCATTTATGTATGTTTTTCTCTATTTTCTTTATCCATTTATCTGGCTTCCCAATCCTTCTTACTATTCTCTAAAATATTGTTTAATTTGTACGTTTGTTCTAGTTTTCCTACACTCAGAATGAACTCTTTACCCTGAGATTTTCACATAAATGACTTTGCCTCAGATAATTGCTTACTTTTAGTTGAGTGCTTCTCAACTTACTGTATGCCCCAGGTCACTTTAATACCATTCTATTCTGCTTTATATATCTTATGACATTTGCAATGAAGTCTATCTGCTTATTTCATTTTTATCTCCATTTATTAAAGCACTGGTTTTAGGAGATTTGGGGACACATCTCTTGTTCATTTCTGTAGACGCAGCAGATAAGACTCCTCCAGAAATAGACCCAGAATTCCAGCTTACGGATACTGGACATTCTGTCTATATCAACGGCACAATTTTATATATCTTCCAAGATTTGGTGTATTATAACTGAGTCCTAGAGACTTCTTACATTTTTTTTACACTTGATAACCAAAAAAATGTGATACCATAGATATTAGCAAAATTTGTTTAACACAATGTTTCTGTATCCACTTTCTGGCCATGTATGGTAAATCAGTTCTAGCCTGAAAGGAACACTTCCTTTGTGTTTCCCAGCATTTTAATTATTTACCTGACTTTATTAATTTTATCAAATGCTACAAAGTTGAAGAGACAACATATTATTTCATCCGATGATGATTCTTCAACTGGTTACAGTTGTTCATTTTTGGTACACCGATGGAATTTATCATTTATCATAGACAATTGCTTATTCTGAGGATATCTCTTTCTCTTCACAAAGTCTGCCCAGAATTATCACTTCGTTCAATTCTCACACTCATGTACTTTTGAAATTCTATTATTTTGTTTCCACTATCTGGATTTTTCTTTCTCTCCATGTGATGATGTCAATGCTCATCTTTCAGTCATAATTAAATAACAACTGTATTATAGTTATGAACAAATTCTCTCTTCCTAAGTATATGCTACACATTTTGGCATTATATGATATACTAGTAATTGTATATATATATATATATATATATATATATATATATATATACACATATATATATATATATGCACACACACATATATATACCTTTTTCTGTTGGGAGTACAATAGACTTGTGTGGATAATTATTAATCATCTTCACTTACTCATACAAACTATCACAGACTGAATGAACTATAATACAAATTCATATCCTCATATAAACCCTGAACATTCAAAATCAAACCTATCAGCAGTGTTAGTTTCTTCTGGACACTATTTGAGAAGATCCAATTGATCCTGCTCAACTCATTTCTGGTGGTATTCTGACAATCTATTGCATTCTTTGCCTTGTAAATACAACACCATGACATCTGCCTTTCTCCTTGAGTGTATACTTTTGCCCAAATATTATTTATATTAAGACATTAGTCCCACTGGATTAGGGGTCTTCCATACTTAGGAATGACTTCCTCTTAACTGAATTGTCAATGTCACTTTTCCCAGGAAACAAAGGAGGAGGCCAAAATGCTTGATAAGAAATATACTCATTACCTTGCTCATGTAATTATAACGCCTCTGTATGATATTTTCACAATAAAAAACTTATTAATAATAAAAAATAAAATAAAATCTCAATTATGGGCATTGGTAGTTTAGGACTTCCACATAAAAATATATAAAACAACTTAACTAATTCCAGTGGTATTACAGAAGATAGTAATGCAACAAACTACATGTTTGTTTTTTTCATGAAACTACTTAAAATAGTTTAAGTGACAACAAAGCAGTCTTAAACTAACAGTATTCTTAGCATAATGTTTTATTCTAGTATGTACCAATCTATTACTTAAGAAAATGTATTTAGCTCCCCTGATTTATTTGTTTTATAAAAAAGAGTGTTATAGGTTTTTTTTTTAATTTTTATTTTACTAAGCATATAGTTTCTGCAGTATTCTAAGTTCTTTCCCTTTAGAATACTCTAAGGGCTTATCTTTAATTGAAATACTTTATAGTCAATGGTTTAGCAGACTTCCGGTGACTTCCACTATCTACTAGGTTCTTATTTATGTCTTTATTCGTGCTAGTAATAAGGTTTGAAATAAAAGCCTTGTACTATTGCTTGGCTTTTTCTACTCAAGGCTGGTGCCTTACCACTCATCCAAACTTCTACATCCAGCTATTTGCTAGTTATTGAGGATAAGAATTCTGAAGACTTGAGGATTTGTCTGCTGGAGCTGGTTTGTACCCTCATCCTTGGTTCTCATCCTCTTAATAGTCACGATTATAGATGAGAGGCACCATGACCTGGCCGCTATTCTTTTTTTTTTCCAGTCTTGGGGCTTGAACTCTGGGCCTGCACACTGTCCCTCATCTCTTCAGCTCAAAGGGAGCAATCTACCACTTGAGCCACAGTGCCATTTCCGGTTTTTTACTTAATTGCAGATAAGAGTTTCACAGCTTTTCCTGCCCAGGCTGGCTTTGAACAATGATCTTCAGATCTCAGCCTCCGGAGTAGCTAGGATTACAGGCATGAGCCACCGGCACCCAGCTAAGCTTGAACATTTTTATTTGTCCTAGACATGGGCTTGAACTCAGGGTCTGATCCCTGTCCTTGAGCTTCTTTTGCTCCAGGCTAGCATTCTAATACTTGAGCCATAGATCCATTTCTGGCTTTTTGATAGTTTATTGATGATAAGAGTCTCATGGACTCTCTTATCTGGTGTGACTTCAAACCATAATCCTCAGATCTCAGCCTGCTAAGTAGCAAAGGTTATAGGTATGAGCCACCAACACCTGGCTAGATTTAAACTTTTATATTAAGTTATACAGTTTAAATATCCTACTACCAAATCCTAGAACATACCTCTTTGAGATTTTGAATAATTTCACCTATTTTGTACTTTATGCTACATCTGAATTTTTTAATAAAACCTCTCCTTTCATTCAGATGATTTTGTTGATGGCTGAACAACACTGTGTAATAGGGTCCAGAATATTGAAATCATGCAACTCTTGATTTACCTAGTCTAGCGTACAGTTCTTTTAGTCTAATTTTTATCTATCTCAACTTCCATTCATAAACTCAGCTTTGAAAATGCACATATTTCATTGCATTAATAGTGAAAATTTTAATTTCATAACCTAGACACTTTTTGAAACGTCTTTCACAGCTCTGCCAGCTAAATAACTATCTATGTAAACATGAAACTTCTGACGTGTGAAAGCTGTCTTCAAATTCTGATGTCTGAATAGGCAGTTATACAGCTTAATCTCTGATAAATTTTCTATGTCAGAGGTCAATGTGCCATATCTTAATTTTATGAAAGTTTCTCCTTTCTTTTAGAAACTTTTATGCTATGTTTTAAACTGAGTGAAATTCCATAGCCTATTTTATTAACTTCAGAGCTCTTACAGATTGTAGGAGCAACGCTAGAAAATGTAGAAAATTAATTACCACTGTCTCCAACTAGAGGTTTTGTTTTATTTGCAAAACCTAGAATATACTATCATTTCTCCCCATCATTTACATTCTTTCTCATGTATATCATTTGTACACTGAAATGACACCTATGTTGTCACACTCTGTTGCTTACAAGTAAAAATAGATGCCTGAAATATTAGGTGTCAGTTGAACAAAAGTGTAAAGGTAATAATTCTAAGAAAGACAGTCTTATTTTGTAATGAGGCCTAATTCATGAGGATACTTTCAAAGCATGTGTTTTTTTATAAATACCTCTGAATATTAGGAAATTATGATTTGCTACAGCTGAAAGCATGCATAATGCACATATTTAGAAGTTGGAGAAGCAAACATATGTTGTCATGTTGTCAAGATGAATAGAAAAAAACACAAAAACCCACAAAATCAAAATATAGATAACTCACCCAGAAATACTTTTCAAAACAACTTTAAAGCCATCAGGGTAGAATTAGTGTTAGAATCTATAAGGATTAATAGTGATATTTTCTGCAAATTTGCATAGTAGTTAATTATCAAATATTTATATTTAATAAATATCTTTTTTCATACATACAAAAAGCCAATAGTTATACAACAAAGGACTCAATATCATTGTTACAGCAATATAAATAAATATACACATGAATTTTGCCTCCGATCTGTTAGGGAGAGTATAATTAATAACTCAGATGACAACTGTTGGTAAGGGTATAACAGAATGGACGTTTTGCACACTCTACATGTGAATATAAATTGGTATCACCATTTGAAAACATTATGGAGACTTCAATAAATTATTCATAATTCTAATATACAGCAATTTTGTCTATGGGTACATTGCCAAGAAAATGAAGTCAACATTTTGAAGAGCCATGTGCACCTTCACATCCATTTTTATATTATTTTTTGTAACCAAGAAATGGAAATAGACTGTCCTGATTGATTACTGAACCAATAAAAATATATTACATATATGTATACATATATACATTTATGTATAAACACATATGTATATTATATGCATATCACTGGAATATTATTAAGACAAAATGAGAGAAATTCTGTGATATTACAATATTTGAAATCTAACAAATTTGTTCTCCCAATAAGAGAGATAATTGTGGTTATCATGGTTAAGGGGATGGTGAGGTATTTCTCAATGTAAACTTCAAGTCTTAGGATGAATGAGTTTTGGGAATCTGTGTACAGAATGACTAAAGCTATAGATTCTATTTGAATACATTTATCTTTAAGAATACTAGAAAAGTTAGTTTCCTCCTTTATTAAAAAATGTAATATAGATGATACTTGCTTCCATTATTCTTTGAATTATCTTATGACTTTTTTCTGGGAGCTTGATGATGGATATGATTTTATATGAGACCATCAATTATTCTTCAGAAAAATAATTCTAGAGTTTTGATACACCAAGTAAACTAGTTTTGCCATATCTAATTCAGAAATGCATGTACTTTCTCTAAAATAAGTTTTAAAAATTTTAATGAGACATTAAATTTGTTTCAATCTATATTGTAAAATATCAGGAAAGAGAGTAAAAACATATAACTGTAACATTGGATCCTAAGTATGTTGGATAAAGTAGAAAGATATTAGTTTAATTTACCTCTCTCTATATATCCCTCATTTTCAAAACCAGATATTTTCAGAAATAATGAATGTGTTTGCTGACTTTTAATATGCTTGGAAGCTAAAATCAGAACCAAAATCACTCAATATTAACTCTTCTCGCCAGAAATACCATTAAAATGTTTAGCTTACAAAAATAATTTAAGGAAACATAAGTCGCCAAGCATGTTTCCTATGTTTTCAAAAATGCCTCAATATGAAGAATACAAATTTTACTAGCGGAAACAATCATACACAATTATGACACCTTCTTAAAGGAAAATACATCTTTATGAATCAATGCAAAACTCATTTATTGAATATCTGCTAGATGTCACAATGTGCTCTACTAAAGAATCATAAGAGAATTGGAAGTTCTTTCAGAGAAATCTGTTTATTGTTGTTGTTGTTGCTATTTGTTTTCCTTTAAATTTTTCCTGTCAGTCCTGGGTCTTGAACTCAAGGTCTTGGCTTTGGCCCTGAACGAATTCTGTTCAAAGCTATCACGCTACCATTTAAACCACAGCTTCGCTTTTAGGTTTTGTATTTTTTTTTTTTGAGTAATTAGTTGGAGATAAGAGGCCCATGAACTTTCGTTCCCAGTCTGGCTTCAAACCCTGATCCTCAGATCTCAGCCCCAGCAAAAATGAAGAATGCAGGCATGAGTTACTGGCAGCCAGCCGTTATTATTTTTTCACATAACAGTTGTCCATCCTAGTTTGAATGGCTTTTCAGTAAATCATGCTATTAAAATGCTGTGAATTTTTTCCTCTCATATTTGTAATAGTAAACACATGTTTCTTTTGGTATATTGATGAAGTAATGTCTTTAATACAAGTTATGTACAATGGATATACAACACTGTTTCAAGGTGTTTATTGTTTTCATAAATTTCTATCATATCATTTCATGGTGAACTGTATAAATTTTTCTAACTATAAACCATCCTTGTTAATAAAGTGCCTGAATTATTTAACAAGTTGGACAAAGAATTAGCCAAGGAGGGGCCAGCTGATCAACTTTTTAAATTATTAAACATAAGGGTCCTTGTGCAAAATTCAAATTTTATTTTACTCATTTTAGGCATTAATAATACATAATACAAAAAAACCACACTCAATTCTTTTCTTCTAAATACGGAGTCTGTTTCAATAAAAAAGATCTGTGGTTTGATGCCGACAGCTCTTTTGTTTGGTTATTATGTTACTATTTGTTTGTTCCTTCTTCTTATTTAAATATTTAATGAAAGGTTTTATGAATCTTGTGTCCTTAGGCTTTGAAGCAAAGGGCATAATTTAAAGCATCTAATAAGTAAATAAATGTCAGAATACTGAAAAATCATAGGATATGCAAAATATATTAAAAGTGGTTTTAATAATAGAACAACAGATTGTACTTTTCTCTTGAGATGATGAAGTATACAAAATGAGATTTTACTATATTTTAAAGACAAGACTATGAAATTCTAATTGCATACTTATGTCCTTAGTTGTTTCTCAAAAATAACCGAAGCATTATAAAAATTGTCCCACTAGATATTTAAATAATTTACTAAATGACTACTTAATACATACTAATGAGACTGAATACATTGAAAATTTTAGTAATAGTCAAAATTGTTTTATGTTATAAACGTGAAGTGTTTGTGCTAATGTTTAGAAATCTGTCAATACTGAGTTAGTTTTTTAATTTAATTTCTGCACACATATTGGTATGAACTCTGAACCTCACATTCTACACTTTCTTGCTCAGGCATGATACTTTAACCCTTGAGCCATACCTTCAGTCGAGAATTCTGTTGGTTAACTGGAGATAAAGTTTCTCATGCTTTTGCTACCTGGATAAAGTTAGGTCACTATCCTCTGTAGCTCAGCCTATTCAGTAGTTGTGTTACATTTATTTTAACCCACTAATTAGTTGTAGTATGTCAAATTTTCTCTTTAAATTACCCAAATCTTATCTCCTTTCGTACATTAAAAAAGACTATAGGGGACTGGGAATGTGGCTTAGTGGTAAAGCACTTGCCTTGCATGTTTGAGGCCCTGGGTTCAATTCCTCAGCACCACATAAGCAAAAAAGAAAAAAGACGGAAGTGGCGCTGTAGTTCAAGTGGTAGAGTGCGAGCCTTGAGCTGAAGAGCTGAAGGACAAGAGTTCAGGCCCCATGACCAGACCCTCCCCCCCCAAAAAAAATTATAGGAATTTTTAAAATCCAAATTAAGCTTAATTTTACATTTTGTAAATGAAAGTCATAAAAATTTCTGTTTGCCCCTTTGTTAGGAAATGGAAAGACTTGGAAAAAATTATATTAAGTGAAGTAAGTCAGCCATAAAGAAACAGAGGCCCCATGGTTTCCCTTATTTGCAACTACTTGTATATGTCTGAGTCAAGCAGAAAAGGTCAGATAAGTTGATGTTAGGTGAAATGAACCCCAAGATAAATATTCAAATGTTTTTTTTCCTTTCATGCGATTATTTCTAACATATTTATAATATAATTTTTATGTTGCTTTGTATGTCCCTCCCACATGGTATAACCCCTGCTTTCACTGTATTTGATGTTGGTATAATTTGTGGAGGGGAAGAGAAAAGACAAATTTTTTAAATAGGGATACAGATGGACCCATTGCAACAATGAGACATACAAGTTGTTATGTCGAAAAACAAACTTTACAACTTTGGCCAGGATGGAGGTGGCAGGGGAGGGAGGGGAGACTTGTGGGAGATTTTGGGGAGTGAGGAGGGGAGATGGGAAGGGATAGGAAGGGGAAACAAAGGAAGAGGCAACAATGCTTGATAAGAAATGTACTCATTATCTTGCCCATGTAATTGTAACTCCTCTGTACAGTATTTGCATAATAAAAAAAATGTTTCATTCCGTCGTTCTTTCTCACAAAAATTGAGGTAACTCAGTTTTACAAAGGGTTTTAATTGAGAGGTTGGCTATGTGGTTATTTATTCTAATTTTTTTCCTTCAGAGTTATGTGGCACCACGCACATATTCTAGGTTTTTCAAGATTTGCATTGAGGTTTGAGTGCTCCACTTTAGTATCCTGTTTATATTTTTTACTCTAGAATTGTACAAAGAATAAATATAACAGCAAAATTGTTCCTTTGTACCTAAGAAGGTTAATAAGGTGGGCTTCAGTGACTCAAACTGATTATCCTAGCTACTCAGGAGGCTGAGACCTAAGGATCTCGGTTCAAAGCCAGCCTGGACAGGAAAGTCTGTGAGACTCTTATCTCCAATTACCTACCAGAAAACCAGAAGTGCACTGTGGCTCAAGTGGTAGAGAATTAGCCTCGAGCTGAAGAGCTCAGGGACAGTGCCTAGGCCCAGAATACAAGCCCCATGAAAGACCAAAAAAAAATGGTTACTGTACCGTATGTGTAGCCAGCACCCATCAAATTACAGATGATGCATTAACCTTTTGGAAAACTTTCTCTTCATGCATAATGATAATGAATGTTATTTCTGGTATGCAAGTCTACCCTTAAGTAATTCTGGCTTGGCCATGAGCCGTAAATCTTGGATGAAAATACTGATTTCTCCCAGGCATAGTCCTTGTATGTATGGCTACGTTTATGAGAGTTGAGTATTGTGTAGATAAAGAATGCTTAATACAGTAACTGGTAAGCACTCAGGATACGTAAAATTTTATTATGGAAACTTTGATAGTCAAAATACAGAAATCAAGATGCATTACACATTAGGAATTAAACTACAAAATGTGAATGTTTTATTTTATTTCCCCAATGACATTCAAACTACAGTCAACATGAAAAGACAACATTATAATTGAATGATTATAAAAAATATATTATATTATAAACAATAATAAAAATATTAAGAAGACAGAAAATCACGTTTTGGTATTCTGCATACCTACCTGTTTTAAGTAAAACAACAAAAAATTAAGCCTAACAGAAACAACATGTTTTATTATTTTTAGTGGCATAGCAACAATTTCAATATAAATAAAAATATACTCAAAACATAATCTAAATAGATATAGTTAGAATTGTTTTTAAAGCCTTAGAGAAATAAGTATACGATTATAGAAAGAAGTAAAGGAGAAAAGATACTGAAGTTGACAGAAAATGTTTGCATAGACTATTAAACATTTTTATTGTCAGGACTTTGGAATCTGGCTGGTATTATATTCTGTGAGAAATCAACTTTGCTTTCTCATGTAAACTAATTTTCAAAACAGATATCCATATATCATGTTACTATCACTGTGAAGAAATCAGATTATTTTCTGTCAAAAGCTAAACCAAAGCATAAGATGGTGACTTTCTTTTCACTTGGTCCTAAAGATGTGAAGGCTATATAAAACCTAAATATTGAAAATCTATTCAAGTTGAAAAAAATAGAAGTTACCAGTCCATATTATCTGCTAGCATAATTTTATTATTTGTAATAAATACATTACTAATGTCAAAAACTCAATCTCACTCAATTGCGTTTATACTGAAGAATGATAGCTAGCTATCATTGAATATATTTAGGATTGTGAAAGACAAATAAGACTATTAACATATCCAAAGAGAAATATGACTTTTGGGCTTGCTACAGCAATGCTTATGTAAATGGAGGAAAGATTTTGGACTTAAATAGGTCGAGAAAGAAGACAATAGTGTCTCATTCTTGACTTCTGAATTAACATACACTTAAGAGAATGAAGGCAAAGAATGTCAAAAAGGTCCTGACTGGATGGTTGGTAGCAATTGGAGTTGGGAAGAGTAACAGGAGAGGGTATAGGAGGGTGAATATGGTTAGAATATTTTAAGTACCTATGTGAAATGGAAAAATAAAGAAGTAAGTTTGGGAAGGGGGAGCAGCACCGAAAGACAATGATGCTTGTGATGAGTCAGATCAAGGTATACTATCTACATATATAGTCTTGTCAGAAGGAAATCCCTTCTATAACTAATTGATATTAACAAAAATTGGGGAACAGAAAACATCTCAATTAGCAAATATCGGCATGCCAATGATAGTGGTTTTATTGTTATCTCTAGTGAATCGTACAAGACTAAAGCTCGGCCAAGTTATTTAACAAAGAGTTGTACAAATGCACTGTGGTTAAAGTATAGTCTTTTGGCCAGTTCTGGGCTTGATCTCTGCCTGGCACTGTCCTTGAGCTTCTTTTGTTCAAGGCTAGCACTCTATCATTTAAACCACAGCATCACTTCTGAATTTTTCTGTTTATGTGGTACTGAGGAATCAAACCCAGGGCTTCATGCATGCTAGGCAATTCCTCTATCACTAAGCCACATTCACAGCACCAATGACTATCTTTTTTTAAAACATTTTTTACCACATGTTCTGACAGTTTTATGTGACCTTGTTGCTACACGTGAAGATAGCATGGTAAATCATTTGATTGGGATGAAGGTTCATGTGCAAAAAATAAAAGAGCTATGTTAGCAAGTTGAGGGATAAAATTTAAAAGAGGTACCTACGATAAATATAGTTGTGCTGATAGCTTTAGTGTGGTCTTGTTTGTGATCATGGGGGTAAAAGCCCAAAAGTGTGATTGCTGGGTCATACGGGAGCTCTTTGTGGAGTCTTTTGAGGGAACTCCATACTGCTTTCCAAAGTGATTGAACAAGATTACACTCCCATCAACAATGCAGTAAGGTTCCCTTCTGTCCACATCCCCTCCAGCATCTGTTGTTATTAGAGTTCTTGATTATAGCCATTCTAACTGGGGTGAAATGGTATCCTAATTATGTTTTGATTTGCATTACTTTTATGGCTAGGGAGGTTGAGCATTTCTTCATGTGTCTATTGTCCATCCATCTTTCTTCTTCAGAGAAGTTTCTCTTTAAGTCTTTAGCCCACTTATTTATTGGGCAGTTGTTTCTTTGAAGATTTGTTGTTGGAGGATTTAATTTTTTGAGTTTCAAGTTTTTTTCAGATATGAGACCCTTGTATGTTGTATGGCTAGTGAAGTTCTTCTCCCAATCCATGGGCTTTATATTAATCTTTTTAGCTATGTCCTTTGCCATGTAGAAGCTCTGCAATTTTCTGCAATCCCATTTGTCCAACCTTTCTTTGATTTGTTGTGTTTCTGGTTCTCTATTAAGAAAATTTCAGCCTGTGCCAAGGAGACCTAGGGTTTCTCCTATTCCATCCTGTAATGTTTTCAGAATGTCTGGTTTGACTCCGAGGTCTTTGATCCATTTGGAGTTGATTCTATTGGAGTGTGATATATAAGGATCTAACTTTAGTTTTCTACAAGTAGTTAACCACCAGCACAACTATATTTATTGCAGCATTATTTACCATAACTAAGATATGGAACCAACCCAGATGCCCCTCAGTAGATGAATGGATCAAGAAAATGTGGTATATATACACAATGCAATTCTATGCTTCCATCAGAAAGAATGACATTGCTCCATTTGTTAGGAAATGGAAAGATGGAAAAAATTATGTTAGTGAAGTAAGCCAGGCCCAAAGAAAAATAGACCCCATGGTTTTCCTTATTTGCAATAACCAGTGTATGTCTTGAGTCAAGCAGAAAAGGGCAGAAAAGTTCATCTTAAGGCAATAAACCCCAAGAAAAATAGTCAAATGTTTTTTTTTTCTTTCTTGTGATTGTATCTTACATATTTATAAAATGATTTCTTTGTAGCTTTGTATGTCTGTCCCCCATCATATAACCCCTGCTTTGACTGTATTTGATGTTGGTATAATTTGTAGCGGGGAAGGGAAAAAACAAATCGTTTAAATAGGGATAAAGGTGGACCCATTGCAACAATGCATCGTAATGTAGAAAAATGAACTTTACAACTTTAGTGGGGGTAGTGGGTTGGGTAGGGAGGGCAGGGTGGGGGTAGAGGAAGGGTTGGGAAGGGGAAACAAAGGAAGAGGCAACAATACTTGATAAGAAATATATTCCTTATCTTGCATGTAATTGTAACCCCTCTGTACAGTATTTTCTCAATAAAAAATTAATTATAATTAAAAAATTAAAAAAGAGGTACCTACAAAGCTAAACAATGTGATTCACACATTCACATTTCAAATATAAAGACACAACAGTGGACATGTGCATGTATTGTAGTACCCAGATTCTTGGAGGCCCCCATAGATCACCAGAGACCTTGGACAATGCAAGTGGCAAAAAGTCGTTTATTAATGAACTCACAAGCACGGACCTCATGCACACCATTGTAGGGGTGTTAACAACAAGCCCTGAACACAGGGTTACAGCACTTTTTATACATTTTAAGGTAGGGGCAGGGCCCCGGTAAACACTCACAGCAAACCACTATGCCACGCGGGAAATTTTGTAACACTGTAAAATGATTGGCGTGGGGTGACTCAAGGGGATGGTTGCTTTGGATGATAAGGGTTAGGGGGAATTCCCATAGTTACAGGCTTGCAATTGGTTGACATTTGGCCTAGTTTGCTGGTCCTGCCAGATGGTCATTATCCCGGGGTCCAGTTCCCAGAGGAGGATCCGGAATATGTGTTAGCCATTGTTCCGGACTCTGGGAATGTCTGGGCCCGAGGTCAGCAGTTAGTTTTCTATCATGGCAGTAACATTCTTTAGAGCTTGTTGACACAGACCTATCTTTATACTTTAACATTAGCAAAAGCAAGTTACAGAAACGAAGTCAGCAGTTAGTGACTACAAAATGGTGAATATAATTTTTAGTTCTTCAGTTCTTCATTCCCCCCTTTTCTAGAGCATCAGGGACCAATCATGGTCCCCTAATTGGCACAATCTTTTATATTTACAGTTTGGTATTGGGATCTCAGAACTAATAGATGGACTGTGCTGATCTTTTTCTTTTAAAAAGGACACCAGTGTGTTGCGTATATAAGATCCAATTGTGACAAAATTAACAGTACCAAAGGCCCTTACATTTTTTTCTTCCACCAGTCCTGAGTCTGTATATCACAGCTAATTTAATACCAGCTATATTCATAAGCTGCAATTTGAAGACATACTCATACCATTTGCTACATACTTATACTTTTTGAGGTTTGTCTTCTTTCTTTCTTTTTCAAACATTTAAAGACAATCCTTACTTTTCATATCCTTTCTTATCCAGAGGATACCAATTTTCCCCCAATTCCTTTCCCAAGGCTTTCTTTACCACCCTCCTCTTCTTTTCAGTTAAGAGTAAGGCTGGGGTCTCATTTACTACCTCCATTGATAACACACTCAGGTTATTACCATACCAGAGCCAAACCAGGCTGTGACTATAGTGTGGATTTCCAGTCACTTTGCACTGAAGTGCCTAAGGTAAGCAAGCCAGTGATATCCTTGTCCCCAATATCTACTGTGGGAATAGAGAGGGTTTTTGGATATCACTCAAAAGAATGTCCCACAGATCTTAGTTTTAGCAGCTTTTAACCAGGATGCAGTCTCAAGTGATGGAACCAGGCAGGAGTTCAGTCTACTTTTACCACGGTGGAGGTGGTCTTGGTAATGACATAGATTTCCTCCAGGTGACTGTGAGGCTGTCTTCAAACTCTACCCATTAGGTTATGCAGCAACAGCAGCAGCAGAAGGATCTCCCAGTGGCTCCAAGGGACTGTCACACCTCATGCTGCACTGTAAATTCCTACACAGACTGGTTTAGGATACACTGCATAGGCTTGACAGGCTTTGATCCTGCTGGTATTTAAGACCTTTAAACAATAGCCTAGGACAATTTACCAAAATTACAACTTTTTTATTAACCAGATATTTTTGTAAACAGACACAGAAGGCTTATTCTTGTAACCATCTCCTACAGATGCAGTCTCCACACTTGCACACCTGTTAACATTATTTTTATGCTTTTTTCAAAAAAAATAATTTCATCTATTTTGTCTCATTTTTCTCTAACTGACTCTGGACTCTTGATCTTAACAGGGGGTTGATGGGCGAAGGTCCATCTTCTGTAACTTCTTCAAGCTGACTTCAGGGGCGTTGATCCTACCTAGCCAGGAACCTACACCCTTAGCCTATTTTACAAAGAGGCTATCAGGGTTAGATGTCATTAAGAACAATATTTTAACTTTTGACAACTGCACAGACCTTTTTTCTGGCTACAGCAGTGTAGCTTGTTTAGCACTCTGGTTTGCAAAAGCATCTTTTTAGATGGCTTAGGAATGTGATCTCTAATGATCCCCACAATGCCTAAGTTATCTTTGCAGGCCTCTAGACAGATATCAGTAGAAATACACTCTCAGGTTTACAAACTTTTTCTGAGCAGATGAATTTCATGTAGCTGGTGTCATCTCACTAGTTACTGCCAATTAGAGCTTTTGGCACATAAAGGGGTTGAGATTTAAACTATTCCCCACATTTTGTAACATTAGCTTTTACTATCACAGAGGACTGGCAAGTTCCTGTTCCTTACAAGGTAGTCATTAGGCATGCTTACAAACTATCTTTCCATGACCTCCCGGCTCTGACCAGTTTTGAAGGGCCACACACAAATGACTCTAGGATCTGACATTTCTGCCATCCAAGCAGTGGCTTACTGCCTGTAGATGTTCCTCCATTGCTTTTGTCCCAGGAGTGTCTTCTCCACATTGGGATAAATGCCTCATTGGCATTTCCCTTTAGCTGGTCGCTGGACTTGAACTCGGGGCCTGAGCACTGTCCCTCAGCTCTACAGCTCAAGGCTAGCACTCTGCCACTTTGAGTCCCAAAGCATCTCTGCTTGCTCTTTCAGCACTCTGCTGGCTGAGTAGAGGTGACAGTCTCACAGGGCCTCTTTTTCTGCCCGGGCTGGCTTCGAACCAGTTTCAGATCAATGAGTCTTACAAAAGGCCATCTTACTCCAATTAAAAGCAGAAGGTTATCAACATAGAAGTAGCTTTTAAGCATGTGCTTACCTGAAACTTATTAAAAGTCAAAGTTATACCTAACAAACTTGTAAGAATCCTCTGTGCTTTTCTCTGGGCTTTGCTGAAAACTGTTAAAAAAAAAAAAAAAAACCTATAAGAGCAATCTAGAATAGCAATTCTTTCGGTAATCTTAATTTTTTCTTTGTGCACTTTGAGACAAATGTTAAAAACAATTTTACTTTTAAACTTTATATCCAAAATCCATTCCTAATTTTTAAGCTTCTTATTAATCTCCTTTAGTATTTTATACTTTAGTTTTCATTTGTATTTTGAAAAGATACCTTGAAATCTTCAAGCCAAGTGTCACTCATTGCCTCTTGGCTGCTTGTTTTAAAACAGATACACATTAAAAATCTTGAACTCAAATGACAATTTTTTCCTTAATGCAAAAATTACAATCACCATAATTGTACCAAAAAGCTAGAATTAACACCTTTATAACTTTTAAAAACATCCTAATTGTAGAACATAATTGAAAGCAAGTCAGATTATACAAATAAACTTTTTAACTCTCTTTTTAAGTCCAAGGGGCAGTTTTAGCAATACTACAGATCATCACATCACTAATTTTAACCATAATATTTCCAGTGTCTATCTACAGGGAAAAGGGACAGAACAAAGATGGGCCACTTGGCTACTCCTATGGAATGGGCACGTACCCAATCTGACTCTTTAGGGTTAGATGAACTGCGTCTGTGCCAGCTTGCCCTCTTTCACCATGCATGGACTCCTCCCAGGGCCTGTCCCACCATGCATGACCAGCTGAACTGCACTTCTGCCTGTTCACCCCTCACCCCTAAAAAAAGGTCTTCTGTTGGCTTCTACCTTTTTCCCTTTTCTTATCTCTTGATTCTCGAATGAAATACACAGTTTTAGACAGACAGAAGAAGTAATATCTTTGACAGAGTTAAATTAACCTTTACATTTAAATTTCTAATATTTATCCCCAAATTTTAGCCAAGGGAACTGAATCCCAAACTGCCAATGCATTTTTGTTAAGCCAGATAACTTGCTTACACTATAAACAGTCTTATGCATTCTCAAATACCAGATTTTCTATTTTTTAAGGTAAAGAATCCTTAAAAAGTCATTTAAAAGACTATGAAGATTCTTTAAAATTTTGTTAATGTCCAAACCTCATAACCTTTTACATTTTAAATTTAAACTCACCCAATTGTTACAGCATGCTGACAATTCTTATCTTTGAACATGTTTACAAACACATACAAAACACTTATACAGATTTTAAAGCACACATAAATCAAAATCAGTTGTACGTACACTTTCTAAAGTTTTTAAACAAAAAATTAAGACACTATTTCTTTTAAACTAGGTACCTTTGTTGGGCTTCATTTTCCCAGAGCTTGCTTGTTTAGCAAGGCAATTCACTAATCAGTCTTTTGAATCCCATCTGTTGGAGGAGAGCTGGGGAAGGGGTCACCTGAAACTAAACTGGCCTGATTTTTTTTTTACCCAATTTTAAACAAGAGCACTTTACAAATTGTTAAGCTGTCTGGAGCAGCTGAAAGTCCAGACCAGGCTCACTGCTATCTACACCCCTGCCTCTCCTCCAGCAGCCTCCACTGGAAGAAGGTGCAGCCTGAGGCTTGTCCATGCCCCACCTCTTGGCTGCAGTAACACAACGGGGGCATTTAGCAGGTCTGTGACCAAGCCCAGTGGGAGGCTGGAACTTTTATTCCACCAGAGATGTTCAAATAAATAACAAAAACAGATAAACACAAAAACCAAGGACCACATTTAAAACTGGTACCAATTCTAAAACAAGACAAGACATGAACTGAAGGCTGAGTTGGGGACTAATGGGAACCAGTTTATACCTACCAGAACTCTGTACTGCTCCCATTCAGCAAGCTGAATCCAGAGTCTGCTGAGTGAGCTTGCCACATTCACCCAGAACTTACCCACCTCAGAAAACATAAAAGAAACACACACAGTGACGTAAACAAGACAGACAAGTGGCTACAAAAACAAAATCAGGTCTCAGTGAATGGGGTGACATCTCACCACTTACCAGGGGACTCAAACCCCCTCTACTCATTCCAGAGAATTTTTCTTTTTAGATTCTTCTGAGATTTCCAATTATACTCAAATTATACCCCCTCTCTTTAACCTCTTTGAAATGAACAAGCAGGAGGTTGAGAGGAGTAAGTTTGCTTTGTCCTTCCCCCATCTCTGCATCAAGGAGTGTCCAAATTTGTAAAACCGAGATGAGAAAGAAAAAGAAGTAAATTAAAATTACACACACACACACTGCGTATGGGGATTGGTAATGTACGTGTACTTGGTCATGCTTTCTTGGGGGAGGGGGGAGTGATCCAGTCTACTGGCCCCAGGGCTGCATGCCTAAGATTCAAATTAGAGTTAACAGAAGACATATATGCACACTCAAGACAGACAGCAAGCATGTCAGACTGCTGGTCAGAGAGTTTGTCCAGAAGGGCTTCCAACCAGAGAGAATTGGCCAATCATGGGTACTCGAACCCCCTCTACCTGATCTTGAGGACAGCCCCACCTAGGGTTCCAGGGGACGTCCCCCACTGGCCCCTCTGGCAGTCTTATAGCGCGTCCGCCAAGACTCTCCGCCAGCCCCAAGACCACACCTGCAGGCTTTCACCAATTCCCGAAATATGAAAGTGGCGCCACCAAAACTCACTGATTTGTTCCTGAGACAACTCACTATGCCGGTATCTGGATAGTCTACAGTGGAGGGCTCCCGGCCAATGTACCAAATGTAGTACCCAGAATCTTGGAGCCCCCTGTAGAGCACCAGAGACCTTGGATAATGCAAGCGACAAGGAGTCATTTATTAACGAACTCGCGAGCACGGACCTCATGCACACCGTTGTAGGGGTGTTAACAAGAGGCCCTGAACACAGGGTTACAGCACTTTTTATACATTTTAAGGTAGGGGCAAGGCCTCGGTAGACATTCACAGCAAATCACTATGCCACGTGGGAAATTTTGTATCACTATTTGTAAAATCATTGGTGCGAGGTGACTCAAGGGGGATGGTTGCTTTGGATGATCAGGCTTGTAATTGGTTGACATTTGGCCTAGTTTGCTGGTCCTGCCAGATGGTCGTTATCTCAGGGTCCAGTTCCTGGAGGAGAATCCGGAATATGTGTTAGCCATGGTTCCGGACTCTGGGAATGTCTGGGACCGAGGTAAGTAGTTAGTTATCTATCATGGCGGTTACATTCTTTAGAGTTTGTTGACACAGAACTATCTTTATACTTTAACATTAGCAAAAGCAAGTTACAGAAGCGAAGTCAGCAGCTAGTGACTGCAAAATGGTGAATATAATTTTTTTTCAGGGTAGTGCTCTCCCTACACGGGGATTTTTTTTTAATGTTTTTTCATTAGGTCTCGATAACAAAGTCCTCCCCTTGAAGAAAAGGTGCTGGATTCGTGGACAGAGACTATGACTGTCACCTTCCTTAGATTTAACATAGTAGCAGATAAACAGAGACAATAAATAAATGCTTCTTGATACCAGTTCCATTTTGTGTTGCTTATGTTAAACCTAACTCACTTTATGAATCTCAGTTTGGAAGGAAACCATCTTTCAGGGTACTTCAAGTGCAGAAAACCTTATAGGCAAATCATCAATATCAGTCTAGGTTCTCAAACAAAAGTTGAGGTTGAAGCACAGGCACTTCACCAGCTGGGCCATTTAGAGATGAGGCAGAAGATCTTGCTGGGATACCAACCTGGCCCATGTCCTTCTCAACCATAGTATCTGGTTCCCATCTGTTTCCTAAGCTAAACCTGCACAGAGATACCCTTTGAAGAAAGTATCTTTGCAATTGAACTATAGACTTGGGTTATTTGCCAATTACCATGTAAGAAACAGTGGCCTCATCCTGAAAAAAACTGGCAAGGATCACCTTAAGTAGGTGACCAAAGATACACCCAGGCAATGAGACATCAGAAACTGATATGAGGTACTGAGTTTTCTCATTCAGTCATAAAATTAGGCATAAACAAACAAACAAACAAACTAATATCAGCCTAGCTGGGTCTCAGTGGCTCACCCATGGAACCCTAGCCACTCAGGAGGCTCAGATCTGAGGTTATTGCTCCAAAGCCAGCCCAGAGAGGAAATTCTGTGACATTCTTATCTCCAGTGAACACCAGAAAACTGGAAGTGGTGTTTTAGCTCCAAGTGGTAGAGTGATAGACTAGAACTAGCTCAAGGATAGCAACCAGGCCCTAAGTTCAAGCTCCAGGACCAACCAAAATTAAAAAAACACTCACCCAAGTCATACTGGGAGGCTTCCCACAAGATCAGTAGCTGCCCTTTCCAAAAGGGTCAAGCTCATGCTAAAGAAAAGATAGTGGAAATGTCACAGACTGGAGTGGCAGAGGATGTCTGACAGATCAAGGCAAAGCAGGATCCTGAATGGAGCCTGAGTGGGGGTGCCAGTTCTGAGGCTTCAACTCAAGGCCTGGGTGCTGTCCCTTAGCTTTTTTGCTCAAGGCTGGCACTCTACCACTTGAGCCACAGCTTTACTTCAGGCTTTTTGATTGTTTGATGGAGAGAAGAGACTCACAGACTTTTCTGCCCAGGCTAGCCTTGAAACTCAGTTCTAAGATCTCAGCTTGCTGAAGAGTTAGGATTACAAGCATGACCCAACAGCACCAGCTGTATTTTCTGTTTGATCTTACAATAAAAATAAAAAGATTGTGTCTGAAATACGTACTTGGGAGGGAGCAAGGGAGAGCTCTGCTTCTACTATTGACTCTAGCCGTTTTTGTCTTGTGCTACAGCTGCAGGGCAGGGCACATGGTCAGGGTGTGGTTCAGGCACAGGCTCAGCCTGCCTAAAACACGGAGGTAAAAATGAGGTGTACTTAGTACTGGCAATAGCTAGTGGTCTTGTTTGGCCTTCTAGTGTAGAGAACAGAAGGAAGTAAAATGATGAAATAATAGTTGAGGGCACAGTATGTATATCACATTATGCCATGACAACATATTTGTTCTTAACCTGTAGGCAAAAGAGAAAAGGTACATGCTTCTTATCAAGGATTAATATCACCTCAGCAGTCACTTCTCATTCCTCTTTACAAACAAATCCTGATTTTTTCCCATCATTCAAAACTGTTGGTTTCTGTGTTTACATAGGATGTCTGGTGCTGCAATAGCCAACTTGTGATGATGAACTTTAGCTGGAGAGAATATACCCAATATGGTCAATTCAAAAGATAGTAGGAATATAAATATAAGAAGACAGGCTGGGTGCCGGTGGCTCATGCCGGTAATCCTAGCTACTCAGGAGGCTAAGATTTGAGGATCACGGTTCAAAGCCAGCCTGGGGAAGTAAAACCTGTGAAACTCTTATCTCCAGTAAACCACCAGAAAACCAGAAGTGGCACTGTGGCTCAAGTGGTAGAGTGCTAGCCTTGAGCTGAGTTGCTAAGGGACATTGCACAGGCCCAGAGTTCAAGCCCCATGACCGACAAAAAAGAAAAAAGAAAAAAAGAAGACAGTACTGAGCCATTGAATTAATGAATTCTACAGTTACACTTGTGCCATGGTTATTATTATGTGAAATAATAAATCTTCCTATCACTGAAATGAGTTGGACCTTCTATTAATTATACCTAAAAGCAGCCAAAATTATGCATGAGTCCTAAAGGAAAATAAAAGGCACCTAGAAGTAATATGAGAAGAAAAATATAGGTGAAAAATAAAAATAAAAGCTAAAATACATTAGGTGCATAGGGCCCTAAAAACTTCTGCCAGGTCGGCAGAAACTCGCCTGGAGTTTCAGAAGCTAGCTCCAATTTACATGTAATCATCTAAGTCTATCTGCTATCAAGTTCTTAAAGGCAGTGATCTCTTCCTCTGGGAAGAGGAAGAAAAATGAAAGGGAAATAAAATTGAACATCTGTCTGTGGAGAAACCAGCTGTACATGATCAATTTCCTTCCATGGAATCTCTATTTATCAGAAGGGAATTTCTTCATCAGAAGAAGGTATATGAGGAGGAGACAGGAAAGGGCAGCTTAGAGATGGACAGTGACTCATCTGGGATGGAAGCAAGCGTTAGCATGTGGCAGACACTGAGCCCAAAGCTGAACCTGACTCTGAATCCAGAACCTTCCCAATGCACTGTCATGCCAGAAATGAAAGCCAAGCTGCAAAGCCACCAAGAGCTGCTTCTAAGCCATTCTGAACACAAGCTGGTATTTCTCCTATTAATAATAATGGACAGTGAGACCAGGGTGGCCACTGTCCTCTGTTCCTCCTCAAATGGCCATCACCTGAGAGAAAGTATCCACTTTCACCCATGTGTCTTACCAGAAACTCCAGGTATAGTGGAGCAGAGCACTTGAAAGCAGGAGCCCAAGAAGTAAAGCAGATGGCCTGCATCCAAATCCAAGAAATTTAACTCACTGAACTGTCACTGGGGCCAGGCCTGAGCTTTTCCAGCCAGTCCCTTAGACTCTAGCCTGAGGACAGTATCTATTAGGATAAGATCATATAAAACATGGATGAAGGCCCCATCTGACTGTCACTGCCATTAAGAACAGTATTGTAGGATGGGTGCCAGTGGCTCATGCCTATAATCGTAATCAGGAGGCTGAGATCTGAGGATCTCGCTTTGAAGCTAGCCTAAGCAGGAAAGTCAATGAGGATCCTTATCTCCAATAAGGCAAAAAAAAAAAAAAAGCCAGAAGTAGAGCTGTGACTCAAGTAGCAGAGTGCTAACCTTGAGCAAAAAGCTGAGGGACAACTTCTGGGGTGGGAGTGGAGGGAAGACTTACAACAAGGCCCTCTAGGACAGGTACTCTCGCTTTTGCCCATTTCCTTCAGAGCACTGTAGAGCTCCACCTTACTGACTTACCTCTCCCTATTTTAACACAGGATATTCACTTGGCCAGTTTTCCAGGGCTACTTGGCTATCTTGTAGCCTCCACAGCAAAGAAGCTTTTCCTCTGGGATTTAACCAAGGTGCCAATACTGTCTGTGATTGGCTAACTGTGCACATTCCAGAATCAAGGATACCTGGGTCCATCTGGCTTGGCAATCTACTGTTGTGGCTTACAGCATATTGTTCAAGACCTCTGTTTTCTTGTAATAGTTCTTACTCATGGGTCATAACGGTCACAATAAAACAACTAATAGGGTTACTTGTATACACACACACATCATGCACACTGCAACAGTACTACAAAAGAAACAAGGCAACTCAACAGGGAGCTTCAGGACTCAACATCTACCACATCCTAAGTATTTCCTGCTTCTTAAGTAACTATTAATATTATTCCTATTTTGACGCCAGTACTGGAGAGTGAACTCAGAGCTGGGGCACCAAGCCCCACTCAGCTGGGGACTGACCTATCCCTTAGCTTTATCTACTCGAGGATAGTGCTCTACCATTTGAGCCACACCTCCTGTTCTGGCTTTTTGAGGTTAATTGGAGATAAAGACTGTCCCAGACTTTTCTTTCCAGGCTGGCTTCAAACCAGGACCCTCAGATCTCAGAGTCCTGAATTGCTAGGATTACAGTTCTGAGCCACCCGCACATGGCTGACTGCAAACTTTTTTTTTTACTTTGAATGTTTTTTATATCTCTTAGATATGGAGATCAGTAACCTCTGCTGCCCTCATTTTTCTTAGCTGTATTTTCTTTTTCTTAGCTCCTTCCTTAAACCATTACTTTTATTTATTTTTTATTAATTGCTTATTTTTTGTCAGTCATGGGGCTTGAACTCTGGGCTTGGGTGCTATCCCTCAGCTCTTCAGCTCAAGGCGAGTGCTCTACCTCACCACTTCCGGTTTTCTAGTGGTTTATTGCAGATAAGAGTCTCACGAACTTTCCTGCCCAGGCTGGCTTTGAACCAGATCTCAGCCTCCTGAGTAGCTAGAATTACAGGTGTGAGCCACCCGCACCTGGCTCTAAAATGATTTTTGTAGGAACTTCATTTCCTATCTGGTAAGAGGAACAATAATTTCACCTACTAATAAGTAAGTTGTCACAGATAGCAGTCTGAGTATGAGGCCTGGCATATAATATCTGCTTACTGAAACAGGAATGTCCTGCAAGGGCAGAAAGAGAGGAGGCCAATGAATTGGACCCCAGCAGTACAAGGCATCTCTTCCCTGATCACACTAAGAGCTCCCTGAGAACAGGGATAGAATCTTCAGATTTATTACCCCACATGGACAATAGGCTGATTCTATACATGACTGATATCACAGAGACCTTAGTACCCAGGGTAGCTCCTCTGTGCCAGGACAGGAAGGAAGGAAGAGGACAGGGGGCCTCATAGACCTGCAGCTCTTGAAGCAGCTCACCAGGTGACAAAATGAAGACAAGAGTGTAATGAGGAGACCATCACATCATCTGGAAGCTTCTCCCACCAGAGGTTAAGACTCCAAATATCAGCTCTGACTTTTACCAATCTTGAGATTGCTCCTCATGAGCCTCAGTTTCCTCATCTGTACAAGGTGGAAAATTATTTTCTTGATCAAATACGAGGACAGGGGAGCCCTTGTTCCACAGAAAGGGAGAGATTTTTTTTTCTGAAGGTAAAAACTAACCTCCTAGCCAGCTACTAGTGTTTCACACCTGAAATCCTAGCTACTCAGGAGGCTGAGATCTGAGGATTACGGTTTTCAAAAAGCTCAGAAAGAAAGGTAAGTCCTTGAGTCACATAACTCCAAATAATCACCAAAAAGACAGATGTGGAGCTGGGACTCAAGTGGTAGAACACTAGCCTTGAGGGAAAACAAACAAATGAAATCAAACAAAAAAATCTCCTGGCATTGCATGTAAGACCTTGGCCTGCATTCAAGCCATACGACCAGCAAGAAGGATAAAAAAAAAATTCTCCTCAAACAAGAACACAACCTAAGAGGCTTTCAGCTGAACGCAACTAAAATAAAAATGGGAGAACCAATTGTTTCCTGATGATGACTATTTATGAGGCCAATTTCATTCTCAAGTGATAAAAAAAAATGAGTCCCCAAAGCAGCCTACGTACAGCCTAGAGTCCAGAAGAGAGGGAACGCACCCAACCCGAACTTTGATTAACTCTGATTAAGTGCCACAGACACATGTGGCACTTAATCAGAGCAATAATCAGAGCGATAATCCAAATAATGATCATGATAAAGTGTGGCAGAGGGGAGGAGAGAGATGTAGGTGGAAAGGAATAGCTCTTGTTTTTTTTTTTTTTTTCCTCAAGAAAAACTTCTGCCTGGAATAGATTAATTCTATCTACATATTAGTGTGGATTACTAATTAATGACTTGCAAATGCTTTCAACACAAAATGCTAAGCAATTGCTTAAAAAAATGAGTATCTGGATATGTCTCCAAAAGAAATATGCTAGCTTCCTTAATTTTCTCTCCCTTTTGTAACATTTAAACTGTTATGGTTTGAAGGAAATGGAAGGGAACTATAGAAATTCACTTAAAGCATAAAATCAAAAAATTGGAAAGCCTTGTCAAGTAACTAACTTCCTTGAAGCCCCTATGAACACTCTCACTGCACATTCCCCAGTGCACTAAGAGCACTGTTGACACATCTGAGCTGCAGTTCATTCTTGGTATGCTTAAGCACAGATCATGTCTTGTTTGTCTTCATAGCCCTGCACACAACACTGTACCAGGTGCACAGCAAACAGCCAATAATGTGTTACATCACCAGGCCTTCTCAAAAGAGATGGGCATGCCTAGATACTCAGGAAGCTGAGATCTGATGATAGAAGTTCAAATCCAGGGCTGGGAAGGTGGCTCAGTGGTAGAGTTCTTGCCTTGCATGCTTGAGGCCCTGGGTTCGATTCCTCAGCACCACATAAGCAAAAAGAAAAAAGCTGGAATGGTGCTGTGGCTCAAGTGGTAGAGTGCTAGCCTTGAACTGAAGAGCTAAGGGACAGCGCCCAGGCCCAGAGTTCAGGCCCCACGACCAGACACACACACACAAAAAAGAAGTCCAAATCCAGCACAAATAGAAACATCAATGAGGCCCTTATCTCTTATGAATCAGCAAAACCCCAAATTGGAGGTATAGCTTAAGTAGTACAGCACCATCCTTGAATGAAAAAGCTAAGGGACAGCACCTAGGCACTGGGTTCAAGCTCTAGTACTGGCACAGAAAGAGACAAATGGGGGATGGGGGGAGTAAAGTTTAAAAAAACATGAAAAAAAGAGATTCTTGACATTGGAGAACTATGAAGGCCCATGGACTAGGTGATCAAGGTCAAAATGACCATAAAAATACATTAACTTTGTGCTAAGAATGGCATATACTTCTCTAGTTTTCTTCTCCCAAACCCATGAACTTCCATCTAAAATTGAAAACACACAAGATGAATCCCAACAGATTCTAAGGCATGTCTGACTAGGGCTCCTCAAAACCATCCAAGCTGCCCCCAAACAAGGGCATTGTCAGAAGCTGTCACAGCCAAGGGGAGCCCAAGGTGCTATAGCAACTCAATGTGAAGAGGTTTCCTGGAAGGATTTCACAGAAGTAGAAACAAGCCTGAGAAGACCAGAGTCCAGCTAAAGTCTCACAGACAGATCAGGAACCCCAACCTTCCCTCAGATCCTCTTGATGAAGACATTCTCACTGACAAGGCCTATGTAAATTTGTCATTGAAATGCAAATACTCCTTCTCTTGAACACAAGTCCTGTATAATTTGGCACTGAAGCACCTCATGGACCACAGAGCACCATGTAGCAAGAGTCAAAACTGAGGCCCAAAGTGGGAACCAATGTCTTTCCAATTTCTAGTTTAGGATCTGGTGCGCTAGTGAGGTTGATGCTTCCACACTGGCCAGATCCAAAACTCTCCTTGCTATCCTGGACACACCAAGAACCAGTTTAGGACTCTTGAATAAATTTCTGTCAAATCCCAGCTTCTGGTCTTTGCTAGCATTGTGGCTGGTGTGGTGCAAGGACATATGTGTAGAAAGTGGTTTGGTATTTAGCTACATGTCCTTTTGCCATAGGTCACTATGCCAGGGTTACACAGAAAGTCCATCCCTGGCAGGGTAAAGATCCAGACATAAACAAACAGCTTCCAAGGGGCTGAGAAGGTGGCTCAGTGGTAGAGTGCTTGCCTCACATGTATGAGGCCCTGGGTTCAATTCCTCAGCACCACATAAACAGAAAAAGCTATAAGCGGCACAAGTGGTAGAGTGCTGGCCTTCAGTGGATGAGTTAAGGGACAGAGCCCAGGCCCAGATTTCAAGCATCAAGACCAGAAAAAAATAAAAAAACAAGCAACAACAACAAAAACAGCTAACTAGGGTGTGTGGAAAAGGCAAAGTTATGCCAGGCTGGCGAGATGGCTACACTTCCCCTGTGTGGGCCCCATCCATCAGCCTCCCTGAGGGATCTCATTTTCCAGCTCCTTGTAGGGCACATTTTCTAAATATGAACCTGTTTCTGGTATGAGAATCAAAGTGCTCCAACTGCAAGATCATAAATACTCAAAAGCGACTGCTAATAGCAGTGACAGTTTGCAAAATGCCAATTGGATCAAGAAATGGATGTCATAAATGACATTCCTTACTCTCCCATAATCACATAGGTACTGTGCAGGGTTTTGGGGTTTTTTTATTTTTTGTTTTTCTGGTGGTTTTCTTTTTCTTTCTTTTTAATTGATGAGATCTTCTTTTAAGTAGGTTCACAGGGGTTCCCTGAGATTTCAGGTAGAACCTTGAAAATTACTTAAAAGAAGCCTACAATTCAAGCATACAAACAAGTCAAAAATATGCTTAATTAGCCAGGTGCCAGTAGCTCATACCTGCAATCCTAGCTACTTAGGAGGCTGAGATCTGAGAATCATGGTTCAAAGCCAGCCCAGGCAGGAAAGTCCATGAGATACTTATCTCTAATAAACCACTAGAAAACCGGAAGTGGTACTGTGACTCAAGCCTTAGAGCACTGGTCTTCAAAGGAACATTTGAGGGATAGTGACCTGGCCCAGAGTTCAAGCCCCACGACCACCACCACCACCACCACTACCAAATATATATATTTATGTATGTATGTATATATGCATAATGGTCAGATGGTAGCGGTTCATACCTATAATCCTAGCTACTCAGGAGACTAAGATCTGAGAATTACAGTTCATAGCCAACCCAGGCAGGGAAATCTATGAGACTCTTATGTCTAACTAGAAAGAAATGTAGAAAGTGGAGGTGCAGCTTTAGTGGTAGAGCACCAGCCCTGCATGAAAAAAGGTAAGTTTACCATTCTTGTACACATTAAAACATTCAGGTCCCAGGCCACTCAGCTATAGAAGGACAAACTGGGAAATGTGAATACAAGCTAACTTTAGAACTCAGGGCTTGGCTCTCACCCTGCTACACTCCCAGTCAAAGCAGACTAAAGGAAGATGGAGGACCTCATTAAAACCATCCCTATGGCCATGTATTGTGGCACTCAGGAAGCAGAGGCAAGAAGAATACTAAGAGTATGAAGCAAACATGGGCTAGATAGACGGATCCTGTCTAAGTAAAACAATCCTTGTGCACAGGAGAAGCCTAAGGACTATGGGAACCTGTCATTATTAGTTCAATGAACAAAAGGATAAACTTTTAGAAAATAATCAAGATCCCTATATGAAACTGTGGACACAGAGGCCTAGCTTTGCCATAAACCATCTTTCTGACCTTCATTCCTTTATCATTTAAATGGCTCAAATACCACCTTCTGGTTGTTAAGACAACTTTGGTGAGATCCCTTATGTGAAAAGTTCTTTGAAAACCTCAAAATGCTGTATAAATTGTGTTATTAATGAGAATCCCTAAAAATTGTCTGAGTCAACTTGCTAAAATTCATCCTCTCAAGTCCCCTTTACAGGGGCAGAAAAGAAGTGAAAAGAGATAAAAATAACTTGCCTAAAGTTCCAACACTGAGAAGGAATGTTATATACATGGCAGGAATTCTGGAGTGTCATTTTCTCTTCCTGATTTCCAGTCCATCCTGTTCACCACTGTATTCACATGCAAATACACACATATCTCTTCCACAAACAAAGGTGCTGGGCAAGTAATTGCTAGGTCTCAGAAGGAGGACACTAGGTGCTGGGCAAGTAATTGCTAGGTCTCAGAAGGAGGACACTTCTAGGCTCACTATAACACTACTGTGACCTTTGACCCAGAGGAGAACTTCCAGCACTAGGAACACAACTCCTCCCTTACAGATAACATTGGGGAAAGCAGAGGGTCAGCAGCCCAGTACTGCCAACAGTCTAAGGAAATAACTCCAAGTTCCTCATACTTTCAGAATACTACACACTAAACCATTTCCCTTATTCCCCATCTCCTCTATTTTCTGACATTCAGTAACATTGTGGAAGGATAAGTTACAGAATCCTAGAATCAGGGCTCATAGGAACTCATACCCTAAAGACTGCCTACTCTAACTCCTCCCATCTGGCACTCCAACTTCCTCCAGTTTCAACTTTGAATTCTTCGAAGGATGGGGAGCTCACTACTTCCAGGACCAGCTGACACTCCCCCAAACATACCCAGATGGCATGATACAGCAAGCACATAATATAGCAGGGATGAGGCACATGGACCTTCCTCAGGAGTAGCTACAGAGTAGAAGGGCCCAGTGCAAAGGGACAATACAGCACCTTTTGTTCAAATATTAATACTTTCCAGATAGCAAAAAGAGAAGGTAAAACTAAGAATAAGCCTTTTCATGTGTCATCCCTAGAAATTGAACTCAGGGCCTGAGCACTGCCCTAGATCTTTTTTTGCTCTAGGCTACCACCTTACCATTGAACCATAGCACCACTTACAGTGTTTTGTTGTTGTTGTTGTTGCTGTTGTTGGTTGTGAGGCTTGAACTCTGGGCCTTGGTACTGTCCCTCAGCTCTTCAGCTCAAGGCAAGCACTCTACCATTCGAGCTACAGTGCCACTTCTGGTTTTCCATTGGCTTACTGGAGATAGGAGTCTCATGGCCTCTCCTGTCTGGGCTGACTTTAAAAGGCCATCCTCAGATCTCAGCCTCGGATTACAGGCATGAGTGACTAGCACCCAGGCTTCTGTTGTTCAAGTCAGTGGGCCTGAATTCATCTATTGGCTAATACTACTAGTCATTTCCTTAGTTGGGGTAATAATTTCTATTTGTGGGGCATAAATGAGTTAACTCTGTAGGAATCTTAGAATTCAGAGTAAACACCATTTTTGTGCCTCAAAATAAGTACTACAAGGAGCATTTTAAGATGTACTCTGAGGGGATGGGAAGGTGGCTTAGTGGTAGAATGCTTGCCTTGCATGCATAAGGCCCTGGGCTTGATTCCTCAGTTCCACATAAGAGAAAAAGCTGGAACTGTAGGCACTGTGGCTTAAATGGTGGATCACTAGCCTTGAGATGAAGAGCTGAGGGATATGGTTGTGGGAAAGCAGGGATTAAAGGGGAAAAACAAAGGAGGAGGCAACAATGCTTGATAAGAAATGAACTTATTACCTTTCTCACATAATTGTAACCCCTCTGTATAGAATTTTCACAATAAAAAAAAACTCATAAAAAAGAGGCAGAGGGATAGAGCCCAGGCCCAGAGTTCAGGACCCATGACCAAAAAACAAAATTGTGCACTGAAATGCATGCTAGAAGTTACACACTTAGGTACAGAGAAAGTTTGAGGAGTAATCTCCATATCACCTCATTTCAAAGATGCAGACTGCTCTTCAGCTCCTGGCTCCTGACCCCTCTGTAGATCACGAAGGCACCAGGCAAGAAGAATCACAGCCATCACTGAGGCTGGAGCCAGTTTTGTGGGATCCAATGTTGAGGTGCTGGAGGGCAGGGAGAAACTCCGTAAAAATTATGAAATTAAGGCACTCTTAGAATACATCAGTAAGTGATGACATGTCACCCGGTCTGGAATCTCCCATTGCAAGGTCATAAAAATGCCTGTGGCCCCTGCACCACTAAAGAGGAGGATCCACCAGTGTATCAGATGGCCAACTGTTAAGAGATTCTCAAAGTGGAAGGGAACGGGCTCAGACCTATGGTGAATCTGACAGTGGCCACCACCCAAGCTCAGAATGTCAAAAGTCATGGATTAGACTGAACTGGTAAAGAAAGTAGTGCTAGACCAGTACTGGTGGCTCACACCTGTCATCCAAGCTACTCAGGATGCTGAAGGCTGACAATCATGGTTTAAAGGCAGTGTGTTCAGAAAAGTCCATGAGCCTCTTATCTCCAATGAACCAGAAAAAAAAAGCTGGAAGTGGAGGTGTGGCTCAAGGGGGAGAACATCAGCCTTGAGAAAAAAGCTTTGTTGACAAGTGATGCCTGGAGTTCCAGGCTCAACATCAGAAGGGGAAAGAAAAGGAAGGAAAGAAAGGGGAAGGGGAAAGGGGGAAAGGGAATGAGAGAAGAGGAGGGAAGGTAGGAAGGAAGGAAGGAAGGAAGGAAGGAAGGAAGGAAGGAAGGTAGGAAGGAAGGACGAAGGGAGAGAGGGAGGGAGGGAGGAGGAATCCAGGACACAGGAACTGTCCTGGATATGGAAGGGGCTAGTGTGGATATGAGACATGAGTTTGAGTTCCAGTATCTCTTGAACAGGCATCTCATTCTTCCCCATAGAGCCTTCCTGCTTCACAGCTGGCTGCCTACCTGGCACCCTGCCCCCTCTGGGCTTGTTTCCACAGAGCAGCTGCAGCTGCCACCCTGGCAGAACACAGAATCGTGTCACCTCCTGCTTCACTACCTCTGCAGGGAAAATCCAAAGCCTTCAACTTCTGTTTGAAGGCCCTGCACCTTATCAAGTGCTACCTTCACTGCTCAAAACCTAGGAGCTGGCCAGCAGGGCCAGATAGGCCAAGCCTGGGTGAGAAGAGCTACTCTGCCTGCAACCTCTTTCTCACCAATGCCCCAAGCACTACTGCTCCTCCAGATATTTGTTTATACTTGCTTTCTCCAGCGCTGAAGACAGAAATCAAACCTAAATCAGCTTAGCTCCAGCTAGCTAGGAGCTTCCATTGTATTCTCCCCAATGTGTCCTGGGGGTATTTCCATCAGGTCTTGCCATTCTGCTCCACTGTAACAGCCCAGCCTTGCTGCCTAGCCCTGAGGGCAGAGATGGGGGAACACCCTGACACCTTGATTGTCCTTTTCAGAAACGCGGCAGGCACTTGACCAGTCACAAATTGATGAATGACTGCTACACAATGCCAGAGGTAAACAAGGGCTGGGGTACAAAGACTGACTGGGGTGGCATTCTGAAAAAGACAAATCTCTGGGAAGTAGAAGTGTGGCTCCAGTAGGAGAGCACCAGTAATGTGCATAAAGCTAAGTGGGAAGCCCTGAGTTCAAGCCCCAGTACCAGTATACCAACCAATCAATGAGAAAAAAACTACAATGTGCTCTCAGTGCCACTAGTGACCTGCAGGATAACCCAGCAGGAGAGCTTTGGTGCCACACACTGTCTCTAAGAAGCCAGCAAATATAGAGATAGCAGACACCATCTCCTTTTTGCTGAGCTTCTTGTAACACAGACTCTTGCAGGAGCAGCCTAAATTCATTTCTTATTCATTTCCTTGGAACACCACTGCTGCTAAACTAGGACAAATCCTAGAACAGGCCGCCCACCTGCCCACCCACATGAAAGGCAAAATGGATTTAACCTAACACCAGGAGATCTCATCTGAGAGCATCCAATTATCAAAGACGAAAAAAGTTTAAAAAAAAAAATCCCAGGACAGAAAGGATAAATCTGGAGTCAAGATATGCTCCTTCTCACCAGGCCCAAAGAAACATAGGTCCCATGGTTTCCCTTATTTGCAATAACTAGTGTATGTCAGGGACAAGCAGAAAAGGTCAAAAGCTATGTACTATGACCAGATAAGATGATGTTAAGGGAAATGAACCCCAAGATAGGGACACAAGTGTTTTTTTCTTTCTTGCTAATGTATTTATAATGTACCATGTGATTTTTTTTGTTTCTTTGTATGCTCCTCCCCCAAGGTATAATCCCTGTTTTCATTGTATTTGATGTCAATGCCCTGCATCTTGTATATACACTTTTCTAATTTGGGGAGGGAAAGGGAAAAAACAAAATACTTAAAGAGGGATATAGGTTGACCCATTGTAACAATGAGATGTACAAAGACACTATGTTGAAAAATGAATTTTACAATTTAGGCGGGGATGAGGGTGTGGAGGGTGTGGAGTGTAGTTGTGGAGGTGGGAAGGAAGGGATGGTAGAGGACAAACAAAGGAGGAAGCAGCAATGCTTGATAAGAAATGTACTCATTACCTTACTCATGTAACTATAACCCCGCTGTACAGTATTTTTACATAAAAATGTATTAAAAAAAAAGATGTACTCTTTCTCATCAATAATGCTCCTTTCATTTAGGTGTTTTCATATCTATTATTTCAACTATTCTTATAAAATTTTCCTGAAAATACTCCAAATGATAGAACTCAGAGATAATTGTCCTCATTTTACAAATAAGGGCAGTGAGGCTCAGAAAGGCTAGATAAGTGGGCTGGGGCATGGTTCAATTAATAGAGCAACTGAATAGTAAGTAGTGGGCTCTGATTTCAAATGTTAGTACCACCAAAAAAGGAGACAGAGAGGAAGAATGGTATGGAGGGAAGGGAAGGGAAAAAGGGAAGGAGGGAAGGGAAGGCAAAGAGGGAAGGAGGGAAGGAAGAAATAAGGGAAGGAGGGAAGGGGTCAGGGCTGACATGAATGGAGGGTAATGAATGATTCCCCCCACATTAAACACTCTACAATTATTCTCCATTCTGCATTCTAAAGAAGTTTGTAAGAATGTTTGGATAGTACCTACTAGGGTTTCAACTGTGAAGGGCCTGTGGTTGCTAGGCTGGTATTCTACCAAAGATTGTTACTCTACCACTTGAACCATACTTCCAATACTGTTTTTCATGTTTTATTTCAAGATAGGAGTCTATTCACATCTTTTTAAAAAATTAATACTGGTACTGGGGCTTGGACTTAGGGCCTTGTGCTCTCACTTGGCATTTTTCCTTAAGTCTGCTGTTCTAGCACTTGCACCACACCTCCCCTTCTGGCTTTTTAATAGTTAGAGAGAAAAGTCTCACAGATTTTTCTGCCTGAGCTGCTTTCACACTGTGATCCTCATATCTCAGCCTTCACATTAGCTAAGATTATAGGCATGAGCTACCAGTGTCCAGCTTTTATCCATTCTTCTACAGCAGCTCCAAGGTCTCCTTGAGATTTATCTACCAGGTAAGAAAGCTAGGAAAATTCTGTCTTCATCTTCTCAGAGCCTGTCACCACCTCCCCCACAGACCAGGGGAACCTTGTGCCAGACTCCCTATGTTAGTGAAATGAACTCCCTTCTCATAGTTTAGTACACTCCTTCCCCTCTCCACAGTTAGCATGCTCCCTTCCTAGGCAACACTAGGCCCATTTAAAAAGACAGTAAATAATCAGCCTCCACTCCCCTTTACAAACTTGAGATGGCACTTCTCTGGGGCAGCTACCACCATATAAGGCAACAAGAGCCCCTCAGTGTGACCTTCAGGTCTGGGCAGATGCAGGGCCTCTTACCTACTATTTGGACAGCAGCCTAGTCTGCCATGATGAAGCCCCTGGCTCTCATGTCCACACCAGGTCTCCACCTCCTAGCCACTTGTATCACCTCTTAAACCTCTGAGGTTATACAGGTCACCTCAGACAATACCTAGTGATTCTTCTCACTTCTCCCCTGTGAGAAGGGGTCTTGCCAGCCCCTCTCCCAGCAATAAACCTTCCTTTATTCTCTGTACATGGCTGTCTGTGTGGTTCTCTGGCAAAGGGCAAATACTGTTCTTTTACCTAAAAATCATTTACCATCCCTCTAAATTACCTATACTCCCCCACTCCATGGTGCAGAGCATAAGTTAAATGTTTTTTGTTTTTAAATCTCACTGGATTGTGGATTGATCATCTCCAACAACAAAATAGGATGTGTGTATCTTTGTCTCCAGTTCGTTGATCTCAACAGACTTAAACCTTTGGAAGGAAAAAAGGTTTATCTGCATCCTATGTGCTTTTCAGAGACCACCTTACTCTGAAGTACCAGTCTGGTTAGTTTCTTAACAGTATTCTTAATTTTTGGGTGCCAGTGGTTTATACCTGGAATCCTAGCTACTCAGGAGGCTGAGATCTGAGGAGGCTGAGCGCTAGCCTTGAGCTGAAGAGCAGAGGGACAGCGCTCAGGCCCAGAGTTCAACGCCCATGACCTACAAAAAGAAAAAAAAAAAGAAACAACCTGAGAAGTCTGTGAGACCTTACCCCCAATTAACCACCAAAAGCCAGAAATGAGATGGGGCTCAAATGGTAGAGCATCAACCTTAAACACAACAACTAAGGGAAAATGTTCTGGCTCTGTGGTCACACCCCAGTACTGGCACAAAACAACAATAACAAAAAAAGGATAGTTCTAATACCCACTGTCACTGTCATATTTATTAATTTGCTTGTTTACCACCTAGATGTCTCTTCTACAAGAATGTAAGGCACATATCTTGATGGCTACATAGCTGGTACAACAATAAATGTACTGAATGAATGGATGAATGACTAGATTCATCAAACAACCAATGAATCAATCTTATTTGCCTTTGACCACTGTCTAAAGCCCACAATACTCATTTGCAATAACCAAATTAGGTACAATAGTCAAATAACCTCATGAAGTAGGATAGATAGTAGCTTCCTATTTTTCTTCAGCATAAAAATAAAACAAATGCACAGAAATGGAGGGACAAAGGATGAACAAAACGTAGTGGTAAGCCTGGTGCCAGTGGTTCACACCTGTAATTCTAGCTAGTCAGAAGACTGAGATCTGAGGATCATGGTTCAAAGCCAGCTGGCCCTTATCTCCAATAAACCACTAGAAAATGGGAAGTGGTGCTGTGGCTCAAGTGGCAGAGTGTTTGCCTTGACCTGAAGAGCATAGGGACAGCGCCCAGGTCCAGAGTTCAAGCTGCACAACCGACAAAAAATAAATAAAATAAAAGAGGGGAAAGCTGCAAATATATGAAGGCAGGAGCCATCTCCTCCCTAGAGCCTCCCTCTGCTACCATCCATTCTGATTTTCACTTTCTCAGAACTCTCTAAGAAGTCTGTCTCCTTCTCATCATCAGTTATAGAGCAGAGCATAACTTTTCTGGAAGATGTAAACTTCTAGAGTGTAGATCAGGGGCTGCACCTTGGATCCCTTGTACCATTCATGATGTCAAGCACACAAGAAGCTCTCAAATGGCCTCCAATTCTGTCACACTCCTCCCCTGAAGAGCTGGAGTCTGGTGCTCTTTCTGCACAGAGGCAGCATTTCAGGTATATTTCTAACTAAGAGAAGAGAGTGTCAAGTATTATGGACATGTTCAGACTACATTTAGGTCAAAGAAGGAATGGAGCTGTCAGCTTGATCTCTTCCTCCTTCTGAATAACTTGCTATAGGGAAATCAAGCTACAACACAATATTGTAAGCAGACCACTTAGCTCCAGTTGAGACACTAGAAGGATGAAGAGCTAGACATCATGACTATAATTTCACATGACCCAGACCACTTCATACAGCACGGTGCAAATCCTGGAACCATAGAAACTATGAGGTGTCTATACTATAAGTCACCAGATTCTAGAATTTGTTAGGAAAGGTGAGGAGAGCAGTGGAAGGGAAAGACGGGGAGGGGAGGTAAAGGGGAAGGAACTTGAACTTGGCCTAGGTGCTGTCCCTGAGCTTCTTTTGCTTAAGGCTAGCACCCTACCACATGAGTCACAGCACCACTTCTGGCTTTTTGTGTTTATGTGTACTGAGGAACCCAGGGCTTCATGCATGCTAAGCAAGCACTCTATCACTAAGCCATTTTCCCAGCCCTGGGAGCAGTTTTTTGTACCTACCACACAGTATTTAGTTTGGATACAGAACAAAACTGTTTGTGTCAATGTAGCTGCAACTCAGATCAAACTGAGAGATATTGCAGTCAAGTAACAAGGAACAAGGGCCATGTATTCACGCACAGGTATTCAATGCTTCTGGTGGAGCTCTATTAATCAGGAGAGTGGCTTTAGTTAAAGAACATGTATGGGCAGTGGGCTTCATTAATCCTCTGTGGAAGGGAGGATCTTTTCTAAGAATTAAAAAAGGAACAGAAGGATCTAGAAGAGATTAAGACAGTTATCCTTGCCTCTGGGTCCCTTGGTGTGCTATGGCTGAAGGTAGCATAACAACAATCTCTGCCTCTGTCTTTGCAGGGCTAGTCTTTCCAGCAAAGTAGGATTAAGGCCCCACTCTATTCCAGCAGGAACACCCCCTTAACCATGTAACTACAATAACCCTATTTCCAACTAAGGCCATATTATGAGGAATGAGGCTTAGAATTTAAACAAGTTTGTTATTGTTACTCTGTGTGTGTGTGTGTGTGTGTGTGTGTGTTGTGCTGGTACTGGAGCTTGACTTCTGGGCCTGGGAGCTGTCCCTTAGCTTTTTCACTTAAGGCTTGTTCTCTACCACTTGAGCCAGACCTCTGCTTCTGACTTTTTGGTGGTTAACTAGACACTAATTGGACATTGCTGCTTGAGTAGGATTTGAACTATGATCCTCAGATCTCAGCCTCCTGAATAACTAGGATTACAGGTGTGGGTCACTGATGCCTAGCTTCACAGATCTTATTTGAAGAAACAATTCCATCTGTGAATCCTTTTATCCCTTCGTGGGAGCTGTGGGCCTAAGAAAAGACGGAGTCACTGGACTGCAGCCTTTCTGCTTAAGACCTATCTCTGGACCCACAGGACATTCACACCGGCTGCAGCAAACACCTTCCCCCCAACACAGTAAACAGAGCTCCACATTTCCAGAACAAAATCTAACCCCAAAGAGACTCTTTTGTGCTTTAAAATACCATCTGAATTATGTAACTGTAGCCCTCTATACATCATCTTTATTATAGTAATAAAAACTGGTTTTAAAAGACATCTGATGGGAGAGAACTAGACAGATCCTCACTCGGAGACACCACCCACAAAGCCATGTAGGCCAAAGGGATGGACAGATTGATGCTAATGGACAATTTTAAGAGGAAATCTCTAATCAAAGTTCAGGCTAAGAACTAGCTGCTTGTCCAGAAAGCTCATCCTTCTGAGGCCTCTGATCTCACCAGAGGAGATGAGAGCACAAGAATGCAGCCTCTTGAGGGGAAATGTGTAGTGTCACCTAGAACCAAGAGCAGAATAACTTCCAAATGACATACCAGGGAACAGCAGCAGACAAGAGTCCTGGATGGTCAGGCATCCATGGCTCAACCCTATAACCCTAGTTAGTCAAGATGCTGAGATCTGAGGATTGAGATTCGAAACCAGATAGGGGAGACAAAGCCATCAAACTCTTACCTCCAATTAAACACCTTAAAGCCAAAAGTAGAGTATAGCTCAAATGGCAGATTCACAGCCTTGAGCAAAAAATGCTAAAGGCAGATGGGAGCCAGTGGCTCATGCCTGTAATCCTAGCTACTCAGGAGGGTGAGATTTGAGGATCACAGTTCAAAGCCAGCATGGGAAGGAAATTCCGCAAGACTCTCATCTTCAATTAATCACCAGAAAACTGGAAGTGGTTCTGTGGCTCAAGTGGTAGAGCACTTACCTTGAGCTGAAGAGCTGAGGGACAGTGCTCAGGCCCAGAGTTCCAGCTCCACGACTTACAATAAATAAAAGAAAGAACTGCTTAGGGACAGTGCCTAAGCCCTGAGTTCAACCTCCAATATTAAGAAACACACACACACACACACACACACACACACACACACACACACACACACACACACATGGAATCTCAGCAGGAACACAGCAGTCAGTCAACATATTGAGTGCTACTATATGCTTGTCTTTACTATGGAAGAAGCAGTACATAAGACAGATGAGGTCCTGAATCTTACAGTGCTTGTGACCTACTGAAGCAGAAAAACAAACATGTAAACCAACAAGGAAGGTGACTCTAGTCAGTGTATCATTCACAGGTATGTTGCAGAGTGATAAGCGAATTTCCAAATATCAGCTCTAACAGATGCTTATCAAACCAGATGTCTATGGTTCATTTCTGTAATCCAAGTTACTCAGGAGGCTGCTATATAAGGGACCACGATTCGATGCCAACCCTCGTAGGAAACGTCCATGAGACTCTTATCTTCAATTAACCACCAAGAAAGCCAGCAAGGGATCTGTAGCTCAAGTGGAAGAGTACCAGCCTTGGGCAAAAATGTTCAGGGTCAGAACCCAGGCTCTGAGTTCAGGACCCAGGATGAGCACACAGAAAAAACAATAACAACATAAAAGGCTGTCTGAGATGACACTAGAGCTGAGACCTCAAAGGTGAAAAGAATCAAGTCAAAGTTGTTAGGAAGAGCATTAATTGATTCTATGAGTAAAGACCTAAGGGAGGAAGTGAGCCTCCTGTGTAAGACAGCCAACAGGCTGGAGTGCGATAGTGAACACAACCAACACACAAAAAATGAGGCTGGAGGGATACACAGGAGCCAGGCAAGGCAGGAGCTTGGACTTGAGCAGTAGCTTCAAGGCACTAATGAATTTTAGAAAAGAGAAAGGAGCCTCTGATTTTACTCATAAATGCATTCTCTGGCTGGGTATTAAGAATGGACTGAGATTCCAGCAGAGGTGGGGAGAAGAGCTGGGAGCCTTGAGCTGGAATCCAGGAAAGCTAGACAGGGTAGGAGGAGAGAAATGGGTGGAGTCAGAATCAAGGTTTTGGCCAAACTCAGTAGGGAACTCAGACCTTAACTAAGATTCCAGGGCTGAACTCACTCTCCCAACTCACACAAAATACAGATAAGGACACAGAGGCTCTGCCAATTCAAGGGTCTACCCAGAGTCAAACACTTCAGGATGACTCCCGTCTCACAATGCAGGACTTCTACCAGGAAGAAATCAGAAGAGGAGTTCGCAAATAAAGCTTTATTGAAACACAGCATATTCAGGTGATGAATGTACTATGTGCAGCAATACATACTACAGTGGCAGAAGCGAGTGGCTATACTGGAGACTGTATTATACACAAAACCTAAATTAGGCTCTGGACTAAATGATCACAGACAACATACTGGTTAAATTTGGAACTAGAGCTTCCAGAGACAAAAAAAGTGTAAGGTTCAGAGGGTAAATCTTGGGGATCCTCTCTCCCAGCCAAAGGCTCACCAAAGAGGCTGTCCTGCTGAGAAGACTCCTTCAACATTACTTCACTCCTGGGAAGGCCTTAGGAAAATGACAAGCACACTATAACATCCATGCCACTATGCTTGTACAAATTATATTCTATAAGCATTTCCAAAAGACAGAGATGAATTCTACCTGCCAGGAAAGATAAAGGAGACAAAAATGATGAAAACCTCTAAATCACTATGGGCCACAGCAGATTACATAAGCCTTGCTGAGATTTACTGAGTGAGATCCCCAACACTGGGGTGTATTCAAGTCAAAGATGGCTGTCCATCTGACAGGGAAAATAGTTAAGAGAGATAGAGATTAAGAGAGATAGGACAGGGTTGGGAATGTGGCTTAGTGGTAGAGTGCTTGCCTAGCATACATGAAGCCCTGGGTTTGATTCTTCAGTACCACATAAACAGAAATAGTCAGAAGTGATGCTGTGGCTCGAGGGGAAGAGTACTAGCCTTGAACAAAAAGAAACTCAGGGACAGTGCCCAGGCCCTGAATTCAAGTCTCAGGACTGGCACAGAGAGGAGCGGGAGGAGGTTGGAAGGGAGAAGGAGGGACAGGACACGGAGCGAAGAAATTATGGGTTCCAAAATGGTGTCTTATAGCCACCACACACACACACACACACACACACACACACACACACACACACACACACACACACACGCAAACACACACACACACACATACAGCCTAACATCAACTGGGAATGAGGGGGGAGGAATGACACAAATACACACAGAGAGAGGAGAGGGTTGAAAGTAGGATTGGGGTAAAAGAAGCACAGTAACACCACAAAGAGAACCCCACAAGTCCAGGGGGAAGGAATCCATACCTGGGCTATCCTGCCCTTTACCTGCTGCAGAGGGAAAGAGTACTAAACCTGATGATTCAGGTTAAAAGTCATCAAATGTCCATTTAATACCTCTGGCATGGCACCTGGCAGCCCTTCTTAATGTGGCCCATTGTTCCCTGGCAGGTCCTTGGTGGCAGGAGCAGTCAGCTGTCTTGCCAATTGCCAGGGGAAAGCAGAGAGCAGAGGGAGGAGATGGCATGGAGGAGGGAGAAAAAGGCAGGAGCACCCAGACCCATGCAACGATGCCTCTAGAAGACCCTCTTCCCACAGCCTACCCCAGATGAAAAGATGACTCACCCTCTTGCCACAGCACCTGACAGCTGCCCCAAGGAAGGCCAGGTGGGAAGAGGTATGGGTCAAAAAATGAAAAAGCCCCACCCTATCCTTTCTTACTATGATAGTCCTCAGGCTTAAACACAAGGGCCTGCCTGGGCACTGGCCCTAAGCTTTTGTGATCGAGGATAGTGCTCTATTACTTAAGCCACAGCTCCACATCTGGCTGTTTTTGGTGATTCATTGGAGATAAGAGTCTCCCAGATTTTGAACCATGATCCTCAGATCTCAGACTCCTGAGTAACTAGGATTACAGGCATGAGTCACTAGCTTCTGGCTCTGACAAGCCCAATTTTAGCTGTACTCTGCTAGTATGGGAGACAGGTAAAGCTCTACTTTACAGGCCAGGAAACAGATGGTCCAGGGAGGTTAAATGTCTGGCCTCCTGAAATCAGTCAAACACAGCAACCAAACAAGCCAGGCACCAGTGGCTCATGCCAGTAATCCTAGCTACTCAGGAGGCTGATATCTGAGGATCATGGTTGAAAGTCAGCATGGGCAGGAAAGTCTGTGAGACTCTTATCTCCAATTAACCACCAGAAAACAGAAAGTGGGCTGTGGGTCAATTGGTAGAGCAATAGCCTTGAGCTGAAGAGCTGAGGGACAGCGCCCATGCCCAGAGTTCAAGCTCCACCACTGACCAAAAATCAAAACAAAAAAAGAACTGATGGGCTAAACGAATGGCAGCTAAATGAATAGACTTATATATTATATATCCTCCTCATTACGATTCTTACTAGTAGTATTTTATGTTGTGTCTTCCATCATCTAAGAAAGCTGAGGAAAATTCTGCATTCACAGCTTCAACTTCTCAAAAACCCAAGAAAAAGAAGAAAAACTGGGGCTGCTTTTTGTTTGGCCCTTCCTTCTCCTATCTCTATTCAGCAGAGGGCAGCAAACAGGAAGCATGGAAAGATCAAAGAGTGAGAAAGAGAGCCACATGGAGAAACAGCTACACATTCATAAATACACACCCACCCATCCACAGCAAGCAGAATTGTTTAGCTTCCTCTAGCTTTCAAAGTATGAACATTCCGCCTCCTCCAGGGCGGGGGACGGGGGAGGGAGGGAATGTTGGAAGTTGAAGAGACAGAAGCTCTTTTTCAGCTCAAGAGATTTTCAGTGAGCTGACTTTGCATGCAAATGAGAGAGGGGCAACTCTCAGAGCAGAGAGAGGAAGGCAGCCACAGAACTGACAAGATAATTCTCAATGAAGCCAGCTTTCAACTACTCATCTTGAGGGAATAAGGCTGGCAAACCTAACACCCAAGCTCTCCCCAGTGACAAACTGAGGCCCTTGCCATTAGCATCTCAGCCCAGGGGAGTCAGAGAGTGCTGATCTACAGGATGCAGGTTCAGTGCTCCACAAGGACAGGGCTAGAGTGGCAAACGGGTTGAGGGTCAAGTTGAGGGTCAAGTCTAGTCTCCTCGATATTGGCAGGGATCTGGCATGGACATCTGCAAGCCTCTTCTCAACTATCTTTCCCACCCCCACAACCAGGAGTAGCCAACCTCTCTGTGTAAATGCTCTTTCACTATGACCGGGGTGGCCCAATCCCATCCCTAGTTGTAAGGTAGGATAAATCACCCAGCACAGCCCATCGTCCTGACTAGTGATTGAGAATGAATCCTATCATAATAAACACATCAGATCCTAAGTGGACCAATAAGATTTAAACAGATCATGCTAAGATAATAGGAAAAGACATTTCTTATCTTTTCTACAGAGGCCACAGAGACAGATTCTCTCCTCTAGGTTCTACATATGGATATAATGTCAGAAAGCATTATCATATTTTACCACCAAGGTGAGGAGGTGTGAGAAGAGTAGAGTGCTCAGTCTAAGATAAAGGCAGAACTAAAAGAATTCAGAGAGAAAAAGCCCACGCCCTGAGAGTCCCACAAACCTCCAGATCATACCATACCTGAAGCCAACTAGAGCTAGGGTGTCTTCTTAATCATTTAAGCCTGTCTGGCTCAATTTATTACTTGCACCTGATAGTGTACTGGCCTTACTTTCCATGCATAGCAGTGACAGTGCCACATGGCACGTGTGATTTACTTTCTTTACTTTCCTATTGAAGCCCTTCAGGTTATTCTGGCTTCAGGTTATTGTACTTTCCCTTATTTTAAAAGTAAATCCAGGCATGGTGATTCAGGCCTGTAATCCTAGCTATGGAGGAGGTAAAGAGTGAAGGATCAGAGTCAGCCTTAGTCAAAAAACCAAAACAAGAAGTTTGAGAGGCTTCATATCAACCAACGACTTGAAGCAGTGGGGCATGCTTGATATCTCAGCTATGGGAGAAGCACAATGGCATATGTTTATCTTTCCCAGTGACAAAAGGAAGCAACAGAATCACATTGCAGGCATAAAATGAGACCCTACCTTGAAAATAACCAATACAAAATAAGGCTAGAGGCATGGAGTAAGTGCTAAGCTCCTACTTAGCAAGGGCAAAGCCCCAAGTTTAATCCTCAATATAACCAAATTAAAAAAAAATTATAAGCCAAGTGCCTATAATTCTAGCAACTCAGGTGACTGAGAGCAGGAGGACACAGTTTAAGGCTAGCAAGGAAGCCGGGCACCAGTGGCCCACGCCTGTAATCCTAGCTACTCAGGAGGCTGAGATCTGAGGATCACAGTTCAAAACCAGCCCAGGCAGGAAAGTCCGTGAAACTTATCTGCAATAAACCACCAGAAAACCGGAAGTGGCACTGTAGCTCAAGTGGTAGAGTGCTAGCCTTGACCTGAAGAGCTGAGGGACAGCGCTCAGGCCCAGAGTTCAAGCCCCACAACTGACAAAAAAAAAAGGCTAGTAAGAGCAGAAACATTCATGAACCCTCATCTTAAAAATTAACCAGCAAACTAGCACAACTATGTTTATCACAGCATTATTTACATAGCTAAAATATGGAACCAACACAGATGCCCCTTAGTAGATGAATGGATCAAGAAAATATGATATATATAGAGGGGGGGGCAGAAAGAGAGAGAGGGAATGGAATTCTATGCCTCCATCAAAAAGAATGACATCACCCCATTTGTTAGGAAATGGAAAGACTTGGAAAAAATTTATTAAGTGAAGTAAGCCAGGCCCAAAGACACATAAGTCCTATGGTTTCCCTTATTTACAATAACTAGTATATGTCTAGGACAAGCAGGAAAGGTCAAAAGCTATGTACATATGACCATATAAGATGATGTTAAGCAAAAGGAACCTCAAGATAGGGACACAGTGGTTTTTCCTTTCTTGCTATTGTTTATAACGTATTTATAATGTACTATGTTGTTTTTTTTTGTTCTCCTCCCTGTTTTCACTGTATTTGATTCCAGTGCCCTGCATCTCATAAATACATTTTTGTAATTTGGGGAGGGAAAGGAAATAATAAAATGCTTAAATAAGGATACAGGTTGACCCACTGTAACAATGAGATGTAGAAGACACAACTTCGCTGGGAGGGGGAGTTGAGGGAGGTGGAGGGGGAGCTGAGGGAGGTGGGGAGGGAAGGAAAAGTAGGGGATAAACATAGGAGGAGGTAACAATAATGCTCAATAGGAAATGTACTCATCACCTTACTCATGTACCTGTAATCTCTCTATACAATATTTGTACAATAAAATACATATAAAAATAACCAGAGGGGCTGGGAAGGTGGCTCAGTGGTAGAGCGCTTGCCTTTCATGACTGAGGCCCTGGGTTTAATTCCTCAGACTACATAAGAAAAAAGGAAAAAGCTGAAGTGGCGCTGTGGCTCAAGTGGTAGAGCGCTAGCCTTGAGCTGAAGAGCTGAGGGACAGTGCCCAGGCCCAGAGTTCAGGCCTCACGACCAGACCCCCCAATAAATAAATAACCAGAAGCCGGGCGCCAGTGGCTCACACCTGTAATCCTAGCTACTCAGGAGGCTGAGGTCTGAGGATCGCCATTCAAAGCCAGCCTGGGCAGTAAAGTCCATGATAATCTTATCTCCAATAAACCACCAGAAAACCAGAAGTAGTGCTGTGACTCAAGTGGTAGAGCACTTGCCTTAAGCTGAATAGCTGAGGGACAGCGCCCAAGCCCAGAGTTCAAGTCCCACGACCGACCAAAAAAAAAAAAAAAACAGAGAGAAAGAGCGAGGTGTGGGGGGAGAAAATCTGCAAGCTGGAGTTGTGGATGAAGTGGTAGAGCCTGGCCAAGCAAGCAAGTGAGCAAATGCATGGTACTGAATTCAAACCTCATTACCACCGAAAATAATATAAAGTAAAAAGGCTGGAAAGAAAATTTTAAAAAATGGATCTGTAAAAAAGTCAGGTATCACTAGCTACTCAGGAGGCTAAGATCTAATGCTCGTGCATGGTTCAAAGGCAGCCCACGTAACAAGACCATGAAACTCTGATGTCCAATTAAGTACTAAAAGTGGGAGGGAACCCACTGGGAAACAGAGATGTGGCTCATATGGTACAGCACTGGCGTTGAGCAAAAACAGCTCAGTGACAGCACCCAAGCCCTGAGTACAAGCTCCAGGACTGGCACACGTGTGGGCACATACATACACAGACACACTCACACATACACACACATACACACACACAAAAGGTAGTGTGTGTGTGTGTGTGTGTCTGTGTGTGTGTGTTGGGTGGGGAGGTTCCAGCACCAAATGGTGTAATTAAGTACTGGCTACCAAAACTGTGGCATGAAAATTTGTCTCATGAGGGAAAGTCTTTGCAGCAGAACACAGATGACTTGAAGAGCACTGCATTCATGTTTGCATTCCTCCTGTGAAAACTCGAGTAAGTGATTTTCCTTTTGCTGCCTGTTTCCATAATGGACTAGTGACTTCTCAAGCACCTCCTTCCCACTTTAACACTCACTCAGCAAAAATCCATTTTTCCAAGTGCTACACCATGTGCTATGTACTTAAAAAACACACTATGTCAAGACATCTTCATCTACTGAGGCCACGATGCACTTCTTGGCCACAGGAACTACAACAGGCTACATCCTTTCCCCATGCCATTGTAATTGTTGGAGAAGCAAAAGTCTCATTCAAGTCTTTCTCATTCTGACTATGATCCAAGTACAAGATGCAGAAGGTCAGGTATACGCAAAATACAAAAGACATGCACACAACTGGCTCATATAGCTCAAATATCATTAGGAGCAATTAACTGGTACAGGACATATTTCCACTTAACCAAGTTCACCTCGAGGTATTTCTTTACATGGCTGGCTTTCCTACTTGGTTTGCAGCTTTCTGAGAAGCCAGCTGTCTGACCACATGAATTCAGAAACCCTAGAAGCATTATGTGTCTTTTATAAATCAGATGTTTTGCCCAGTTCCAGAGATACACTGAGGATGAACTGGGTGGCAGTTCTGTGACTTACATTCTAGCAGATGACAGCTAAATGCTCTTTTAATCTTCAGTGGAGGAATCAAAGATTTAAGAGGACTGTTCAAATAGTGGGTATGTTGCCCTCAGATAAACTTCTCTCAAATCCACAAGGAACCTTATTTTCTTTTGGACAAAAGTCCTGTCAAGACTTCCTTCCAGAGGCTCTGTGGCTACTTCTGCCAGGAAAATCAATGAGGAGGTACTGTGGGAAAGTTCTCAACAATTACCAGAGTGACAGACTGAGCTTAGAACCAACTGTTCAACCCTTTATAACAGCACAGAGTGCTCCAGATAGCAGATTTCCCAGACAGCAGCCTGATGTGTTACATGCATGCTCAGGGATAGTGTGGAATGAGGACTGGAAGAAAGTCAGCCTCTTCCTTCAAGGCCAGCTGCCATTCAAACAAGGAAGTAACTGGGAAGGCCAAGCCCAGGGCTCTGACTCTGCAAAGAGAATAGAACACAAAAGGGCTGTGTGGAAATTTGGGAGGATCTTCCTGAAAGGCAGCAGCTGAATGCTGCATCCTATAGCACCTAGAAAAGCCTATCATTGCAAAAGAGCTCTTCTGCTGCACCCAGGAAGGAGAAATTTCCTGTAAAGGAAGAATAGCCAGTTGACAAGACTTGAAACACCAATCCCATTCACCACTTCCTCCTCCTCCTCTTTATGCTATTCCAAAGAAAAAGAAATTAAACAAGAATTAAAACTGCCCCATGAGCTATCCACACACTGCAGGTCAGAGTTCCAAGGAACATCCATCCAGCTGTTGCTCTCCACTCTTTCTGCCCCAAAGGCTGCTTTATTCAATCATTACCTTCTTGTACATGTGAGTAACTTTCTTTGAAAGCTCAGGCCAAACTGGCAGTTAACCTTGACCTTCTCTCTACACATCTAGGTCTATAGGAAATGAAAATCAGAACTTCTTTGGCATCTGCCTTAACTGAAATATGACAACTTTCTTTAGGCAAAGGCAGACTGTCAAGAGCGCTTTTAGACCTGGTCACAGCTATTCCATAGGAGACATGCACTTGGGCAGGACACACCCCCCTTTGCCTGGGGCTTTGCCAATATAGAATCCCTGAACCTAGGGAGGCTGCCAAAGACAAAAACCCAGGAAAAAGCAGTAGCCCTATGTGCACTCACTAATCACATCACAGAATGCTGGCAACCGAACCAAGAGATGGAGTTGGTGGATGATAAGCATATACAGCAAGTTAATGACAAAGCCAAACACAGCCCTGGCCTCTTCACCCTTATACTGGTACAGGATAGGAAATGAAGGAAATTTCAAGAAAGGAAAACATAGAAGACACAGAATTTAAGGGGGAAAAGGCTAGGCTGGCTATCAGGGTTTGAACTCAGGGTTTAGGAAAGGCCATTGCTAACTTTCCTCAGTTTCTGAAGAGTTAAGATGTACCATAAAGATCAAGCCAACTCCTCTTGGATGGTTTGCAACAATTAACTAGAGTAATTGTTAAGCTCCAATTGATCCACCTTGTGGCAAAGAACTGTCTGTGCTCAAGATACCAGAATGGCCAGGCAGCAGCCTGACACTGAGGAGAAAGGAAAACCCATCAACCTCAAAAAGTCAGCCTCTTCCTGTGAGGCAGCCAACAGTCAATTCTGTCCCTGATATGAACATTACCCACTTCCCATGTGACCACAAAAATCCCCTAAGCAAATCTTAAATGTCCCAATATACAAAGCAATTCAAGCATGCATAGATTTGCCAGGAGATGAGAGAGGTAGAGTGATGTGATTGAGCAGGAAAATGTTAATCCAAGCCAGGAGCTGGAAACTCACACCTGTAATCCTAGCTACTCAGGAGGCTGAGATCTAAGAATCCTGGTTCTAATCCAGCCCACCCAGGAAAGTCTGTAAGACTATCTCTACACCAAAAAGCCAGAAATGGAGCTGTGGATTAGGTGGTAGAGTAACAGCCATGAGTGAAAAACAACTAAATGAGAGCACCCAAGGCCTGAGTTCAAGAGCCATGATCTGAGCATGCACACACATGCACATGAAGAAAAATGCCAATTTAGTCCATATACATGTACAGATACGTGAGACATGAGTGAGTTTCAAAGAGGCAAAACAATTATTATCACAGTTTGGGCTGCAAGAAATACCACATCCTATCAGAAAGAAGTAGAGAAGGAAGGTATGTGGCATTCTGCCCTCAGGAGACAGAGCTCTGGGACACTTTGGGGGATCCCTCCACCTGTACACCTCTATTCCATCCCCTCCCCCAGATGGGGTAAATTGAGGCTCCGAGGACAGGGATTTGCCCACTCGGCAGAGTCAGAATTAGAACCCAGGGCCCTTAGTGCCCATTATGGGACTCTTATTTCTGTTTTCCATACTTTACAGTTTGTCCGCCTTTCCGATGCCCTCTCCTGTTGTCTCACCTGGTCCAGAGTTATTTTTCTGGGTAGTACCCTCTTTGCACATGCCGGTATCCCCAGAGTGTGAGGCTTTCTATAGGACCGGTTCACCCATCACTTCTGCTCCCCTCCCTCACCCCCCCTGCTGATCCTGCTGTATTTACTCAGGTCAGTCTCTTTCATGTTTTGCCATATTCACAGGGACCTCTGGAACTCCGTGACCCTTTTCCCTTTTCTTTCACTGTCCTATTTTTGTCTCAGGTCCTGTGAATTCCTTGGGGAGTGAGTGCAAAGGTCCTCTTGGAGCTTCCAGTCCCTTGGATGCGGTGAAAGGTGAATTTCTGGTTCTTGAGGAACTTGCCACCTTTTGACCTTTGTGATAAGCAGTTGACTTTTATTGCCAATGTCATTACAGTTCAGACCCTAGCAATGAACCAATAGCTCATCACCCTAACTCAGGAGGCTGAGGTCTCTATCACTGGGTGAAACCAGCCAAGGCAGGGAAGTCTAGGACATTCTGACTTCCTGTTCTGAAAAGTCAGATGCTCAAGAAATTCCTGTGTTTCCCTTAGTGATTAGAAGTCACTTGCACTCTAAATGTTCTTGGTGTTCTTGAGCTACAGAAGAAGGAAAGAAATATTATAGACCCATCCTGGGTTCAAATGAAGTTCTCAGGATCCAAGCCCTAGCTCTGTTAGCAGGAAGAACTCCAGTGTAACACTGCTTTTGAAGGACAGAAAACAGTTTCAAAAGCCAGGCTAGGTGCAGAGAACTAGGCCCGCAGGATTAGGAGGCAGAATGTACACACTCAACAGGGAAGTGAGCTACAAAATCACTTCATTCATTCCAGGCACAGCCAGCAATGGGGGAAACCTGAAACATTTGTTAGTTACACCAGGGTCAGGCTTTTCTCAGTTTCTTCAAATGATGACTAACCTTCCTCCCTCAGGTGAAGGGAGCCTCAGGCTATCTTTAGGTTACCAATAGAGAGCCAGTTTAGTGGGGGAGTGTGTAAGAACAGAGTAGCAAAACCCTGCTATCTGGTCTTAGGGAGTGGGTTTTTGACTCTCCATTTGTCAGGTTTGAAGGCCCTTCTATCTCTGCCAGTCCATTCTCCTTACTTCATTTTCCACATTATTAATGCAAATCCCCAGTCCAAGGAGGGGCATGGCCATTCCTCTTCTGTCTCCAAGCATCTGAGTTAGAACCTGGCTCTGATCTCTTGACTCTGGGGCTGTTGGATGCCTGAGAAGTGGGACAGAGACAGTCATCCTGCTCTGCATTTGTGTGAAGGCGATGCTGGTGTGCTGGCACACTGCAGAAAGCCTCATGACCGGGAAGTGTTCCCTTCTTCCCTTCTGACGTCAAAAACAGATTCATCTATCAACTTTCTTCCTTCCTTCCTTCCTTCCTTCCTTCCTTCCTTCCTTTCTTTCTTTCTTTCTTTCTTTCTTTCTTTCTTTCTTTCTTTCTTTCTTTCTTTCTTTCTTTCTTTCTTTCTTTCTTTCTTTCTTTCTTTCTTTCTTTCTTTTTCTCTTTCTTTCTTTCTCCCTTCCTTCCTTCCTTCCTTCCTTCCTTCCTTCCTTCCTTCCTTCCTTCCTTCCTTCCTTCCTTTCTTTCTTTCTTTCTTTCTCTCTCTCTCTCTCTCTCTTCTCTCTCTCTCTCTCTCTCTACCTACCTTCCTACCCAGGTAGCTATCTCTCTGTCAGTTGTTGGGTTGAACTCAAGGCCTGGGCACTGTCTCTAGCCTTCTGCTATGTGAGCCACAGAACATATTCTGGCTTTGTCTGTGTACAGGTGCCTGAGGAATCGAACTCAGGACTTCTTGCATTCTAGGCAAGCACTCTCTCATTAATCCATACTCTTAGCCCCTTCATTTTTTTCTTATTGGTAGTTTTTACATAAGTATGCTACCATTATATGCATTGAAATTTAATTTTCTGAATACCAGTTATATCTAAGAAACCTGATCTTCTCTTCCCCTGCCTGATTTGTGATTGTTCCTGCATTGCCCTCATAATAAAATGTAAATAAAGGCTGATGAGAGCTTCAGTGTGCATCATATAAAGACACAGGCCTAGAACCCTGGAAGAGAAAAGCAATGGGCTTGAAATGAAGAGAATGATGCAGTGTGCACAACTAGCATATCTGAAAAATACACCAGTAAATAAAAGCAGAGTTTGCACTATGAGAGTTAATACACATACACACATAAGTAGGTAGGGCACTGATACATAAACTTGGCCTTCTCTTTTTGAACTTTTTTTGTGGCCATCCCAGGGCTTAAACCCAGGGCCCAATGTGTTCCTAAGTTGCTTTGCTCAAGGCTGAGGCTCTACCACCACCACAGCTCCACTTCCCGCCAGCTGGTAGTTACTTGGACCTAAGCAATTCCCAGGCTTTCCTGCCTGGTCTGGATTGTATCTCCTGCTCAGTTTTCGCTCTCAAAGCTGGAGCTCTACACTCTGGGCCAATGCTCCACTTCTGGGTCTCTGGTGGTTTATTGGAGAAAATAGTCTCAGAGCCTCTCTTGCTCGGCTGGCTTGAATGGCGTTCTCCTGAAGAGGCTTCAAATTGTTTCCTCAAGGATTCACAGAGGAGCCCCTCCACACAAACCTGTAGTCTAAATCTCGAGGAGTACTAGAGAAAAATGGAAACATTGTTATACCCCAGTCGCAGGACCCCCACCAAAAAGACCACCGAGAGTCAGACTTTACAGCTGCTTTATGGTTTTATTTAAACGGGCTGCAGCTGGGGCCTTGTCCTACACTCTGACACAGCAGCACCTAGGAGGAGAGCCCCAAGGGAAAGATTTGCAGGGTTTATAAAGGCACACAACCAACCAGGTGTTTGGATTGCCACCATGTGTTGCTCTGCTAGAAATAAGCAACAAGTGTTCAGTGCCGCAAAACTTTAACCCTTCATTCCCCCTCCCCCTTGACTTATGGTCCTGAGACACAATCTTGTGGCTCCAGTCTCAAACTAAACTCCAACAGCTCTTGATCATGAACGGGTATGGTCCCTAACTGACCTTAGCCATGCTATTAAACAACAATACCAATAACAATCAGTTCATTTTTATTTTTTGAGGTGTATGCAGAGTGGTTGGGTAGGATTCTTGGAGACTTGCCATGTTCTCTGTGGTTGTCCAGGGCAAAGGGGTCAGCCATTCTGGCGTGGGAGCTGTGGATCCAAGCAGAAATGCCATCCACCTTAAGGGCAGTAGGTGTAGCCAGTAGCACCATGTAAGGTCCCTTCCACAGTGGTTGCAGAGATCTCAGGTTGTGCCCTCGAACAAACACCCAGTCCCCTGGTTTAAACAAATGGGGGGTAGTAATAGAAGCAGAATCATATAATGCTCTAAGCTGGGGCCACATCGTCTTATGCACCAGCTGTAAATAGTCAAGCTTACACAGAAATTCAATATCATACAAATCAGCAAGCAATTCAGTATGAAGGCTAGGGATAATGGGTGGAGGGTGTCCATACATTATTTCAAAAGGAGTAAAGCCAAGCTGATAGGGTGAATTTCTTATTCTAAACAGGGCAAAAGGAAGCAGCGATACCCAGTCTGGGGCAGTCTCCAAGGCCAATTTAGTTAAGGTCTCTTTTAGATTTTAATTCATTCTTTCTAACTGCCCTGAACTCTGGGGTCTATAAGCACAGTGCAATTTCCAATCCGTCCCCAGTGCTGTGGCTATTCCCTGACTTACTTTTGAGACAAAGGCCGGTCCATTGTCATACCCAATGGTGGATGGGAAGCCATACCTGGGTAGGATTTCTTCCAGGATGTTCTTACATATGACGTTCCCAGTCTCATGCTTTGTTGGGTAGGCTTCAACCTCTCCTGAAAAGGTGTCTACAAAAACTAGCAAATATTTATATCCAAATTTTCCAGTTTTAATTTCTGTGAAGTCTACTTCCCAATACACACCTGGCCTATCTTCATGGAGGGAGCTCCTTTGGTAACCAGTTGATTAGGGGCATTGGTGAGCTGACAGGCTTTAAATTTTATAATAATGTCCTCAATGAGTTGATTTCTTTGCCTGATTTTTACTTCTGAGTGTAGGAGCAAGTCCTGCATTCTTCGGATTCCCATGTGAGAGACCCGATGGATTCTCGTAAGAATCCTCTTGCCCAATCTTTGTGGCAAGATAAGTTTCCCCTCACCAGTTTTCCACTAGTCTTTATTTCTTTCTCTGTTTGGGGGTTTATAGGACATGGAAATTTTCTTTATCCACTCCAAGTCTTGTTAGGAGTTCTGAGGTTCAGGAGGCAAAGCTTGTGGCCCTGGGTCTACTTCCGCTCTGGGCTGGAGGTCCACCTCCTTAGCTGCCTGAACAGCCAAGTTATTTCCTTTGAAACAGTTACCTGTTGATGACCAGGCCAGTGCATAATGGCAATATTTGCTGGTTCCCATGAGGCCCGAATGAGGCTTAAAATTTCTTATTCATTTTTAATAGCCTTTCCTCAGCTGTCAACAAAACCCTGTCTTGGTAAATGGCTCCATGGAAATGCACAATGGCAAAAGCATACTGAGGGTCAGTGTAAATGTTTAGTGGCTTCCCTTTTCCCTTCTGTAGGGCTTTTGTTAGTGCCACTAGTTCTACTCTTTGTGCAGACGTTCCATGGGGGAGTGCTATTGCCCACACTATCTCAGTGTCTGTGGTGACTGCTGCACCAGCGTACCTTTTTCCATCTCAAATGATACTGCTGCCATCTGTGAACCAGGTATGCTCGGCATGCCATAGTGGCAAGTCCAACAAGTCTAGCCTCTTTTCTTTGGCCTGGTCAATCTTTTCACACTCAATTTCACGTTCTCTGTCCTTCCTTTCCGGTCTTTGCTACTCTGTCTCTCTCTTATTGTAAACCTTTTCTGCCACAGCTACTAGATCCCTAATAGACTTTTCAACAAGTCTGTCTAGAGCCTGCAACTTTTGCTTTATGTCTGAGCAGCTTGATTTATATAGGCAAACATAATCATCTGAGCCAACTCTTGGGTCTCAAGATCATTTGGCTATATTGACTAGAAACTTCCATGAGCTGCTCAAGATTTGCTGCCAGATTTTCACTTCCTCCCTGTCTAACATCATAAACTTTGGCCATATTAGAAGGTTGGTATTCCGCCGCCTTGAGACCTGTCAATAGAGCCTGGTGATAGACGAGGAGTTGCTTCCTATTTTCAACTGTATTGCAGTTCCATGTTGGTCAGATCTCAGGAAAATAGGCAGTGATCAGGGCAGGATCCGTGATAGGGGCTCCTGTGGGGCCAGGGATATGTTTCTGGGCTGCCTCTTGGTTACAGTCTCTCTCTTCGGTGGTAAAAAGCACCTGTAAAAGCTGACTAAAATCACACCAAGTGGGCTGATGAGTAAAGAGAATAATTTCAAGCAAACGAAATAAATCCTGGGGTTTCTCAGAAAAGAGGGCATTTTGGGTGTGCCAATTGTATAGATCACTGGTAGAAAATGGCCAATATTGGAGTTGCTGTTGACCATCCTCATCCACAGGAACTATGGCGCGTAAGGGAAAAACAGCTGCATTAGAAAGGGGGTTGATCCCATGGCATCTTCGAGTGACTGGCCCCTCAGAAACTTTAAGGGCCGGTGACAAGTGTTCTATAGCTCCCTCCTCCTCTTGATCATTCTCAGGTTCTGCAAAAGGAACCTGGAAAGAGAGTATGGGGGAGGAAACATTTCTTCTTCCAACTTAACTCCCTGAAAAATCGGGGGGTACTTTTTCTTTCCTTCTGTCTCAGTTTCTTTTTGTAAGTCTAGGGGGCTAGATGGAGTGGTGCCTATGGTTTCCAGTCCAATCAGACGTACAGTCCAAAAAACAATAAACAGTACAAACAAAACACACCCAGGACTGACAGTTACAAAAAAAAGCTTACAAAGTGGAGATCTCCGAAATTGGTCCACTGACTACAGTCACGGTGGGGTTCCACAACCACACCCCACAGCAGAAGGAGCAGAGCCACAGTGGGGGACTTGGTCAGTTCTCTTGGTCAGTTCCGGCCCAAAACTGAACCGACCCCCGCCCCGCAATTCTCATGGCAGTGTTCTAAGGACTGCCCCCCCCCCCCGCCCCACCCAGCAGGGTTCCAAGGACCCCTGCCCCACAAGAGGATCTTGGACATCTCCCAGTTCCTCCAGGGTTGTGGTGCAAGCGCGTCTGCTTCAACAAGCCTTTACAAATAGGAGTGGCCATCCTCACAAAGGAAAATGAAAGTAAAACAGACAAATGACAGGACAGGACAAATTAACAAAGACAGCTCTGTTTTACTTTTGGAGTCTGAGATCTTGGGGGTCTTTGGAGGGATCCCAGATGAGCCCCCACTAATATGTTATACCCAGGTCGCAGGATCCCCACCAAGAAGACCATCCAGAGTCAGACTTTACAGCTGTTTTAAGGTTTTATTTAAATGGGCTGCAGCTCGGGTATCATCCTACACTCCAACACAGCGGAGCCTAGGAGGAGAACCCCGAGCTAAAGATTTGCAGGGTTTATAAAGGCACAAAACCAACCAGGTGTTCGGATTAGCACCACGTGTTGCTCTGCTAGAAACAAGCAACAAGCGGTCACTGCCTCAAAACTTTAACTCTTCACATGAAGATGCTACTAGTGTGTTCTAGACACTTAAGATTGGAGAACAAAAAACACTCATAATTATTAGATCATTTTATAGGCAAAAGGATCAATGCAGACTGTGTGAGGATCGTTACAGCTTTCGGTCCTCATATCCTGAGACAGTAAATGCACAGCAGCTCAAGGCTAAGTGACAGAACTGGCATGTACTGTGGATATTTGCTCCTGTGACACTCATTTCTCACTTTTGGCCTCAAGCCTGTGACCAGAGGGGAAGGTGAGGAGAGAAAATCCTTCTCAGGGAAAGCAACTATAAAGAACATTGGGTAGTTTACTTATAAATTTAAACCTTGGGAATGATCCTCTTAAGAAGTCAGACTGTCCAGATTAAAAAATGAAGAAGAGAAGAAATAAGGTGCCAGTGGCTCCTGTCTGTAATCCCAGATCCTCAGGAGGCTGAGATGTAGAGAAACTTAGTTTGAATCCAGGGAGTGTAGGAAATCCACGACACAGTTATTTCTAAGAGATCACAGAAATACCGAGAAGTGGGGCTGTGACTCAAGCTTAATGCAGGACCCTGGAGCAAAAGGAGCTCAGGGACCATGCATAAGCTCATATATCCACCCCAGGACCTGCCCCCTCAAAAAGAGCCTGTACTCTTATAGGTGAAATTCTGGAGTAGCTATGATGAATGGCACCAACCTAGGAAATTTGTATCCAGTACAATGAGTTCAAAACAGAGAGACATCTTTCAAGATAGTGAATGTTCCGGGACTCCCCTCACTGTTCACAGTGTAAACTGAGGGTTTCTCTGCATCACAGGCCTGCTGGAAGAAGTCTTTCTGATTGTCTGGATAGGCACACAAAAGCCTTCACTCCTGTACAGCTGGGTAACAAACAACTCCATGTGGTCCAGTTAGTGAGGATGAGTATGGGCGGGCTCTGAAGGTCAGGAGAAAAAGGCCTTTTTGTACCCTTAGATATCTCTCACCACAGTGATCTGTTTTAACAGGAGACCTTCATTTGTGACACCTCCCATGGCAGGCCAAGTTCTGTGCACTTATCCTGCCTTTGTGAGACTATATTCCGGTGTTCAGTTACAGTGCTCAATATAATTCAGGAGTCCTTCAGGCAGACAACTGGGGCACATAATTAAACGATTCATTGCAGGCAATGTTGGGCCTATGATGCCTCTCCTATGTTTCCGGAAGCTTGGGAAATCCGAGCATATGTTGGATATCACAAAGCTTCTTGTCATCTAGGACTGGTGAAGCTCATCAGGTTCTGAAACATTTGACTTCTCCTAGTTGGGCCCTGAGTGCCTAGGTTTTGGGTTTAAACACAGGGCCTGGGTGCTGACCATGAGCTCAGTGCAGAAGCACAGTGCTTTACCATTTTGTGTAACAACATCACTTCTGGTCTGTGAGTGTATGTGTGTGTGTGTGTGTGCGCACCACGGTGTGTGTGCACACACGTGTGTGTGTGCGTGCACACATATACATGAGTCTTGAAGCTTGAACTCAGGACCTGAGCACTGTACCTATTTTCTCTTGTAGAATGATATCCCTCTCCCACTTGAGCCACAGAGCCACTACAGGCTTTGCCCTAGTGACGCGGTCCTAAGAAATGAAGCCCACGATTTCATATATGCAAAGCATTCTACCACTAAGGCACATTCCCAGCCCTCTACTTCAGCTTTGTTAGTTTATTTATGTCTTTTTTTTATTGTGGTTGTTGTCGATTGAAGGAGTTGAAGTCTTGGTATGTGTGCTGTCCCTGACCTCTTCAGCTCAAGTCTTGTGCTCTACCACTTCAGCCACAGAGCTACTTCTGGTTTTCTGGTGGTTCATTGGAGCTAAGTTTCTCAAGGAATTTCCTGCCTAGGCTAGCTTTGAACCATGATCCTCACATCTCATCCTCCTGAGTAGGTAGGATAACCGACATGAGCTCAAGCACCCAGCTTCCCCTTCAGGTTCTTAGTAGTGAATTGGAAATAATAGTCTCATGGTACCTTTTGTGTCTGGGATAGTTTGGAACCCAGATCTTTAGAATTCAGCTTCCCGAGAAGGCAGGATGACAGACTTCAGGTACTGACCCCTTGGCCATGGCCTCTGCTGCAAGAGGGTCCATGGTTCCACGTGGTGCAGTGCTAGCCATGAGCCCAAGAGGTAAGGGTCAGTGCCTCATCCCCGAGTTCAAGGTTCATGACCAAGAAAATAACAAAACAAACCATTGTCTGCTGTAGACAACTCACGAGTCTTCAGTAATACATAATTTTGTCCCTGATATGGGGACCTTTCTGAACCTCAATATTCTTGTCTGTATAATCATCTAAGTTGTGGAGCTCTTACATAGACAAGATGTAAGAATGAACCCAGTTAAGGACATAGCACATGGCACTCTTTGCCCCACTCAGCACACAACATCCTGTGAAAGATTCAGCACCCAGTACCCAATGCAGGACTCAGAACACTGCATCCTGTGAAAGACTCAGCACATAGCACTTTGTGCAGGACTCAGAACGTAGCACAATATGGAGGACTCAGCACATAGCTCCATTCCACAAGCTGTCATTAGAATTAGGGTGCTTTCATCAGTATCACCATTCTTTGAGGAAAAATTTGCAAACCAAACAAGTTCATATCTAATGGTTTAATGGGGTGTTTTTCTGGGGAGGGTGTTAGCCATGGGGCTTGAACTCAAAGCTATACCACTTGGAGCCACATTTTAAGGTGTCTCTAAGACTTCCTGCCAGGACAGGGTTTTAAACCCCCGAGCAGCTAGGATGACAAGCATAAGCCAGGATGACATGGGTAACATGTGGAGCTGGGTTGCAGCGGTTTACATGTGGCTAAGTCAGGTTAGGTGGCAGCTGTCAGCACCAGACTCCTAGCTTGCTCTGTAATGAGGTTTTTGAAGTTCTGTCCTATAATTACAGTTAGAATATCCTACCTTTTTTGGCATCAGACTTGGGGCTTGAGAAAGAGTTTAGAGACACTGTCCCTAAATGTTTGTGCTCAAGGCTAGCAATTATTTGATTGAAAGACAGCAGAACTTCTGAGTTTTCTGTTTTGTGGCACTGAGGAATCAAACCCAGGGCTCCATGCTTACTATGAGAGCACTCAACCACCTAGCCTCAGGAATGATCGGGGTATAAATAAATAGAGATTGCTGTATATAAATATTATATATACAAAAAGAGATTTCTGCATATTATTAAATTATACATAATATTGCTACCAATTTTTAGATATTAAATTATGTCTCCATTTAATGATGTATCCCAGTTAACAATTAATAAACCATTAATTAATAATTATTCAATATTCTATAATTGTTTATCATATATGTACATATATCCATACATATAATTAGATATTTCATAGAATGAGACCCATGTCTATATATTATTAAATTATGCATCATGTGTTACTCCTAATTATTAGATATTTAATTAGGACTGCATGTAATTTTTATTCTGTTAATGCTTAACAAAATATTAATTAAACTTAGTGCACATCCTACACTTATTGCATCTAGTTTTATCCTAGAATGATTCACTACTAATTCAATCTGTTTATCATTTACTGTAGTGGCAATTCTTCTACCTATGATTTTTTTTTACCTTTATTACATCCTATTAAATAGCTTATAGATTTGCATCCAAATTATACATCCTACCTAACACCGAGCACTTTCACAGAAAAGGAAAGTGTGTCATGCTCGGCTTCTCATTCCAAGATTACATTTTTGGGAGTGCTGGGATCTAAACTCAGGGCAATGAAGGCTCAGTTCATGAATGGGTGACTGCCAGCACAGCAACCACTAGCCAATTCAGCTGCCAGGCACTGCCCAGGCCCCGAGATTGAGCCCCGTATATTGACTCCAAATTGTGCTTAGTGTAGTTATTCATTTTATTTTTTTATTCATTTACCATTTATTTTATTGAATGATATAACACATGGAATATTTACTACATTTATTACATAGGATATAGAATTGTCTATGTATGAAACTTCACACGTGACACCCAGGACTTTCACAGAAAAAGAAAACCTGTGTCACCCTGTGTCTTACTGCATGATTCAATTTTTGTGAGTGCTGGCATCTGAACTCACAGCCTACAAGGCCCAATTCATGAATGGGTAAGTGTCAGCATGCCAGCCTGAGGCATATTGAACCGACAAGCAGTTCCCAGCACCTGAGATTGAGCCCCAGGAGTTGACAAAACAAGAACAGATGAACATGCATATGGTAGTACACAAATAAATATAGATCTTTATAGAGTGCCAGAGACGTCTATACATTATTTAGTTATACAGGCTACATTCCTACCAATTCTTGGGTATTTATTATGCCTCCATGTAATTAATATTACTGTTTTCATCTTTAATGAATTATTAATTATATTGACCACTGTCCTGAAACTATTTTGTCCATGCAATTAATAGTATTCTTTTAATGTGTCAAAAAATATTCATTAAAATCCACCGGCCTCCTAAAATCACTCTCTAATTTTATGCTATTATCATTCAGGAACAAGTAATTCAACCTTGACATTCATAACTTTCCATCGGTATTCCTATGAATAGGAATGAGACACTTAGGATCTCCCTCCATTGGTAGGGGTCAGAACCCGGCTTGAACACAGGGCCTATGTTTTTGTGTTGGCTCATGGCTTCTCTGGAAGCCTGATAGCCTTCAGCAATGCCAAGTTACCAACACTTTTCAGCCCTGTCATTTAGACCCAGGATGGTCACCTTGAAAAGAAAACAAATGTAAAACTGGCAGCCATCTGCAAGTTACTGGGTCTTTTTCTGTGTCGTTTTATTTATTTATTTTTCCTGTCAGCCTTTGAGGCCCAGGAATCTAGGTTCAGCTGTGGGCCCAGTGGCTGCAACAAGCCTAGAGTGATCAAAGCTGAAGCAGAGTTGCCATGCCCTGAGTTCAAGCCCTGTGGTTGACAAAATAAAAATACGTAACATATACATGCATACGTACATATATACATTAAAAATATTTAAACAATTATTAGGCTACTTGGTATTGTATTCATGCCATTTTTTTCTGCCGGGCCTGGGATTTGAACTCAGGGTCTGGGTAAATCTGCAGTACTGTTGGGAAAGGGAAAGCTCACAGTGATGGAAGGCAAAAAAGACAGGCCTGTTCCTAGCACTAGCAAAAATAATATTCGTATACATTTTTAATACATGATTTATACTTACATACACATGTTTACTGCGTATTGCAGTTAGTGTAGTTATTCATTTTATTTTGTTATTTATTTATTTATTATATATTAGATTTGCCTATGTATTATACATCATTCCTGAGACCCAGGACTTTCACTGATAAGGAAAACAAGTGGGACAATTGCCTTCTTCCACCAGGATCAAGTTTTTGAATGGGTCAATTTTAGCCCACCAGTCTGACACAGGTGAAGTTTTTGGGCAAATTTGAGGACCTGAGATGAAGCCCTAGGAGTGGCCAATATATAAACACATGGATGTGTAGATTCATATGCACATAAATCTATAAATAAAGTTATAAAAAGAGACAGATAGACATTTATGTACATTCTAGTGTATAACCCTATATAAAGAAGATGACATATATCTTATGTTTATATATTCTATTACTATGAATTATTTGGTCTAAAATTATGCCTCCATTAGTTAATCACGGTAGGAGACTTAATAAAGTATTAATTAAATTAATCAATGACCTGTATTTATTGCGTACAACCTTATACTACAATGACTAGCTAATTAGTAGTTCAATTGGTACATTACAAAGATTCTATTATTGTTCCTATAGATAGGAATGAGTAGGTGGAAGTCCCAGGATCAAACTCAAGGCCTAATTGTCTTGGTTGAGCTCAGGCTTCACTGACAGCCCCCCAGCCTTCAGCCATGCAAGGTCATGTACAATTTTCAAGCTGAGTCATTGAGAGCCAGGATGGTCACAGTGCAAAGGAAACAAAGGTAAAACTGTGTCTAAAACTCCCTGGTTTTTCATCCTCCATCTTGGTTGGTTTATTTTTTTTCCAGAGCTGGGAGTTGAACTCGGGTCGTAGGATCCCTGGATCATCTGTGGGTGAAAAAGCTGCACCCCAGCCTAGGGTAATCAAGGCTGAGGCAGAGTTGTGGCAACCTGAATTCAAGCCCCGTGCCTGCCCCCCAAAAAAGTTAAAGTCCTGGCTAGGAGTTTGGGCTATTTTTTCTGCCATACCTGGAATTTTAACTCAGGGACTGGGTAACACTATTGTGCTCTGGGTGAAGTGAAAGTTAACCTAGAAGAAAAAAATTCCAGAGCATTTACCAGTGTGTGAATTCCAGCCCTACAACTGGCAAAAATAATATTTATATACATGTATAATATATATCATATATATGTATTTGCATAGATATTACTTATTGTACCTAGGGTACCATATTTCAACAGAAAGGAAATCTGGTCAACATTGGCTTCTTATTCCACCTATTGACTTCGGCACTCCTGGGATTTGAACTCAGGGCCTGGAATGTCTATTTCATCAAGGGGTCAGTTTAAGCACAGCAGCCTCAAACAAATTCAGGTTCCAAGGACCTGAGTTCTTGCCACAGGAGTGGCCAATATATAAATAGATAGGTATGTGTAAATTGCTGCAAATACGTGTATATAAATACAGAGAGAGAGAGAGAAAGAGAGAGATGTATATGTATATTCCACTGTACATTTAAATATAAATATATTTATAGATTGTGAGATGTCTATATATTATTAAATTACATGTAATATGTTACTAATAATCATTAGGTATTAAATTATAACTCCATTTAATGAAGTATCATGGATTAAGGCACAATAAAGTGCTTCCTTGTGTAAATGGAGCTCAGGGACAATTTCTAGGCTCATAGTACAAGCCTCAGGATCTGCACTAAAAAAAAAGAGCCAGTAACTGTGTCTGTGTATATATGCATGTATTTCTATCAGTGAACATCCATAGTCATTATGAAGAATAGCACCCAGCTAACAAATTTGCTTTGAATAGAATGATGTCATAGCACAGAGAGTGCTTTCAAGACAGTGCATGTTCCTGGTCAAAAAAAATTTAAGACCCTGGCTTGGAATTTGCACCATTTTTCTGACAGGCCTGGGATTTCAACTTAGGGTCTGATTAACTCTGACACTGTGCGGGAAGGGAAACCCACCATCGTTGAAGATAAGAATTTCAGACCAGTTTCCAGGGCCTGAATTCAAGCCCCAGGGTGAAAAAAATAATATTCATACATGAGATCCATTTACATACATGTGTTTACTCCATATGACATTTATTACCCTTATTTATTTTTTATTTATTTTATTTAGTATTATTACATATATAACATTTATTTCATTTAATACATCTTATGACATGGATTTATTTGCATATAGATTATACATCATACAGAGACCCAGGACTTTCACAGAGAAGGAAAAAAATGGGTCAAAAATGTCTTCTGCCTCCACATATAAACTTTTGGCCATGCTGGGATTTGAAGTCACAGCCCACAATGCATAAATCATGAATGGGTCAGTTGTAAAACAAAAGCCTTTGGCAAACGAACTGCCAGCCAATTCTGAGGACGTGTGATCAAGCAATCCAGTGACGGATAGATAGATAGATAGATAGATAGATAGATAGATAGATAGATAGATAGATAGATAGATAGATAGATAGATAGATAGATAGATAGAGGGGTAGATAGATACATAGATACATAGATACATAGATACATAGATACATAGATAGATGACAGATAGATAGATAGATAGATAGATAGATGTGTAGGTTGCTATGTATATGAGAGAGAATGTGAAGAATTTAAATTACGTACATTATGAATTATTAGTTATTAAATTATGCCTCCTTTCAATGAAATGAAGTATCATGGTTGAATACTTATTAAAGCGTTAATGTAAAAGTAGTCAGTATTCCTTAATTGGGAGAATCATACCATGGTGATAGAATGGAAGACATTATCCAATATTTTTTGTGTGGCATTCTATAAGAGAATCATGAACTAACTGCAAATTTAATTGTTACTTTTATAACATTCCATTAGGCATTCCCATGGATAGGAAGGATTTTCTCAAGATCTCCCTCCATTTATAGGTTGCAGTCCAGGCACTTCAAACTCCAGGCCTGGGTATTTTACTTCAAATGCAAACCATTGGAATGACACTGTGAAGATTTTAGATTGTCAGGATGAAAGAAAAGAATGAGAAGAAACGAAAGCCAAGTGTCAGTGGATCCTACCTGTAATCCTAGCTCTTCAGGAGTCTGAGAGGTAGAGAATGCCAGTTTAAATTCAGCCAGGACAGGAAATTCCACCACACTTTTATTTCTGAGGGAATACAGGAATAAAAAATTCCCATGAATGGGGCTATGACTCAAGGGAAGAGCGCTACCCTTGAGCAAAAGGAGCTCAGGAACATTGCGTAGGGTCATAGTAAAACCCCCGGACCTGCCCCCCCCCAAAAAAAGCCAGTAACAACATGTCTCCCCATGTACGTATGCATGTTTTTCTATTGGTGAAGGTCTAGAGTTCCTATGATGAAAGGTATCCAGTTAGGAAATTTGCTTTGCATAGAATGATTTCATAGAACAGAAAGAGTTTTCAAGACAGTGCATCTTCCAGGGCTCCTCTCACTGTTCACATTGTAGCCTGAGGTTTTCTCCATATCGGGGACTGCTGGAAGAGGTCTTCTTCATTTTTGGAACAGGCCTCACTCCTGTACAGCTGAGTGATAAAAAAAAACTCCTTTTAGAACAATTAGTGAGGAGTGTGGGTGGGCTCTGAAGGTCAGGAGAAATAGGCCTCTATGTACCTCAAGCTATCTCTCTGCCGAGAGCTCTGTTGTGACAGGAAGACTTCATTTGTGCACCTTCCGTGGCCAAGTTCCCTGCACTTAGCCTGTCTTTGTTAGACTATGTTCCAGTGCTGAAATAACCTGCTACAATTAATTCAAGGGTACTTCTGGCAGACAACTAAGGAGCTGAACTTCCACATCTACTCCAGTGGAGTCTGCTTAGCATGGAACATCTGCTATCAGATCTGAGAATGGGATTTCACAGAAGTCTACCTCAGAGAATGGGGCTTCAAAGAGGCCTACCTCCTGGAAAGGCTGGCAAGCCCCTGGGAAAGATGTGTTCCTGTTCATGTTTTTCTTTTCTTCGCTGTATAGGAGTACCCATTAATCTTTTATTGCTCCTGCTACTTGTTCTACTTACTCATGCTCAACGTTCCCTTATTCAGGGCTATTTCTTGGAAGTGTTGAACACTCCAACATCTGATAAGTGTCTTGAGAATATGACTAACTCATCAGAGTTAAGTGCTACCCTGAAAGCTCCTCTTATGGAGGCTAGTAGACAAGTCATAAGTAAATATAAAAGTATTGGGGTTTCATGACATCACTTCAGCAGAAGAAATTGTTTGTAAGACATTTACAAGAAGCTGTAGGCACAGGTAGAGCAGAAAGAGTGTATGGCTATTGGAGACTTCCCTTTAATCGTGAAGCATATACAATAGACCCATATAGATATCCTGTAGATAAGAAAGATGTAGAGGGATATTTAGACCAAAAGCTAAATAAGATTCCTAAAAGGTTGGTAGATGGAAGGTGGCAATGGCTTATCAAAGGAAAATGGTGGGACCCTCCATTATCTAGAGGACCCCCAAGACTTCCCCCAGATCTATAGCCTTTTACAGGTGTGTATGATAAGGATGGCAACCATTGGGTAAACTACTTAGGAGAAAGAACTTCCTATTACTCTCTTCCATTTACTGAGAGACTTGCTAGATCTAGGCCTCCTTGGTGCTTACTATCAAAGAAGGAGCAAGAAAGATCTTATGAGACAGTTAAGGCCTCTATGAAGAAGAGTAAACGATTATGTGAAAGGGTTACAGAGAAGACACTATGAGCCTAAATTTGAAATATGGCCAGATTTAACTAAGTACACTGAATATCATGATTTTTGGCCACAAATTGGGGACCCTCTAAAGAATGGCAAAGAAACACAATTGCTTAGAAAAGATTTGAAACCCATAAAGTACAAAACTAAACAAAAGTAACAATAAAGTACTAGCGTTCATGCCTTTCTGTCCACCACCTTGCCCATATGCTCTGGTCAATGTTTAATAGGTGATAAACATCTAGAAACCAATTGTATTTCTTAAAAATAGAGGCAAAGCCCTGAACAATTGCCTATGGTCATAGCTCGTCATCCATAAAACAAGATCAGGCTACCAGCTGGTGACCACCCAAGAACTAAGCCTTGCAGCAAGATTGTGTAACCTTTTGCCCTTTCTCATGGAGACCTTTTTCTATAAAAATTTGTTATCCTCTGCAATAAATCGCAACTAGATTTCACTCCTCTTGTGTGTGAGTTGTCTGTTTGCCATTTCTCCACCTGTTCCAGTTACCTCCACTAGGTGTCGTCCGTCGTCCTGGCAGAGCCGGTCCGCGGCACTGAACCTAATGAAATGATTCATTATTGGCAATGATGCCCCCATGGGTTTCCAGAAGCTTGCTAAATCAAAGCACATGTGTAATTTCACTATGCTTCCTGTCGTCTAGGGCTGTTGAAACTCATCAGATTTTGAAACTTTGACCTCTCCGAGTTGGGCCCTGGGTGGCTGTGTTGAACACAGGACCTGGGTACTGACCATGAGTGCAGAGCACAAGCTCAGTTCTTTATCATTTGGTGTCACAGCTTATCTTCTGGTATCTGTGTGTGTGCATGTATGTGTGTTCATATACTTGTCCTGGAGCTTCAACTCAGGACCTGAGTTTCTCCTGTACAAGGATAGCACTCTACCACTTGAGGCACACATCCAATCAGGCTTTTTTCTAATGATGTAGTACTAAGGAATCAAACCCAGGGATTCATACATGCAAAGCACTCTACTCCTAAGACACATTCCCAGCATTCTACTTCAGGTTTCTTTCTTTTGTTGGAAGTTGGAGGAATTTAAGTCTAGGCCTGGTGCTGTCCTTGAGCTCTTTAGCTAAAGCCAATCACTCTACCACTTGAGCAACAGCACCCCTTGAGGTTTTTGGTGGGTCACTGGAGAGAAGCGTCTCAAGGAATTTCCTGCCCAGGCTGGCTTTGGACCATGATCCTCAGCTCTCAGCGTCCTGAGTACCTAGGATGACAGGCACAAGTCAGCAGCGACTAGCTTCCACTTGAAGTTTGTAAGTGGTGAATATGAGATAATAGTCTCATGGGACCTTTTGTGTCTGGTATAGTTTTGAACCCAGATCATTTATCTCAGCTTCCTGAGTAGGCAGGATGACAGAGCTCAGCTACTACACGCCTAGACTGTAACAGTCTGTTGCAAGGGGGTCCTTGGCTCCATGTGGTAGAGCGCTACCCATGATCCCCACTGGTAAGTGTCAGTGGATAAGCCCTGAGTTCAAGGTTCATCATCAAGAAACATAAAACAAAACAATTGTCTGCAGGAGACAACTCACTAGGTAGGTACATACATAATTTTGGCCCTCACATGAGGACCTATCTGAGCCACAAGTTTCTCATATGCACAATCATCTTACTTTTGGAGCTCTTATAAGAACCAGATAAAAAAATGAAAAAAATGCACCCCATGAAGGACTCAGCACACAACTCATGAAAGACTCATCACATAGCTGTAACCCACATAATGTCATTAGAATTAGGGTGCTTTCATCAGTATCACCATTCTTTCAGAAACATGCCACAAACAGTCCAAATTTAGATTGTAGAGGGGTGAGCTTTTTTTGGGGGGGGAGTCAGCCCCAGGGATTGCACTGAAATGTTAGGGGTACTGTCCTAAGGTTTTTTGATCAGGCTAGAACTCTACCACTTTAAGCCACAGCTCAGAGTTTTGCAGACTTCCTGCCTGGGCTGGGTTTTAAACCCACCAGTGTCAGATCACAGCCTCCGAGTATCTTGGATGACAGGGTGAGCAAGCCAGCAGCATCTAATCTGTGGAACTGGGTTGCAGGGTTTACATCTGGCTAATTCAGGTTAGATGGCAAATGTCAGCACTAGACTCCCAGCTTGCTCTGTGATGAGGTATTTGCAGCCCTATCCTTATATAGTTGCAGTCAGAACATTCTATCTTTTCCTTTTTTTTTTGTTTTGGTGTCAGTCCTGGGTCTTGAGTAAGGGTCTAGACACAGTCCCTAAGCCTTTATGCTCAAAGCTAGTGCTCAAGTGTTGGAGCTACAGCACAACTTCTGGATTTTTCTATGCACATGGTAGTGAGGAATTGAACCAAGGGCTTCAAACTTACTAGGCGAGCACTCTACCACTGAGCCCCAGTAGTGACAAGTGTATAAACAGATAAATGTGTAGATTGGTATATAGACAGACAGACAGATAGATAGATAGATAGATAGATAGATAGATAGATAGATAGATAGATAGATGTAGATATATTTAATGAGAGATGTCTGTAAATTATGAAATTGCATATATATTTCTACCAAGTATTGCCAATTAAATTATTCCTTCCTTTCTTAAGTATCGTGATTGAATACATAATAAAGTATTAATTGAGAATTCATCAATGTAGTATAATTGTTGTGTATAATTTTATAATATAATCGTACACTAACTACTTATGTAATTGTTACTTTTACAACATTCTATTTGTACAGATACCTATTAGAAAGCGTTTATTTTTTTAATTTTAATTTTAATTTTTTTTAATTTTTTTTTTTTGGGTCCGGTCATGGGGCCTGAGCTCTGGGCCTCGTCGCTGTCTCTCAGCTCTTCAGGTCAAGGCTAGCGCACTACCACTTGAACCACAGAGACACTTCTGGCTTTTTTCTTTTTGCTAATGTGGTGCTGAGGAATCGAACCCAGGGCCTCTAGCATGCAAGGCAATCGCTCTACCACTTAGCCACGTTCCCAGCCTGGAAAGCATTTCTTAGAATCTCCCGCCAGCCATTCATTAGTGGGAGTCCCGGGATTCAACCTTCAGGCCTAAGTTGCTGATTTCGGCTTGGCTTCCCTAATAGCCCACCAAACATCAGCAATGTAAGGTCATGTGCATTGTCTGGGCATTGTATTTAGACCCAGGATGGTACAATACAAAGGACAAAAAAAGTAAATCCATCTGATTGAACTTCTCAGTTTTATCCTTTTCCTTTTTATTTATTTTTGCAAGTCCTGAGATTTTAACTCAGGACCTAGGATCCCAGGATCTGCTTTGGTAGAGATGCCAAGACTTGAGTTCAAGCCCGGTACTTGGCCTAAAACCAAATAATAATAATACTGATAACAATAACAATAATAATAATAAGGCCCTGGCTTGGAATTTGCACCATTATACTGGCAAGCCAGGCATTTAAACTCAGGGTCTGGGTAACTCTGTGGCACTGTGGGTGAAGAGGAAGATCACCGTTCTTGAAGAAAAGAAGTTCAGAAAAGTTCCAAGGGCCTGAACTGAAGTCCCAGTTCTGGAAAAAATAATACTCATATATGAGATCTATTCACATACATGGGTTTATTCCATATGACATTTATTACCCTTATTTATTTAGTATTATTACACATAAAAAAAGATTTTATTACATCATATCACATATACTGAGACCCAGGACTTTAACAGAGAAGGAAAAAAATTTGTCAAAATTGGTTTGTTACTCCATGAATACATTATTGGCCATGCTGGGATTTCAACTCACAGCCTACAATGCCCAATCCATAAATGGGGTCACAGTCTTAGCCAACCAGCCTCCAGAAAACTGAGCTGCTAGGAAGTTCTGAGGACCTGTGATCAAGCCACAGTAGTGCCATTTATTTATTTGTATACATAATATATATATACATACATATATATATATATATATATATATATATATACTAACAGAGGGAATGTGAGGATATTATTAAATTATATATTTTTACAAATTATTAGTTATTAAATTATGCTTCCATTTAATGAAGTATCATCATCTAATACTTATAAAATCATTAATAAAAAAATCAGTCATTATCCTTAATCAAACCATGGTGCTAGAATGGAAGATATAAATGCAATAATATTTGTGTGGCATTCTAAAACAGAGTTATGAATTAACTGCAAATTTAATTATTACTTTTATAACATTCCATTAGCATTCACATGAATAGGAATGAGTTAGTCACGATCTCTCTCCATTTGTGGGTGGCCATCCTAGCATTCGAATTCCAGGCCTGGGACGTTTACTTCGAATGCAAACCATTGGAATGACACCTTGAAGATTTCAGATTCTCTCAAAAAATACGAACAACAAGAAGAAAAGGAAGCCAGGTGTCAGTGGCTCTTGCCTGTAATCCTAGCTCCTCAGGAGGCTGAGATGCCAATTTGAATTCAGCCTGGGTAGGAAAGACCACGATATTCATATTTCTTAAGAGATCACAGGAAATCAAAACAAAATAATAACAAAAAAACCAGAGTGGCCCCGTGGCTCAAGTTGCAGAGCACTACCCTTGAGCAAAAGGGCTCAGGGACAGGGCCTGGATGATGGGCCTTCAGCAGGTTGCCCATGCCCAGCTCCCCAACCTGGGAAAGCTGGAACAAGCCCTCAGAGAATACTAAGTCTGAGCAGGCAGCTTGAACAAGAATCCTTCACTACAGTTTAAGAACTGAAGTCAGGAAGGCGTTGCCTGGGCTGGTGTGTGCAACTGGTGTGTACAACGGGTGAATGATGTCCTGGCAATTATCATGGGAAACCACAATTCTTAGGCTGTAGGAGTTGTCAAAGGTTGTGGCTCCATATCTTCTATCCCTCTGTAGGATGTGAGCCTAGGCTTCTGGGGCCTGGTGGCCATCACTCATTCATCATTCCTCATTGCCGAGTCTCAGGCTGGTCCCAAATCCTGGGAAAGATAGAAAATAGCCAGACATTTCTGTGCCAAAAGGAGTAATCCAATAAATCCCACCGTCATAAGTCCCGTTAGAAGTAAGCCTTGGGCTTCAAATGTGGCTTACTGGTAGAGTGCTTACTTAGCACACATGAAGCCCTGGTTTGATTCCTCCCTATCACAGAAACAGAAAAAGCCAAAATTGACACTGTGGCTTAAGCAATAAAAGTTCTAACCTTGAGCAAAAGAAGCTCAGGCACATGCCCAGACCCTGAGTTTAAGCCCCAAAACTAGTCAAAAAAAAATGGTGAGCATGGTGAGACATTTTCTACTGGGACTTAGAAAGAGGTTATGGGTAACAGGTAGAGGGGTAGAAGGCAGGTGCTGTTGGCTCACCCTGTAACCTTAGCTACTCAGGAGATTGAGATCTGAGTATCCCAAATGCAAGCAGGAAAGTCTATATGAGACTCTTTTCTCCAATTCAACTCCCAAAAATCCAGAAGTAGAACTGTGGTTGAAGTAGTAGAGTGCTAGTCTTGAGCACAAAAGATTAGGGATAGCGTCCAGGCCCTGAATTCAAACCCGAGGACTGGCACACGCACACACGCACATGCCATACACACACACACATACACACACATACACATACCAAGATAGAGAATTTGACAATCAGCCTGCACAAATTCCACCTCTAGAAACTCAGTATTTAAAAAAAAGAGGGAGGAAGGAAGGAAAGACTTGCTCCAGGAAGTGATATAATCGGTGCCAAAATTCCACAGGAGTTCTAAGTTGTGGAACAGAACAGAGAGCCTCAGGCACAAGGTAAAGCATGGACCAAGGTCCTGAGGTGTGGTGTAGAGCAGGTGGTGTGGATAGGATGAAGGTTCTGTGGCTTCAGACAAGTCTGGCCGAATGCTGAAGCCTGTGTCAAGTTTTGTACTTGAGTCACAGGTAGGGCAGAGGGTGGAGTCCCAGAATGAGGCCCAGGGAAAGATTAGCTTGACTTTTCACCAAAGACCCCAGCCAATTTCTGTGGCTGGAAGCCTATTTTTCACAGCTCCTGACCCTCAGGCCCTCTTTGCATGGAGGAGTCAGGGCAAATGCAGGGAAGAACTCTTGCTTAAGAAAAGCTTCTAGCTCAATTCCACCAGTGGCTCACCCCCTGTAAATCCTAGCTACTCAGGAGACAGATCAGAGATCGTGGGTCAAAGCCATCTCAGTGGAGGAAAGTTAGTGAGACTTTATTGCCCATGAACTAACAAAAGCCAGAAAGGGAGCTGTGGCTCAAGTAGTAGAATGTCCGCATTGAGAGAAAACGTTAAGAGACTACAGGTCAGACCCTGAGTTCAGGCCCCAGTACTGGCACCTAAAAACAAAGAAAAGCTTTCAGGAGTTCTTAGTCCACTGTGGTGAAAGGCCAGATCATCCAGGCATGGGTGGCTTATGCTGGCCCTCCTAGCTCCTCAGGAGGCTGAGATGTGTGGATTGCCATTCAAAGCCAGCCTGGGCAGGAATGTCCAGGAGACTCTGATCTCCAGTGATCCACCAGAAAACCAGAAGTGGTGATGTGGCTGAAGTGCTAAGCCGAAGAGCTGAGAGACGGTGCCCAGGCCCAGAGTTAGAGCCCCATGACCAATACCTGGCCTGCTTTGACCTCATGCTGTGGCTCTAGGCAGAGTACTTTCCAGTGGGCTCCTGATGGTCTTCCAATGTCTATGTGTCCTACAAGTCTTGAGAGCAGCCTCCTTGAAGGCCTTTGCCTACAGAGCGGGACACAGTACAAGATAAGGATCAAGTTTTGTGGCATGGAGGTCACCAGCCGGGTCATCAGAAGGGCATCTGTCATGAGTGCAGTGTGGATCTGAGCACTAAATCGACGTCTCAGACCACGGTTCGGGGCCAGAAGGGGTAGACTAGTTAATGCCGGCTCACAAGGGAATCACAAGAATGTGAATTTGTCAGGCACACCTTGGGCAGGTTTTGAGTTGGGCTCATGAGAGACTTGAAGGCTGAGGAAGCCAAAGCAGGCTGGCTGCTGCTTGTAATTATCACTATAAACCAGGAATCCCAGGGGCTCAGGGACCTGCTTAACTCACCAGAGCTCAGGGGCAGATGAAGGTCTGCAATCATGGGCCAACTACAAAGGGACATCCATAGTGTCCTTCCCTTGGTTCTATGGCCCCGTGCTGGAATGGAGGGGCAGGTTCTATGGAACTTACTGCCATAGGCCAGACTCCTTAGCCCAAGAAGCTCAACAACTGATGTAGCTTGAGAGTTTACTATGATTATGACACCAGTTCTAGCTCAGCTTATCATTACGACCTTCCTTTGTGTGTTTGTGTGTGTGTGTGTGTGTGTGTGTGTGTGTGTGTGCGTGCACGCACGTTGGTGTGCATGAGTGCATCTTGGTAGTAGGGCTTGAATTCAGGGCCCATGCTCTGTCCCTCAGTTTTTTCATTCAAGGATAGCACTCTACCACAGCTTTTCTTCCAGCTTTCAGGTGGTTCTTGGGAGAGGAGAGTCTCATAGACATTACTTGTTGGGTTGCATCTGAATGTCAGTCCTCTGATCTCAGCCTGCTAAGGGAGCTAGGAATATGAGAGCATGAGCCATTAGCATCTGGGCACACTTTCCTTCTTGGATAAAACAAAATACCTATTTCCTAGCCAAGCACCCATCTACAGCTATCCCTCCTTCCCCTTCCCCTAACCATCCAGATTTCAGAGGAAACATACTCTCCCCTGAGGACAAAGAAATAGGATGCACTGACAGATTTGAACATTATGTTCTCCACACAGTCAGGGGCTGCTGGAAGCTGATGTAGAGGTCAGAGATCTAGGCCAGGGCAAGTAGACAGCTGTTAGAACAGAAAGTATGAAAAGCTGCATGCCAGTGGCTCATGCCTATAATCCTAGCTACTCAAGGCTGACACTCGAGGATCAATCAAGATTCAAAGCTAGCATGGGCATACTCTTATCTCCAAAGAATCACCAAAAAGCTGGGAAGAAGAAATACTATAATTCAAATGTTCGAGCACCAAACTTGTGCAAACATGCTAAAGGTTACCACCTAGGCTCTTCAAGCACACACACACACACACACACACACACACACACACACACACACACACACACACAACACACAACCCATATGCATGCAAAATCAGATATTTCTACTCTGTAACCTTTGGGTATTCTCTACCTTTTTCCCCACTAAGTCTGGTGGTTGTTGGCCTAGGAGTTTGATGCATCCAACATCACCTGACATCTATAATTTTGGGGAACAGAATGGCTATAACATCAGCCTTCCCCTATTCCAGCTCCTTGATTGGGTCATGGTTTATCCAGACCCTTTGGGGTTCCTTTTATAGACTCGCCAACATCCTTTAAAAAGGCATCACTTGCTGGGCACTGGTGGCTCACGCCTGTCATCCTAGCTACTCAGGAAGATGAGATCTGGCTTCCAAGCCAGCTTGGGCAGGAAAGTGTGTGAGACTCTTATCCTCAAAGAACCATCAGAAAACCCTAAGTGTCCCTGTGGCTCAAGTGCTAGAGTGCAAGCCTTGAGAAAAAGAGGTCAGAGACAGCGCTCATGGACAACAACAACAAGGAGAGGCATTGCATGTTGGCTTTGGGATTGGCATGGGCCAAATATGGGAAATTTCAAGTGCGCCAAGATAAAGCAGTACCTCCTTTAGACCCACGCTCCTCTATCTTGTCCATCCCCTGGCCTTGGCCATGCTTCGCATCAGGATGGCTCTGGCTTGACGGGAAGGCTTCAAGGAGGAAGATCCCAGACCAATTGCTCCGGCTCCTTCCTCCCTGCTCACACTACTGCTTCTGCTCTTTGCCATAGACCTTCTTCCTGAAATTCATCCATGAGATCATTGACACCAACACAGTGGTGAGTCGTGGGTCCAGTCTAACTCGGGGAAGTCAGAGGTGGAAGTCAGCCTGGGACTAGGAGCTTCTATTCTGGGTGTGGGCTGAGGCCAGGGGTGACATTTATTTCATTCTGAGCCTTGCAGGGGTAGGGAGACAGTGTAGACACAATATTGAGTCAGGTAAGATGGGAATCTGTAGGACCACTTGTGTTGGGGAGGCTGTGGGACTCAGGGGGCCACTGTTCTTGGTGTTCCTCTCTCAGACATCCCTCTCCCTCTCTCATCCCTTAATAGTAAAAGAGAAACTTTAAATAAGGATGTCGAAGAGGGGGCAGGGAAGTATTTCACTGTGAACCAGACTTGTGCTTCATATTCATCCTAGCCTCTAATTCCTATTTATCTGAGTATTGGCCATATAGGTTTGGCGAGGGGGGGGGAATATCATCCTAGCTGAGAATGTGGCTCAGTGATAGAGTGGTCGCCTAGCAAGCCTGAAGCCCTGGGTTCGATTTCACAAAGAAAAAGCTGGAAGGGGAGGTGGGACTCAACTTGTAGACCACCAGTCTTGATCAAATAGAGCTCAAGGACAGTGGCCAGGCCCTGAGTTCAAGCCCCATAACTCGAAGACAAATCTATGTGGAGGCTTTATTTTCCCTTTGGAAGCAATTTATTCTTTGTGATAAGCATAACATAGGCATCTTCCCTGTCCACCAATGGGTCATTAGATGTCCCTGGAATTTGGGCCTCCTCCCAGCAGCCTCTACTCTACTTGGCCCGCAGTTTACCCTTCTTATCACCAGGCAGATAGAGGCCTAGAGAAGCCCACCTGGCCACCTAGTTCTGGTGGCACTGAGGATTTTGGGATTCAGTATGTCACAAAGGGAGTCATCATCCTCATCAGTCTACAGAAAAAAGGGACAGAGTACTGCAAGCCTGAGTGCACCAGCTGTGGGCAGTTCTGGATGTGGGGAGCTGCAGCAGGACATGCTCTGTGGGGGAGTCCTGTACGGGGCATGGAACCCTGATCTCTCCTCTTGCAGTTTCCACACTGTCCTGAAGTTGCAATTCTTCAAAACCTTTCTGTGCCTGCCTCATTTTGCCCACCAAGGAGCCTGAGGCCTCTGAAGCAGCTGCACTGGTGGGGAGCTCAGCCTGTGTCAGCATCTGGAGCCCCGTGTAGGAGCGACAGCAGCTCTTGCAGCTACCTACTCTTCATCTTCTCCTGGGACAGCTGGCACATGCACTTGGATTTCTCCTGACAGAGCTGATCCAGAATGAACAACTGTCCTTTCCATGCCAGGATGGATTCATGGACATGGCGTATATGTGCCGACAGCTGGTTGCATCGATGGTGGAACTCATCTGCAGGACTCTGGAAGTCCACCTCATCAGGAGATTGTGGATGAAGCAGATTTTCTTCTCGGATGCCCACATGTCCCACTTCCCATTCTCTCACATGTTGTGGTGGCAGCTCACAGGGCGGGGGACCTGTAGCTCGGATCTATCTAGCACTGAGCTTTCCGGGGGAGGGGGAGTGCCTGCAGCAGTCTGGAAGGAGTTTCCTCCTGTGGATCTCAGCCTCTGAGATTGCTAACAGTGCCACATCCCTCTCAGGTTAGGGGACATCTCCATCCTCTGCCATGGGCACATCGAGGAGAGTCGCTTCCTCAGCTTTTGCTTCTCCAGGGTTCACAGCTTCCCCTTACCCAGAGAAAGCCAAGAAGCTCAGATGGGCCTGCAGGTGTTCCTCCTGTAGACTGGTCACTTCCAGGCACTTGAAACTGTCCTGCCACTTTGGGGGCACCACCTAGTCCCTCCATTTGGTCGGACCCTGCACTTGTTTCAGCTGCTCCAACAGCTGGGTCTGCTTCTGCAGGTGCTACTGTAGGACCTGCTACTTGGAGCACAGCTGCTCATTGGAAGTGATGTGCTGCTGACAGGTTGCTCTGAGCTCCTGCAGCTGGGCCAGGGACTGTTTCTGCTGCTCCTGCAGCTCCTGAGCTGCTTGGCTGTCTCACTCAGCCACTCTTTCCATTCTTCTATCTTCTCCTCTCAGCAGTCCAGATGTTCCTGCGGATGTATCTTCACCTGCTGCTCTGAGTCTACGATGCTGGTGACATCCTCCTTCTCACTGCTCACCCTGTGGAGAGTGCCCCGCAGCATGGCCAGCTGTTCCTGCAGCTGTGTGTTGCACACATATGCACATCGTGGGGTCTCGGTGATCTCCTGCCGATCCTTGGTTTTCTCATCTAGTGTTACCAGTTGCTCCTGCTGCTCCGCAACCTGGAGACGGAGCCTGTGGTTTTCCTGGACCTATATATGAAGTTGTTCCTCCAGGTTTTTCAACCCCATCTGCGTGTGGTAGGCGTGGGCCTGCAGTTGCTGCTTCTCCTGAGATGGACCATCGGGGGGCCATGGCTCTGCCAGCTTCATTCTCAGTTCCCCCAGCTATTCTCTAGGTGCAGCACCTACCTCAATACTCACTCCTTCTCCTCTGTCAGTTGGTTTACCTGCTTGGTCAGCCACCAGGCCTCCTCCTCCTGCGTGGACCTCTCAATGCTCAGGTTCTGCAAGAAGGTGTCTGTCTCCAGATTCGCTGCCGTTACCATTCAGCTCAGGTTGTCCTGTAGTCTCTTCAGTACATCAGGCTTCTGCAGCACTTGTTGGAACTTGCAGATTCTGTTCTTCCTGTTGCTCCTCTATGTCCAGAGTGCTTCCAGCTTCTCCTAAAACTCTGTGTTCACTTGCTCCAGGTCATAGAAGCTTCTGGTCTTCTCCTTGAGCTGAAGTGTTACATCATTCAGCTGTTTGAACAACATTTCAGCCTCCTTCTGTAAGTAGGAACCACAGAAGCCACCATCTCCAGCTCCCCCATGCACTGCTCTGTGGCCTGTAGGCAGCTGGTGAGAGCTTCATGCTCCATTTCTCTGTCATCGGCCGTGAGCTGCATGTGGGCTGGTGCCGATTGTAAATCACTTTCTGCCAAAACCATCCTCTGTATGGGTAGCTTGTGGATGTCTAGCTCTGTTTTTGGTGCTTTGTGCACTTGGGCTACCTTCTTCTCTTTCTCTTGTCAATCCTGCAGGTCTGTCTTTTCTTGCTTCAGTGGTTGGATCTTGGCACAGAGCACCTGGTTTCTTCTTTGCTGCAGTCCAGGGCAAGCACCACATGTTGGTAGCACCTCTGCAGCTCCTTTGTGGTATCGGCACCCTTGACACTCTGGACTCTGGTGGCTGTTACTGTGGCCAAAGGCAGGGGAAGCCTGTGGTAGGCATTACCTTTGGCCAGACCCTCCGTGTTGAATCACCCTCCCCAGTGGTGTTTGTCTTTGGGATCCTTCCCTTTTTTGTATTCTTTGTTTTCTTGAATGTTGAAGGTCTGATGGGAGGATTCTTCTGGTGTTCTGGCAGTAATTTGTTGCCCGCAGCTCTGTCTCAGAGTCTTGTTGTTTCAGGCATCTGCGCGCTGGGATGGGAAAGATGGACTGGCCACATTCCCAGGCTCTGGGAAATGCTCTATTCTCCCACTCACTGACTAGGTCGTCAATTTCCTATTGTACTCCAAATTCGCATTGAGACTCTTGCTTACCCCTCAGTTACCTCTACCTTCCTCAACTGCTGGTAGTGGTGTCAACCAACAGACAGCCGGATGGCTGCACAGATTGTTGTGTATGTCTGCTTGTTGTCAGTCCTGGACATTGAACTCAGGATCGAAGCATAGTCGATGAGCTGGTTTTGATAAAATCTACCCCTCTACCACTCAAGCCACACGGCTCTACTTCTGGCATTGTTGACACTGAAATTGGACAGGGGTCTCAAGTACTTTCCAGCCTAGGGTGACTTTGACCATGAATCTCCTTTCACAGCCTTGTAAGTATCGTGGAGGACTGCTGAGAGCCACTGGTGCCTGCTTAATCATTGGTCTTGCTGATGATCTTGGACAGACCGGTGAGTTCCCTATCTTCAGGTTTAAGTGGTGGGAGCTGGAGCCCACAATTTGAATCCTGGTCCTGCCACCTCCAAATGGCAAGAGATCCTAAGAAACTCATTTTTATCCATATGAATACCAATGGAATGTGATGTATGTCATGATTGAATGGGCAGTTCTTGAATGATTCTAGGATAAAATTATATACAATTATATTCTAGGATACTGATTGATTTTAATCAATACTTTATGAAGCATTTAAAAAATTATATTCATTAAAAGGAGAAATAATGAAATACCTAAAAATTGGTTGTCACATAGCATAGAGATGCCATTTTTTTCTGCCAGGAGTGGGATAGCAACTCACGGTCTGAGTAACTCTGTTGCACTGTGTAGGAAGGGGAAGCTTGCTTTCTTGAAGTCAAGAAATTCAAGTCTCTTCCTTAGGCCTGAAATCGATCCCCACCACTAGAAAACATCCTATTTGTGTACACTTTAAATATATGGTTTATATTTACATACATATATTGACTCCATATTTCATTCAGTGTAGTTATTCATTTTACCTTTTGTTTTGTTCATGTAGTAACCATTTATTTTATTGACTATTATGGCACAGAGAATATTGATTACATTGATTACATAGGATATAGGTCTGCATATGTATTCCACTTCATACCTGACACGCAGGACTTTCATAGAAAAGGAAACATGTGTTACCATCTGCGTCTTACTCCACGATTCATTGTTTGGGAGTGCTGGCATCTGAACTCATGGCCTACAGGGCCAAATTCATGAATGATTGAGTGTCAACATGCCATCCTGGGACAAACTGAGCTGACAGGCATTTCCCAGGACCTGAGATTGAGCCCCTGGGGTTGGCAAAATAAGAACAGATTGGTATGCACATGGTAGTATGCTAATATATATATACATATTTATATATAAATCATTTATATATATATACATATATATATATATATATATATATATATATAGTGTGTGTGTGTGTGTGTGTGTGTGTGTGCCAGAGATGTCTATCCATCATTCAGTTATACAGACTACATTCCTAACAATTCTTGGATATTTATTATGCCTCCATATAATTAATATTATTGTTTTCATCCTTAATAAACTATTAAGTAAATCAGTGTCCTGAAATTATTTTGTCTCTGTAACACAAAGTTGTCTTTTACTGATTCATATTAAATAAAATCAATCAGCCTACTGAAATCATGATGTCTAAATTTATATGAGTATCATTCATGAGCAACTCATTCAACCGTGACACTTGCAACGTTCAATCATTATTCCTATAAATGCGAACAAGTCTCTTAGGATTTCCCGCCATTAGGAAGTGACATGACTGGGATTCGACTCTAGGCTTATATTGCCCTGCAGGACTATGTCTTCCCCAGTACCCTGCCAGCCTTCAACAATACAAGGTGAAGTACACTTTAGAGCCGTGTCATTCAGACCCAAATGATCATGGTGCAAAATGTTAAAAAGCCATCCCACCACTTCTTCTCTGTGTGTTCCCCCACCACAAGGCCTGGAGGTCTAGGATCCCAGGATCGCCTGTGGTTCCACTGGCTGCACCCCAGACTAGGGTGATGGAAGCTGAGTTAGAGTTGCCGTACCTGAGTTCATGACCTTGTTTTGCAACAAACAAACAAACAAACAAAAATTATCTCCCTGGCTTGCAATTGGTGCCATTTTTTCTGCCAGGGTTTGGATTTGAACTCAAGGTCTGGGTAACTTTGCTGCACTGTGGACAAAGGGGACAGTCGCGGTGCTTGAAGACAAGAAAGTCAGGCCTAGTCCCTAGGCTTGAATTCAAGCCCCAGCCCTGGGAAACATACTAATTATATACATTGTAATGATAGGATTTGTACTTACTTATAGATGTTCAGTACAGATCCTGTTTGTTGTGATTATTTATTGTATTTCTGTTTATTCATTTATTTACCATTTATTTTATTGACTATGGTAACACATTCCATTTATTATTTTGATGACATCATATCACATAGTATCTAGATTTGTAGATGTGTTCTCCATCATGTCTGACACCCAGAATGCTCAGAGCAAAGGAAAACAGGTGTCACACTCGGCTTCTTACTCCACGATCCAATTGTGGGCTGTGCTGGGATCTGAACTCAGGGCCTAGCAGAACCAATTCATGAATGGGTGTGTCAAAACGGCAACCTCTATCCCAGGAAATTGAGTTCCCAGACCCTGACATCGAGCCATAGGGGTGGACAAAATAGCCATACATGGATAGGCAGGTGGTAGTATACCAATAAATATATATTTGTATAGAGTGCCAGAGACATCTACCTAGGATTCAATGACATCAACTACGTTCCTACCAACTCTTAGGTAGTTATTATGCCGCCATTGAAAGAATAAGATTCTTTTCATGCTTAATAAACTATTCAATAAGATCAGTCAGCATCCTAGGATCATTTTGTCTAATTTTAGACTAGACTGATCCATGGAGAAACTTCTCAATCATGAGTTTGCTCACATTTCTTCGGTATTCCTATGCATAGTAATGAGTCTCTTGGGAAATCCCCTGATTGGTAGGTGTCAGGACCAGCACATGAACTCAGGGCCAACATTGCTGCATGAGTCTATGGCTTCCCTGATAGCCCACTATCCTTCGCCAATGCAAGGTGAAGTACCTTTTGTAGGCGTGTCATTCAGACCCAGGATAATCACCATGGAAAGGAACCATTGTTAAAAATCCATCCCGTGGCTTTTTTTCTGTGTGTGTATGTGTGTTTCCTGCAAGACTTCAGGGCCTAGGATACCAGGATTGACTATGGGCCCATGGCAGCACACCACCCTGAGGTAATTGAAGCTGAGGCCAAGATAGCCCTAAATTCATAATTTAAACATAAGATCTATATTGACATACATGTGCAGACAGCATCTTGAATTCGGTGCACTTCTCCTTAATTTGTGTCTAATTCATGGAGGTATTGTGTATTTTACTGAGTATGGTGACAGTTATAACTGTGCTCACATGGATGACAACCTGTTCCCATTGTTATAGGGTTGCCTATGCATTCATTCTCCTTCCTAGCTGAGACCCAGGCCTTTCACAGGAGAGGAAAACAGGTGCCATGACTGGCTTCTGACATCAGGATGAATCTTTTGTCAGTGCTGGGATTTGAACTCAGGTCTGGGTAACTCTGTTGCACTGTGGGGGAAGGGGAAGCTCACCATCCTTGAAGACTAGAATGTCAGGCCTGGTGCAGGTCCTGATTTGAAGCCCAAGCACTGGACAAAATAAGAAGCCCAGCTCTTTTAAACATAGGATCTCTATTTACATACAGGTGTGGTATGCATCTTGCATTCAGTGTAGTTATTCTTTTTATGTTGTGTCTTTTTCAGGGATGTATTGTGTATTTTATTGAACATAGGATGACATATAAAACTGTGTTGATATGGATGACAACCTATTCCCACAGATCTAGGTTTGCATATCCTTTCTTGACTCTTGTTGAGACCCAGCACTTGCACAGTACAGGGAAACAGGTGCAAGGCTTGGCTTCTCACATCAGAATAAACCTTTTGGTAGTGTGGGATTTGAACTTGGGGTCTAGGAAGCCCAACAGCCAAATAGGTCCACATGAGCCCATCAGCTTGTGAGCCACTAAGGAGCTAGGCCATACCCAGGACCTGAGATTGAGCCCCAGGGTGGGGATGCGGCACAATATTCATCCATTCATACGCTGAAGCTAGTATGCTAATTACCTATTTGGATAGAGTAGGAGATGTAGTGAGCTGTGTTCGAATCCTATCTACCATTTGAGTACTGATTCTTGGATCTTTCCCAATGCCTGCATTTCCTGAATATGATTCTTATTGTCACACTTCATGAACTCTTATTTAAAATGAATTGTTGTGCCATACATCTTGCCTATCATTTCCTATGAATTCAAGCACCTCATAACATTTATAGACATGTTAAATTTATGATTTATACTTACATCAATATATTCAGTCTATATCATGTTTTTTGGAGTGATACATTGTGTTTTATCATTTATTTATTTACTTAGCATTTATTTTATGGACCATTAGTGCCCCTATAACATTTATTACATTTATTCTCATCTATTCCACAGCATGTAACTTTGCAGACATATTATGAACTTGTACAGAAAAGGAAAACAGGTGTCACCCTTGAAATCTTACACCAGGGAGAAATTTTTGGTAATGATGGGACCTGATGTGAAGGCCTGAGAGGTCCAATTCATGAATGGGTGAGTGTCAGCACTGCTCTAGCCCATTCAGCTGCCAAGTGGATCTCAGGACCTGGGAGCAAGCCCCAGGTTTGGCCAAAATAGCAGTAACTTTCTATGACGATGGTGGTAAATAAATTAATATAAATTTATTTATTTATTTTGGGGTTCCATCGTGGGGCCTGAACTCTGGGCCTGGCGCTGTCTCTCAGCTCTTCAGCTCAAGGATAGCACTCTACCACTTGAGCCACAGTGCCACTTCTGGCTTTTTTCTTTTTGCGTATGTGGTACTGAAGAATCGAACCCAAGGCCTCAGGCATGCAAGGCAAGAGCTCTACCATTGAGCCACTTTGCCAACCCAAATATAAATTTAGATATTTAGGTACTGCCAGAGGTGTCTATCTAGTATTCAATGACATATATTACCTTCCTACCGATTCTCATGTATTTAGTGAGGAGTCCATTTAATCAATAGTATTTTTTAATGCATAATAAACTATGAATTAAAATCAATCCTGTCCAGTGATTATTGGGTCTAATTTTATGCAAGGCTGATTGAGGGAATACTCATCCAACCATGATATTAATCACATTCCTCTGGTGTTCCTATGGACAAGCAATAGTTTCTTAGGCTCTTCAGCCCCTTGTAAGTGGCATGATCAGGATTCGAACTCAGTGCCTAGTGTCCATGTTGGCCTATGGCTTCACTGACAGCGCCAACCTTCAGAACTGCCAGGTGACCTACAGGTTGCAGCCATGTCTTTCACACCCAGGATGGTCAACCTGCAAGGAAGGAAAACAGAAACTGCTGACCGTCTGCGGTTTGTGGCTTTTTTTCGATGCTATTTTCATTTTGTTTTCCTTTGAGCCAAAATAGCAATACCTTTCTATGCAGACAGTGGTATACAAATAAATATATATTTAGATATTTAGATATTGCCAGTGATGTCTATCTAGCATTCAATGACATATAGTACCTTCCTAGTGATTCTCAGGTATTTAGTGAGGACTCCATTTAATCAATAGTATTCTTTTAGGGGCTGGGAAGTTGGCTCATTGGGAAAGTGCTTGTTTTGCATGCATGAGTCCTGGGTTCGATTTCTCAGCAACACATGATTAGAAAAAGCCAGGAATGGCACTGTGTCTCACATGGTACCACACTAAACCAGAGCTGAAAACCTGAGGGACAACACCCAGGCCCAGAGTTCAGGACCCACTACAGACAACACACACACACACACACACACACACACACACACACACACACACACACACACACAGATTATTTTAACGCATAATAAACTATAAATTAAAATCAATCCATATCTTGTGAATACTGGGTTTAATTTTATGCTAGACTAATTGACAAACTAGTCTTCCAACCATAACATTGACCACATTCCTCTGGTGTTCCTATGGACAGGCAATAGTTTCTTACACTCTCCAGCCATTTGTAAATGTCATGACCGGGATTCAAACTCAGGGCCTAGGTGCGCAGATTGGCCTATGGCTTCGCTGACAGCCTGCTGACAGCAATGCCAGGTGACCTACAGGTTTCAGTTGTGTCACTTGTACCCAGGATGGTCACCATGCAAGGAAAGAAAACTGAGAAGCCTCTAACTGTTTGCAATTCATGGCTATTTTTCCTTGCCATTTTCACTTTTTTTTCCTATCAGCCCCTGAAGACTAGAATCCCAGGATAGGCTGTGGGTCCAGAGGCTGCACCAACCCAGGCTAGGGTGATGGAAGCTGAGGCAGAGTTTCCACAACCTAACTTCAAGCTCCGTGCTGGGCTAAATAAATAAATAAATAAAATAATAAAATAATGAAATATATAGAAAATAAAACAAAATAAAAAAATTTAATATATTAAAAATACTAATGGAGCTCCCTGGCTTGGAATGAGTGCTTATTTTTTTTCTGCCAGGACTGGGATTTGAACTTGGAGTCTGGGAAACTCTAATGCACTATGGGGAATGGGGAAACTCACCCTCTTTGAATAAAAGCAATTCAGGCCTGCTCCCTAGGCCTGAATTCAATCCCCAGCCCTGTAAATTAATTTTCATCCACATTTGAAATGATTAATATCCACATACTTATGTTTACTGCATATTGCTTTTTTGTATTATTCATTCATTATATTTATTGACTATTATTACACGTATAACACATATTAAATTTACTACATTTTATGAAAATTATACAGATTTGCATATGTATTATATATCTTACTTCAGATCCAGGACATTCACAGAAATACTCTAGTAGATGATCCCATGCTTAGAGAAACAGAAAGAATACACCAACCAAAGTCTAGTTTATCACTAGGCACCACAGTAGCTCACATCTGTAAACTACTCAGGAGGCTGAGAACTGGAAGATGAAATTTCAAAGCCAATGAATGCAGAAAAGCCTGAGAGATATCATCTCCAATTAACTGGCAAATGCCAGGCTACAGGCATAGCTGAAGTGGTAGAAAATCAGCTATGAACAATGAAGCCAAGAAAGAGCAAGCTGAGTTCAAATGTGAGGAGAGGAGGTAGGGGGATAAAAGGGAGAGAAATCCACCAGAAACAGAGAACAAAACGACAATACACAAACCCCACCTAATTTAAGGTACCAACCAAACTGAAAAAAAATGAAGCTTGTTCAGTTGTATAACTTTACATTAGCACATAATATCTTAGGTGCACTTCAAAGCTATGTTTTTAATAATATATGTATATATATTAATAATCCATGTATATATACATATATATATATATATATATCTTTAAATAAACTAAGAAACCAGCCAATGAAAAAATACTTCTGAATTAGTGCCTTAACCATGTCATTATAAATTATTTATACTAAAAGTGTATTCCAAGTTTCTTTTCTCAGAATCAATCTTTAAGAAGTTTGTTCATGTGCGTGGCACCGGTGACTCATGCCTATAATCCTAGCTACTCAGGAAGCTGTGATCTGAGTTTGGTGGTTCAAAGTCAGCCCAGGCAGGAAAGCCCATGAGACTCTTATCTCCAATAAACCACTAGAAAACAGAGGTGGCACTGTGACTCAAGTAGTAGATCCCTCACCTTGAGCTGAAGACCACAGGGATAACCCCTGAGTTCAAGCCCTAGGACCAAAAAATAAATTTAAAAAAGTTTGTTCATGCAGATCATAAAATTCTAACATTCTGAGCTTTAGGAAACATTTCTGCCAGGGTCTTATGCTCTTTAGGCAAATACTCCACTACTGAGATACATCCCAGTCCCATTGTTTTTGTTTTTCATTTTACAATCCACTTTACTGAGGTTTTATTCAGAAACCCAACATTTTGTGCTATGAGGACTCCCCTAGTGTATTTCGTGGTAGGCACTGAGGAAAACTCATACGACACAAATGCAGAGAGCTTATAATTGTGGAAATAACTCTAAATAGAAATAAATTCATCTGTCCCGACATTCTAGGGAGAAATGATATTCTTATTTTCATTCTCACTCTTCAGGGCAGATGGTCAAAATAGAAACACCTATATACTATGCTGAAATGTAAATGTTTAAATCCCTTTTTTTGAAAAACTGTCATGCTATAAAATCAATTTATATCAAATAAAGGCGAAGTGAACTTAAAAATATTAAAAATGCTAATGAAGCTCCCTGGCTTGGAATGTGTGCCATTTTTTTTGTCTACAAGTCCTGGAATTTGAACCCGGGGTCTGGGTAACTCTGTTGCACTGTGGGGAAGGGGGAAGTTCGCAATGCTTGAAGACCAGTATGTCAGGCCTGTTCCCTAGGCCTGAATTCAAGCCTCAGACCTGGAAAACGTACTCCTTTATATATTTTAAAGATAAGATTAAACTTCCATACAGATGTTCAGTCTATATTATGTGTGGTGTGATTATTGATTGTATTTTTTATATTTTTCATTAATTTACCATTTATTTTATTGACTGTGATGAATCCTAACTATGTATTACATTGTTTACATCCTATCACATACCATCTATATTTGTAGATGTGTTCTCCATTATGCCTGACACCCAGGACTCTCCCATAAAAGGAAAACAGGTGTCACACTTGGCTTCATACTCCAAGATTAAATTTTTAGCTGTGCTAAGATCTGAACTCAGGGCCTAGCAGGTCCAATTCATGAATGGGTGAGTGTGAGCATAGCAGCCTCTAGCCAATGAAGCTGTGAGGTGGTTCCCAGGTGCTGAAATCGTGACCCAGGATTGGCCAAAACAGCGATACATGGATAGGCAGTCAGTAGTATACAAATAAATATATGTTGGTAAAAAGCACCATAGCCACCTATCTATGATTGAATGAGATACTACATTCCCACCAACTCTTAGGTGTTTCCTATACCATAATTAAAGGAATATTATTCTTTTCATGCTTAATAAAGCATGAAATTAAGATCAATCATTGTCCTAGGATTATTGCATCCAATTTTAGGCTCGACCAATGCACAAACTTGTCTTTCAATTGGTATTCCTATGCATAGGAATGAGTGTCTTGTGATCTCCTGCCATTGGTAGTTGTCAGAACCTGGATTTGAACCCAGGGCCTATGTTGATAGGTTGGCCTATGGCTTCCCTGCTAGCCCACCAGCCTTCAGCAATGGCAGGCCCGATCCAGTTTGCACCCATAGCATTCAGACCCAGGATAGTCACCATGCAAAGAAAAAAAAAATTAAACCCCCAGCCCTCTGCAGCTTGCTACTTTTTGTGCTATCTCACCTTTTTTTTCTTTCTGCAAGCCCTCTGGGCCTAGGATTACAGGATTGGTTATGGGTCTCGAGGCTGCACCCAGCCTACGGTGATCGAGGCTGAGACAGAGTTGCCACGAAATGAGCTCAAGCCCCATGATCAGCCAAAAAAAAAGAAAAAAGAGAAAAGACAAAAATTAATTGATTATTTAACTAAATTAAAAAATAGAGCTCCCTGGTTTTGAATTTCTGCCAGTTTTCTTTCCTAGACTGGGATTTGAACTCAGGAACTTGTAGCAATGTGAGGGAAAATGCAGATTTGCTACTACTTGAGTTCAAACCCCGTACCAAGACAAAATTAAAAAATTAAGTCACTGAGCTTGGCAGGGGGAGTCGTTGTGGAGATGGGAGGTAAGGGATGGTAGGGGGAAAACAAAGGAGGAGGTAATAATGCTCAATAGGAAATATACTCATGACCTTGCTCATGTAACTGTGACCATTCTGTACAACATTTGTACAATAAAAACATGCAAAAAATAAACAATGTAGTATTCTCAGAAGCACTTTGAGGTTAAAGGAAGGATGTCTGAATAGATGTACAAAATTCTACACTGCTTTTTATTTAATGTTCAGCATGGAACTGAATAAACTGCTTCCATTAAAAAATTAAGTCACTGTCTTGGCACTGGGGCCAGTATTTATACCATTGGTGGGATTTGATCTCACCGTCCAGGTAACTCTTTTATACCATGGGAGAAGGAAAAATTTACTGTCCTTGAGGAAAAGAAATTCAGGCTAGAGTTCCCATGGCCTGAATGAGGGCCCTGTAATGGAAAAGATATTTCTATATATGTGTAATATATGATATATACTTACATGTGTATGTTTTTTACGTGTTATGATTTTCATGATTGATTTTGTATTTATTTAATTTTTTATTTGATTAATTCTTTTATTGTTTTTCTATTTATATTATCATTCTCATTTACATTTTGCACATCTATTATAAAATTATACACAATAATTTAGGACATTGACTCATTTATCATTAAAACTTTTTGTGTTGAAACATGATACATAATCAAATGGAGGCATTTGTCACAGTCTTCTCACGTTTATAGTCTCTCCCAAAAATGAGCTTTGTCCTATTTATCTTTGGACACCTTCCTATAGGGATGTCTTTAGATGATTTATACTGAGAAGCTTTTTCTTGAGGACAGGCAAGTTGTGGGATAAAATTGTAAGTGGGAGGCTAGAAATGTGGCATAGTGGTAAAGAGCTCACTCAACATGCATGAATACCAGGGTTTGAATGCTCAGTGCCATATACTCAGAAAAAGCCAGACGAGGTGGAGTGGCTCAAAAGGTAGAATGCTATCCTTGAGAAAAACAATCCCCAGGACTGTCAAAAAGAATAGACCAGATGCCAGTGGCTCACACCTGGAAAACTACCTCCTCATGGGGCTGAGATTTGAAGACCACAGTTCAAATACAGGCTAGGCAAGAAAAGTCTCTTAGACTCTTATCTCCAGTGAACCACTAAAAAATCCCATGTGGAGCTGTGGCTCAAGTGGTAGAGAGTTCGCCTTGACTGAATTGTTCAGGGACAGTGCCCAGTGTTGATACAAGACACACCACTGGAAAAAAATTGAGGGTTAATCAAAGTATGTTTCCTATTCGCTAATTATGAGAACATTCTCTGGAAAATCAATGCTGATATACACCAGAATTGGAATCAAACCTCCAGGCTTAAGTGTAGCAGATCCACATGCCCAGCCTCAAAGACTCTAGCATTGTAACCTTGTGTCCACAGGGTTCTGAAAGGTCCAATGTTGAAAGGCTTAATATGCTCCCCAAGCCTTGTATTGTCAATGTCATTACACGTCTGAACCTAGCAGAGCACCAGTAGCTCTTGTGCATCACCCTAGCTCAGGAGGCTGAGGTCTTAGGATCACTCTGAAGCCAGCCAGTGCAGGAAAATCTATGACTCTCTGACTTCCACGTCTGAACGTTCAGATGTTCAAGAGCTTCTTGTTTTTCCCTTGGTGATGAGAAGTTACTCTAAATGTTCTTAGTGTTCTTGACCCATCGACCCATCCTGGGTTCAAATGAAGTTCTCAGGATCCAAGCCCTGGCACAGTTAGCAGGAAGAACTCCAGTGTAACACTATTTGAAGGACAGAAAACAGTTTCAAAAGTCAGGCTAGGTGAAGAGGACAAGGAGGCAGAATATACAAATTCAACAGGGAAGTGAGCTGCACAACCACATCACTCATTCCAGGCACAGCCAGCAATGGGGGAAAACCTGAAACATTTGTTAGAGTTACACCAGGATCAGGTTTTTCTCAGCTTCCTCAAACAATGACAAACCTTCCTCCCTCAGGTGAAGGTAGCCTCAGGCTATCTTTAGGTTACCAATCGAGAGCCAGTTTAGTTAGGGAGAGCGTGGAACAGAGTAGAAAAGCCCTGCTCTCTGGTCTTAGGGAGTGGGTTTTTTACTCTCTATCAGATTTAAAGGCCCTTCTTCTACCTCTGCCAGTCTTTTCTCCTTCCTTCATTCTCCACATCATTATTGCTAATCCCCAGTCCAAGGTGAGGCAGGGTCATTTCTCTTTTGTCTCCAAGCAGCTGAGTTAGAACCTGGCTCTGCCCTCTTGGATCTGGGGCCTTCAGCTGCCTGAGAAGTGGGAAAGAGACATTCTTCCTGCTCTGTGGTTGTGTGAAGGTGATGCTGGTGTCCTGGCACACTGCAGAAGGCCTCATGACTGGGAATTGTTCCCTTCTTTCCTCCTGAAGTCCAAGACCAGCGTCATCTATCATTTTTCTATCTATCTATCTATCTATCTATCTATCTATCTATCTATCTATCTATCTATCTATCTATCTATCTATCTATCTATCTATCTATCATCTATGTACCTTTCTTCCTGTCTTTCTTTCTTTCTTTCTTTCTTTCTTTCTTTCTTTCTTTCTTTCTTTCTTTCTTTCTTTCTTTCTTTCTTTCTTTCTTTCTTTCTTTCTTTCTTTCTTTCTTTCTTCATTTCTTCCTTTCTTTCTTTCTTCCTTTCTTTCTTTCTTCCTGTAATTCTTCCTGTCATTCTTCCTGTCTTCCTGTCTTTCTTTCTTTCTTTCTTTCTTTCTTTCTTTCTTTCTTTCTTTCTTTCTTTCTTTCTTTCTTTCTTTCTTTCTTTCTTTCTTTCTTTCTTTCTTTCTTTCTTTCTTCCTGTCTTTCTATGTATGTATGTATGTATCTATCCATCTGTCTATCTACCTATCTATGTACCAACCTACCTACCTGCCTACCTACCTACCTACCTACCTACCTACCTACCTACCTACCTACCTACCTAACTACTTACATAGTTATCTCTTTGACATTTCTTGGGCTTAACTCAAGGCCTGGGCACTGTCTCTAGCACTCTGCTACTTGAGCCACAGCACCAATTCTGGGTTTTTCTGTGTATGTGTTACTGAGGAATCGAACGCAGGGCCTCTTGCATGCTAGGCATGCACTCTCCCACTAATCCACATTCCCAACCCCCTCATCTTTTTTCTTAATGGTAGTTTTTACATATATATACTACCATTTTGCGTCCCCAAGTATAATTTTCTGAATACCGCTTATTTCTATGAACTCTTATCTTCTCTTCCCTGCCTGATTTGTGACTGCTCCTGCATTGGCCTCCAATAAAATGTAAATAAAGGCTGCTGAGAGCTTCAGTGTGCATCATATAAGGAAACAGACCTAGAACCCTGGAAGAAAAAAGCAATAGGGCTGAAATGAAGAGAAGGATGCAGTATATACAATGAGCATATCTAAAACATAAATCAGTAAATAAAAGCAGAAGTTTTGCATACAGCCTCTTTGCACTTAGGGAAGTAATATACACACGTAAGTAAGTAGGACACTAAACTTGGCTTTCTCTTTTTGACTTTTCTTTTGTGGCCATCCCATGGCTTAAACTGAGGACGCGATGCATTCCTCAACTGTTTTTCACAAGGCTGAGGTTGTACCACTGCCACAGCTCCACTTCCAGCAATCTGGTTGTTCAATGAACAAAAGAGCCTACCAGGCTTTCCTGTCTGGCCTGGCCTGTATCTCCTGCTTAGCTTTCTCTCTCAAAGCTGGAGCTCTACCCTCTAGGCCACTGCTCCCCTTCTGGTTTTCTGGTGGTTTATTGGAGACAATAAACCTTTCCTCCTAGGGCTGGCTTTGAATGGAGATATCCTGTCGAGGCTTCAATTGGATTTCCTCAGGGATTCACCTAGGAGCCGCTCCACAAAGCCTTTAGTCTAAATCTCGAGAGGTACTAGAGAAAAACGGAAACAGGAACATGCTTCTAGTGTGTCCTAGATACTTAAGGTTGGAGATACAAAACACTCCTAATTATTAGATCATTTTATAGGCAAAAGGAGCAATGCAGATAGTATGAGGATCGCTCCAGGTTTTGGTCCTCATATCCTGAGACAGTAAATTCACTGCAGCTCACTGCTAAGTGACAGAACTGGCATGTCCTGTGGACATTTGCTCCTAAATCCTGTAACACTCATTTCTCACTTTTGGCTTCAAACCTGTGACCAGAGGGTAAAATGAAGAGAGAAAATACTCTCAGAGAAAGCAGGTGTAAAGAACATTGGGTAGTTTACTTATAAATCCCAACCATAGAAATGACCCTATTAAGAAGTCAGTCGAGATTATAAAACAAAGAAGAAAAGAAAGAAGGTGAAAGTGCCTGCTGAGTGTAATCCAAGCTCCTCAGGAGGCTGAGATGTAGAGAATTTGAGTTTGAAACCAGCCAGTGTAAGAAAGTCTTTGTCAATGTTATTTCTAAGAGATCACAGAAAAACCCAGAAGTGGGATTATGATTCAAGCTTAATGCAGTACTCTTGAGCAAAAGGAGCTCTTGGACCAGGCCTAGGCTCATAGTTCAACCCCAGTACCTGCCCCCTCAAAAAAAAACCTGTACCTCAATTTCTTTGGGTATGTATGGATGTATTCCATAGGTGAAACACCAGAGTAGCTATGATGAATGGAACCAAGCAAGGAAAATTATATTCAATACAATGAGTTCATAACACAGAGAGTGCTTTTATGATATTGCATGTTTCAAGGCTCCCTTCACTGCTCCCAATGTAGCCTGAGGGTTTCTCTGCATCCCAGGCCTGTTGGAGGAAGTCTCCCTCATTGTCTGGACAGGAACACAAAAGACCTAATTACTGTACAGCTGTGTACCAAATAACTCCATCTGGGCCAATTAGTGAGGATGTGTGGGTGGGCTCTGAAAGTCAGGAAAAAAGGCTTCCTTGTACCCTTAGCTATCTTTCTTCCCAGTGCTCTCTTTTAACAGGAGACCTTCATTTTTGCCACCTCCCATGGCAGGCCAAGTTCTGTGCTCTTATCCTGCCTTTATGAGACTATATACCGGTGTTCAGATACAGTGCTCAATATAATTCAGGAGTCTTTCTGGCAAACATCTATGGCACTGAACATAATGAAATGTTTCATTGTCGGCAATGATGGGCCTATAATGCCTCTCCTAGGTTCCCAGAAGCTTGGAAAATCGAAGCACATGTTGGATATCACAAAGCTTCCTGTCATCTAGGAATGGTGAATCTCATCAGGTTTTGAAACCTTTGATCTCTCCTAGTTGGGCCCTGGGTGGCTAGGTTTTGGGGTTGTACACAGGGCCTGGGTGCTGACCATTAGCTCAGAGCCAAAGTCTTTACCACTTTGTCACAGCTTCACTTCTGCTTTCTCTCTGTGTGTGAGTGCATGTAAGTGCATGTGTGTGTGCATACACTAATCCTGGAGCTTGAACTCAAGACATGAGCACTTTACCTAGTTTCTCTTGTACAAGGTTTGCCCTGTCCCACTTGAACCACAGAGCCGCTTCAGGCTTTTTCTTACTGATGTGGTTCTGAGAAATCAAGCCCAGGGTTTTATATATGCAAAGCACTCTACCCCTAAGGCACATTCCCAGCCTCTACTTCAAGTTTGTTAGTTTGTTTCTGTCTTTGTTGTTCTTGTTGTCATTGTAGGAGTTGAAATCTGGGCCCGGGTGCTATCCCTGATCTCTTCAGCTCAAATCTTGTGCTCTACCGCTTAAGCCACAGAGCCACTTCTGGTTTTCTGGTGGTTCATTGGAGCTAAGTGTCTCAATGACTTTCCTGTCCAGGCTATCTTTGAACCATGATCCTCAGATCTCATCCTCCTGAGAAGCTAGGATGACCGGCATGAGCCACAGGCACCTAGCTTCCACTTCAGGTTTCTTAGTGGTGAATTGGAGATAATAGTCTTATGGTACCTTTTGTGTAAGGGATAGTTTGGAACCCAGATCTCAACTTCTTGAGACAGCAGGATGACAGACCTTGGTTATAGAACCCTAAGATGTGGCACTCTGCTGCAAGGGGGTCCTTGGCTCCATGTGGTGGAGTGCTAGCCATGAGCCCAAGAGTATGGCTCAGTGCCTAGGCCTTGAGTTCAAGGTTCATGACTTAGAAAAATCAAGACAAAACAATTGTCTCCTATAGACACATCACTAGTCTTCAGTAATACATAATTTTGTCCCTGACATGGGGACAGATCTGAGCCTCAATATTCTTTTTTTCATAGTCATGTCAGTTGTGTAGTTCTTACGAGGACAAGATGAAAGAATGCACCCTTTGAAGGACAAAATACATAACACTCTTATTTTTTTTTTTTTTTGTCGGTTATGAGGCTTGAAATCTGGGCCTGAACTCTGTCCTTCAGCTCTTCAGCACAAGGCTAGTGCTCTACCACTTGAGCCACCCCGACACTTCCAGTTGTCTGGTGGTTTATTGGAGATCACAGTTTCAGCGACTTTCCTGCCCGGGCTGGCTTTGAACCACGATCCTCAAATCTTTGCCTCTAGAGTAGTTAGGATTACAGGCGTGAGCCACTGGTGCCCAACTCCAAATAACCCTCTTTACAGGAGTCAGCACACAGCATCCTGTGAAAGACTCAGCATCCAGCACCCAATGCAGGACTCAGCACACTGCACCATGTGAAGGACTCAGCACATAGCATCCCGTGAGGGCCCCAGCACCCCAGGAATGCCTCATCACCTAGATGTATCCCAGAAGCTGTCATTAGTATTAGGGTACTTTCATCAGTATCACCATTCATTCAGAAACACATCACAAACAGCACAAAGTTCACATCTAATGATTCAGAGGGGTATTTTTTTGGGGGGTGATGGGAGTCAGCCACAGGGATTGCACTAAAATGTTGGGGGTACTGTCCTAAGATATTTTGCTCAAGGCTAGAGATCTATCCACTTTGATCCACAGCTCAGAGTTTCACAGACATACCGCCAGGGCTGGGTTTTAAACCCACCAGTGTCAGATCTAAGCGCCTGAGAATCTTGGATGACACGGGTGAGCAAGCCAGCAGCATCTGGTTCTGTGGGGCTGAGTTGCAGTAGTATACCTCTGACTAAGTCAGTTTATATGGCAGCTGTCAGCACAAGACTCCCGGCTTGCTCTCTGATGAGGTACCCATCTTGGACCTTGAGTAAGAGTCTAGACACAGTCCCTAAGCTTTTATGCTCAAGGCTAATGCTCGACTGCTTGAGCGAGAGTACAACTTCTGGATTTTTATATGCATATGGTAGTGAGGAATCGAATCCAGGGCTTTGTATGTACTAGCCATCATTATACCACTGAGCCCCAGGAGTGACAAGTGTATGAACAGATAAATGTGTAGATTGGCATATATGTATATATATATATGTATATATATATACACACACACACACACACATATATATATATACATATATATGTATAAAACAAGAGAAAGGTGTCCGTATAGTATGAAATTACATATATTATATTAATACCCATTATTGACAATAAAATTATTCCTTCCACTTTTAAGTATCATGGTTGAATACATAATAAAGTATTAATTGAAAATTAGTCAATGTAGTATAATTGTTGTGTATAATTTTACAGTATACTCATACAGTAATTACTAATTTGTTACTGTTATAAAATTACATTCCTATGGATGTACATGGGAATGGGATTCTTAAAATCTCAGGCCAAGACTTAGTGGCAGTCCCTGGATTCGACCTCCAGGCCTAAGTTGAGGTTTTGGCTATGGCTTCCCTAATAGCCAGCCAAACATCAGCATGCAATGTCATGTACACTTTCTGGGCCTTGTCATTTACACGCAGGATGGTCACAATTTAAAGGGGAAAAATGTAAAACCACCTTCTTGAATTTCTCCATTTTATCCTTCTCCATTTTATTTTATTTCTTGCCAACCCCGAGATTTGAACTTGGATCCTAGGATCCCAGTGTAGCTGTGGCAGAGATGCCAAGACCTGAGTTCAAGCCCCGTGCTTGGCAAAAATAAAATAAAATAAAATAAGGCCCTGGTTTGGAATTTGCACCATTTTTCTGGCAGGCTTGGGATTTGAACTCAGCATCTGGGTATCTCTGTGGCACTGTGGGTGAAGCGTAAGCTCACCGTTCTTGAAGACAAGAAATTCAGACCCGTTCCCAAGGCCTGAATTGAAGCCCCAGCACTGGAAAAATACATACATGAGCTTAGCGAGTATGACGTTTATTACCCTTATTCATTTAGTATTATTACACATATAACATTTCATTTATTACATCCTATCACACAGGATATATTTGCATATGAAGTATACATCATTATGAGAACCAGGACATTTTTTTCAGGAAACAAAATGTGTCAAAAGTGGCTTCTTACTCCATGAATAAATTTTTCGCAATGCTGGGATTTCAACTCACAGCCTACAATGCCCAATCCATAAATGGGGTCACAGTCTTAGCACACCAACCTCTGACAAACTGAGCTGCCAGGAAGTTCTGAGGACCTGTGATCAAGCCACAGTAGTGCCATATATATATGTATATCTATGTAGAGAGAGAGATGTGTAGATTGCTGTATATATATGCATATATATATGTAGAGAGAGAGAATGTGAGGATATCATTAAATTTTATATATATATATATATATAGTTACAAATAATTAGTTATTAAGTTATATCTCCATTTAATGAAGTATCATAGTTGAATACTTATGAAAGCATTAATTAAAAATTAATCAATATCCTTCCATTAGGGGAATCATAACATGGTGCTAGAATGGAAGATGTAAATGCAATAATTTTTGTGTGACTTTCTAAAATAGAATCATGAATTAACCGCAAATTTAATTATTTTTATAACATTCCACTAGCATTCACATAAATAGGAATGAGTTTGTCAGGATCTCCTTCCATTCGTGTATGGCAGTCCTGGCATTCGTACTTCAGGCCTGGGAAATTTACTTTGAATGCAAACCATTAGAATGACACTGAAGTTTTCAGATTTTCACGATTAAAAAAGAACAACAAGAAGAAAAGAAAGCCAGGTGTCAGAGGCTCCTGTATGTAATCCTAGCTCCTCAGGAGGATGAGATGTAGAGATGCCAATTTTAATTCAGCCAGGGCAGGAAAGTCCGCAACACTCTTATTTCTAAGAAGTCACATGAAAATATCCCTATGGGTTGTGGCTGTGGCTCAAGGGCTGAGAGCTACACTTGAGAAAGAGGAGATCAGGGATAGGGCCTAGGCTCATATTTCAAACTCAGTCCTGTCAAAGAAAAAAAAAGAAGGCAGTAACTCCATGTCTCTGTGTATTTATGGATGATGTGTGGATGATGGGCATTCAGCAGGTTGCCCATGACCAGATCCCCAACCTGGGCAAGCTGGGACAAGCCCTCAGAGAGTACTAAGTCTGAGCCTGTAGCTTGAACAAAGCATCCTTCTCTGCCATTTAATAACTGAAGGCTTGCCTTGGCTGGGGTATGCAACGGGTGCATTATGTTCTTGCTGAGTTGTCCCACTGGAACATCTAGCAGCTAGTCGCTGCCTCTAAGGGAGACCACTGTTCCTAGGTTGTAGTTGTGGAAAGTTCTGGCTCCACATTCCATAACACTCTGTAGGATGTGAGCCTAGATCTCTGAGGACTGGTGGCTATCACTCATTCAGCATTCCTCATTGCCGAGTCTCAAACTGGTCCCAAATCCTGGAAAAGATATGAAATGGCCAGCGAATTCTTTTTTTTTTTTATACAGTGAAAGCGGGGTTATATAGTGGGGGAGGGACATACAAAGCAACAAAGAAATAATTTTATAATTGTGTTAGAAACAGATGCATGAAAGAAAAAATATTTAAAATACATATCTTAGGGTTCATTTTCTTAACATCACATTATCTGAACTTTTCTGCTTGACTCATACATATACTAGATATTGCAAATAAGGGAAATCATGGGACCTATGTTTCTTTGGGCTTGGCTTACTTCACTTAATATAATTTTTTCCAAGTCTTTCCATTTCCTAACAAATGGGGCAATGTCATTCTTTCTGATGGAGGCATAGATTCCCATTGTGTATATATACCACATTTTCTTGATCCATTCATCTACTGAGGGGCATCTGGGTTGGTTCCATATCTTAGCTATGGTAAATAATGATGCAATAAACATAGTTGTGCTGGTAGCTTTAGTGTGGTCTTGTTTGTAAACATTTGGGTAAATGCCCAAAAGTGGGACTGCTGCGTCATAGGGGAGCTCTATGTGGAGTCTTTGAGGAACCTCCATACTACTTTCCAAAGTGGTTGAACAAGTTTACACTCCCACCAACAATGAAGTAAGGTTCCCTTCTGTCCACATACCCTCCAGCATCTGTTGTTATTAGTGTTCTTGATTTTTGCCATTCTAACTGAGGTGGTATCTCAATGTTGTTTTGATTTGCATTTCTTTTATGGCTAGGGATGTTGAGCATTTCCTCATGTGTCTATTGGCCATCCTTCTTTCTTCTTCAGAGAAGTTTCTCTTTAAGTAATTAGCCAACTTATTTATTGGGCAGTTGTTTCTTTGAGGATTTGTTGTTGGGGGATTTAATTTTTTGAGTTCCAAGTATATTTTAGATATGAGACCCTTGTCCGTTTTATGGCTAGTAAAGATCTTCTCCCAATCCGTGGGCTTTCTATTGGTCTTGCTAGCTATGTTCTTTGCCATGCAGAAGCCCTGCAACTTCATGCAAACTCATTTGTCCAACCTTTCTTTGATTAGTTGTGTTTCCGGGTCTCTATTCAGAAAATTTCGGCGTGCGCCAAGGAGACCTAGGGTTTCTCCTATTCCACCCTGTAATGTTTTCATAGTATCTGCTTTGACTCCGAGTTCTTTGATCCATTTGGAGTTGATTCTGGTGCAGGGTGATATATTAGGATCTAGCTTTAGTTTTCTACAAATAGTTAACCAATTTTGCCATCACCATTTACTGAAGACCCTGTCTTTCTTTCATTCTATATTTTAGCTCCCTTATCAAAGATTAGATGGCTATAGGTCTGTAGGTTCATTTCTGGGTTTTCCATTCTATTCCATTGGTCCTGAGGTCTGTTTTTGTGCCAGTACCAAGCTGTTTTGATTACTATGGCTTTATAGTTGAGTTTGAAATTTGGTATTGATATTCGTCCAGCAGTGTTCTTTCTGTTGAGGAGCGTTTTTTTATTCGGGGTCTTTTATTGTTCCATATGAATTTTTGGATTGCCTCTTCTATTTCCTTGAAGAATGAGGTTGGAATTTTGATAGGTATCGCATTAAATTTGTAGATAGCCTTGGGAAGTATTATGGCCAGCGATTTCTGTGCTGAAAAGTGTATTCCAATAAATCCCACCCTCATAGATCCTGTTAGAAATAAACCTTGGACTGTGAATGTGGCTAAGTGGTAGAGTGCTTACCAAACAAGCATGAAGCCCTGGGTTGGATTCTTCAGTACCACATAAACAGAAAAAGCCAAAAGTGGCACTGTGGCTTAAGTGATAGAATGTAGCCTTGAGCAAAAGCAACTCAGGGACATGCCCAGACCCTGAGTTCAAGCCACAACACTGGCAAAAAAATTGTGAGCTTGGTGAGACATACACTTCTGGAACTCAGAGGATGGCCAAGGTTATAGGTAAGAGGTAGAGGGCAGGTGGTGATGGCTCACCCTTGTAATATTAGCACTCAAGAAATTGAGGTCTAAAGATTATAACTTCAAGCATGTGCAGGCAGGAGTCTTTATGAGACTCTTTTCTCCAATTAAGCACCAAAAAACCCAGAGCTGTGGTTCAAGTAGTAGAATGCTAGCCTTGAGCATAACAACTTAGAGATAGCATCCAGGCCATGAATTCAAACCCCAGGACTGTCACACACACACACACACACACACACACACACACACACACACACACACACACACACACACACACACACACACACACTGGAAATTCTACTTACCTATCAAAAAGAATATTGTACCATTTGTATCTCTCATTTCTAATGTCATCTGCCTTGTATCTCATTACCATTGTATTTTTCCTGTACTGCACTAACTGACACATGCAAACTGATGTAAATGATTTTCAGGGTTATGGGCTAACCATAGATTCCTGAGTATGAGTTCTCTGCTCATTCTCTTGGTCTATTCATGCCTTTGAGTAGTGATTGTACAGATTCAGTTGTACCATTTGCTACACAGAAAAGAGATGAACCATACATATATATGTATGTATACATATATGATTATATACATACACACATTTATACATACATGAATATATGCACACATATGGATATATATTGAATACCTGAGTACGTTTTATGTTTTCAAGAATTATGGAGCTAACAAAAATCACATGTATTTTCCTTCCTTTTCAATTTTTTTCAAAACATAAAGAACTTTGTCTCTTTTGAATACTAATTTTTAAGAGAAAATCACCATCTCTGATTTGTCAGTTGCCTTGAAATTAGGTGTTCAAATGGACAAAATTATTTACCCTTTTTGGTGTAAGAAAGGAATATTACTAGGGTTCTATTCAGGGGTTCTCTGCTTGCTAGACAGGACTTTGTCTGTATAGCACTAAGCAGCTCAACTACTTTGCCATACTTCTAGTCATTTTTATTTACTTTAGTTCTTGAACTTTTTGCCCTGGTCTGATCTTAGATTGACTGAGACTTGCTACCTATGCCTCATAACATAATTAACTAGGATTACAGAAGTGAACCACTATGGCCAGCTCATTTGTTGAGATGGTTGACTTGGCAGTTATTTATCTGGCCTGGCCTCAGACCATGACGCTTGTCATTTCTGCTTCCCAATCAGTTGGGATTACAGATGTGGGCTACTATACTTGGTGTACATAAAACCTTTTGTTTTGTGTTTTTTTGTGTGTGTGTGTCGGCAGTGGGGTTTGAACTCTGGGCTTGGTCGCTGTCCCTGCGCTCTATAGATCAAGGGAGCAATCTACCGCTTGAGCCACAGCATCAGTATCGGTTTTCTAGTGGTTTTATTGGAGATAAGAATCTCACGGACTTTCTACCTCAGGCTGGCTTTGTACCTTGATCCTCAGATCTCAGCCTCCTGAGGAGCTAGGATTTCAGACGTGAGTCACCAGTGCCTGGCATACCTTCTGTTTTTTAACAGAAATTTTTATTGCAAAAATGCTGTATAGAGGGGTTAAAAAGTACAAGTTAAAGAGTACATTTTCTATCAAGCATTTTTACTTCTTCTTTTGTTTTTCCCTAACCCTCCCCATCCACCTCAACAACTCCACTCCCCTCTCTTCCCTTCCCCTCTTCCCCGCCTATATTGTAAAGCTCCTTTTTCAACATTGTGTCTTGTGCATCTCATTGTTACAATGGGTCAGCCTGTATCAGTATTTAACTATTTTGTCTTTTCCCTTCCCCTCCCCAAGCTAGAGAAGGGTGTATACAGGATGCAGGGAACCGACATTACATACAGTGAAAACAGGGGTTATACCATAGGGGAGGAACATAAAAAGAAAAAAAAACACGGTAGATTATAAACCCTGTCTTGGGGTTCATTTCGCTTAACATCATCTTATCTGGTCGTATGTACATAGCTTTTGAACTTTTATGCTTGTCTGAGACATATAATAGTTATTTCAAATAAGGGAAACCATAGGACCTATGTTTCTTTGGGTTTGGCTTACTTCACTTGATATAATTTTTTCCAAGACTCCACTTAGAGTTCCCCTATGATCCAGCAATCTCTTTTTTGGCATTTGCCCAAATGTTCACAAACAAGACCATATTAAGCTACCAGCACAACTGTTTATTGCAGCGTTATTTAACATAGCTAAGATATGGAACCAACCCAGATGCCCCTCAGAAGATGAATGGATCAAGAAAATGTGATACACACACACACACACACACACACACACACACACACACACACACACACACAATGGAATTCTATGCCTCCATCAGAGAGAATGATATCGCCCCATTTGCTAGGAAATGGAAAGACGCAGAAACAATTGTATTAAGTGAAATAAGCCAGGCTCATATAACCATAGGTCCCACGATTAATCTTACTTGCAGTAACTAGTACATGGTACCATATAACCATATAAGAAGATGTTATGTGAAATGAACCCCAAGATAGGGACACAAATGATTTTTATTCCATGAGATACTTATCTGTATATAATCCCCCAAATAAAGTTGGAAGGGGAGCTGTCGTTCAAATACAGAGCATCACCCTTGAGCGAAAAAGCCTAAGTGACAAGGTAAGGTCATGAGTTTAAACCATAATATCAGCACTCAAAAAAGTTGATTTATTTTCCTTGAGGTTTTTATTAAATTGCTCAGAAAATAAACAACGTTATATTTATGTTTAGCATTACTATTAAAATCATGTTATATTTATTTATGTTATTCTTTATTTTCTTTGTTGTTTTTTATTAAGTTTTTTTAATTGTGAAAATACTGTACAGAGGGGTCTTTATTTTCTTAAATTTTACTTACACATTAATATTCAGTAATGATAAGAGATGACTACTGTTTCACACGTTTTTATGTCAGTTGAATATATGGATGAGAGGTGCATACAAGGAGTTTGGACTGAAAATAGATATTTGCAAGCTTTTCACATAAAGAATGGGTAATTGAAGGAGCTGCTGGCATGTATGAGATAAACCAAAGAAACCAGCAAGGAAAGATAAGGTATGATTCTGGAAAGCACACAATTTTGGAAGAAAAAAAAAAAACAGGGAAAATTTGTGGCTTTTGGTAAGAATTTTGTAACCCACCTACATATTTGATTCCTTATTTCTAGCGGAAGGCATTTCAGTTTACTTTACAAAGTTAAACATGATTGACATTTAATGCTAACTGGCCTCTGTCTCAGGTAAGCAATTATTCTAGCCAGGTGCCAGGGTCTCATGCTTATCATCCTAGTTACTCAGAGAGCTGAGACCTCTAGATCATAGTATAAATCCCATCTGGAGAGGAAAATTGGTGAGACTTTTCTGTTCAATTAACCATAAGAAAATTGGAAGTGACACTGTGGCTCAAAGTGGGAACACTAATGTTGAGTAATAAATCTCAGAGACAGAACCCAGGCCCTGAGTTGAAGCTCTCTGAAATTATTCTTAAAATACTTGTTCTCAGCAATTCTTTAACTTTTCTAGAAGACTGTCTAAACTTAGAGATTTTTTATTTCATGTTGTCAGAATTTAATTTTAAGATGTTCAGAGAAAAATTATGTATATTAAGAACTGGTTTGTATTGTTTTGTATTACGTATTGCTTCTACACCTACAGATCTGCTGGAAAGTAGATGGCCAAACCACTCCTACCCCCACCAAAGTTCTAAAGTTCATGTTTTGACATAATGATTTGTACATCTCATTGATGCAATGGGTCCACCTGTATTCCTAGTTAAACGATTTGTTTTTGCCCTTTCCCTCCACAAATTATACCAACATCAAATGCAGTGAAAACAGGGGTTATACCGTGGGGGACGGACATACAAAGCAATATAGAAATCATCTTATAAATATGTTAGAAACAACTGCATGAAAGAGAAAAAATTGAATACTTATCTTGGGGTTCATTCACCTAACATCAACTTCATCTGACCTTTTCTGCTTGACTCAGACATATACTAGATATTGCAAATAAGGAAAGACATGGGACCTATGTTTCTTTGGATCTGGCTTACTTCACTTAATATAATTTTTTCCATGTCTTTCTATTTCCTAACAAATGGGGCAATGTCATTCTTTCTGATGGAGGCATAGATTTCCATTGTGTATATATATCACATTTTCTTGATCCATTCATCTACTGAGGGGTATCTGGGTTGGTTCCATGTCATAACTATGGTAAATAATTCTGCAATAAACATAGGTGTACTGGTAGCTTTAGTATGGTTTTGTTTGTTATCATGTGGGTAAATGCCCAAAAGTGGTATTGTTGGGTCATAAGGGAGCGCTATGTGGAGTCTTTTGAGGAACCTCGATACTGCTTTCCACAGTGGTTGAACAAGTTTACACTCCCACCAACAATGTAGTAAAGTTCCCTTCTGGGCACATCCCCTCCAGCTCCTGTTGTTATTAGAGTTCTTGTTTATAGCCATTCTAACTGGGGTGAGGTGGTACCTCAATGTTGTTTTTATTTGCAATTCTTTTATGGCTAGAGAGGTTGAGCATTTCTTCTTGTGCTAATTGGCCATCCTTTTTTCCTCTTCAGAGAAGTTTCTCTTTAAGTCTTTAGCCCACTTATTAATTGGGCATTTGTTTCTTTGAGGATTTGTTGGGGGATTTAATTTTTTGTTCCAAGTATATCTTAGATATGAGACCATTGTCCATTGTATGGCTAGTGCAGATCTTCTCCCAATCTGTGGGCTGTCTAGTGATCTTGCTAGCTCTGTCCTTTGCCATGCAGAAGCTCTGCAATTTCATGCAATCCCGTTTGTCCCATTTATCTTTTTTTTTTTTTTATTTCTGGGTCTCTATTAAGAAATTTCGGCCTGTACCAAAGAGAACTAGGGCTTCTCCTATTCCGTCCCATAATGTTTTCAGAGTAAGACTTGAAACTTTTAGAGTTTCAAATATTACAGTAAGATCTTGGATTCATGTTGAATGGATGTGAGTAGATTAAGCTTTTGCAAAATTCATGTGTGTGTGTGCAGGGCGGGTTATATTTATTATTGAAATCAAGGATAAGGAATATGGTTCCTTTTTCTGAGATATACATTATGGTGTTCCTTTGTTGGTGGTAGGCTCTGATTGCTTGCCTTTTCCTGACGTGTACAATCCAACTCTATTTTTCCATTAAAGTTACTTAATTATTATTGAACTTATAGTGCTCTGATATTGCTTTGTCTTTAGTCTGCCATCTAGGATCTTCTTTTCCTCTTAAATGTTAACATTCAATATAAATTTTACCTCCTGACTGATTACCCCCTTTAATCTGCATTTTGCAATAAGTATTATAATACCTTTGATCTCTGTATTCATGAAGAAAAACCATTTCGAATTGTTTGTTTAATGTAATAACACCTGGACAGATTTGTTAGCACCAAGACCTTAAATTTTCTTTTGTAGTTTTAGTTTAAAATAACAATCCTCCATGTTTTTAGCATAGGTAGACAAAGAATTCCCACAATGCCTCACAATTTTTATATTTTACTTTGTCTATGTGTCTTTGTCCCTGCTAAATTTTTCTGGATGCCTGTATTAGCTACCCCAACCCCTGCAAAGCTGTTGCTGCTACCCAATTTCCTGCCACTGCAACTCAGCAATTACAGTCACACTTACCCTTTCCCTGGTATTCCCTTTCTCTGCTACTCATTTTGCTACCCATAAATCTTATCACCATGGTTCCAGCCACCTGATCCCTGACACCCTTGTCTCTGCTACCACATTCCCAAACAAAGCAAGGCAATAGTAGGCACAGACAGTCGACTTGGGTACTCCTCTTGCAAGCACAATGGGACGTTATTCCTCAGGTATTTATTATGAGGGACTAACTAGTGATGAAAAGAAAAGAGGTTACTCAGAGGGGACTAAAATCCAAGGATATCTACTTATAACTTGTTGCTAGGAAAAGCAGACCCTAAGGTGAAAGTTAATTAAAAAAGAAAATTTGACAAAAATATTGAGGATGATATAAAAAGTTTAGCTGAGTCTCTTGTACCAGTGATATGAATTATTTTATGACATAGATATATAATTACTTTGCATTTTAAAAAGTATATGAAGATGCACATTTATGTGATACTTATATTAATTTATGGAATAGTTGCATATGATCATGTTAATGATATTCAATGTTTATCCTTTATGATATGCTCATTACTCTGCCTTTAGCAATATGAATTGAGCTCTCTAAAAATAAATGGAATTGCAATGTCAAATACTACAAGGAGATTACTGAGGCTAATACCAAAACGAAAGCTGATAATGAAAACTGAAAAAAAGCTACAAGTTTGAAGGGAAGGGATCAGTGGTATATTACTAGCTTTTTAAACATTCTTAGAAAGCAGAACATGATTTTTGATTCTTGAATTTTGGAACCTCTTTAATGAGTAGTTAAACAAAAAATTATCGAAATGACTGAAAATCCACTGACATGAATTATTAGATTAAAATTATACTCAAAGTTGCCTTGAGATGCAGGCAGGCTTTATTCCTTTCCTATTAAATTAATGGAATAAGCTTACTTTTGAATGGTTGGACAGTCCATGACACTTGTTAAAAAACAAGAAAAGATACTGGAGAGGAAAAAAAGAGGAAGGAGACTCAAGGCTGCTGAAATTAGCATATTTCCCATTTGGACTTTAATGGGTTGTTACTACAAAGAATTAGAATTTCATCTTAAGATAATAATTTCAAAATGGATGTGCTAAAGGATAACTTCAAAATGTAATATTTAATGCTGTTGGATTACCTGAAGACAAAGGTTTACAGAAAACTTTAAATTCCAGAAAAACTATAATGTATCAATAATTACCTAGAAGAAATATAATTTAAAATTTCACCTGTTCAAAGCAAACCCTGGCAGGAAAGTCTGCGAGTCACTTATCTCCAAATAAGAAGTGGCTCTGTGCCTCAATTGGGAGAAGGCTCACCTTGAGCTCAAGAATTCAGGGATATGTTAATACACAGGCCTTGAGTTCAAGCCCCATGACTGACAAGAAGAAATTTTAAAGAATTAAACCATTAGGGCCGGAAGGAGACTCAGTGGTAGAATGTTTGTCTTGCATGCATGAGGTCCTGGGTTCAATTCCTCAGCACCACATAAGCAGAAAAAAACTGGAAGTGGCACTGTGGCTAAAGTGGTAGTGTGCTAGCCTTGAGCTGAACAGCTCAGGGACAGCACCCAGACAGAGAGGTCAGGCCCCCCTACCAAAAACAACAACAACAACAACAGTTAAAGCATCAAACAGCCTGAAGATGTTGTCCAGAATAATGAATGCAGCATTATCCATTTACATGACTTAGTGAATTGAAACAACCTAGTTTACCAGTGGAGATGGTGGGCATTTTGTGTGTGTGCCAAAGCCTGCAAAATTATTTTGTACTTTATCAGGGAGGGAGAAAGGAGGAAATTGGGGGGAGGAGTGAGGTGTTTGGTGGACTTGCCTTTTGATCCACTGATTGTTTTCTGGAGTCAAATTCAGAGAAATTCTGCTTGCGATCCTAGTTGCATGGGGAATTAAGAAGCCATGTCCTGGAAGTGGTTTTGTCCTGTCCTTGGCCTGCTTCTAACCACCACTGGATAATCCAAGTCCCACTTCAGGAACAAGATGCCTTGAAGACGAGTGATCCATTGAGCAGGTGGACCTAACCACAGCCAGAATAGGCAGAAAATGCAACTCCGAGGGCAGCCCTGGAAATCTACAGCAGGTGGAATTTTTTATATATTTTTATTGTAAAAATACTGTATAGAGGGCTCAGAGTACACGACTAGGTAATGAACACATTTCTTATACAGCATTGTTACCTCCTCCTTTGTTTTTCCCCTGCCATCTTTTCCCTCCCCATATCTCCAACTCCTCCCTCCTCGACCCCTGCCTGACATTGTAAATCCATTTTTGACACAGTGTCTTGTACATCTCATTGTTACAATGGGTCAACCTGCATCCCCATTAAAGCATTCTGCCATATCCCTTCCACTCCCCGAATTACAAATATATATATATGATGCAGAACACTTGAATCAAATAAAGTTAAATCAGGGGTATACCGTGGGGGGATGAACCTACAAAAGAAAGAAAGGAAAAACCACTTGTGTCTCTGACATGAGGTACATTTCGCTTAACATCATCTTGTATGGTCATATGTTCTTAGCATATGATCTTCTCTGCTTGTCCTAGACATGTTCTAATCCTTGCAAACAAAGGTAAAAGTAGGTAAATCATGGGTCCTTTGTTTCTTTGGGTCTGCTTACTTCACTTAATATAATTTTTACCAAGTCTTTCCATTTCCTAACATATGGAGCAATGTCATTTTTTCTGATGGAAGCATAGAATTCCAGTGTGTGTGTGTGTGTGTGTGTGTGTGTGTGTGTGTGTTTGTGTGTGTGTGAGTGAGTGTGTGTGTGTGTGTGTGTATACCACATTTTCTTGATCCATTCATCTGCTGAGGTGCATCAGGGTTGGTTCCATATAATAGCTATGGTGAATAATACTGCAATAAACATAGTTTTGTTGGTAGCTTTGTGATCATTTGGGTAAGTGCCCAAAAATGGGGTTGCTGGGTCATTGGGGAGCTCTACATGGAGTCTTTTGAAGAAATTCCATACTGGTTTCCAAAATGGTTAAACAAGTTTACGCTCCTACCAATAATGCAGTAGGGTTCCCTTTTAGCTACATCCCCACCAGCATCTGTCGTTACTACATTTCTTGATTGTAGCCATTCTAACTGGAGTGAGGTGTAATCTCAATGTTTTGATTTGCATTTCTTTCATGACTAGAAAAGTTGAGAATTTCTTCATGTGTCTAATGGACATTTTTTATTTCATCTTCAAAGAAGTCTCTCTTTAAGTCTTCAGCCCACTTAGTTATTGGGCAGTTGTTCCTTTGAGGATTTGTTGTTGTGAGATTTATGATTTTGAGTCTTAAGTATATTTTAGATATAAGACTTTGTCTGTTTTATGACTCATGAAGAACTTCTCCCAGTAAGTGGGCTTTTAATTGATCTTGCTCTCTATGAGCTTTACCTTGCAGATGCTCTGTGTGTTACATGCAATCCCATTTCTACAACCTTTCTTTGATTTGTTGTTTCTGGTTCTCTATTAAGAACATTTTGGCATGTGCTAAAGAGCCCTGGAATTTCTCTTTTCCTTCATGTAATGTTTTCACGGTGTCTGCTGTTATTTTGAGGTCTTTGATCCATTTGGACTTGATTCTCATGCAGGCTGAGATATATATATATATATATATATATATATATATATATATATATATATATATATATATATGTATGTATCTAGCTTTAGTTTTCTAGAGGTGATTAGCCAATTTTGCCAACACCATTTACTGAAAAGGCTGTCTTTCTTCCATTCTATTTTTTTTAGCTCCCTTGTCAAAGATCAGGTGGCTATAGGTCACTTGGTTCATTTCTGAGTCTTCAGTCCTATTCCATTGGTCCTCAAGTCTGTTCTTGTGCAAGTACAAAGATGTTCTTATTACTATGGCGTTTCACTATAGTTTGAAATTTGGAATTGATATTGCTACAGTGCTGTTCTTTTGGCTAAGGACTGACGAACCTACAGCCAGCATTATACTTAATGGTGAAAAGTTAAAGTAATTTCTTATAAATTCAGGAAAGAGATAAGGATGTCTGCTCTCTCCATTCCTCTTCAACTTAGTATAAGAATGCTAGCTGGGACAATAAGACAAGATGGAAAATTAAAGGGAATCAATATAGGGAAAGATGAAGTAAAACATACAAGATGACCAATGGAGTAGAATTGAAAACCCAGAAATGAATTTACAGTCCCATAGGCATCTAATTCGATAAGGAAGCTAAAAAATAGAATGGAAGAAAGACAGCCTCTTCAGTAAATGGTGCTGGCAAAATTGGTTAACTACTTGTAGAAAACTAAAGCTAGATCTTTATTTATCACTCTGCACCAGAATCAACTCCAAATGGATTAAAGACGTATGAATCAAAGCAGACACTCTGAAAATTTTACAGGATGGAATAGCAGAAACCCTAGGTCTTCTTGGCACAGGCTGAAATTTTCTTAATAGAGATACAGAAATACAAAAAAAATCAAAGACAATTGGGAAAAATGGGATTGCATGAAATTGAAGAGCTTCTGCATGGCAAAGGACATAGCTAGCAAAATCACTAGAAAGCCCACGGATTGGGAGAAGATCTGCACTAGCCACACAACGGACAAGGGTCTCATATCTAAAATATACTTGGAAATCAAAAAATTAAACCCCCCAACAACAAATCTTCAAAGAAACAAATGCCCAATAAATAAGTGGCCTAAAGACTTAACGAGAAACTTCTCTGAAGAGGAAAGAAGAATGGCCAATAAACACATGAAGAAATGCTCTTTAGTAATGAAAGAAATGTAAATCAAAACAGCATTGAAATAACACCTAACCCCAGTTAGAATGGCTATAATCAAGAACTCTAATAACAACAGATGCTGGAGGGGATGTGGACAGAAGGGAACCTTACAGCACTATTGGTGGCAGTGTAAACTTGTTCAACCACTTTGGAAAGCAATATGGAGGTTCCTCAAAAGACTGCACATAGAGCTCTCCTATGACCCAGCAATCCCACTTTTGGACGTTTACCCAAATGTTCACAAACAAGTCCACAGTAAAACTTCCAACACAACTATGTTTATAGCATCATTATTTACCATAGCTAAAATATGTAACCAACCCAGATGCCCCTCAGTAGATGAATGGATCAAGAAAATGTGGTATATATACAAAATGGAATCTATGCCTCCATCAGAAAGAATGGCATTGCCCCATTTGTTAGGAAATGGAAAGACTTGGAAAAAATTATATTAAGTGAAGTAAGCCAGACCCAAAGAAACACAGCTCCCATGGTCTTCCTTATTTGCAGTAACTAGAATATGTCTGAGTAAAGCAGAATCGGTCAAATATGTTGATGTCAGGTCAAGGAACCCTAAGATATGTATTCAAATGTTTTTTTTTCTTTCATGGGATTGTTTCTAACACATTTATAAGATTATTTCTTTGTCGGTTTGTATGTCCCTCCCCCATGGTATAACCCCTGATATTGGTATAATTTCTGGAGGGGAATGGCAAAAACAAATCATTTAACTAGGGATACAGGGGGACCCATTCCAACAATAAGATGTACAAGTCATTATGTCGAAATCGAACTTTACAACTTTGGTGGTGGGGAGGAGGATTGGGTGTCGAAGCAAGGGGAGGATGGGAAGGAATGGATCGGGGAAACAAAGTAGGAGGCTACAACGCTTCAGAAGAAATGTACTCATTATCTTGCCCAGGTAATTTTAACCCCTCTGTTCAGTATTTTCACAAGAAAAAAAATAATAAATTTTAAAAAAGAAGAAAACAAAACCGGAAGATGACATGATCTTGTATTAATGGACTCCAAGGACTCCATTCCCAAGTTACTTGAGCTGATCAGAAACTTTGGCCAACTAGCAGAATATAATTTTGTCTCAATAAAACCAACCAAGAAAGGAATAAACAATAAACAAGAAAGGAATAGACAGTTGAAAATTGGGGCTAATTTTGTCATTATGTTTTGAGAAGTCAAGTTCCCTATACAAATGCAACTCATATATAATGCTCAGTTGTGTTTTAAATTTTGTCTTAATTACAGAATATTTCTAGATGAAAAAGAGCTCATGATTCCCAACCAAAAATTTGAAAAAGTAAGCATCATTCTGTTAGATTCCAAAGAAATGATGAAGGATTAAAAAGTTTAAGTCTGGAAAAACAGGAAAGTTCATTTAATGTAGGACTTTGTAGACCTGGCTAAATTAGAATTTAGATTTAAAATAGATATTTTTTGTTTGTAATTTAATATTCTATAGGATACTACAAAATTCTTTTCAAGTAAAAGATTTAATTTACAAATTCACAAGTGATTCTGACATTCTAATTGACTAGAGTAGTCTTTCAAGTGAGGTAGAATAAGAACTTAGTTAATAGATAATCCCAACAGTTCATGTGTAAAATGATAATGTGAATAATCTAGACAAATTGCCAACAGATTGATGATATTATTTTATAAATATAGAAAAAGAGCAATCTTTTGAGATTTTGGTGTAACATGGTATGAGGAGAGTAATTGTGTGACATCTTTTTTTCAACCTATACATAACACAGGAAGAAATTTCCTTAATTATGTACCTCTGTACACAATGAGAAAAATGCTGGGTTATAGGTTTGTTTTTATTGTGTTTTTGTTGTTTGGTTTGTCCTAGGACTTAACCTCTGGGTTTGGGCACTGTCTCTGAACCTGATTTTGCTCAAAGCTACTGCTCTACCACTTGAACCTCAGTGCCACTTGGATCTGGCTTTTCCTTATGAGTTTATTGGAGATAAGAATCCAAGGAACTTTTCTGCCTGGGTGAGCTTTCAACCATAATCTTAAAATCTTAATATTAAGATATACAGATCTCCTGAATATCTATGATAGATAATATATATGTAATAAAAATATAAAATAAAAATAAAAATAAATAATATTTGCAAGTGTTCTGATCTCAAGAATACCACTGCGGGGAAAATGATGTAGCAAAATTTAGTGTAGTATTCTTTCCACAATAGGAAGGGCATCACATTAGCAGAAGTGTTGTATAATTTCACAATAGTGATAAAATAGTCATGAATTTAGGGAATTTTAAGTTGCACCTTACAAGTTGGAAACTGTTGGGCTAGGATGATTTTACGGCATAAAAACTTGGGATTGATTGTCATAGAAATAATAGCTTAATCTGATGAACAAAGGTTTACTCTTACGGAATTATTTATTGGAATTGGCACTGCAGCTCAAGCGGTAGAGCACTCACCTTGAGCTGCAGAGTGCAGAGACAGCGCCCAAGCCCAGAGTTCAAGCCCCACGACGGACCAAAAAAAAAAAAAAAAGAATTATTATAGACACTTCATAGTTTTATCATCTACAAGAACATGTCTATTTTTTCTGTTGACTTTTAAGTATGTAATGCCTCATTGAAAACTGCATCTATTGCAGAATTAAATAAAATGCAAAGAGGTACTATTTTGAATGTCTCTGGTATGGCATTTTCAGAATTTGAAAATGAGTAGTTAGTAGTCATAGGAATGTTGAGGAACAGCTATATTCTGTCCTCTTAACAATTAGTCAGTTTTCAAAGTTAGGAGTTTCCATAGATGTGAACTGTTTTCTGTTTTAGTATGAGACAATACTAAAATAATGTTTTTTTTTCCAAAAGAATGGCAAGTATATTCTGAAAATATTGTATAGTTTGATAACAGTTGATGTCCTTCTGATAAAGAAAGAGCTAATTCAAATTAGCAGCCAAAATGTTCATTTTTTAAAAGGTAATATACATAGAATAATATTTACTATACCAATACAGTGAAATTATATTTTATGTAGCTATTTTTTAACTTAATTTTATTGTCAAGGTGATATATAGAAGCGGTTGCAGTACTGTAAGATATTGAATACATGACATGTAAAAATTTTTACCCCCTCCCTCATTTTTCTCTCACTTTTCTTCACCCCAATACCCCTCACAAGTTGTAATGTAAATTTTCAACATGTTGTCCTGTGAGTATTGCTATTACATTGGTTTGCTTTTGTCCTTTGTCTCGACATTTTATTGTTATTCTTCCCTTGCCAAATGAAGATAAATATATATACAATACACAGGATACTGAAATCAAATACAACAGTGGACATATCAAAGGGGAAAACACAAAAGAAAAAAAGAAATCACATCATACCTTAAAAACAACAACCCAAAGAAAAACCGCTCTTTCCATATCTAGCAGTTTATTTTGCTCAGCATCATTTTATATGGTCATTTATACATAGCTATGGAGCCAATCTGCTCATCTGCTAGGACTATCTTAGATATTTCCTAGTTATTACAAATGAGGGAAACCATGGAATCTATTTCTTTGTGTCTTGCTTATTTTTCTTAGTAGGATTTTTCCAAGTCTTTCCATTTCCTTATAAATTGGAAGCATAGACTTACTCAGTACATATATAAACCACATTTTGTCAATTCGTTCATCTACTGAGTGGCATATTGCTTTAAAACATGATTGCGCGTAAGTATCACTTAAGACCATTCAAAAATGACAGATGCAAATTGTCATGTCAAAAACGAACTTTACAATGTCGGTGGCGGGGGGAGCAGGGGGACGGATTGGGTAGGGGGAGAGGGGGGAGGCTGGGAAGGGAGTTGAAGGGTAAACAAAGGAAGAGGCTGCAATGCTGGGTAAGAAATGTATGCATTAACCTGCCCATGTAATTGTAGCCCCTCTGTACATTATGTTCACAAATAAAATAAAAAAAAACGACAGATGCAACCTCGCCAGATATACTAATATCATGATTTCTAAGTAAGATAGTATGTTATGGTGGTACAAGTGTTGAGATATAGGATGAATCTAAGATATATATTGCATTGAATTAGACAGGAAGATATCCAATATCATGTAGGATAAAAAGGGTAGTGACAAAATATTTCCCTTGAGAAAGATATATGAAACTGCCGGAAGTATGAAGTAGTTCAGATAATTTTGAAGAATTTAGAAATGCAAGCTCAATTATGTCTCTTTAAATAATATTTATGTAAGTGGAAGGCAAAAGAAGGGTAAGAGAAGAAAATTACTGACAGTAGATCATTTTCCCAAGTTAGAGTATAAAAAGACATAATCTATGACTTCCAAGTTAAAGAGAGACCAATATAATATGTCCCACTTAATTTAGGTACATGCAAAATATTTACTTGGCTTTTCCCTACTTAAATGCTCCAAAATAAATGAACAGTTATAAGAAAAGTTATGTGATTGCCATTGCTTCAACTTGAACACTAACTGTGATCAGACCTATTTTCTCACTTTGCACTTGGAAAATAGTCCATAAGTTGATGATGTTGTGGCTGATTAGAGTCAGAGTTAGGGGCTTCTACTTGTACAATTATCCCAGAATAGTTTAAAGCAGTTTTTCCCCAAGATATCCAACTACATTGTCTGAATCTGTACTTTGAACGCACCCTCACACCTGAGCACCTTATTTGAAATTATACTTCAGCTTTTCTTGGCACATTCTACTTTGTGCCTTTGTCTTCTTTGCACATTCCTTTTCAGTTCATAGTTGCTCTATTTCCATTTCCTCTGTACAAACTGCTAAGAACATTGCTCAACTACCACTTCTTGTTTGTACACGCCCAGTCTATTAATGAAGGTACTTTGTCCATGTTAAGCAATAGGGTAATACTCACTCTCTGAGGAGAAAAGTTCCACAATATAACCCTATGCCCACATTATAGGATGTAGAATTTAAAGCATTTTGAGGCAAACAGTGATATTAGAATTGAAAGGCTTCTTAGGGACATTTTCCTGGAGTTCATTAGTTTACCCAGGAGAAATATATTTATCCACAAAATTTAGAGCTATTTAGTAGGTATCCTAATTAACATTAGATCCTAGATGTTGTGTTAATACAAGTCACGATTGTATTATTGTTAAATCAGAATCCTTCACTACTTGACAATGTGTATGAGAAAATGAAAGAAAGGCATTAAAACAAAATGTCTTATCTTTTTAGGAATTTAATCCTAGGGGTGAGAGTAATGTCTGACCTTTTCCATTCAATAAAAGCTTGAAGTTTATAAGAACATTTTCCTACATATAAGAATTATTGTCAGGTTGGTTGACAGGGTTATTTCAGCATGGAGATTTACCTAACAAGAATTAGATTTCAACAGTGTATATGGCAGTTATGATGTGTCAATGGTTATTGAGGCATTTTCTATTCTAAAGAGGAATAAATTCCTGGAGTCTTCAGTCACATCAGTAAAGCTGTATATTCAACCTATTACTTGGTGTTACTTGTCCTACATTTATAATGAGTAGGCTGATAAGATATCCAAATATATCTAAATATATTTCAATAAAATCCCACTGATATGGATAGATGGGTCACTAATTGGTACTGTAGGACAAATTAGGCCTGTCTGTTCAAGCTAAAATCTCCTGGCTAAATAAAGTTCTCAAAAATATTCACACAATACCAATGAGTAAAGTTCATGACAGTTATATCTGTATAATATTTCTAAGGTCAAGATTAAAGCATTTGTTCCCAACATTTAGAATCAACATTATCTGTTGAATTAATGGATCCAGAATTTATGTCTTCACATTCATATCTCAACATTTTATCAATATGACTTTCACCAAAACACTATTCTTATTGAACTTGTCTATGTCCTTTTACTTTTCAAATCTAAACAGTAGATTTCCTTCAATATGTTTCTGAAAATTCTTTCCTTCCTTTTCTTCGGTAAATCTGTGTTTATTACTTTTTTGTTTCCTTATTTATCTATTGCCTCCATCTTTTCCACAATGGTACTCACATTGTTCACACTTTAATCAGAAGTTTCCTTTTACTCTTCCCTTTAATAATGTCCATGATTTCATTATTATTTTTCATATTTATGTTCATGGATATTTTGATGATGTTCAAACAGACTTGCATCTGTTGAACATAAACCTTAGAACTAGCAGAGAGTTTTTTCCTTTAAATCCATCTTTTCCACCTGTAGTACTTATCACCAAGAATGTAACTAACACAGTTAGGAGACAGAGATGTGGAAACACTTTAGATTTCCTCTTACCCTACCTCCATCCATTAGATAAGATGAATGATCAAGATTTTCTCAGTTTCTGTCACTAATGTAATTTCTATGTACTCCTTTTTATGCCCCTGACACAAGCCTATTGCAAATACTCATAAGTCACTCAGTCCTAAAACAACTGTTTACAAAGTATGCATTTCTCCCCGTAGTCTTTTCATATTGGTCCTCTCCATCACCAAATGACTCTCCTTGTAAACACACAGAGTGAAGAACTCAGACAAAAATTCTAGTATCATTATTTACACACAACATTGACTGGTGATCTTACATTTCTCATCTGGAAATGGATGTAATCTACCAGAAATATTGAAGAATATATTTGTTGAATTCTAGAACAAGGAAAAAGAAAAGTGAAGAGTCCTTCCATTTTCTACCTTAGCTTTCAAATAAAGAAAGAGTCAAATTCAGTTTGTTGGTATAAAGTCAGAAATAGTTTCATGCTGAAATAAAAATAAATTTTAAATCCTGGCTCTACAGCCTGTGTCCTTTTATGGTAACTGCAGATATATAAGTAGTATTATGTAAATTGTGTCATGTATTTACAGCTGTAATGAAGAACATACTCTTAATATATCATTGTAAAACATTGGTTATTGAATGGTATCCATATGAGAATGCTATTTGAACTAATCACACAAAGTTGGAACCTACATCTTAGTCCATCAAAATGTGGGAATGATTTTATTTATAAGAAAATAATACCACCAAGAAAGGTGAGTATACATTAGAAAGACTGCTGGAAAAACATTAGGGTTTTTACTGACTCTACCTGTTTATTTGATTGTATTTCTTGATATTCAAACTCTCCTCTTGTTATTCTGTTTTTGTTTTTTCATTTTGGTTCGTCATGGGGCCTGGACTCTGGGCCTGGCACTGTTCCTCAGCTCTTCAGCTCAATGCACTCTACCCCTTGAGCCACAGTGCCACTTCCTCCTTTTTCTGCTTATGTGGTGGTGAGGAATCAAACCCAGAGCCTCATTTATGCAAGGCCAGCACTCTGCCACTGAGCCAAATTCCCAGCCCTCCTCCTGTTATTCTTATTGTATGTAGTCCAACGCTGTTTATAACTATGCATTCAATGTGGGAAATCCAACTTCAAAGATGTCTAAGTTTTTTTTTTCCTTTTCAATCACAGCATCGTCATTATCTGGCTACACTGTGGTCATCATCCTCTCCATCAAAATTATTATTAGCATTATAAGTGCTAATTATTGAACGTCAGATATGTGTGTATTATTTTATTATTATTTGTCTTTTGATTAATAATTTTAATGTTACCACTGTGCATGCGTCCATATTGAAATTTTGAACAAATAAACAAAAAACTAAACCATATCAGGTAGTTTGACTATGTGCTTATAACAAATTATGGAATAGATTTTTTTGAAGCATTGCAAATTCCTAATCAGTATGAATTAACTTCCTCACCCCCTAACTACAATCAAATATTTAAGAGTTTGGGGAGAACCTTTTCAAGTAATATACTATATATGTTACTACAATATCATGTGTATATCGAAAATTCTCTTGAAAGTAATAAACTCTACTTTCTATTGAAATATTAGCTTTTTTATTCTAGGAAACTTTTAGAAAAATAGACTGTATATCTTTGAAATGAAAAAGGTCAAAAGTAGTAGCATAAATATTTTAGAAGGAGTCTGTCTTCTCTCTCTCTCCCTCTCTCTCTGTATATATATATCTATATATCTATATATAGATATATCTATATTTATATATATCTGTCTTCTATATATATAAATATTATGTATACAATAGTACATTTTTAGAGATTATTTGTCTTCAGAAATATATACATATATATAAATTTATGTGTAGAGTGATATACATTATAGTGAAACAAGCATCTTAATATATAATTAAAATTAAAAAAAAAAAAACTTCATTAAACCAAGTGCCGGTAACTCACCCTTATAATAAGAGCTATTCACGGTGCTGAGATCTTAGAATTGTTTTTGATACTAGCCCAGACAGAACAGTACTTGTTAGATTCTTATCTCCAATTAACCACTAAAATCAACACCCACAACAACAAAATTTATCACATTAATTTCACAAAAGCATCTTTTAACTGCTGTGAACATTTCTTAGAAACATGAATACATACCTCTGGAAAATGTTAAGTAAAAAGTCTAGAATATTTACGTCTATGTTAAAGACGTGACTATTTAGATTGTTTAAGATATTTAGGTAATGATAACAAGTTAAGAATAATGATAGATAGGTAATATATTGGGACTGTTTTTTTTCATTCTATTTTACAATAGTAATAAAATGATATTTATAATCATTATATAAAATTACTCTTGCTTGGTATTTGAATTATCATAAGTGATAAATATTTTTAAATGATTTCCAAAGCAAAGGAGTATCAATTCTTTTGTAATTTCAAAAAGATTAAGAAAATGATTTCAAGGCTGGTTCACTCTAAGTCTATATTTGTTTTCTTTTTCTAGTTTTCATATGTTAGTAGAAATTAAAATTCCAAAAATTTAATGGATATTGGCATTCAGGAACATCATCACATACACTAATATTGGAGTCCCTTAAGTGGAATAGTTTTATTTCATTTGTTACTCACAAATAAATAAAGATTATTTTGTATTTTGTTCTTTTCACTGCTTTTGGCTTTATCTTGAGAATATGTTTTTCCTAGCAAAGTAGAGATAAGCAATTGGATTAAGTAAGTAACATATGACTTTCATAAAATGCAGATGCATAGATTTGGGTCTTCTGTCATTTGCTAAAACTTTCTTCCAGAAAAGTTTCTCAATTACTTAGAAGTTTTCCCCCTTCCCCTCCAGAAATTATACTGACATCAAATACAGTGAAAGCAGGGGTTATACTGTGGAGGAGGGACATACAAAGCAACGAAGAAATAATTTTATAAATGTGTTAGAAACAATCGCATGAAAGAAAAAAAAAACATTTGAATACATATCTTAGGGTTCATTTCCCTACCATCACCTTATCTGACCTTTTCTGCTTGACTCAGATATATACTAGATATTGCAAATAAGGGAAAGCATCGGGGGAAAAAATAAGGATACAGGTGGACCCATTGCAACAATGAGATGTAAAAGTCATTATGTAAAAAAGGAATTTACAACTTTGGTGGGGGGGGTAGCGGGGAGAATTGTGTGTGGAGGGAGGGAGGGTGGGAAGTGATGGGAAGGGGAAACAAAGGAGGAGGCTACAATGCTTGATAAGAAATGTACTCATTATCTTGTCCTTGTAATTGTAACCCCTCTGTACATTATTTTCACAATAAAAAAAAAATAATAAAAATATTACTTAGAAGTGATGCATAATTCCTAGGTAGTCCAGTTATCACCTATACTTTTGGATTGAGTTATCTCTGTATAAACTCAAACGGACAAAATACCTTCAAAATAAACAGAAATCACATCTTGGTTTAAATGCAGTAGTTTACAAAGAGTTTTTCGCCAACACCAAAAACATCTTTTTAGCTATTCTGCATTCTGTGTGAAGAAGTTTTAACAATAGTTTTTTTTTTTCCTGACATGCAATTCACTTACAATATATTATCTCTTTTTATTGTATACATTTTAGTGCTTTGGAAGTGAATTGTGCCTTCATAGGTTTTCAAAGCCTAATTTTCACAAACTTGCATCTTCAAATAGAAATGCTATAAATTTTAGAACAGACATTAAAATAGATATAAAATTCAGTTACAGGAATTTGTCCAGCATACATCCTCTATAGTGTGTCTTTTCAAAATTTGTTTTTGGGGATTATTTCCAGGGTCTCACACATACTATTGAATTTCACTGTCAATAAACTACATTCTCTGTCCAAAAAAGTTTTTTACTTCTATTTAATACATTCATAGAAGTGTAATGCCTGGATCCTATACAATTCTCTTTCACCTTTTGAAGACTTGAAAACTTGTTTGCTAAAATGATTGCAGTATTATACAAATCGATCACTATGAGAAGTATATCAATTTCTCCACAAATGCATTACTATATTTTGCGTCCTCTTTTTATATTATGGTCATACTAGTGAGTTTTCTTTTTATTATTTCTTAAACACCAAAGAGTAGCTTATTTCATATGCTCCTCCTATTGACTATGAATTTACATAGGTTATGTAAAGAAATATCCTATTCAGGAAAAATTTATATAGAATTAGAAGATATAAAAATACTGAAGATTCAGAATCATTGTAGCATGAACATTGTAGCATTAACAAATATGTGCCCTCTATCTGTTGGATATGGTTTCATTTCTGTTATAGTGGCCTTTGAATTATGAAAGGTTATCACTTGATATAATCCAGTTCTTGCTTTTCTTTAGCCACTAATGTTTTCCATGTCAAATTTTTAGAAACCTTACTGATCCAATGTCATGAATTTTTACATTTATGTTTTATAGGTTTTTACATCTCACATTTAGTTTGATAATCATTCTTTATAAGAATTGAGGTAGGCCAGGTGCTGGTGGCTCATGCCTGTAATCCTAGCTACTCAGGAGGCTGAGATCTGAGGATCGTGGTTTAAAGCCAGCCCGGGCAGGAAAGTCCATGAGACTCTTATCTCCAATAAACCACTAGAAAACCGGACGTTTTGCTGTTGCTCAAGCGGTAGAGTGCTCACCTTGAGCTGAAGAGCACATGGACAGCGTCCAAGCCCAGAGTTCAAACCCCATGACCGACATACAAACAAACAAACAAAGGATTGAGGTAGTAGTCTAAGATCATTCTTTAAATCTAGAGAGGCCATAGTGCCAATACAACCATTTAAGATTCTGTTTTTATTTCATAAAGTCATAGCATCCTTTTCAAAATCTGTGGACCATAAAACTAAGAATTTATTTTTGACAAATCTGTTACCTTCTTCTATGTGTCTGTTCTTATAGTAGAACTATGTTATCTTCACTAAACATGGTAATATGATTCAAAGCTATTATGAAGGCTCAAGCTACACTGACTTGTATTCCTTGAATTTACATACGAGATTATTGAGCAGGTGAACCAATATTCTACAGAGATATCTAGATGTTTGATAGTCACTCATATTTCGCACCTTGTGAAAATACAAACCCCTGATATTATGTATAGAAAAATGTCTTTAGAGATTGCTCAAAGCAACTAAAATTAATTTAGGAATGAGTTAAGATTTAGATAACATTATAGCATAATAAAGTTGAATGATAACGACTTGACCTGCACTGCAGAAGAGGGGGGGGGCAAAATGGTGGACCACATAGGAGCTGTATGTCATTGGTATTGTTTCAAAAAACAGAAAGACTTCAGAGAAGAGAAGGAGAAAAATAAACTGTCCTGAATCTAGTTTGTTTTTAATCCACCTGATAGTTTGCACTGGAAGTCCGATAACATGGGAAAAATAAAATAGAAAATAAAGCATTGTATAGAGCTGTTACAATGTAAAAAATTTGCAATAGGAATATAATTAATTTTAAAAGAAATAAGAGAAAGAATATCAATAACAATTGCTAAAGTGGATAGAAGATGGATCACATTTTATCATATATAATTTTGAAAAAGCATACTAGGAATGAAAATTTAAAAGTCATAACTTAAACACAATTTGTATTACAATTAGACAGTATAGTTCAGTGGTAAAACATTGGCCTAACATATGTGAAGCAATTGTGTAATCTCCAAAGCATTACAAAGTACACACAGAAAAACCCACATAAACACACACACACACCACATACACATATTTGGAATATTGTTATTTTCATATTAAACAGAGGAAATTATCACAAACAATAAAAGTACTTTAATATATGAAATCATAATATTGCTCATACTATTTAAAAGTTTAGTAGAAATAAAATATTCACAAGATACTTGGGATTCTTATAGATTAAGTTAATTGAAAATTAAGATATAAAAGACATGAAATTTTCAAACAAGTTTTAAATAATAAACATTTTGAAACATGTATCCTTTTATTTTGACAAAAGATTGATGTTACTGGTGTTTTAACTCAAGATTTAGAATACGATAACCAGGTGCTCTATATCTTGCTTGGGATGGCTATATCTCTAATCATTTCACTCTGGAAATTTTATGATAAGTTCTCGTAGTTTCCTATTCTCTCCTATATTACAAACCTTATTTACACTTTCCACCATAGTTAAAAAATGGAAACCACAAATCACTATGCCCAGCTCAAAGTTATTTGTTAAATTCAAGTATAAATATTTCCAAAAAGTGACCATGTAATGAAACCTTTTTTAATAAAATATGTGATTCTTGAAAATACAGTATTTGTTACCTGGACAAATATGTTTAGAACTATGAGAAAATAAATATATTTAAATTCACCAACCGTATAAAATTTAAGAAAATAATTTTTAAATATTCACATGTTAACTATTTTGAAAGCAAAATACATGTCTGAATAATTTACATGTGTTAAAATTATGCAAAAATAATTAACTAATCCTACAACTCTGAAAAAAGAATTAGCCTAAAGAAACGAAAATAATTAAGTTCAAAATTTGAAATTTAGAAAATAAAATGAAGTGTACTCTCTAGTTGACTTAAGTAACTGTAAGCCCTCTGTATATCAATTTTATAATAAAAAATGCATTAACAAAGAAAGAAAAGTACCCATTGGACAATAGCGACAGGAAAAGTATCAGTAGTTTTTTTGAGTGTGCAAAAAAATCAATGGAAGAGATAACAATGTTCCTTCCATAATAAATGTACATATTACCTTATTTATGTAACTGTATCCCCTCTTTACATTACCTTTACAATAAAATTATATTGAAATTAAAAATAAACTAAATAATATACCAATTAAGAATTCATAGATAGCTAGGAAGGTGGTCAGTGGTAGAGCTCTTGCCTTGCATGCTTGAGGCCCTGGGTTCGTTTCCTCAGCATCACATAAACAGAAAAAAAAAAGCCGGAAGTGGCACTGTGGCTCAAGTGGTCGAGTGCTAGCTTTGAACTAGCCTTGAGGAACATTGCCCAGGCCCAGAGTTCAGGTCCCACGACCGGACCCCCCACCAAAAAAAAAAAAAAAAAAAAAAACCAGAATTACTAGAAACCATTGGTTAAAAACTTTTTTAAAAACTGCCCTAAGTACCCAAGTAATATAATTTGATGATACTATTTAAATAGTTCAACTTCAGCAGAGAAGCCAAAAGTTTAAAAACTGTTACAAAGTAAAGTAATAAATCAGAATATTTACTACTACTAATAATCATAAGATGAATTTATAGTGGTAGTCAAATATGTAAGAAATGAGGCAATTTGCCATTTGTTTGCACTTAATAAGTGAGAAAGAATTTTCTAGGTCTTTTTAAATATGTAATAACTTTAATGAAGAAACTATTCATCATATGATAATTAGATGAAGCTGATATTAGAGCAAAGAGCAGATTGTACTAAGTTTTTGGATGTTAAAGTATATACTTATTTTGGTTGTGGGAAATTGTGTTCAACTTGGGGTATTGTTTTTGTTAGACTGGTGTCATATCAGTGATTAATTTTAGGATAGGGGTTCCCTTTCCACAAGAACATGCACCTGATCTGTCTTTTTAGCCTCCCCATTATCAATGGCCTAAGAGTTGCACACCAACTTGCCTAGATTCCTACCTTGGCTGGGCTGGATTCTGCAGTCCTTCCAACCTTAACCTGTAGATAATGCAGGAGGGTGGAAATGATCCAATGCACCCAGCTATAGATTGAGAAAAATTTCCACTAAACTTTTGGCCTGGGTTCTGTTCTCAAGCTTCCTCAGTAGTTAAGAGTTCAGATGGGAGCCCCTGGTGAAAAGCAGTAAGAGTATTTCTTAAAGCAACTAGACATATATATGACTTAGGCATGTGAACACCTCAGGACAAGAATAAAAGAGCAGTGAAGCGTAGAGGACAGGCCTAGTTTTAACTAGCTACTTGGAGGCTGAATAAGCTTAGCTAGCTACTCTGGAGGCTGAGATATGAAGACCACTATTCAAAGCCAGTCCAATCATGAAAATACATGCGATTATCTCCTAAAAACCAGAAGTAGAACAATGGCTCAAGTGGTAAACCACTATCCTTGGTCACAGAAGCTTAAGGATGATGAATGAATGAATGAACACTTGCACATGGGCATGTGTGTATACACATGCATGTGTACACACACATACACACATGAGTATTTCAATGCGAAGTTCTTTTTTTACCTTGCTGTACTCTATTTCCCTGTATTAATTTACAAATTAACAAAATCAACTAAGCACCTATTTATATACAACTCATCATGTTTCTCTAAAGTCAACTCTCTTTTTGGAAGCATGCTTTTATTTGACCCAAATGTAAACTATTCAGGAGTTTGATTCTTCTCCCTCAATTCTGTAGAATAGATGATTGTTTAGCTTCCTCCAAGCAATATAATTTTGTGAAATCCTGCATCAAGCAACGTATTTCTTTCACTAGAAGGGAAGCCTCTGTCAAACAATTAATAATAGGTTTTTCTTCTCCTTGCTAGTATCTGTAGTTTTATTATCTTCATATATTTCATGATCTGTCTGTGTATAACAAAGACTGCTGTAAAAATAAAAAGACTCTTCGCAGCACTTATCATTTATATACCATCCATAGATATGAATGTGTTTAAGTATTACTTATATTGCTTTGGAACAAATCATGTTCACATTGACTATCGTGAAAAATAAGAATTTGTTTCTCAGCACTTTAGGTAAGAACTTGTTTGAAAGAAACAAAAGGAAAAGTGAGGAACAACTCAACACATACATTCAAATGAAACAAAACAACCTAAGAAAACAAATTAATTCAGTACTCATGAACCTGCAGGAAATGAAAAGATTAAAAAAAAAATCAACTATGACAAGCTTATGAAAATCCTGACTACATGGGAGTCTACTCTTGTGAGGACAGAGGTTAAAGCCCAGACTGGACAGAAATATCTGTACACAATGCCATGTACCTGTTATTCTAAATTCCAGGAAGAATAATATATCATGGACTGAGCCCAAGGTCATACACAAGTATCTGAAAAATAATCAGGATGATTTAGGGCTGGGGACATGACAAAGGGGTAAGAACACCCATTTAGGGGACACAAGACACTCAATTCAAACTCTAATATTTGGGTATTATGTAAAAAGCTATGATTTTAAATAATTGGAATAATTGAAAGATTTGAGTATTTGAGTGGAAAAATGCATGAGAGAGATAGAATGAACCCATGGTGCAATATTTTCAACTTAAGTGAAAATGTTTTATGGTACTTCAGACAAAACAGAGTTACCTTGCAAATGAGCATGGTTGTGCATTTGGGTGATGGAAATACTTTACTTACACAGGTGTAAATTAAATAGATTTTTTAAGGTAGATTGTACTTCTTGAACTAAGAGCCTGGATGATGTAACTGAGATTTTTCTCTCAAGGCTACCACTCTACTACTTTGAGCCACAGTTCCAATTCTGATATTCTGTTGGTTGTTTGGTGATAAGAGGATCCTTGACATTCTTGCCCAGGATGGCTTCAAACCATGATCGTCAGATCTCAGCCTCCTGAGTAACCAGGATGCCAGGCATGAGCTGTCGATAGTTTTAATAATTTAGTAAATTGTACAGTTACTGAAGTTGTAAATTATCATTATAACCTGTGTAATATATGTGTGTATGTATATATCAATGCATACGGATAGAAATATTTTAACATATTTTTGTATCTACAGTAGATTTATGAAATTATCCATTATAAAATAAAATGGAAACAAAAGTTAATAAGGATCAAAGCAAAGGAAATTGTCACATGTTTCTTGATGTTTAATGGAATACGAATTGTGAGAATCAGTTTGGGAAAATCATCTCTACATTAACAAAATGGATAAGAGGTATTAATTCCAATCCATCTATTTGCTCATATTGTGCAACCTCACACATGAGTGTCAAAATCAAACAACTCTTTTTGCCTTTGCTTTTAACTCACTTGTTATAATTTACAGGTTAGATGAAGTAATCAAATAAAGATAAAAATAATGTTATGTGAGGCTATGAATTAGAGCTGAAAATGATTTTAAACACGATAATAGCTAATTAAATTGCATATTTCTTACTTTTACTTTGTCATGTCCCTCATTCCCACATTAGGAAGGTGTATAGAAGGTTCTCACTGAATTATATGTACAATTATGAAAAAAATGTATTGAAAGAATATGGGCACAATGTGGTTTTAGCTTATTGAGACCTGTAAGGGGAAGTGTGTTTTTGAGGACTTGCAATACATTGTGATGAAGATGAAGGAAGGGATGTGCTTATTCTAGAAAACTGGCTAGGGGATTGCTCCCATAAAGGTAGTGATGAATTCTTCCAAAAGGTTACAGTAAAATCACCTTCACAAGCATATTCACTGCTGCACTATTCACAGTAGCCAAGTTACGGAAACAGCCCAGATGCTCTTTGGCGGAGTGATGGTTGGAGAATGTGTGGCACATATACACAACTGGATTGCACCTATCCATTTTGAAGACTGTTACATTATTTACAAAGAAATGGATAGATCTAAAAATTTATTAAGTGAACTAAGTCAGAGCCAGACACACAAAGGACCCATGTTCTGTCTCATATTTGGAAGCTAGAAATTTATACAAGTTTACACAAAAATATTAACCAAAGCATGCGATTTGCAGAGGAGTATTTCAAAGGTGTAATTTCTTATAAAATTGAACTTTACTCCAACAAAATGAATAGCAGGAAACTATCATTTGGAAGATGTGAGTGGAAGTCAAAAGGAAGGAATAAAGAGAGTTATGGAGGAAGAGAGTGAAGGTATAATATTCAATGCAACTGTATGAAACTTGAAAAAATTAAAGTGGGATGAGGTTTGGAAGGGTGTGGAAAAGTTATATAAAGATCCATTATATTAAAAAAACTGATTTGTTGAATGGAAATTCCCTTGTACAAGTATTTAAGATAAGAAAATTATAATTAAAAATAATGGAGCCATCTGATCTTAAATTCTATTTCCATCTCTTTTAAAAAATAAAATTATTTGCTCTATAATTTGATCAGAGGGATGGATTTTGTGGCTAGCTAGATCATTGCACATCTGTCTCTCTCTTCCTCTCTCCCTCTCATGGTTCTCATAGGTAGTATGATTACTCCATAATTATCTTAATTCATTTCGCTTTTATATTTTTTTGCATCATTTCACTTTCTGCTTTGTCATTTCCCAATTCATTTACATATAAGGCATTATTTCCTATTTTCTCATTCTTAGAATAAGCTGCACATGAAGACACCACTGGTGCTCATTTTCAGTTTGTCCCTTTGAATACAGAGGAAAATCTTTCCTCTGCTCTCTATCAAATCTCTACTCTCCAGTTAGAATAATTTAGAATAGTATAAATGAAAAAAGAGAAAATAAATAATAGTGAAAAAAACAGATGCAGAAAATTCACCGGATTTTTCTGACTAGTTTATCCAATGTGAAATATTGGGGAAATACATGGACAGCTCATTCTCACTGGCACTTAAAGTGTCTGGTTAAGCAATTCTGATGAAGTTGAGGAACAAGATGAAAAAGTGAGAAATGGTATCAATTGCAAGAAAAAAAATGGTATAGGATCAAGCAAATTTCTTCTTTGTTATGCTGAAAATAATCGCCTTACTACAGTGCAGAGACTACTTTCCAAAAAGGCCACTCATGTGAATACTAGGAATAACGATGAGTATACACCTCTTAATCTAGAAGCCTATTGTGGAAACTTAGACATTATCCATGAGTTGGTGGCTCAAAGCAGATATTCATGTAATAACTGTGAATGATTGGATACACCTGCACAGTACTTATACATGGAATAATACCAGAGTGGCTTCTTTATTTCATCATGATGCAGACACCAATGGCCAAACCAAAGGCTTCTTGACCCCCTTGTATCTTGCTGCTGGGTATAGATATAGCAAAGATACGCTGGATCTCCTTCTGTTGAACCATTATATCAAACCAGATCTGAAGCACAACTTGGAAGAAACTGCATTTGATATTGCCAAAAGGATAAGTATGTATCACTACCCCTTTGAAGTTGTGTAAAGCTGTACAAATTGTTCTCTTAAGTCCTAATGTTTCGATTAAGTTTCTTAAATTTCAAAATTGCCAGTCCATCCCATGTGTCCATAAAAAATATTTTCACAATACAAAGCAACAGCAATATTTTACTTTAGAAATTCATGGATTCCATGGTATTCTTCCAAATGAATTTCCTGACTTTGATGACAAAATATATTCGAGTTGTTTGTATACATCAATAATGATATCTATAGAGTTTGTGATTTTTTTAAATCAGAAATAATTTTAACTTATCTGTTGAAATGAGTAGTAGAGAAACTAAAGATATTTCTGGTGCTTGTCTGAAAAAAGTATATTTTAAAATATTTATATTCTATTTGTATAATATCCATAATATATTTCTTTCTCTCCTAGATATAATACTTTGAATTCGACATTATTTTATTATATATAGGTCCATTAATAAATGTGTTCTTTCAGATTGCATTCCATATAGGAACAGTTTAAGATTCCTTTAATTCCTAGGTCCTTATATAATTTTATTTCTTTGGGATAAAATGACACGGTTATCTTATTTCAAAAGTTTTATAAAGGTTATGCTATATAAAGGCCTTTCTAAGAAGGTGAAGATTGAATACACTCATGTCAAACTAACTTTTATTTCTATGAATTACATGTAGTATTACACTTGTATATTTGTAATCAACTTTTTCATGACTGTTTTCCATTTCTTGCATCTGAAGAATGAAAAATATGGAATACTTCACACATTTTCATATCATCCTTGTTCAAAAGCCATGTGAATCTCTGTATTGTAATTCAGGTAGACATGCTGCTGAAGCATGTAGTATCTTGTAAATTTAAGTAGTTAATGATGCAATCTTAAGACAGGCATATATCCTTGGTTGCCTATTTGTAACAAGGAAACCTATTGTTCCCAAATATGCTATTCATCTTATTTCTGCAAAATTCTGTGTAAGGTGGAAAAAACTTATATTGTTTGTTCAATTGCTCACATTTGCAATTTTTGTCAATAACTATTTTAAGTCTTTTTCATTTGAAATTTGATCATACTTTGAAGCCTTTATACCTAGGTCCAAAGGTGATGAATTTTCAAGTACTTATTTATTAACTGATTTAGCTTTGTGGAGCTAATGGATTCAAAGTAAGCCTTGCGTAAGAGCTACTTCTAAACTTCTGCAGCTTAAAATTTCCCAAATGAGGTCTTACTGGCACAAATGTCTGCCTGACACTTTACCCTTGCTCCATGTAAGAACAGACCAACCAGAATATCTTACCCTGACAGCACGGATTCTCTTATTGGAGCAAAACTAATCTTAGTTACAAAGGATCATAGAGAGATGAACAGTTCAGACAGAATTGTTCAGACTAAGCCGGGTGCTGGTGGCTCACGCCTGTAATCATAGCTACCCAGGAGGCTCCAGGAGAAGTCCATATGTTTCTCTTTGTTATTAGGCCTTAAATTGGTAATGTTTTAATCACAGTGTTTCCTCTTGCCTCTAGGCTGTACATCCCCAAATGGTAAAGCTTTAAGTTTAATTCTACCCAACACTGAGGTAGAGGTAATGGAATAATATTTTAAAACAATGGCCTTTGTTACCTTATCCACAACAGAACAATGCAAAGCATTTTCTTATATTACATATACTTATATATTTTATATTTATGTGCTGATTTTATATTTCAAACAGTGAATCTTACTGGAATTAATTGATAATTTGACAAATTAATTGATATTTATTACAATAAATAGATTGGAATATAAATAATCAGGATTAGAATATATATTAGAATATAAAAGTATCAATGCAATGTTTTCGGTATAAACTTGTGATACCTTCTAATTGTTCTTGGTTTCTGAATTCACATGGTAAAAAAACCAATGTTGTTTTCTTTAATCTATAAGGGATTTTACTCTGCTGCTCTGTTTATTGATTTAACTCGCTGGTCCCAAACTGTTTTTCTCCATATTTCTGAAGCATTCCTACTGATTATACTCAAATTTTGCTGATATGATGTCTAAAAGGTGTTATTCTTCCACAGGATCCACGGGTCCTAGGATCCCAGGTCCCAGTTACCTGCATCATCAGATAACTAGAGCAAGAGATCTCACCGAGGCCCATACAACATGCCAACAGAAAGTAATTGAAGACCCATCTCAATTTCTCATTTCCTATATTTCAGGGCCCCAATTTCTAGAAATGCATGAATTAGCATTAAGCAATTGTGAAATGCAAGGCAACTTAAAATGCAGGATGAGATCACAAAATGTTAAAGTACAGTAATTCAAATTTTCAATTTTCAAATGACCATCACATATGAGTGAACAAGACCACAAATGTCACAAGATTATTTGTAATACCCCTATCCTAATGATTAATGAATGATTTCAGTCCAGCATCATCAGGCCAAAAAATAGTTCCTGGAACGATAGATCTATAATTGGTCTACCAAGGCTAGGAAAACTTGACCTAGAGGTCAAATATAATTCAGAAAAACATTAATTGAGAAAATTCTTAGTGCTTCAAAACACTGGTACTTCAGTAAAACTTGGTCCTGTAGTATAAAAATGATGTCATTCTCAAACAAATGATAAACTACATTTAATCTCCTGAAAGTGTATTCCTTTTCAAATAAACTTTGTAAAATCACATTTGCCAAAATAACACTTTAAAAGTAGATAATATTTAGTGGCGTTACAACTTTTACAAGTGTAGAGCAAGGTACAATAGAGTTGATTTATTTACCCAGCACCAATGCCAAAGAGGTTCAACCATTCATTGAAGTGTAGAAAGAGTACCCCCACATCATTTGTGTTTCTCAGTAGGTGATTTCGAAAATTTGTTAAATTGATCAGCCTCCCATATTTCAAACCAAAACATTAGCTAATAGAGTAAATTTCATCACATAATAAGTACATTTTAAAAAGTCATGAACATTTGCCTTATCATATGGTGTTTTATGTTTTCCCTATTTGTCTAACATAGTAAGAAATATAACTTTAACTCTTGCATATGGGTACTCATCAGAGATTTGACAAACATAAAATCTGTCTTCTATTTCTATCATATTCCTCAACACTAGTAAATTTTAGTTATCTTCTTTTTCCAAAACTTATCGGTAATATAAAATATTATGCCATGTAAAATAAAATAATCACAAACCACTGTACAAAGCCATTTATAAAACTGGTAGTTAGGAATACATTCTCAGCCATTTTTAAACTTTCTTGTTGACTACAGATTAATCTTCCAAATGAAGAGGAATAAAATCATGTCTAGGTGCTCCATGTCTCCAGTCTTGCAAATTGTTACTTCAGATGAATGAATTATGGAAATATAAGCTGACATCAGTTCAATTATATGCAGAATTGAAACTCCATGGAATGTATATACACCTTTCAAAGTACTAGCAGACAGTTCAACAGAATGACTATCAGGAAGTTGAAACCAGAGAGGAATAATAGTAATGACATTGAATGAATGAAATGGAACAAGGAGCAAGTACAGCTAGAATACTCAATGTACACATGTGAGAAAGGAAGCGGTAAATCGGAAATAAATCTTGTAGAAGGGGTGGGTTGAGAATGATAGAAGGAGTGACTCTGATCCAGGAACATTGGACAATTAGATGGACATACTTAATTGAAACACACTAGCACAACCTTTTTTAATTCAGTGAAAAAATACAACAAAAAACAAAAACACACAAAAAGCACAACCAAACAGCAATCTCTATAGAGTATGATGATGACCTCTCAAAATTTTAAATAGTTAATGAAGGACAATCTTGTGAAAAGCATACAAAGTTGTTTAAAGTGGGCAGTTTGGGGTAGAGGAGGATTTTTCACAGATTTAAATAGATTGTCTTAGGTTATAAATCACCTATATCTGCTGCAAATATTTTCTTCTGCAAGTTCTCTTGGTCTGAACTGGATACTCCAATCCTGAGCCACACTTGATAGCTTGTAAAGATAGAATGGAAGAAACAAGATCAAGAACCCATTACTCCACCGGAAAGGAAACAGTCCTTTCTGTTTTCTCTCATTTCTATTGACTACTTTCATTCATAAGTTTATGTCAAGTGATTTGCATTATATATTTCCTTCTTTGTTCTGGCAAAGTAATTGTACAAAGTAATTCACTAAATATTATATTCCATTTCTTTTTCTATCATGCTGTTTACTTATCCAAGCAAGTCCATTAAACTTCCCACTTGCATTTCGGTGCCACGGAAACCCAGCATCAATGTTAATGAGGACAATCTCTAATGTAAAACTTTGTCTCCAAAATACCACTCCAAGAAGCTGTGATCACAAATATTTAGATATACTTTTTTCTTTTTTCTTTTACCTTGAAAATCTTCTTATGTCTGAAGTGCCCTCAAAAATCAGTACTCCACCAATTTTTGGTTCAATCACTTCTAACCTCAAAGATATATTTTGCTAACAAGATGCTTAGAGGAAACCGAAGAATACTCCACTTTTATCTTTTCTCTTAAGACTCTCCTTAGATACCATATCAGGAATATTGAAGTTATTCTTTGCAAAATTATTTCAATAGATTATTTTTCTCTCCCTCTTGCATTTGCTCAAAAAGATGTATGGAGAAGAATAGAGTTAACTCACCCATACCTTGGATGACAGTGTCTGTTACAAAAGGACAATGCTCCTATGTCTTATTTCTCTGTCCTCCTCTTAGCTCTTGCCTGATTTCCCACTTATCACAGATTCTTGGCTTCAAGCCTAGTGAAGGTGAAGGACTATAAGGGCCTCCCCCATTGCTACATTTTAGGGCTAGATTTCCAGCATGAGGTAAGCATGAACGACGCACACAAGGAACACATGTTGGAAGAACAGACTTAAGCATGTCTGGTTTATTTCTGCACAAGGGTTGGGATTTTATAGCCCCAGCTTTCCCAACCTCCAGAGTCCTTCCCAGCCAATTACTTAGCAGGGAGTTGATGATGGGCACTGCTTGGTGACAGCCACTGTTTGGTCCCCTGGGGGCATGTAGGGAGCTTGGACAGCTCATGGCTGGCAAGCTAGGTGGACTTGACTGTGGGTCTCGTCTCTATGAGCAGGAAGTGTGCTTCAACTGCTACTCTAGCTGACTCAACCAGATCTGACCGGCTCTACCCGCAAATTTCCCCTTTTCTTTTAAAAGGACCGTCATTATGGTGACCCGTCGTTGGAGGCGTTTTTGAAGCCGAGAGTGCAAGCATTTAATAATTCCTAGGAGAGAAAGCCCTACAAGTGCAAGGCCTCCCCAGATGACCAGAGAGGATGGCAAAAACCATTGTTGTAACTTTTTAAACACATCTTCTAAAAAGGAGGCAGTGGGAATAAGCTGTATGGTGGTTTGGTTTAGGCGGGTAATATCATGCAGCAGGTTTGGGGTGAAGTTTAAGTACTTAAGGGACCAAGGGCCTTTGATGTAGTTATTAAGTTCAGTGACATTGGGTGCAGGAGTGGAAAGCTGACAGACAGAAGTAGTCATTGCATTATATAGTCCTCCTTGTTGTAATCGAAGAAACGTGATCTGTTCTTGGAGCAAGTCTATTTGTTGTTGGAGCACAAGGAGGCCTCCCTTAAGATGATTGGCAACTTGTAAATGTTGTAATTCTATGGATGAGAGTTGAGGGATGAGCTGGTTTATCTGTTGTACAGTGGACATGCATTGGGACAGCAATATAGCAGCAGTGGTAGATGAAGCAACTGTAGCGATGATTTCGGACCCGATTGCAATGATCAATCCTACTGCTCTTTTAGTGCGTGGGCGAATCAATTGAACCTGAGAAAACTGAGAGTCATTAGTAGCCAGAACAATAAATGGGGGAACACGTACCAAACCGGCAAAAGGCTATGAGTCATTGGGTTGCCAGTGATTGCTGAGAGTGCAAGTAGTGGAGGAGTTGTCTCCTAGACAAAAAAAGAATGAGGCTCTAACCACTACCATTCCTGACACCTGGTTGTATCCATATCGGTTACAGCGATGAGTATTGGCCAATAGGAAAGGGGACAAATCGAAGCAGGGATGTGATGAGCAAAAGATTGGCATGGGGGCTCCTAGGTCTCCCAATCGTCCTCCTGAAGAGTCAAAAAACTCATTTAGATTTTGAGGTTTGGGATCTTTTTCAGATTGGGTGTATATAGCCGGGTAGAGGGACAATGTGAGCTCCCCAAACACTTTGCCTTGCCAGGAATTGGCACAAAGGCTAATCACTAATTCCTCAAGAGGAGTGCAAATAGTGCCAAAGCTATCAAACTCCCTGCGTGGGCACAACTTCATATGAAAATGTAAGTCAGTAGCCTGATTTCAATTTTTTTCCAGTGGGACAAATGGGGTAGGGTCCTGTGTAGTTCCACCATCCCATCCCATGCGTTACTGTTGTGAGGGGGATGGTACAGCCATCAAATTGCTTTATCATCTCGTTTGAAAAACAAAAAGAGATGGCTCCCTTCCATCTAAAAGTAAGGTTTGTTTTTTGATGCCATAAGGCGTCTGCTGAGAAAGGACGGCCAACCCTGCCATTGGAAGAAAGCATTTGAGGGAAGGTGGTGATAACTTCCCCTACCATCATTAAATTTGGGGGCTTGGCACTAAAGTTATCTTACCCTGCCCTGCAGCAGATTGAGAATTGGTTGTAATAATGGCACACAATAGGAAGAATAGAGTACCATGCCCCGGGTCAGGATCTGGGGCCATAACCTGGGCTTGTTCAACCAATATCTTTAGGTCTCCCCAAGTGTTGGCATGGGCTCTAGCTCGAGGTTTGTGTCTCCTCCTCCTCGCACTGTTCAAGCGTACCTGATGCATCTTGTGCTTAGGTGGTGACGGTTGGTCAGACAACTCAAGCTGGGATCCAAACAGGTTTATAACTCGTGTCTGGAAAGATACAAGCAAATCCTCTCCCTTGTGCCATTAAGGGAGCAGGGCCCTCCCATTTTCTTGTGATGGGGTCCCTCCATCTATCCAAAGGGACCAGAGTAGGTGTTTCATGAATCCCCAGTGCAGGGAGATGGGGGTCCCACATGTGGTGGGTGTGAGTGTTAAAAAGTTTTTTACTATAAGGCAATAATTTAATTGTGTTTGGGGATCTTTAAGCCCTAGCCCCTCCAGTTCCCCCTTTTCTTTTAAAAGAATGGTCTTGATTTCTTTATGACTGTGTTCAACAATGGCTTGGTCTTGTGGGTTATATGGAATACCTGTCTGGTGTGTAATGTTCCAAAAGGTACAGAATTCACAAAAATGTTTGGAGGTGTAAGCAGGGCATTGTATGTTTTAAGGGTCCTAAGAACACCCATAATTGTAATGGCATGTAGCAGTGACTTAACAGCGTGCCTTTTTGTTTCACTGTTAAGGCTAAAGCAGTTATAAAGCCTGAGAATGTTTCTATGCATTCAGGGATGTATTTTTGTTTACCGAATTAGGGGATATGGGTTATGTCCATTTGCCATGTGCTATTGGGTCTAAAGCCTCGTGGATTTGTTCCCATGGGTTGAAGTGATCTTAAGGTTAAAAGAGGTGCACAAGAGGAGCAGGACCGAATCATGTGCTTGCATTGTTGGTGTGTTAAATCAGAAAATAACTGTTTGATAGTAGCTGCCGATAAATGAAAATGACCATCTAACGTTCAGGCCTGGTCCATGCACATATTTGTTAGTAGTACAGTTGGTGTGACAGCACGATCAATGGCTTCATTACCAGCAGCTAGGGGTCCGGGGAGGTTAGTATGAGATCTAATGAGTTGAATGTACCAGGGTTGGACACGATTGTCTAATACATTTTGTAGTTTACACATTATTTTTGCTACATCATGAACATCATCTTTTAATAAAGCTCCAGGAAGAATGGCAACAGTTTGTACAGTATATAAACTATCAGAAAAATTATTAAGAGGTTCTTTGGGAAAAGATGTGAGGGCGAGCAAAATAGCCAGTAATTCAGCAACTTGAACAGACAGTTAATATTTTTGAAGCATGTATTTTTTTAGTATTGGCATTGTAAAATCCATAGTTTTGTTAACATCTGTAAAAAGTACAATGGCTTGATGGATAGGTTGCCCATTGGGATGAGTACAACATTTCCCTGAAAGTGGGAGTTCTTGGGTAACTTTTAAAGCGAGGTTTTTGGGCATATGATTATCAATGTTAAAATAGTAGTGGATGACTTGTAAGGCTAATGCCTCTTCGGTTATTAGGAAATCAAAGATTGTTTTTGTACTGGGCCATGTAAGATGGTCAGGGAATCGGCCATAAGTTTGACGGCATCATTCCGCACCTTTGATGGCCAGATTGCATAGCATGGTAATGGATGTGTGAATTTTTGGTAATTGGGAAGTGGCAAGGTATACCCATTGTAACACACCATGGGTTTGCGTCAGTGCCGCCATTAGGCCATTATTATTTAATATAATTAGGTTGATTTCTTGGGTGGTATCTAAAAACACCAAGGGTGTTGAACATAATCAATCAGCGATTGTTGTGAAACTTGTTGAGCATCAGGTGAAAGTATAAGAAGGGAAGTTGAGTCAGAGTGTCCTTGAAGCAATTGAAATAACAGTTGGAGTTGTTGGGTGGGGAGACACATAAAATTGCATACCCAGTTGATATGTCCAAATAATTGTCGTAATTCAGTTAAAGTATATTGGGATTTAATGACAATATGAGGCCCATTTGGGATAATTGTTTGATTTAAATGGTATTGAAGATAGGCGTAAGGGGCTTTGAGTTGAAATTTTTCAGGGGCAATATTAAGGCCCAGCACTGTAAAGTTCTCTTTGAGTTGTGTTAAACAGATTTGCATGGTTGTAGCATCTTTATGTGCTATTAAAAAGTCATCCATGTAATGGACACAAATGCATTTGGAAAGCAAAGTCCTAATAGCATGGGCAACATACATCTGACATATAGTAAGGCTATTTTTCATACCTTTAGGGAGAACTTTCCATAGATATCAGTGAGTATGTAGTTGACAATTAGGTTCCCATACTGAGAAGGCAAAATATGCTTTATCTTTGGGGTGTAGGGGGGTGGAAAAAAGCAGTCCTTAATATCAATAATGGCAATGTGACAATCTTTGGGTATTGCAGAAGGGTGTGGAAGTCCGGGTTGAAGCGTTCCTATCTTTTGTATATGACTATGGAACGTAGATCATGGAGACATCTCCACTTTCCTTAAGCCCTTTTTTGGATAATAAAAATGAGGAATTGTGGGGACTGATGCTAGGTTCTATGTGTCCCTTTTTTACTTACTCCTCCACTATAACCTGGAGATGAAGGAGCTTTTCAGAGGAAATAAGCCATTATTCGACCCAAATGGGTTTGGTGGTGTCCCATTGGAGTGGAACTGGCTCTGGTCATGCAACAGTGGCCATTAGAATTGGGGGTAGTGTGGGTTATTAATGGCTCGATCGGTTATGATGTCTTCATAAAAAGCCTTATCATCTGTTGTTACCAGAGTACCCATATTGGTGAGGACATCTCTTCCCCAAAGATTGCATGGAAGGCCAGGGCCAACAAGAGGTTTAAAAGCCCCGGTGGCCCCACCACAGTCTTCCCATCTTACAGGCCATTGGACATGGAGGGAATCTGTTTTTCCACCGACACCTTGTATGCAGGTGCCAGGAATTAGGTTCCATCCCAACCCTTCTACTTCATCTTTTCTAAGGACTGTACAGTCAGCTCCTGTATCAATGATGCCCTTAAATTCTGTTCCATTGATTTTAAGTTTCATTCTAGCTTTTCCATTTTGGATAGGAATAATCCATAACACTTGAGGTGGTGGCTGTTGCCTTTGTCCTATTGGGGTCGGGGCTGAGGACTGCCGCTTATTTAGTTGAAAGGCTGAGTTGTAGAGCAGCATTCAGAGGTCCAATGAAAACCCTTTTTGCATTGACGACATACAGAAGGAGGTTGTTTTCTTTTGGGTGAGCCCCAGAGTGATGGGCAATCCTTTATAAAATGACCAGTTCTGCCACATCCCCAACAAGGTCGATTTCCCATTCTGCCATTAGGGGGCGCGCAAGCACTGGCAGTCATAGAGGCGAAAGGCAGCGCAAGGGTACTCACCATGAGTTGATGTCCCCAAATCTTTGGTGGCTAGGATGCAATCAGTGATCTCCATATTTCAGGGGCAATGGCTTTTCTGCATTCCTGTGTAGCCCCTTCCCATATTAGGCTCTTGATTAGCGCATCTCAGGCTCCAGCATGGGATACTTTCCAGGCCACTGCTTCTTGAACAAAGGCAACGAAGTCAGTGAAAGGATCATTGGGACGTTGTATGAGGGGTTTTAGTTGTTTGTCCCCTTCTTTAGAAGGGACTGAGGAGACAACCCTCAACGCACAGAGGCGTACTTGGTCAAAGTACTGTGGAGGTGCCACTGCTTCTGCAGCAAGAGATGCATAAGCTACCTCCCCTTTTAAACAACCAGGGTCCCCCATGGCAGCATCCTGCCCTCTGGTAGTGATATTTTGTGTGCTTTTTTGTTCACATTCATCAGAAAAAGCAGCCTTCCATAAAATGAAGACCCTGAAGATAATGCTGTGTTCATTAAGCTCTTCCAATCATGGGGCAGTTAAGATCAATGCTAAGGGTTTCAAGCATCTGTTGAGCATTCGGGGAGTGTAACCCATCTTCCTTGACAGCGGCTCAGTATTTGTCAATTACTTTTGGCTCATAGGGGTACCATTGGTTAGGTCATCAAGAAGTTCGGTGGATGTTTACCGGGAATATGAACTGGGGTTCATTTATAGGCTTGGCTGTCGTTGCCACGATAGTTGTGGGGCCCATGAACAACTGTTGTATTACATGGGGAACAATGGGTTTTTGTTCTTGGGCAAAGTTGGATATCTCTGCCCAAGGATACAAAGTTTTCTGAGGGGAGTTCCCAGGCTGGCCTAAACAGCCAAAAGAAGTGATTGGGCAGGCTTCCTGGGACTGATAGTGTGGGGGAGGCAGTTTTACAAGCATAGCTGGCTAGCCCCCTGTGTCACTTGATAGTAGAAGTTGTTGGTTATCTGTGTTCTTGCTGGAATTGTTTGTTGTGTCACAAGAAGATGGGAGTGCTTGAGCAGCTTCGCCATTTTCCTTTGTTCTGTTTCTTCTTGCAGTGAGGTGTTAAATGCCTGCAGAGTTTCCCCTTCTTCTTTCCCTGATAGACAGGCTTGATTACCTACTATGATGGGGTAAAAGGTTAGGGGCAGCTCAGCACCTTCACGGACTTCCTTTTTATGAGCTGCCTGAAGGACGTGGGTCCACCTGTCTGGATCCCAAATGTCCCCGGAGTCAATCCAGGGACACAATTCACTCACTATTTCCCACGTTAAACTAGCTTCCTTTTGTGATACTTTTATCTGCCTACTCCAGAACAGGGCAACAAGTGCTCATGATTGAGGCTCTCGTGCTGCGGGGGGAAGGTTGCCCATAGAGGCACTAACCTTGCACTAGACCCTAGACCATCTACCTGCCAAAAGCAATCGAGCCCGTCGTTAGGCACCACTTGTAGTGCTAGTCTCTGGCAGGAGGTAAGCGTGAACGAAGCACGCAAGGAACACACGTTGGGAGAACAGGCTTAAGCAGGTCTCGTTTATTTCTGCACAAGGGGGTGATTTTAAAGCCCCAGCTTTCCCAACCTCCTGAGTCCTTCCCAGCCAATTACTTACCAGAGAGTTGCTGTAAGGCACTTGTGATGAGCAATGCTTGGTGACAGGCACAGATTGGTCCCCCGGGGGAATGTCGGGAGTATGGACAGCTCATGGATGGCAAGCTAGGCAGACATGCCTGTGGATCATGTCTCTATGAGCAAGAAGTGTGCTTCAACTGCTACTCTAGCTGACTCAACCAGATCTGACTGGCTCTACCCACACCACATCTTCATGGTTTTCATTTTACAACTCTTTTTATTGGATGTGGAATTTATTTTCATGTCTTCATTCAATCTGTTCTGCATTGTGGTGATCTAAATAGGCTCTGTAAAATCACTTTAGGTAGCAAAAATATTAAGACAATGTATATCAAAAAGTTTGGCCTCCCTCCACTGCTAAAGCCAATATGCTTAGCTAGGGTTTCTAAGTACGCGTTTTCTTGCCTTTTCAATTTGCTAAATTCTTTTCTGATCCCAAAACTTTTTGGCTTATGTAATAAGAAAAGTCTTCTCTATCTCATGTTAATAAGGATATTATATTTTGTGAGCTACTAAGAAATGTGAAATCATTGGTTTCAAGTATCCAATCAGATTTTTTTTCTGTGGTTCAGGGCTTCACGTGCAAAGACATTGTAGAAAGTGGTACAAACCCAATACCTTCTTTCATTGTTGAGGGCACTTTCTCCCTAAATATTTTGACCCAAATTATCTTTTTCAGAGAATTACTGTTTGGTAATTAAAGTCAATTCACAAATTTTGATGTCTTTTTTTTTAAAGAAGTTTGAATTTAAATTCCACTACAACCTTGTTTCACACAGTAAGAGTAGATTTCCTGGGTAAGGAGAATTCTCAAGGGAACCTACAGGATTTATAGCGAGGTTTCTGAGGTTTGTTTGTTTAGTGTGAAAATGAGCCATCTTCACCCACATTGCTCCCTGTCAGCTAAGTCATCATGGATTACTTTGCATGAAAGCCTATTTTCCCAGGCAATTTTAACTTTTCATAATAGGCTAAGTTGTTAAAAAGTTTGAACAAATTAAAATTTACCTGTTATATTTTTAAAACTCTTTTGAAATTCCTTTATTAGAATCACGAATTCACCAATCCTAACTCCACCTTTACCATTAAAAACAGTTAACATGTTGTTTTCATGGTATAGTGTCCATGAAACTATTATTTTCCAGTGGCTATGTTATGCATATATATAACATTATAAGCTGATTCTGAGCAAAATGAACTCCAAGATAAGGAAACAGAGTATTATTTGCGGTTGTTGTTTTTAATGTACTATGTGATTTCTATTTTCTTCTGGGTTTTCCCCATATGCTTTATTCCCTGCTCTATTTGATTTTGGTAGCCTGTGTATTGTGTATATATTTACCTTAATTAGGGAATGGAAGAGGAACAACAAAATGGTGAGACAAAGGACAAAGGCAAACCAATGTAATAGCAATACTCACAAGACAATATGTTTTAAATGTACATTACAACTTGTGAGGGGTATTGGGGTGAAAGAAAACTGAAGAAAATGAGGGAGGAAGTAACAAGTTTGCAAAGTTATGTATTCACTACCTTAAAATTGCTGTAACCCCACTGTACATCACTTTGACAATAAAATTAAATTTTAAAAATAAGCTGCATGAAACAAAATTAAACTGTATTGGTATAGTAAATATTATTCTTTATGTAGTAATTTTAAAAAATCAATATTGTTTGGCATCTAATTTGAAGTAATTATCCCTTTTTATTCAGAGGACCATCAACTTGAATGCTATTTGACTAGACAATATTTTCACAATATGATTACCAATATTTTGAAAAAAGAACATAGTACTTTCTCATATTAAAAGCGAAAACACTTTAATTCTATGGAAACCTATAACTTTTAAAAGTAAATAAGTAGTTAAAAAGACAGGATATATGTGTTCTTCAACATTCCAATGACTAATAACTACTCATTTTCAATTTCGGAAGATTCCATACCTGAGAGATTCAAAACAGTACCGGCTTGCATGGTATGTAATTCTGCAATAGATGCATTTTCAAATGGGTTTTTACAGATTGAGATTCAACACAAAAATAAGCACATTCTGGTAGAGGATAAAACTAATTAGCAACGGTATTAATTCTTCAAGAGTAAGCAATTGTTTATCACAGTAAGCTATTATTTTTATGACCACCAATCCCAATATTTATGTTTTCAAGTACATTTTATGTTTTCAAGAATTATAGAGCTAACAAAAATCACATGCATTTTCCTTTTCAATTTTTTCAAAACCTAAATAACTTTGTCTCTTTTGAATAGCTAATTTTAAAGAGAATGTCACCATCTCGGATCTGTCAGTCGCCTTGAAATTAGATGTTCAAATAGGATAAAGTTATTTAGGCTTTTTGGTGGAAGAGTTCTATTCAGGGATTTTCTGCTTGCTAGAGAGGACTCTGGTTGTATAGCATCAAGAAGCTCAACTACTTTTACCATACTTCTAGTCCATTTAATTACTTGAGGTCTTGAACTTTTTGTCCGGGTCTGATCTTAGATTGACTGAGACTTTGCTACCTATGCCTCCCACATAATTAGCTAGGATTACAGATGTGAACTACTATGGAAAGCTCATTTGTTGAGATGGCTGTCTTGGCATTTGTTCTCTGGCCTGGCCTCAGACCATGAACCTTGTCATCTCTGCTTCCCAATCAGGAGTTATTACACATGTGGGCTACTATACTTGGTGTACATGACACCTTCTGTTTTATAAAAGGGGTTTCTACTGTAAAATATAGTATAGAGGGGTTATAGTTACATGAGCAAGGTAATGAGTACATTTTCTATCAAGCATTGTTACCTCCTCCTTTGTTTTTCCCCTACCCTTTCTTCGCTCCCACCTCCACAACTACACTCCCCCTGTCCTCCCTTCCCTGCTTCCCTGCCCATATTGTAAAGTTCCTTTTTCAACATAGTGTCTTGTGCATCTCATTGTTACAACGGGTCAGCCTGCCCTATTTAAACATTTTGCTTTTTCCCTTCCCCTCCCAAAGCTAGAGAAGGGTGTATACAAGATGCAGGGCACCAACATTAAATACAGTGAAAACAGGGGTTAAACCATGGGGGGAGGAACATAAAAAGAAAAAAAACATGGTAGATTATAAATCCTATCTTGGGGTTTATTTCGCTTAACATCAGCTTATCTGGTCTTATGTACATAGCTTTTGAACTTGTATGCTTGTCTGAGACATATAATAGTTATTGCACGTAAGGGAAACCATAGGACCTATGTTTCTGTGGGTTTGGCTTACTTCACTTGATATAAATTTTCCAAGACTCCAGTTAGAGCTCCCCTATGATCCAGCAATCCCATTTTTGGCATTTGCCCAAATGTTCACAAAGAAGACGATATTAAGCTACCAGCACAACTATGTTTATTGCAGCATTATTTACCATAGCTATGATATGGAACCAACCCAGATGCCCCTCAGTAGATGAATGGATCAAGAAAATGTGATACACACACACACACACACACACACACACACACACACACACACATACACACACACACCATGGAATTCTATGCCTCCATCAGAGAGAATGACATCGCCCCATTTGCTAGGAAATGGAAAGACGGGGAAACAATTTTATTAAGTGAAATAAGCGAGGCTCAAATAACCATTGGTCCCATGGTTAACCTCACTTGCAGTAAGTAGTACATGGTACCATATAACTTTATAAGAGAATGTTATGTGAAATGAACCCAAGATAGGGCCACAAATGTTTTTTTTTTTTATTCCATGAGATTCTTAGCTCTATATTAGGCCTCAAATAAAATTCGAAGAGGAGTCGTGGTTCAAATACAGATCACCACGCTTGAGGGAAAAAGCTTAAGTGAGAAGGTAAGGTATTGAGTTTAAACCATAATACCAGCACTAATAAAAGTGATTTCTTTTCCTTGAGGTTTTTATATTGCTCAGAATATAATCAATGTTGTATTTATGTTCAGCATTACTATTAAAATCATGTTATATTTATGGATATTATTCTTTATTTTCTTAAATTTTACTTACACATTAATATCCAGTAATGATAAGAGATGATTACTGTTTCACAAGTTTTTATGGCAGTTGATGAGAGGTGCATACAAGGAATTTAGACTGAAAAGAGATGTTTGAAAGCTCTTCACATAAATAAATGATGGCTGAAGAAGCTGTGGACATTGATGAAATAAAATAAAGAAACCAGCAAGGAAAGATAAGGTATGATTCTGGAAAGCACACAATTTTGGAAGAAAAAAAAAAACACAAGGAAAATATGTAGCTTTTGGTAATATCTTTGTAACCCACTTACACATTTGATTCATTATTTCTAATGGAAGGCATTTCAGTTAGCCTTATTTTACAAAGTTAAACATGATTGAATTTAACATTAACTGGCCTCTGTCTCAGGTAAGCAATAAGCCAGGTGCCAGGGGCTCATGTCTATAATTCTAGCTATTCAGAGGGCTGAGATCTCTAGATCTAGTTCAAAGCCAGGTTGGACAGGAAAGTTTGTGAGACATTTCTGTTCAACTAACCATGAGAAAACTGGAAGTGGCACTGTGGCTCAAAGTGGCAACCCAATCGTGAGTAGTAAATCTCAGAGACAGAACCCAGGCCCTGAGTTCAAGCTCTCTGAAATTATTTTTAAAATACTTCTTAACAGGATTTCTTTAACTTGTCTAGAAGAATGTTTTAAACTTAGGGTTTTTTATTTTATGTTGTCAGCATTGATTAAGATGTGCAGAGAAAAATTATTTATAGTCAGAAATGTTTTGTATTGCTTTGTATTTCGCATTGTCTCTACACCCAGAGATCAGCTGGAAAGCAGATGGCCAAATCCTGGCTGTTGGCAATGAAGATGCATATGTATTTCTTTTAGCAAAGAAAAAACTTATGAATTGGTAGCCTTTATATATAACACCTTAATAGTAACAAAAACATTATTATTATTACTATTATTATTTTTTGTCAGTTGTGGGGCTTGAACACTAGGTTTGGGCATTGTCCCTCAACTCTTCAGCTCAAGACTAGCACTCTACCACCTGAGCAACAGTGCCACTTGACATTTTCTGAACTTTTAGTTGGATATAAAGATCTCAGAGACTTTCCTGCCCTGGCTGGATTTGAATAGTTCTCAGTCTCCTTAGCCTCTAGGCCCAGCAATAAAATTATTTTGAAAAAGAAAAAACCCACGATTGTATACTTAAAAAAATCACAATCTGGCAAGTGTATCTATAACATTGTTGTATCAAGTAACCATAGGCAGCACTCATTTTTACATCTCACTGTGTACTTTCCAATGCCAGATAATATTTCATTAATTTATTTTAATTTTTCCTAACAAAGTTCTTTATGAATTCCCAACAGCACAATTTTTAACATATTTATTTCAATGAACAGCATTTTGCACTTGGTTTTTTTTTAATTTTGCCAGAGCTGGGGCTTGAAATCAGGGCCTGTGCACTCTCCCTGAACTTTTGTTCAAGACTAGCACACTATCAATTGAGCCACAGCACCACTTCCAGTTTTTCTGCTTACGTCATACGTAGGATTCAAATCAAGTGCTTCTTGCATGTAAGGCCAGCACTCTACCAGTAAACACATTCCCAGTCATTGGGTCTTTTGTTGTTGTTGTTGTTGTTTTAAGACAGCATTTTACCAAATGTCCTTCTGATGGCCTAAAACTTAGGCTGGCCTCAAACTAACTTCTAAATCAGCCTCCCAAGTTCAGAGATTACAAACATTGACCGCCATATTCAGCTCATGATTCTTTGTGAGTGAATACTCTTTTCAGATATAGGAAGAGTTACTCTGTCTTCCTTTGACTAGATGGATTTTGCATTCAGCAATTTTAATCACATTTCTTGTCCTGGTATTTTCCCCTTCTAGATCAATAGAAATATTTCAGGTTCTGGACGTGAAGCTGATCCCTACCATCTAACAACATCACATTCTCGTGAGTAGCACCAGCTGGCCTCATGAGCATAGCAGCGAGGAGAAGTTCAGCTATCTGATGGCCTTGGGCTCCAACAATGTAATCATTTCTGTGCACAGACTGAAAACTGTCATAGGTAATTTTGATTTATTCCATTCTGTTCTCAGCTACTTGCCATCCTCAACTTTGTATGTTTTAAATTCTGTTAAATTTTAATTACTATTTCCAGCCATTCTCAAAAGTAACATATATGTCTTACTTTAAAATTCATTAAAACATGCAAAAATGTTAACATAGTTGCTTTCCACCAGTGGCTCATATTTTAAAACCTAGCTATTTTAGAGATCAAAAACTGAGGATTCAGGTTTAAAGCAGCCAATGCAGTAAATCCGAGATATTTCTCCAATTAAGAAAACAAAATTCACTTGGAGTTGTTTCTGGTGCAGGGTGATATATAAGGATCTAGCTTTAGTTTTCTACAAGTAGTTAAACAATGTTGCCAGCACCATTTACTGAAGAGGCTGTCTTTCTTCCATTCTATTTTTTTAGCTCCCCTATCGAAGATTAGATGGCTATAGGTCTGTAGGTTCATTTCTGGGTTTTCTATTCTATTCCATTGGTCCTGAGGTATGTTCTTTTGCCAGTATGAAGCTGTTTTGATTACTATGGCTTTATAGTAGAGTTTGAAATTTGGTATTGATATTCCTCCAGCAGTGTTCTTTCCGTTGAGGAGCATTTTTGCTACTTGGGGTCTTTTATTGTTCCATATGAAGTTTTGGATTGCCTCTTCTACTTCCTTGGAATTTTGATAGGTATCGTTTTGAATTTGTAGATAGCCTTGGGAAGTATTGCCATTTTCACGATGTTAATCTTTCCAATCCAGGAGCATGGGAGTTTTTGCCATTTTCTAAGTTCTGTTTTGATTTCCTTTTTCAAGTTTTTAAAGTTTTCATCATAGAGGTCCTTCACTTATTTGGTTAAGTTAATTCCTAGATATTTTATTTTTTGTGGGGCTATTACAAATGGAGTTTCTTTCCTAATTTCAGCCACACTTCTCATTGTTGGCATACAGAAAAGCCATTGACTTAGGGGGGATAATTTTATACCCTGCTACTTTGCCAAAGTTTTGCATCAGCTTGAGTAATTTGGGAGTGGACTCTATGGGATTCTTAAGTCAAAGCTTACACTCTGAAAACATTACAGGATGGAATAAGAGAAACCCTAGCTTTCTTTGGCTCAGGCTGAAATTTTCTGAATAGAGACCCAGAAACACAAAAAAATCACGGAAAGTTTGTACAAATGGGATTGCATGAAGTTGCAGAGCTTATTTATGTCAAAGGACATAGCTAGCAAGATCAACAGAAAGAGTACGAATTGGGAGAAGATCTTCACTAGCCATACAACAGACAAGGGTCTCATATCTAAAATATACTTGGAACTCAAAAAATTAAATCCCCCAACAACAAATCCTCAAAGAAACAACTGCGAGATAAATAAGTGGCCTAAAGGCTTAAAGAGAAACTTCTCTGAAGAAGAAAGAAGGATGGCCAATAGACACATGAAGAAATGCTCAGCCTCCCTAGAGGTTGCATAAAAGAAAGGCAAATCAAGCCAACATTGAAATACCACCTCACCCCAGATAGAATGGTAAAAGTCAAGAACTCTAATAACAACAGATGCTGGAGGGGATGTTGACAGAAGGGAACCTTACTTCATTGTTGGTAGGAATGTAAACTTGTTCAACCACTTTGGAAAGCAGTATGGAGGTTCCTCAAAAGACTTCACATATTGCTCCCCTATGACCCAGCACTCCCACTTTTGGGCATTTACCCAAATGTTTACAAACAAGACCACACTAAAGCTACCAGCACAACTATGTTTATTGCAGCATTATTTATCATAGCTAAGATATGGAACAAACCCAGATGCCCCTCAGTAGATGAATGGAACAAGAATATGTGGTCTATATAAACAATGGAATTCTATGCCTCCATCAGAAAGAATGACATTGCCCCATTTGTTAGGAAATGGAAAGGCTTGGAAAAAATTATATTAAGTGAAGTAAGCGAAGCCCAAATAAACATAGGTCCCATGGTTTCCCTTATTTGCAATATCTAGTATATGTATGAGTCAAGTAGAGAAGGTCAGATAATGTGATGTTAGGAAAATGAACCTTTAGATATGTACTTAAATGTGTTTTTTTCTTTCATGCATTTGTTTCTAACGCATTTATATGATTATTTCTTTGTTGTTTTGTATGTCCCTCCCCCACACTATAACCCCTGCTTTCACTGTATTTGATGTCGGTATATCTTGTGGAGGGGAATGGATAAAACAAGTCGTTTAAATAAGGATACAGGTGGACCCGTTGCAACAATGGGAAATACAAGTTTTCATGTCGAAAACGAACTTTACAACTTTGGTGGGGGCGGTTAGGATTGGGTGGGGGGGGCAGGGGGAGGCTGGGAAGGGATGTGAAGGGTAAAAAAGTAGGAGGCTGCAATGCTTGATAAGAAATGTACTTATTATCTTGCCCATGTAATTGTAACCCCTCTGTACAGTATGTTCACTATAAAAAAATAAAAAAGTAATGTAAAAAAAAAAAAAAAAAAGAAACCAAAATCCAGAAGTGGAGATGTGGCTCAAGTTGTATAGTGTCACCTTTGAGCAAAAAGACCAAGCAAGAATAATAGGTCTAATTCTATCTCCATTATTTACTCATGGAAAACACACAGACTCAGACACAAACACAGACACACAGACACACACAGACACACACACACACACACACACACACACACACAATCTACATTTTCCTAGACTCCCCCTCCTGAGCAGTATACAATGCCATTAACTTAATGTATGTTTTCTCCAAATTATTATGGTAGGGATTTAACTACATTTGTATCTATGATAATGTTTGTTCTGTACTTTTTGATTTACAATTTTGTGTACTTATGTGTGTGAACTGTGTTTTGTGAAGACTAAACAGAAATCAATGTGTCAGTAAATAAGTAGGTGACAGACTGAAAGATGCAGATTGAAGCACTTGAAATTTTATTTCTCTAAGTTTAAATATATATGCATATGTATGTATTTAAAATTTCTGCCAAGATTTTATTTCTATTAACAATGATCTATTTGTTACATTATATAAATTTAACATATTGTATGTTTCATCGTAGATTAATATTTATAGAATTTCTTTCCTTTGGAGACCAGGTTTTGCAGTGTAGAACAGGCTTTCCTCACCTGTTTATTCTCCTGTGTCAGGTTCCTAAGTATTGGCTGGTATTACCATGTGGTAGGATAGTACCATGTCCAGTTATATTATTGACATTTTGTGCAGTATAATATTACTGTGAGCAGCTTTAAGCCAAATATCTTCATGGGTATGAATGAATTTCTTGCTCAATGCTAGCACTCTACCACTTGAGCCACAGCACCACTTCCGGCTTGTTTTCTGTTTATGTGATGTTCAAGAATCGAACCCAGGGCCTCATGCATGCAAGGCAAGCTGTCTACCACTGAGCCACCTTCCCTTCCCAGCCAAGGAACACTCACTTTTTAAACAGAATATCCAGCAACTGCTCCATTGTCCTCCACTCTGTGTAGTAGTGGAGGAAGTTTCCAACATAGAAGGGATCATCTTTCTGGTAGGCAGGGACCAGGTCCATTACCAGAATTTCCAGAAAGCCTGAGTCCAGGCTACATATATTATAAAGCACATTCAGGGTTTGGGCTGACTCATTGTCACACTGAGGTGGTAAAAAAGAATGGATCTATGAAACATGAAAATGGGAGTACACTTCAAACTGAGTAATTGTAATAGAGTGGATTGAAAAGTTCACAGTAAATATTTTCTGTCTACACATATAAAAGCACATAAGAAGAAGTTTCTAGTGTGGGCTAGGATGAGATTAAATAGGTTTTCTGTCATAGTTATACCTAGCCTGAATTGCCTCGTGATTTCCTTGGCTTCTTCTTATAAAAAGTCCTGAAACATTGGATTCTTGGTTTGGCACTGATCCAATGTCTGCAGTATCGAGTGAGGCACTCACACCTCTCATGCCTGAGATCTGAGACTCTTGACTTTGAAAACAACACAGGAACATCTTTCTTGTTCCTGAGCCACAGGCCAAGTGGGCTGGCTTGAGCTGACTCTAGGTTACAGTTGCGTGGCTCTCAGAGTTCTATATTCTATTCCATTGTGAGGGAGGTAGTATCATCTCTCAGAGCCCAATGATCTAAGCTGGTTGCTCACATAAGACCATCCCAAAGACAAACTGGAGGCTGAAATCACCCCTCCCACATCACTTTATTCACATGTGGACATTGTCAAATCCTTATATCCTCTGCTAGGCCTAGATACAGGCATGTCTCAGCCTCAAAGAGCCCTATGAGAGTCACTATTCCTCTCATCCTGCACAAATTATTTTACCTCTCAAGGACCCCTCAGCCTGCCATGTGCTTCTTGCATCTATTTTTGACATTAACTTCCTAAGACATTGTTAGGTTTTTGTTTCCTAATCTTGTTTGCCCTTGAAGCCCCAGTGTGCAGTCATCTGGAAAAAAGGCAAGTTCTTAGAGGTGGGAAAATCAAACAACTATTGGAAAACAAACATTACACATATAGTCAGACATTTTTACAGGTGTACATTCTTGTATGATAAAAGAGTATTTTTGAATCTGTTGTCATATTTTATGACAGAGGGGAAGGGGAGAAGGGAAGTGGTGCTGCCTTGTTTTCTCATAATTCAATGATTATTTTTTAAAACTAGATAGTTGAAGGAATGTAAGATTTAAAGATAAAAACTGTGTTCCTGTCCTTTTTATAAGCTAAACGTTTATCAAGTATTCCTCAGTAAAGTCTTGTCATCTGTGTCCCATGAACTATCCTCCTCCTTCAAAATAATCAAGGAAAAACTTTCACAAATAAGTAGGCTGTTGTCCAATCTCTGGATAAGAATTTAAGATACAACATTGCCTGGGACTTTGTGCGTGTACATGTGTGTGGGAGTGTGTGTGTGTGTGGGAGTGTGTGTGTGTGTGTGTGTGTGTGTGTGTGTATGAATGTGTGTCTGTGCATATTTGTGTCTTAGGGCTTGAACTCGGGGGCTATATGACAATCCCGAGCATCTTTCCCTTGACCTTAGTGGTCTACCAATTGTACTACAGTTCAGCTGCAATCTTTTTTTTTAGTGAACTGGAGAGGAGAGACTAATAAAATTTCCTGCTCAGGCTGTCTGAACTAAATATCAGGTATCAACCTCCTGATTAGCTAGAGTTATAATTATGAGCCTCCAGAACCTGGTGATAAAGCATTGTTACTGGAAGCAGTGGGGTTGCAAGTTTCAGTCCGGCTTCACAACATTCTATATCATAAAACAGCAACAGCAAAACCCTATATCAAAATACAGTAATAAGATATAATTACAAGATAATTTAGTGATATAGTCTGCTAGCATAACTTTCAGGAAACCTTGGTATTAATGATTTAGCAACACAAAACCAAACAAAATGAGCTAATTTTAGGAGACTCTACGAATTTTTTAATTCCATCTTAATAATTTCAAAACATTATAAGAAACAAGAAAAAAAATTCATACTTACGAGAATGTAAAAAGATAAAAAGATGGCAGATTATGAAATGGAAAATTCTACACTGCAGGAAAATTATGTCATGGTGAATATATTGTGGTATTGTTATGGTGAATATATGATAATGTTCTTCAGAGCAGCAATAGATGAATATACATTTACTACACATAGTCTAACTTGTCTATATCTATCAACATCCAATATTCTAGTGCACATTATCAAAGTATTCATGTTTATGGTATATTAGAAAAAATGACTAGCAGAGTAGGAGGTTACCAAAATACATTAGTTGCAACGTCTTAAGAGATAAACTTGCTAATTATATTGACTATTATATATATTAAACATGTAGTGTGTTATCATTGTATCTCTAAATATGTTCAAACACTACTTCAAAGTGAAACGGAATACAACAAGGTTTTGAAGACATATGCCTATAAAGCTAGCTATTTGGGACATCAGTTCAAGACCAGTGAAGTTTTACCTGCAATGATCCCCAACCCCTGGCTGTGCATGATGGAATACTTCAATCACCCAGGTCCATGGGGAGGTGAGAGCAGGAGGATTTCAATTACATGTCATACAAGGCAAGAACTTCCACATGGCTCCCTCTCAATCAAAGATGGTTCAACACTGGCTAGCACCTAGGTGAAAATAAAAATAAGAGAATTGTAGTATAAGAAACAAACAATATTAAAACATGCCAATGCAAAACATCATGAACAACACACACTCAGTGTTAGTTTCTCATACCTTTATTCCTAACTATAGCTTGATTATATATGTGAGCCAGAGGCACTAAGCAGTTCATCATTATAAAATGACTATTTGAGTTTCTGCTTTGACTCCAAGCTCTTTGATCCATTTGGAGTTGATTGTGGTGCAGGGTGATATATAAGGATCTAGCTTTAGTTTTCTACAAGTAGTTAACCAATTTTGCCAGCATCATTTACTGAAGAGGCTGCCTTTCTTCGATTCATTTTTTAGGTCCCTTATCGAAGTTTAGATGGCTATATGTCTGTAGGTTCATTTCTGGGATTTCAATTCTATTCCATTTGTCCTGCGGTCTGTTCTTTTGCCAGTACCAAGCTGTTTGGATTACAATGGCTTTGTAGTAAAATTTGAAATTTGGTATTGATATTCCTCCAGAGATGTTCTTTCTGTTAAGGATAATTTTTGCTATTTGGGGTCTTTTATTTTTCCATATGAATTTTTGGATTGCCTCTTCGATTTCCTTGAATAATGAGGTTGGAATATTGATTGGTATAGCATTGACTTGTACATAGCCTTGAGAAGTATTGCCATTTTCATGATGCTGAGCCTTCCAATTCAGGAGAATGGGAGGTTTTTCCACTTTCTACGTTCTGTTTTGATTTCCATTAACAGGTTTTTAAAGTTCTCATTATAGAGGTCCTTCACTTCTTTGCTTAAGTTAATTCCTAGGTATTTTATTTTTTGTGGGGCTATAACGAATGGAGTTGCTATCCTATTTTCAGCCACGCTTTTCTCATTGTTAGCATACAGAAAAGCCATTGATTTTTGAGTTTTAATCTTATACCCTGCTGCTTTGGCAAAGGTTTGAATCACCGTGAGTAATTTGGGAGTGGAGTCCGTGAATAAGAGACTACCTAGGTCTCCTTGGCACGGGCCAAGTACACCCAGAAACACAACAAATCAAAGAAAAGTTAGACAAATAGGATTGCATGAAATTACAGAGCTTCTGCAAGGCAAAGGACATAGCTAGCAAGATCAATAGATCAACCACAGATTAGGAGAAAATCTTCACGAGCCATACAACGGACAAGGGTCTCATATCTAAAATATGCCTGGAATTCAAAAAATTAAATCCCCAAACAACAAATCCTCAAGGAAACAACTGCCCAATAAATAAGTGGGCTAAAGCCTTAAAGATAATCTTCTCTGAAGAGGAAAGAAGAATGGCCAATAAACACATGAAGAAATGCTCAACCTCCCTGGCCATGAAAGAAATACAAATAAGAACAATATTGAGGTACCACCTCACCCCAGATAGAATGGCTATAATCAAGATTTCTAATAACAACAGATGCTGGAGGGGATATGGACAGAAGGGAACCCTACTGCATTGTTGGTGGGTCTGTAAACTTGTTCAACCACTTTGGAAAGTAGTATGGAGATTCATCAAAAGACTTCACATAGAACTCCCCTATGACCCAGCAATCCCACCTTTGGGCATTTACCCAAATGACCACAAACAAGACCATACTAAAGCTACCAGCACAACTATGTTTATTACAACATTATTTACCATAACTAAGATATGGAACCAACCCAGATGCCCCTCAGTAGATGAATGAATCAAGAAAATGTCGTCTATATACACAATGGAATTCTATGCCTCCATCAGAAAGAATGACATTGCTCCATTTGTTAGGAAATGGAAAGACTTAGAAAAAATTATATTAAGTGAAGTAATCCAGGCCCAAAGAAACATAGGTCCCATGGTTTCCCTTATTTGCAATAACTAATATATGTCTGAAACATGCGGGAAAGTTCAGATAAGTTGATGGTGGATGAAATAAACCCCAAGAGAAGGATTCAAATATTTTTTTTTCTTGCCATTTTTTCGAACATATTCATAAGATGATTTCTTTGTTGCTTTGTATGTCCCTCCCCCACAGTATAACCCCTGCTTTCACTGTATTTGATGTTGGTATAATTTGTGGAGGGGAAGGAAAAAACACATTTTTAAATAAGGATATAGGTGGACCCATTGCAACAATGAGATGTACAAGTCATTATGTCGAAAAACGAACTTTACAACTTTGTCCAGGAGGGCTGGGGAGTGGGAGTGGGGGGGTGGGGAGGTGTGCGGTGGAGATAAGAAGGTATGGGAAGTGGAAGAAAAGGATGGGGCAACAATGATTGATAAGAAATGTATTCAATACCTTGTCCCTTTAATTGTAACTTCTCTGTATGTTATATTCACAATAAAAAAGTCTATGTTAAGCCAGGTGCCAGTGTCTCATACCTGTAATCCCGGCTACTCATGAGGCTGAGACCTAAGGATAGCAGTTCAAAGCCAGCCCAGGAAGAAAAGTCCCCATAAGACTTTTATCTACAATTAACAACTCAAAAGTTTGAAGTGGCTCCATGGCTCAATTGACCCAGTGTTAACTAACTTGAGCACAGAGTCTCAGAGTCAGTGCCCAGGCCCTGAATTCAAGCTCCACAACTGACAAAAAATAAACATATAAATGTCTGAATTTCTTGTGAATTCAAATGACAGGTCTGGTATACAATTCTTCAGTCTACTACAGATTTCATTATATTTGTGGTTAGAAAAAGTAGCAGCACTTGAATAAAGGACATTTTTTCATAAACTAGGGCAGATTGGTCTCTAATTAGAGGAAATTACTGGACTCATACATAATATTTTTGGTTGATTTTTGTTTTGTTTTAGGACAGGATGAGAATGGCTGCCAATGGTTATTTGGATATGTATGACATCATTCACAGGCCATGAAGAATTAACAGTAAAGAGAGGACACAGTCAACTTGCACTAAACTTATTTGGCTTTATGCGATATTCCAAATGATTTGTTTAGCTTATATGTCCCTATGGCCTAAAATTTCCTATTCTTTCCTTCCTCAAATACAAGCATGTTCCACCAATTCAGATTTGAGCCAGACAATATGTAGTATTAGTGCCAAGAGGTGATGAAAATTTAACACAAACAGGAAAACATGAAACCAACTCTTGATTAGCTGCACACTGGGGAATCAGGCCTAATCCTAGCTACTCAGGAGGCTGATGATCACAGTTCAAAGCTAGCTGGAGTGAGAAAATCTGTGTCTGACTCTTCTCTCCAATTAACAACCAAACAGCCATAAATGGAGTTGGGGCTCCAGAGGCAGAGTAGCCTTGCTTACAAAAAGTTAGAGGTGGGGGCTGGGAAGATGGCTCAGTGGTAGAGCGCTTGCCTTGCATGCATGAGACCCTGGATTCCATTCCTCAGCACCTCATAAGCAATAAGAAAAAAGCCAGAAGTGGTGCTGTAGTTCAAGTGGTAGAGCACTAGCCTTGAGCTGAAAAACGAGGGACAGTGCCGAGGCCCAGAGTTCAGGCCCCACGACAGGACCCCCCCAAAAAAAAATCAGAGGCAGCACCCAATCCTGAGTTCAAGCAGAAGGTCATGCACAAAACAAAAACAATCAACAACAACAAAAAAACAGAAAATGGGAGAAAGCTCAGGAAAGGATGGCCTTGTCTACAAGTCAAATGTACAAATTACATGAATTGTGAAATGGTAACCTCACTGTAACAATTAGTAACAATTAGATTTTAAAAATATCTGAGAAATCCCGTAGTCATTGACCTTTATGATGTGCATCTACTTTCCATGATTTCAAAGTACTATCATCTGAGCTGGCAGCACACAGGTTGTAGCCCGGGGTGATTAGAAAATATGAAACCAGAAATCCTTTCAGATTGTCCCAACAACTCTTTTATTACTTTAAGCAAAAACAAACAAACAAACAAAACAAAGGAAAGCAAACAAAATAGACTTTATGGTTAATTAAGGTGTTATTAAAGATTCCTGGCAGAATTATACTGTTAAATGATGAGTTAATGCACGTGTTTTGGAGATACTGAACTCATATGTGTCACAAAAATATCCATGGATTCATAACTAGAAATTCTGAAGTGTAAAGCATACTAATTAGTTGAATTTCATAAGGTAGCCAATGAAGAGAACACCACACGGTATTAAGCCAGGTAAAGTAGTTTATTTACTGAACTGCTGCCCATGCCATACATGGTGGAAAGGCATGTACCAAAAATAGGGCGACCCAACATTGGGCCACGACATATCTAGGCAAAGGATCAGATGAGGTGTAGCCAGGTGGGAGGAAAGACTAGCCATACTGGATCTAGATGTGATTTCAGGGCCTGGGACTCACCTCCAGTCAGATGGAAAGTGCGATCATAGGCTGACCAGGTCATGACTTAGCGGGAGAGGAGGTGGCAGCCTCCAGGTGTGCCAGATATCTAGATAACACATAAAGGGTGGAAACTTAGCCAAGAAGTGAAAAGGCATCTTCATAGGGTCTGCATGGCCTGGGGCAGACCTAATATTAAATACAGGTAGTACCTCTGCCATGTGATTCCAGAGTCTAAAAAATTCATTCTCAATCATTTTCTTTCTCTCCTTTTTCTTTCTTTTTTCATTTTTCTTTCTTCTTTCCTTCCTTCCTTTTTCCTTCCTTCCTTCCCTCCTTCCTTCCTTCTCTCTCTCTGTCTCTCTCTCTCTCTCTCCTTTATTTCACTCACCCTCCCTCTCTCCCCTACCTCCGTATTCTCAACTCTCAAATAATGAACACTTGCTGAGTTGAACTCACAGGCTGGGAAGCGAAGCTCAATTAGCGAATGCAAACTTTAATTTAATGTTCCCTTATACCTCTACCACAGATCACTGGAAATCAAATAATGAACACTCAGCAGCATGGCATATTAAGGCATTTAGGGGAGTAAAGCAAGCATGCTCACTGCATTCTGTGAGGTCCAACCTGGGAAAGTGTGGCAGACTTCTCTTGGGCAATCTCAGCCCAGTTTCTGCATCAGGAGAGGTGACTGCCTCCATGTGAGCCAGTTACCTAAGTGGCACAGGTACTTGGCAGAGACTTAGCCTCTTCTTGTGCTGAGGTTAATGGCATGCTTCAACATGATCCACTAATTTGTTGAGATTGGGATTTCTTAATTTTTTGGTTAGCCTATGTTCAAATTGTGATCTATTTACTTCTGATTGCTAACCACGATTATAGATGTGAACTAACATCAGACCACTCAAAGCCCTTTATCACATATGGAAGACATGAATTTTATTTTCCCAAATGACATACAGGTTGACAGACAGCAAAAGTAAGTCCTTAATTTTGGTCGAGATGTGATTTTAATGTGAAACAAAATGACTTAGCAAAATATCTGACTACTGTGATTATACTTTCAAACTTAACCTCCATTTTTATATCAAATCACCTATATTAACCAATGATTAACTCAAATTACTGTAATCATTTATTTCTGTCATATCTGCTAGAGGTAGGCAGAAGTGGAGCTCACACCATAAAATAAAGTGGTAGAATTTGAGAGGATCACAGTTCTGAATCAGTCTAGGAAGGAAAAAAAAAAAACATATCAACATATCAACATACTAGGTAGGGATATTGGAATGCAATCATAATCCCTGCTTTTGGGGATGGGTGTAAAAATTGCTACTCTATGAGTAAAGTAACTTAAATGAGAAAGGATTGATGGAGTGGCTCCAGTGGTGGAGTCCCTGTCTGGCAAACACAACATCAAAACTCAAATCAACTTCCTAAAGATAAAATAAGAAAACGAAAGAAAGAGCAACTCATACTGACCATGTGTTCACTAAATTATTGTAGTAATAAATGCCATCATTTATTTCTAGGGCCAAACACATTTTGTGTCAAGCCTAAATGAAAAATAGCACACTATATATAAAACTTTGGTAAATCACAGGTCTAGCTTACAATGATGAACACTTAAGTTTACATGTGCAGTGGTGTTGGGGGGTTGTTAAGGATTATGGAAGTCCATCCTTTTGATGAACTTGACATGATGAAATTACCTAACTGTACATAACCAGATAGTTTACTGGACAGATACTGCTGAATAACACACACACACACACAACCACACACACACACACACAAACACACACACAACCACACAAACACACACACACACACACTTGTATGTATTTATATATTAACATGTAAATAAAAATAAAAAAATTACAATGAATAAATTTCTTGAACAGATACCTTTTCAAAAAATTATTTTACCTGAACCAATTCATGTCTTCAAGTCTCCAATGCTATATCACATTTACATGGTTGCTGATCGCTATCAGCGTTTTTAGGATATTGATTTGTCTTTGTTTTTCAGATGAAAAAAGCCTGCCAATAAACATACTTGTATTACATTCCTTTCTTTAGAAAATGAAAAGCACGTTGTGCTATCTGGCTCTTTATGTATAATCAAAACTTTTTTTTTATAATTTCAAGTACATATTGTCTTAGACTTAAATCTCACTCCTTTTCTTCCAATAGTATCTATGGGAAGGAGAAAATGAAGGATCATACTGTTACTTCGGTTATTAATCACTGAAATAAATATTATGAAAATGAAAAAATTATTTAGAGAGATGACTTGAAAGTTACCTTTCTACACACTCATACTACTCCCTCAACTAAATCATAGAACTTAAAATAAGTACCAATTTAGCTGTGTGTCAATGGCTCATTCCTGTAGTCCTAGCTACTCAGGAGCTGAGATTTGAGGATGGTAGTTCAAAGCTATCCCTGGCATGAAATCTGTGACACTCTTACCTCCAATTAACCACCAGAAAACCGGAAGTGGCACTGTGGCTCAAGTGGTAAAATGCTAGCATTGATCTGAAGAGCCCAGGGACAACACTCAGACCCAGAATTCAAGCCCCATGACCAAGAAAAATAAAAAAGGAGAAACGAGGAAAAAGTAACATTTTACAGTTAATGTCCACATATACACAAAAATTGTCTAGAAATAAAACTATAACAGTCCCTGGACTGGCAAAGAAAAAGAGATTAAAATGAAATTCCCTTCAATCTTTCATTTAGACAATCTATACTGATGGCAGGCTACTGGAACTCACATCACTAATTGAAGAGGTAAAACTTGAGAGGATCACAGTTTTGAACCAGTGTGCAAGGAAAGCAATAAGAGTCTCATATCATCCTAAATCCTGGCATGTTGGAATGCATTTGTGATCCCAGCAACTTGGCAGACAGAAATGAGGAACTTAGCCTTTGTTTGGCCCTCAGCAAAATTGATAACCTATGAGCGAAGTAACTAAATCAAAAAAGAATGTTCTAATGGTAGAATACAGCAAACAAAATATCTAAATTCATACTCACTTCCTAAAAGAGGAAAGAAAAAGTAAGAAAGAAAGGAATAAATAAAAGAAAGAAGGAGGAAGAAAGAAAGGGAAAAGGAGAAGTATAAACAAATACCTCACCATGCGTTAGATGTTAATAATGACCCTAAGTAATTGTAGTTATAAATGTCAACATTTAATTCTGGGCAGAGACATTTTGTATCAAGCCTGAATAAGCCATAGCATACTACATACAAAGCTTTGGTAAAATACAGATCTGGCTTACACTGTTGGACCAATAGGAATGTAGGTCTAGTGGGTGGGGTCTTCATAATAATTTTGTTATGATCTCAAAATACGTCTTTATTTCTGGCATTTTACCTGAGTAATCTCACTTCAATCTTTTCCAAAGGGCACTTTAGTGGAAGGAGGAAAATCATTGATTCTGGTAGACAATTTCTGTTACTAAAAACTCCAGTATATAGTATGGGAAGCAACTCCAAAATTGTTCATTAGAGAGATGAGTTGAAAGTCATCTTTATACACACTAAATCTTTTCTCAACAAAGCCAGAGGATTTAAAATAACTAATATTTATAAGTTAATGGGCACAAATGTACACAAATTTTCCAGAAATAAAATGATCACTCATGAAACCTTACTGATACTTCAAAGAATGTTTTCCAATTAGAAGAATCATCTTCACACATTTTCACACAATGTGTATCTGCTTGGTAACAGAACCCCTAACTAGACTAAGGCATCTAATAAAAGTTATGAGGTGGTGTGGGGTTTCTGGTGGAGTCCTGTCTGGTTTAAAGGAGGAGTTGGTATTGGCACCGCCCCTGTGGTGGAGCAGGGCGGGCTTTGAAGATGAAGGCCAGTCTGTGTAAGACTTTGAGATAGTAGGGAGGGGACAGGAAGGACTAGACTTGTGGAGTAGGTGGGACTTTAGGATGGAGGCTGGCAGGTAGACGGGTTTTCAGTGGAAGAAGGCTGGGTCACTTGGGGAGGAGGCTGTTTGGGGAAGAGTTTTGAGAAGGAAGAACCAGGCTTCCAAAGAGGAGGTTACTTAGAGGAGGGGTTCTGGTGGAGCACTGTGAGCCCTAGTAGGATATGTAGAGTGGGGTTTCCCATAAGGCAGGGAACGGAATGGAGGCAAGAGGCTGACAGAAGGTGGGGTTTCTGGTGCAGGAATACGGAGCTATGAGGGAGAGGCTTTTCAGGGTCTGGCTTTAAGAGGGCAGGGCAATGCTAGGAAGAAGTGGGCTAGTAAGGGACATGGTTTCTGGTGGAGAATGGCAGGCCTTTGGGAAGTGTGTTAGGGTGGAGGTGGGGTTTCTGGCAGAGCAGGATGTATTCACAATGTATAGAGAAGCTTTTCAGGACCAGGGCTTTGTTAAAGCAGGGATAGGAGCCAATGGACTAGACTAGTTAAGACGGGTTTCTGGTGTAGCCAGTCACCACTTCAAAAAGAGGAGTAAGGTTGGGTGGGGATTTCAGTGTTGCAAGGCAGGACAAGGACTTTGGACAGGGTTTCCAGTAGTGCAAAGCAACCTTCAAAAAGGGACTACGGAGGGACAGGGATTTACAGTTGAACCAGATGAGGCTTCCAGAGGGAGGCCAACTGGTGCAGTGGTTTCCAGTTGAGCAATGTGGGTGTTGAGAGATGGGATAGTGTGGTGGGGTTTTTTAGTGGGGGTTTTGTAGAGCAGGTCAGGGCTTAGAGCCATGGGGCTAATTGGAGGAGGGGCTTTGAGAAGGAGTATAAGGTCTACAAAAGTGTAGGATAATTATGGGCAGGGTATCTGTTGGAGTAGGGTGTGGATCTGAGGGAGGATCCAATAGGGTCTGGTTTACCTGGGGAGCAATGCAAGGCATTGAGAGAGTAGGTATGGAAGGTGGAGAGACTTGTGGTGAAGCAGAGCTGGCTTTCCAGGCAGGAGATGGGCTATGTGAGAAGCTTCTGGCCAACCAATGCTGGGCTTCAAGGGCAGTTATATGGAGGTGGAGGGTTTTTGTGTAGCATGATGGGCTTTGTGGGAAGAGGTAGGTTAAGGGATTGGTTTGACAAGTTAGGCCACTTAGAAGTAGACAGAGATGGGCAGAGTTTCTGATGAAACCAGAAGTGGCTGGAGAGAGAAGTCTGGTTGGGGGTGGGGTATGAAAGGGAAGGGAGGATCTTAGAGGTACTATGTTATGGGATCAATGGGTTTACGAGGAAATAGAGTAGTTAGGGGCTGGGTATCTGGTGGATGAAGTGAGGATTCAAGGGAGGATCCTGATGTAGGCTGGGTTCTTGGTGCAGCAAAGAGGGACATAGAAGGAGGATATGTGGATGTGGCCTGGTTTCTGGTGGTACAGAGCAGGAATTCCAGGAAGGGGTGGAGTTGAAGAAGGCTTTCCCTGTAGCAGAGGAGGGCTTTCAGGAAGTAGTCTAGTTGCAGTCAGGCCTTTGAAAGTTTACAGCAGGACTACCAGGAGGTAGGTTAGTTAATGTTGGGCTTTTGAATGAGGAGGCTGACTGGAAGTGGGTTTCCAGTAGATCCAGTCATGTTTTATGGGAAGGGGGATAGGAAAATGGCAAGACTTAGTGAAGAGTGGGGCGACAAAAAATAAACAGTTACTCCAAATAGGAACACCATTTTCTGTCAGTATAGAATTACATTACTTTTATGTATGCGAGAGATATTGGAGAAAGTAACCAAGTAATAATTCCTTCCTAGTGAAAATTTTCTTTATTCCAGTTGAATGAAAATAAAACCACAGGTCACATCAGGCTCAGAGGCACACAGTAGACTAAGACACATGAAGCACTGGACTTGATTCCCCAGCATAACTTTTAAGACCCACAAATTTTTAAATGTCTCACTTGGTCATAATGGACACTGTATTGTCTTAAAATTGTGAATGAATAAAACTTTTACTCTGACCATTTTAGAAATCCTAAAACTAAGTAAGTAGTAGTAATGTTTTAACTTTTTATAATATTGGAAGTTATACTAAAAATATTTAGGAAAATATAAAATTGTACACTGATTGTTCGTTCTCCAGCATCAACTTGAATCTAAAAGAATTTAAAACAATAAAATTGCCATATAGTGAGATTGCAGCATGGTTTTTTTTCAGTCATCAAAATGGTGACTTAAACAATGTGTATTTATCATTGGATGCATCGCTGTTAAAACATATCTAAAAATGTAAATCACTTCTATAGAGACCCTGAAGAGACTCAAAAGGATCTGTGAAATGATGTTGGAATAAAATTAATGACTAATTACAGTAGGAATTAATTTTCTCTAGGCCCAAAAATATTTTCAAGCAGAATAGGCTGCATTGAAAAATAAGCAAAACAACGAAAAGGAAGCAGGCAGGCAGACCTTGAAGTAAACATTATCCAATGAACAATATCTATTGAGGCATGATTGCAATCTTTTTTTATCTAAGTTACAATTACTGACCTATGTTCTTTCCTAATGCCAAATAATAAAGCCATGAGAATGCAATAATCATTTTCAAGGCATTATACTTTACACAAAGAATCCAATGAATGTATTGCTAGAAAGTAAAGATAGATGTCTGAGATAAAGAGTGAAGAACATATCCCCAATTTCTGGCCCTTCAAGATGAGAGGGGTACAAGCCAAAGCACAAGGAGAATGGACAGAAGTATATTAGTGCATACCTGTAGTTCCCAAGATGCAATAATTAATATAACAGGGGAGAAAATCAACATGACCATCACAGGATTTAACACTGGAGAGTAGAGAGAAGAACAGTGAAAATGCATGGAAAATTACAAAGGATGCCCTTGCATATTTGGCAGAAGAGTGCATGGCATTGAGGTCTAAAATATGTGGAGGTATTATAGGAAATTAATTGTGCTCAAATAGTACCACGAGAAGTGATAAACTTATGATTTACAGGACATTGAATAATCATAAAGGTCCTGCTTCAGTAGTGCAGAGTTAAACCTTGATAAATTCTGTTTTGAAATACCTAACACACTATAAAACCAAGACAAGAAGATTCCAATTATATATAAGTGACTTGACTGCAACAATAGAGTTCAAAAAATCAAATTACATAATGTGGACCCATTAATTACTGTAATAAAGATTACATTATTAATGTAATCTTTAAACAACACACATTTTATGTGAATAGTCTTGAGTATGAATTATTTATTTTCCTTACAGACTTTGGATGTACAAAAACAAAACAAAGCAAATGACACTTGGCAATAGAGCTGGATGCCAGTATGTCATCTCACAAGGCTGAGATGGGAAGATCATGGTTCATATTGCTGGTGTAGCAATCCAGGAGATATTTATGTTCAATTGTTCAATCAAAGACAGAGTGAAACCTTGGTTCAAATAGTACAGACTCAGTCAGTCATGAGTGAAAAAAACAAGCAAGATTTTGAGGCTCCGAGTCAAGTTTCATTACTGCACACACACAAACACACAAACACACACACACAGACACACACACACACACACACACACACACACACACACACACACACACGCACAAATCGAATGAGAGAGGTATAGGGAGAGAAAAAAGGGAATATTAAGAGTTTAAACAGTGAACCTATCTGCCAGGAATATCCTCAGCATATGTTAATTAATTAAAATGAGCGAAACCATAGAGCCTATGTTTCTTTGAGTATGGCTTCCTTCACTTAATATGATTTTTCCCAAGTCTTTCCATTTTCTTAAGAAAGGGGCTGTGTCATTCTTTCTGATAGAAGCATGAAGTTCCATTGTGCATATATACCACATTTTCTTGATCAATTCATCTATCGAGGGGCATCTGGATTGGTTCCATATTTTAGCTATAGTAATAGTTGTGCTGGTAGTTTTAGTGTGTTTTAGCTTGAGATCATTTCGACAAATCCCCAGGAGTGGGATTGCTGGCTCCAGAGTTATGTACATTTGACTATACAAAATGATGCTAATTGAAATGAACTCCAAGACATGGAAACAACAGGTCTTTTTTTTTTTCATATGTCAACCTTGATGTCGGTAAAGTAGTGTATCTAGATCTTATTTTATTTCATTTATCTTTTGCCATTGGTTTATTCCTGGCAATATCTGTCTTTATTCTGGTACCTTCCATCTTGTATATACATTATCTGATTTTGGAAAGAAAGGGAAATAACATAATGATGAAAGAAGTACAAAGAGTGACCCATTGCAACAACGATATTCATGAGACACTATATCGGCAATGAAATTTACAACTTTGGGGTGGGGGGAGGTGTGGAGGGATGGAGGAATAGGAGAACAATATTCAACAATTAATGTACCTTACTCATGTAACTGTAACCACTCTGTACAGTCATTTTAACTAAAATAAAATTTAAAGAAGTGAACCTACCCTAGAAATAATATCCTTTTCAAAATAATACATCTGTAACAGTACTTGTGAGGGGTTCTAGAGTCAAGCTGTTAGATCTGAACAGGGATAGATTGGGAAGCCATCTCAAACAGCAATGAAAAGACAGAGCTCTGCTCTGGAAGGGTCAAACAATCAAGGGAAGACAGGGGTATATGTTATTACCTCAAGGGTATTTAAGTTAGAGCTGTTGGACACTAAAAGTTTAAGACTTTGAAGACAAGATGGATGTCTGTGCTATGGTTGTAATGACAATTGCTCCCTTCTGCTCCCTAAAAATAAGGGATTCAATTAGCACTATGTATACAAACAATACCTCATCTTAATAGTTGTAACTACAAGCTAGATTGATGCCTTAGTTTGTGGACATACCTGTAGCCATTAACCCCCCACCACCCCTGTAGTGGAATGAATATAAAGCATGTTAAGCAGGATTTGGGGATCCAGACGTTGGCAGTGAGGCTTCGGGTCCTCTGGTGTCTTCTTTCCTATAACTTCCTGTGTTTTCTCGTTTTTTGACCAGGTATCCCATCATCTTTGCTGTTCCATGGTTGTGGTTAGTGACAGTGCTGATATTCTAAACACCTCAAAACAAACTATGGAAAAACACTTCCTCAGAGAAGATTCACAAGCGTTTAGGAGCACCTGGAAAGATACCACACACCAGCAGTGATCCTGTGATCTTCTAGCAAGAAAGTAAATTCAGGAGTATTTTTACCTCTGATAATTATTTTTTTCTTTTCTTTTTTTATTGTGAAAATACTGTACAGAGGGGTTACAATTACATGGGCAAGATAATGAGTTCATTTCTCATCAAACATTGCAACCTCCTCATTTGTTTCCTTTTCCCATCCCTTCCCATCCTTCCCCCACCCCTTCTCCACCCAATGATTCCCCGCCCCACACCAAAGTTGTAAAGTTCGTTTTCGACATAACGACTTCTAAATCTCATTGTTGCCATTCCATACCTCTAAAGATTTTACATATATTACAGTAATATACACCTAAACTGCTTAGCACTCACGGCACATTGGTGTATTATAATTGTCTTCAGATCAGAAATATGTTAGAGATTAAAGTAGAATGATGGGCTGTACATTTTCAATGCAAGAGTGATGATCACCCCCTGCAATTATTCTCAGTGGAGAATCCTTCCCATATATTTTACTGACTTAGCTTCTACTCTGTGCTTTACCATTATCAGGGAGGGTCACACTGTATCATGCTACAATACTGCAGCAACCTTAGCTGCCTTTGAATTTTACCTCCAATCTTGATCGCAAGGTCAACTCTGCAACTCTATTCGCATATTAGTGGACACCTGAACTTTTCAAGCCTGGTTAAAAATTCATCTATCATTGCTCATTGCCAGTGTTAAAGATCTCACTACTTTAGATTTATTGAGTATCTTCTTGTATTTCCAAAACATCATTGGATGTTGGTTTTTGAAGTAGAGCCTTTAGTTTGCATTTTATTTATGGAGGTGTTAGTGATGCCAGTTGTGCTGCATACATTATAATGTAAGTAATTTGATGTTTTGACATATGAATTTAATTTTGGCAATTGAAGAAGTGAATACACAACACTCAAATGTTTCTTTATATGTACTGGTATTGCTTTATTGTGAACTTCCTAAAAGCCAAGCATGGGAATACATGTCCCTAAATCTCATCACTTCTGTCACTGAGCCAAGCCTTGAAAGGTCCAGACCACTTGGCACTTCATAGTGAGAACCTTTCTACAAAGAAAGGCGAGAGAATAGCAAAAAGAGAAAGTGAATCTTCCAAAAGTTTTGTTATATGTTCTTTACACTTAGCCAGTAAGACCACTATAATAGCATTTTTTATGACTTCTTACCTACTTCTTTTCCTGTTCTAAGCTGTTTTATTTATGGATCTCTAAGAAATCATATAAGAAATCTATATAAATCACATAAAAATCATAAAAAATAGTTTGCTAGGGATATATAACCTTAAAGGAATAATTTCAGTAACCTAGTAAGCACATAAAATGTAATGCATACCTAAAATTGAATGTTTATTGAAAACTTTAGCAGTTGTAGTTTATTCTGATAACAAAGATTACAAAATAAGTTACCATAGTATTCCAAATGGACCACAGAAATAGAAAAATGGAGGGTAGCACTAAAGAAAGCTACTGCTACCACTAATAGAGTAAGAATGAAATTTAGGCAAAACTACTTCATACTAAAAGCCACAGGACAGCCACAACATGACTTTCTTGTTTCATATGAAGAAAAGCCTTTTTTTGAAAAGACAAATTTTCACAGATATTAACATCAATTGAGTATATATTTCTTAAGGCCTTCAGGAAGGATGCTGTGACCATGTTGTTGGAAGTTGACTTCTCTGGGACTTACTACACAATGTGCAGACACCATTCCAAGCACTGCACCTGCTTTAGGATAATTTTAGTGCTCATGACACTTCTTCAAGTTAGGAAATGAATTAAGTATTTTATTAATAACAGAAGTAGGCAAAAAGGCCAAACAAATTTCCCAAGTACCTAATACTGACCAGTTGTAGATCCATAATTCAAATCCATGTTTCCACCAAGCATATCTGAGGTATTTTGTAAGTGTCATATTCATTACCTTTCAAAACCTATGGAGGAGATGAACCCACATTATCTTCCTAATTATGGTTATAACGGCAATGACATTGTTACAGAATATAAATATCTTAAAATGAAAAGGGTGTGGGTAATGACATTGTAAGTGATCTTTATACCAAATAAAGATCGGTTTAATTTCTAAAGAAATACCTTAATGAACATCATTCAGGTCCCACTGTTTAGTATCCTGGAGTAATTACTTAAGGAGAACAAATCCATGTCAAATATGCCTTGGCTGATGAACACAGGTTTTATCATTGAGTACCTTGAATACACAGGGAATAGTTTTTTATGCATGTATCATCCAAAAGGAATACTTTTGTGACAAGTTACTTCCTCATTGTACCAAAGAAAAATCTATTCCCTATTCTAAAACATATATCAATTTAATGGATATTAGTGTTGTCAGTATAAATTATGCATGCATAATATATGTAATATATTATATTACATAACATATAAATGATATATTTATATGTGTGTATTCTTTAACTACTATAATAACATATGTATAAAACTGGTTTTGGTATTATACTGTGAAGGATACAAGGAATGACAACTTTATTTAAATAAATATATTTATATGTTTTAGTTACATAAGTTATTGTTGTGCTAGGACTGAGGCTTGAACTATGGTCTGGGTGTGGTCCCTGAGCCATTTCATTCAGAGTGGCTTCATATATCTATCTTCAAATCTCAGCACCTAAATAGCTAGGATTACAGACATGAGTCATATTATATTTTTTAATTCCATCCTTTGCATGTTCTTACATAATTATTTTTGAATGTTGAAGTATATTATGGTATCTCATCTCTAAACCAATTTAGAATAAATAACTATTTATTGGGTAAAACTATGTGTTGCAATAGAAATTGTAAGGACCCTACTTTACTATCAATTTTCAAAGATATTGCTAGTTTAATTTCTGGACAGACAAGTAGAAAAATTAAATTAAGTGTTCATGTCCCCTTACTATCATACAGAACCTTTGTTATAATATCACTTACATTTTGATGCCTCTAATTGCCTTTCATTTGTATAATTCGTGTGTTCTTTGTACTGAACTTCGCTCATCTGAATTTTGTTGTCATTTTGGTTTGAAGTTTCAGTTATCGAACAACTTTCCATGGGAATTATTCTGTCTGACTTGGAATGTCTGGGTAGTGGCTTGGTTTATGTGTCATTTCTCACTACTGGCTTGGGCATAACAAAGTCCCCAATTCAATACAAAGTATCAATATTTGCAATGCCAGATACATATCTGATATTGTACATATTCTAAATGTACTAGAATACATTATTTGTATGACTAGTCATAACTATAGGAAAGGAACTAGTGTTCCTATATGCTATAGGAAGGGGTTAGACAAACAAAATTTATTTGTGTAAAAGTTAAAAATAAGAAATTATTCCTGTGCAATAATATAGTTCAATTATTGTGGAGAAAAATGATACCATTAGATATTGCAAGGTACAGAAATGTTTATAATTTTTTAAAAAGAAATGAGAATGGCACAACTTAGTTTATTACGAAAGGTTGAAAAGTGAAATAAAAAAATTAGAGAAAAAACTGGCACCAGTGGCTAGCAACTGTAATCCTAGCTACTCAGAAGGTTGAGATCTGAGGATGGTGGTTCAAATCCAGCTCAGGAAAGAAAGTCCATAAGATCTTATGTTCAATGAATCACTGAAGTTGCTATGTGGCTCAATGTGGTAGACCACTAGCCTTGAGGAAATGAGCTTGGGGCTGTGCCCAGGCCCTGAGTTCAATCCCCATGATAGGGATAAAGAGAGAGAGAGAGACAGAGACAGAGACAGGGAGACAGAGAGAGCAATATATTAAAAAGATATAGGTAAAAGCCAGCAAGCAAGAGAGAGGGGGAGGGAGGGATGTAGGGGAAAGAAGGAAGGGGAAAGAAGGAAGGAAGGAGGGAAGAAAGAAAGAAAGAAAGAAAAAAAGAAGGGAAGGAGGGAGGGAGAGAGGAAGGGAAGAAAGGAAGGAAGGAGAGGGAAGGAAGGAGAAAGAAAGAGGAAAGGAAGGAAGGAAGGAACGAAAAGAAAAAGAAAAGAAAACTTCCAAGTTCTCATACTTGTAATACTAACTATTCAGGAGGCTAAGGTCTGAGGACTCTGCTTCAAAGCCAGTCAAGGCTAGAAAGTCAGTGAAACTCCTATCTCCAGTGAACCAGCAAAAAATGAAAAAGGGAAGTAGAGCTTTGGTTCAGTTGGTAGAGCATCAGCCTTCAGTGAAAAAGCCAAGCAAGAATAAGAAGCTCTGAATTTGGAGTACAGTATTTTTATTTTCTTTTGCTACATCCTGACTTTGTACTGGTAGCTCTTAGCTTGCTAACTTGCCTTCCTGATTTCCCCCCGATATCTGTGCCCTTATTTCTGGTATGTAGAGACACAGGGACTCCTCATCCTGGTTTCTCCCTGCTCCAAGGTCTTAAAGCTATTTTCCAATGACCCCAGGCTCCAACTGACTCACCTGGACACCAGTGGTTCAGACTTCTAATCCCAGCTACTCAGCAGGCTGAGATCTGCAGATCAAGGTTCAAAACTAGACCGGGTAGGAAAGTCCATGAGACTTTTATCTCCAATTAATCAGCCAAAATCTGAAAATGGAGCTGTGGCTCAAGTGGCAGAGTGCCAGCCTTGAGCACTAAGCTAAAGGAGAATGTTTAGCCCCAGTAGTGGCATACAAAAAATTGTGAAAATTCGACAGTTTGATGCAATGTGTATATTTTCTTCAGTAATATAATTTCATTTTGCTAATCTTATTTTAGTTTCATTTTCTTCTGATTAAGTTGGTGCTCAAAAAAACAATTTTGCATATATGTATATATACATATATGTGTGTATATGTATATACTTATGTATATATGAGTGTTTTTCTTTGTTTACTCCATCCCTATTAAAACTTTTCACACATTATCTTTTGCTGTTATTGTTGTTGCCAGTACTCAAGCTTGAACTTAGGGCCTCATGCTTTTGCTTGGCTTTTTTGATCCAACTTGTGCTCTATCACTTGAGCTACATATACACATCTGGCTTTTCACTGGTTAATTAGGGATAGGGTCTCCTGGGCTTTCCTGCCTGTGCTGGCTTCAATCTAGGTTCCTCATACATACCTCAGCCTCCTGAGTAGTTAGGATGACAGGTGTGAGCCACCAGTGCCCAGCTTCACATTATCTTAGTGAACATTTTAATTTTGCTTTCACACTACCACCCACTCTGTTTGAATAAATAATATGTTGACGTGCTCAAATTTCTGTTTACTGTAGCACAGGAATTCCAGCCAAGATAATTATATTTGTTGCTTCAGGAACATGCTTATTATAAAATATTGAAGTAGGAAAAATTGTCTTTGTGCTATCCAGCACAGGATTTTATCAATTTTGTTTCCTCTTTCCTCCATTTTCCTTCCCTGCATATAACAACCTATTTTCTTTCTTCCCATCAATTCATGCCTTTAAGTCCTTCCACCCATAGTCTTTGAGTCTAATTTTAAGCATGTACAGAGTTAAAAAATATAATAAAATGGTCAAGCACCTGTAATCTTGGCTACTTGGGATATTGATATCTGAGGATTTTGGTTCAAATCCAGCCCAGCCAGAAAACTCTGTGAGACTCATCTGCAATAAACCAGAAAAAACAGAATTGGAGCTATGGCACAAGTGGTAGAGTATCAGCCTTGAATACAAGAGTTAAGGGATAGTGCTCAGGCCATGAGTTCAAGCCCCAGTACTGGCGCATGAAAATTAAAAATACTAAAATGAACAATATCCCAATCCTACTATTTTCACTAAAATACTAATAAATACGACAATTGTCTGTTTTTGCTTTTGTTTATCAATATGATATATGCGATCTTTAATTCTAACAGTATATTTTTCTTCTTTACCAAGCTGTGACATTGTTAGGAATTCAAGACAAAATGAGAGTAATTTTCTAAAGCAGCATGTCAGCATTTCTTGATAACTTAAGTTAATTTAAATCTGTTCAGAAAAACTACTTACTGTGAGAAAAAATCAGCCAAGCAAGAATGCAAAGGCCATAAGTTCAAGCCCCGGTACCCAGTACATACCCCCCCCACACACACACACAGAGTACTTAATACTTAATAAATCCTAAGTTGTTTAAGGCACACAAGCAAATGCTAGTAAGTTACCAGTACCTAGTTTGTCTTCCAATGATAAAACAAAGATGTAGAAAAACAAGGCCACTTCCACCAAACCAGATTACTGGTGTTCAAGACCTAACTTGAGTCCACTCCATTTGATGCAATACTGTTCAAAGGAACATTCATTCAGTGAGGAGTAAAACATTGTACATCTGTCAGAGATAGATGTTAACAGATATCCTTGACTTTTAACGTTATAGGTGGTATTTGAGCCAGATGCTGGTGGCATATACCTGTAATCCTTGCTACTCATCCTTCTAGTTTGAAGCCAACCAAGTCCAGAATGTCTGTGAGACTTTTATCTCCAATTAACCACCAATAAGCCCGAAGAAGTGCTGTGGTTCAAGTGATAGAGCAATAGTCTTGGACTCAAAAGCTCAGGAACAGCACCCAGGTCCTCAGTTCAAGTGCCAGGGTTAGCAAACACATACCAAAAATGTGGTATTTGCAACCAAAGAATAAATTTTAATTTGATCTCTTTTTAGCCAATTTAATGTCTGAGCTCTTAATCTGCAAGACTCTTGGCCACTCTACTCCTGGAGAATAACAATTATTCAAGTGGAAAAGAAGGATCTAGAATGATTCTCCATTAGAGATGCTGATGTTTGAAAGACTATGCAAAAAAAAAATACTTCAGTCTCTAAAAGAATATAGCACTCACAGTGGAACCTCTGAATTTGTTAATTGATGGTCAGTATCTAGGCTTGAACACAGAACCTGGGCTTTGTCCCTCAAGGCTAGCACTCTACCACTTGAGACGCATCTACATCTCTAGTCTTTTTGGCAGTCAATTGGAGTAAGAGGCCCATGGATTTTCCTATCTGAGCTGGCTTTGAATAATGGTCCTCAGATCTCAGCCTCCTGAGTAGCTAGGATTACAGGCTTAAGCCTGTGATGGCTAAATGAAATTTAATGGTACCTACTACCAGAGATGGTAGTTAAGACATTTACATCCACCACAAAAGTACAAGTTAATTTCAGCTTTGGTTTCTCCAACACACTTAAGAGAAAGATCAGTAGAAATCTATCATTAAACCTTAATAGTAGAATTCAAATACTCCGCTTATTTTATTTTTTTTAATTGTGAGAATACCACACAAAGGAATTACAACTACATGGGCAAGATCTTGGTTTATTTTGAGTCCTGCTAAATCCTAGATGTCCAGAGACAAATCCCAACATATAAGTGTAAGAGGTCAGAGACAAGACAGTTCCCTGAAATTGCATTAAAATTAATATTAACAATAATATCATTTATTTAACTACCAATCTAACAGGTACACTTAACATAATTTTTTCCAAGATTCTCCATTTCCTGACAAATGGAGCAATGCCATTCTTTCTAATGGAGGCATAGAATTCCATTGTGTATATATACCACATTTTCTTGATCCATTCATCTCCTGAGAGGCATCTGGGTTGGTTCCATATCTTAGCTATGGTAAATAATGCTGCAATAATAAACATAGTTGTGCTGGTAGCTTTAGTGTGGTCTTGTTTGTGATCATTTGGGTAAATGCCCAAAAGTGGGATTGCTGGGAAATAGGGGAGCTCTATGTGGAGTCTTTTGCGGAACCTCCATATTGCTTTCCAAAGTGGTGGAACAAGTTTACACTCCCACCATCAATGTCGTAATGTTCACATCTCTCCACATCCCCTAAAGCATCTGTTGTTATTAGAGTTCTTGATTATTGCCATTCTAGTGGGGGTGAGGTGGTATCTCAATGTTGTTTTGATTTGCAATTCTTTCATGGCTAGAAAGGTTGAACATTTCTTCATGTGTCTATTGGCAATCCTTCTTTCCTCTTCAGAGAAGTTTCTCTGTAAGTCTTAGCCCACTCATTTATTGGGCAGTTGTTTCTTTGGAGATTTGTTATTGGGGGATTTAATTTTTTGAGTTCCAGGTATATTTTAGACATGAGGCCCTTGTCCATTGTATGGCTAGTGAAGATCTTCTGCCAATCTGTGAGCTTTCTATTGATATTGCTAGCTATGTGCTTGGCCATGCAGAAGCTCTGAAATTTTGTGCAATCCCATTTGTTCAACCCTTCTTTGATTTGTTGTGTTTCTGGGTCTCTATTAAGAGAATTTCGTCCTGTGCCAAGGAGACCTAGGGTTTCTCCTATCCCATTCTGTAATGTTTTCAGATTGTCTTCTTTGACTCCGAGGTCTTTGATCCATTTAGAGTTGATTTTGGTGCAGAATGATATATAAGAATCTAGCTATCATTTTCTACAAGTAGTTAACCAATTTTGCCAGCACCATATACTGAAGAGGCTGTCTTTTTTCCATTCTATTTTTTGAGCTCCGTTATTGAAGATTAGTTGGCTATAGTTCCGTGTGGTCATTTCTGTGTATTCAATTCTGTTCCATTGGTCGTGAGGTCTGTTATTGTGCCAGTAAAATGCTGTTTTGATTACTATGGCTTTGTAGTAGATTTTGAAATTTGGTATTGATATTCCTCCAGCCCTGTTCTTTCTGTTGAGGATTGTTTTTGCCATTCTGGGTCTTTTACTGTACCATATGTATTTTTGGATTGCCTCTTCTAATTCCTTGAAGAATGAGGTTGGAAATTTGATAGGTATTGCATTGAATTTGGAGATGGCCTTTGGAAGTATGGCCATTTTCACGATCTTGATATTTCAAATCCAGGAGCATGGGAGTTTTGGCCACTTTTTAAGTTCTGTTTTGATTTCCTTTTTCAGGTTTTCAAAGTTTTCATCATAGATGTCCTTCACTTCTTTGGTTAAGTTAATTCCTGGGAATTTTATTTTTTGTGGGGCTATTAAAAATGGAGTTGCTTTCCTTATTTCAGCCTCACTTTTTTCATTGTTGGCATACAGAAAAACCATTGATTTTTGAGGGTTAATTTTATACCCTGCTACTTTGCCAAATTTTGAATCAGCTTGAGTAATTTGGGAGTGGGGTCTGTGGGATTCTTTAAATATAAGATCATGTCGTCTGCAAAGAGAGAGAATTTTACTTCTTCTTTCCCTATTTGGATCCCCTTTATGTTTGCATCTAGTCTTATTTGTAGCTAGGCATTCTAATAATAGATTGAAGAGAAGTGGAGAGAGTGGACGTCCTTTTCTCATTACTGAGTTAAGAGGAAATAACTTTAGTTTTCACCATTTAATAGAATGCTGGCTGTTGGTTTGTCATATACAGCCTTTATTGAATTGAGGAATGTTCCATGGATTCATAATTTTTCCAGAACCTTCATCATAAAGGGGTGTTGGATCTTGTCAAATGCTTTTTCTGCATCTATTGAGATATCCATGTGGTTCTTATCCCTTCTCCTGTTGATGTGATGAATAGTATTAATTGATTTGTGTATATTGAACCAGCTTTGCATCCCTGAAATGAATCCTGTTTGATCTTGGTGTATGACTTTTTGGATGAATTGTTGAATTCGATTGGCCAAAATATTGTTGAGAAGATTTTCATGAATGTTCATCCTAGAAATGGGTCTATGGTTCTCTTTCTTTAATAAGACCCTGCCTGGTTTTGGGATGAGGGTTATGATGGCTTCATAGAATGAGTTCGGCAGTGAACTTTCGCTTTCAATTTCATTGAAGAGTTGGAGGGGTATTAGTGTGAGCTCTGCTTTGAAGACCTTGTAGAATTCTGCTATGAAAACATCTGGACATGAGCTTTTCTTAGATGGGAGATCTCTTATTATTGTTTATATTTCAATGCTTGATATGGGCCTATTAAGGTCATTTAACTCATCTTGGTTTAGATTTGACATGTCCGTATTTGCTAGGAAAAGGTCTATTTCTGCCAAGTTCTCAATCTTATTAGCATAAAGTTTTGAGAAGTATTTCCTTATAATGTTCTGAATCTTGGTTGTTTCTCTGGGGATGTTTCCATTCTCATCTCTGAGTTTATTTACTCGGGTGTTTTCTTTTCTTTTTCTGATAAGATTTGTTAAGGGTATGTCAATTTTGTTAATTTTTTCAAAGAACCAACTCTTTGTTATGTTAATTCTTTCTATGGCTTTTTTGGATTCTAATTCATTTAATTCTGATTTAATTTTAATTATTTCTTTCTGTCCATTGGGTTTGGGTTTATCCTGCTGCTCTTTTGCCAGTAAGCTCAGGTGTCTCATTAAATTGTTGGTTTCAGATCTCTCCAATTTGTTGATGTAGGAACTCAGAGCTATAAACTTGCCTCTGAGTACTGCCTTTGCTTTGTCCCAGAGGAGCTGGTAATTTGTGTGCTCATTTTTGTTGAATATCATGAACATTTGAATTTCATTTATAATCTCTTCCATGACGCACTCGTGATTCAGCAGTGTGTTCTTCAGCCTCCATGTGTTATAGGACTTTCTTTAGTGGCTTTTGGTGTTGAGTCCTACTTTTAATCCCTTGTGGTCAGAGAGAATGCAAGGTATAACTTCAATGTATCTGAATTTGGACAAGTTAGCTTTGTGGATAAAATGTGGTCTACTTCGGAAAATGTTCCCTATGCTGCTGAGAAAAACGTGTATTCTGATGTTGCTGGATGAAATCTTCGGTAGATGTCTGTTAAATCTATTTGATCTATGCAGTTGTTTTGATATGCAGGTTCTTTGTTGAGTTTTTGCCAAGTTGATCTATCTAATGGGGATAGTAGTGTGTTAAGGTCCCCAACAATTAATGTCTTTGGATCTATGTGGGATTTGAGGGAACATTGGGTTTCTTGGACAAATTCGGGTGCTCCATTGTTTGGTGAATAGATATTTAGAATTGCAATGTCCTCCTGAAGGAGAGATCCCTTAATTAGTATGTAGCGACCTTCTTTATCTCTTCTCACTAATTTTAGATTGAAGTCTATTTTATCTGATATTAGGGTTGCAACTCGTGCCTGTTTATGGGGGCCATTTGCTTGGTAGATTTTGTTCCAGCCTTTCACATTGAAAATGTGTTTGTTTTATGGGCAAGATGTGACTCCCGAAGGCAGCAGAGAGAAGGATCTTGCTCTTTAATCCAACTCGCCAGTCTATGTCTCTTAATTGGAGAGTTAAGTCCATTAATGTTGAGAGATAGAACTGAGTCTTTACAGCCTATTCAGATAGAAGAAGCTTTTAGAACTCCAAATAGACCAGAACAGAACAGGACAGCACAGCATCACATTATAATACTCACAGGATCAATTCAGAACAAGGAAAAAGAACCTTAAAGCTGTCAAGGAGAAAAGATCAATCACCTATAAAGGGAAACCAGTTAGAACCATCTCATATTTATCAGCAGTGACAATCAAAGCAAATAGAGCCTGGAATGATGTATGCCATGCCGTAAAGAACTGAGAAGTATTTGGGAGTTCCTACGATTTTATCCACCTTGGGGGCTGTTGCAACTGGGTTCTTTCTGTGGTTCTTGGATTCTCAGTTTAGCTGCTGTTTCTTGGACGTTTTTGCGGTCTTGTTGGTTTTCTATTTGTAGGACATCTTTAAAAATCTTTTGTAGGGCTGGTTTGGTGGAGATATAGTTTTTCAGTTTTTCTTTGCTAAAGAAGGTTTTTATTTGACCTTCGTTTAAGAAGGAGAGTTTAGCTGAGTACAGTTTTCTTGGTTGATAGTTGTTTGTCTTTATGGCATGGCATACATCATTCCAGGCTCTTTTTGCTTTGATTGTCACTGCTGATAAATCTGATATGGTTCTAACTGGTTTCCCTTTATAGGTGATTGATCTTTTCTCCTTGACAGCTTTAAGGTTCTTTTTCCTTGTTCTGAATTGATCCTGTGAGTATTATAATGTGATGCTGTGCTGTCCTGTTCTGGTCTGGTCTATTTTGAGTTCTAAAAGCTTCTTCTATCTGAATAGGCCTATCTTTTTGCATGTTTGGGAAGTTCTCTACTAGGATCCTGTTAAACAAATTTCCCAAACCATTAACTTCTGTTTCTAGGTGCTCCTCTACACCCATTATCCTCAGATTAGGCCTTCTGATGGTGTCTTCCAAATGTTGAATAGATCTATCATATTTCTTGGACTTTTCTTGGATGGTTGTATGTTCTTTCTCTATAATATCTAGCCTGCATAAATGCCTAAGACTTCGTAGGAACATAGTAGATATCATTGAATACTAGATACATGGCTCTGGCACTCTCTACTAACACGCATTTATTGGCATACTACCACCTGCCTATGAATGTATGGCTATTTTGGCCACCGCTGGGGCTTGATCTCAGCGCCTGCCAAGAATTTCATCCTGGAGTAAGAAGCCAAGTGTGACACCTGTTTTCCTTTTCTGGGAGAGTGCTGGGTGTCAGGCATGATGGAGAACAAGTCTACAAATCTAGTTGCTATGTGATAGTATGTAAACAATGTAATACATGTTTAGGTGTCCTCACAGTTGGTAAAATAAATGGTGAATAAATGAATAAAACAAGAAATACAATGAATAACCACACCAAACATGATATAGACTGAACATCTATATGGAAGTTCAATCCTATCTTAAAATATATATAAGGAGTATGACTGGGGCCTAAATTCAGTTTTAGGGAACAGGCCTGAATTTCTGTTCTTCAAGCATAGTGAGCTTCCCCTTCCCCCACAGTGCAACATAGGTAACCAGTTTCTAAGTTTAAATCCCAAATCTTGCATACAAAAAATCGCACATTCCAAGCCAAAGAGTTTCATTAGCATTTTTAATATTATTTTAAAGTTCACTTTGCCTTTATTTGAAACATTTTGATTTTATAACATGAGAGTTTTTCAAAAAAGGGGTTTAAACTTTTACATTTCAGCATAGCACATTGGTGTTTTTGACCATCTGCCATGAAGAGTGAGAATGAAAATGAGGATATCATTTCTGCCTAGAAGGTTGGGAGAGTTGATGTTATTTCTTATTTTTTCTTTTTTGTTTCTTTGTCGGTTGTGGGGCTTGAACTCTGGGCTTGGGTGCTGTCCCTGTGCTCTTCAGCTCAAGGCATGCTCTCAAGCACTTGCGCCACAGCACCACTTCCAGTTTTCTAGAGGTTTATTGGAGATAACACTCTCACAGACTTTCCTCCCTGGCTGGCCTTGAGTTGCCTTCCTCAAATCTCAGCTAGGATTATAGGCGTGAGCACTCGTGCCCAGCAGTTGATTTTATTTCTATTTAGAGTTATTTTTATAATTATAAAATGTCTGCAATTGTGTCCTGTGAGTTTTCCTCAGTGCCTACCAGAAATAGACTAGGGGAGTCCTCATACCACCAAAGGTTGAGTTTCTGAATAAACACTCACTTCTGTGAGGACAGTAGGTACTTGTAAGCATTTTGGGAATAAACTGGATTGTAAAATGTAAAACAAAAACATTGGTACTAAGATGTAGCTCAGTGGTGGAATAGTTGCCTAAAGAGCATAAGACCCTGGATGAAAAGTTTCCTAAAGCTTAGAATGTTAGAATTTTTTATGAACAAACTTCTTTCCTTTTTTTTTTTCTTTTTTTGTCTGTGGTGGGGCTTGAATTCTGGGATTGGGCATTATCCCTGTGCTCTTCAGCTCTTTGCGAGCACTCTACAGCTTGAGCTATATCGCCACTTCTGGTTTTCTAGTGGTTTATTGGAGGTAAGAATCTCCCAGACTTTCCTGCCCGGGCTTGCCTTGAACCGCCATCCTCAGATCTTAGCCTCCTGAGTAACTAGGATTATAGGTGTGAGCCACTGACACCTGGTGCATGAACAAACATTTTAAGATTGATTCTAAAGAAAGAAACTTCAAGCATACTTTTTGTACAAATAATTTATAATGCCATGGTTAAGGCACTAATTCAGAAGTATTTTTTCATTGGCTGTTTTCTTAGTCCATTTATATATATACATTATTAATTTATATATACACATATTATTAAAAACATAACTTTGAAGTGTATCTAAGAACATATGCGCTCATGTAAAATTATACAAATGCACAAGCTTGATTTTTTTTTCAGTTTGTTGGTACCATAAATTAGGTGGGATTTGTGTACTGTTGTTTTGTTCTCTGTTTTTGGAGGATTTCTCTTCCCTTTATCCCCCTACCCCCATCTCCCCACACTTGAACTCAGCTTGCTCTTTCTTGGCTTGGTTGTTTGTAGCTGATTTTCTACCACTTCAGCCATACCTGTATACTGGTTTTTTGCCAGTTAATTGGAGATGATATCTCTCAGGCTTTGCTGCCTGGGTTGGCTTTGAAACTTCATCTTCCAATTCTCACCTCCTGAGTAGCTGGGATTACAGATGTGAGCCACTTGGGTCCCTAGGAATAAATTAATTTGATTGATGTATTCTTTCTGTTTTTCTAAGCATGGGATGATCTACTTTAGAATTTCAATGAATGTCCTGGGTCTGAAGTAAGATATATAATACATATGCAAATCTGTATAGGTCTCATAAGATGTAAAAAATTTAATACATGTTATAAGTGTAATAATAGTCAATACAATAATGAATGAATAATACAAAACATAAAATAAATATACTCAAAGCAAATTGCAATAAACATAAGTATGTAGTTATTAATCATTATTTCAAATGTGGATGAATATTACATTAACAAGGCTAGGGATTGAATTCAGGCCTAGGGAACAGGCCTGAATTGCTTGTCTTCCAAGAGGGTGAGTTTCCCCGTCCCCCCAGTAAATTAGAGTTACCCAGACTCTGAGTTAAATTCCCAGGCCTGGCAGAAAAAAAGAGCATGAATTCCAAGCCAAGGAGCTTCATTAGTATTGTATGTATGTATATATGTATGTATGTATGTATATATGTATATATAAATATATATATATATATATATCATGGGACTTGAACTCTGACCTTGGGAGCAGTCCTTGTGCTCTTCAGCTCAAGGCTAACACTATAATGCTTGAGCCACAGCACCACTTCTGGTTTTCTAGTGGTTTATTGGAGATAAGTGTCTCACAGACTTTCCTGCCCGGGCTAGCTTTGAACAGTGATGTTCAGATCTCAGCGTCCTAAGTAGCTAAGATTACAAGCGTGAACCATAGCCGGCACCAGGCTAATTTTAAATTATTTATTTATTCATTTATTTATTTATTATTAAATTTTTGCCCAGCACGGGGCTTGAACTCAAATCGTGGCAACTCTGCCTCAGCTATCATCACCCTAGGCTGGGATGGTGCAGCCTCTGGACCCACAACCCATCCTGGGATACTAGGCTTCGTGGGCTGACAGGAAACCAAAATGAAAACGGCACCAAAAAAAAAAGCCAGGAACCACCTATAGATGGCAGTTTCTTGGTTTTCCTTGCTTGCATGGTGACCATCCCCTGTCCAAATAACATTGCTGCAACCTCTAGGTCCCCTGGCATTGCTGAAGGCTGATGGGCTGTCAGCGAAGCCAGAGGCCAACCTGGACACCTAGGCCCTGAGTTTGAATCCCAATCATGCTACTTACAAAGGGCTGGGGAGCCTAAGAAACTATTGCATGTCAATAGGAAAGCCAGAGAAATGTGATCAATGTCATGGTTGGATGAGTAGTTCATCAATCAGTCTAGTATAAATTTAGACCCAATAATCACAGAACACAGATTGATTTTAATTCATAGTTTATTATGCATTAAAAGAATACTATTCATTAAATGGAGTCCTCACAAAAGACCTGAGAATCTGTACGAATGTAGTATATGTCATTTAATTCCACATAGACATCACTGGCAGTATCAAAATATATAAATATATATTTATTTGTGTACCATCGTCTGCATAGAAAGGTACTGCTATTTTGGCCAAACCTGTGGCTCCATCCTCGATCCTGGGATCCACTTGGCAGCTGAATGGGCTAGAGGCTTCCATACTGACACTCACCCATTCATGAATTGGGACTTCTAGGCCCTCAGTTCAGGTACCAGCATTGCCAAAAATTTCATCTTGGAGTAAGATTCCAAGTGAGACACCTGTTTTCCGTTTCTGTGCAAGTGCTGGGTGTCAAGTATGATGTACATAATATGTGTGCAAAACTACATGCTCTGGAATAGATTGGAATAAATGAAATAAATGATATAGGTGCACTCACAGTCCATGAAATAAATGTTAATTCAATCAATCAATAATAATATATAATGAATCACTCCAACAAACACGATACAGACTGAATATATAGATATAAATATAAATCACATATTTAAAATGTCTATAAATGTTACATTTTTCTGGCTGGGGCTTGAATTCAGGCCTAGGGAAGAGTTGAGAAGTTCGTGCATGATTCACATAGGAAATGATAGGCAAGACCTCTGGCACAACAATTATTTTTAATTAAGACTTCATGAAATGTGACAATAATAATTACATTCAGGAAATCGAGGCATTGGGAAATCCAAGAACTGGTAGTCACATGGTAGAAAGGATTCCAACACAGCTTGCCACATCTCTATACAAATAGGTATTTATTAGCATACTATCTTCAGCTTATGAATGGATGAATATGGTGCACAAACCCCACCCCGGAGCTCAATTTCAGGTCCTGCTTAGGGCCTAGATCCTTAGTAGCTCAAAAGCTCGTGTGCTCATATGTACCCATTAGAAAGTTGGGCCTGCTAGGCCCAGAGTTCAACGCCCAGCAATGCCAAAAAGTTCATCCTGATGTGAGAAACCAATTCTTACAACTGTTTTCCTGTCCTGTGAAAGTCCTGGGCCTCATCGAGGATGGAGAATGCTATATAGGCAACTCTATAGCCATGGGAATTGGTTGTCATCCATGGCAGCACAGATATACCTGTCACCATACTCAATAAAATACACAATACATCCATGAATAAGAGTCAAAAATAAAAAATAACTACATTGAAAGCAAGATGCACGTAAATAGAGAACCTATGTTTAAAAAAGGTAAGCTTGTTATTTTGTGCACTGCTGGGGCTTCACATCAGGCCCTGGACCAGGCCTGACATTCTAGTCTTCAGGGATGATGAGCTTCCCCTTCCCCCACAGTCCAACGGGGTTACCCAGATCTGAGTTCAAATCCCAGATCTGACAAAAGATTCATCCTGATGTCAGAAGCCAGTCTTTACACCTGTTTTCCTCTCCTATGGAAGTCCTGGTTCTCAGCTAGGATGGAGAATGAATGCATAGGCAACCCTATAATCATGGGAACAGGTCATCATCCATATCAGCAGAGTTACACCTGTCACCATACTCAGTAAAATACAAATGAATTAGACACAAATTAAGGAGAAGAAATTCACCGAACACAAGATGCTATCCACACATATATGTCAATACATATCCTATGTTTAATTATGAATTAATGCCTATCCTGGCCCTCACTGGGGCACAACCTCAGGTCCTGAGAATGACTTAGCTCCTTAGTTGCTCACAGGCTGGTGTCCTCACCTTGACTCTTTCACCAATTGGACCTGCTAGGCTCTCAGTTCAAATCCCAACACTGCCAAAACATGAATCCTGATGTGAGAAGCCCATTGATCCACCTGTTTTCCTGTCCCGAGAATGTCCTGAGTCTCAGCTAGGATGGAGAAGGTGTAGGAATCTCTATAGAAATGGGAATAGGTTGCCATCCATATCAGCTCAGTTACATCTGTCATCATATGCAATAAAATACAAAATGCGTCCCTGACTAAGACACACAATAAAAAGAACAACTACACTGAAAACATGATGAATTCCACACATGTATGTAAATAGAGATCCTATGTGTAACATAGGTGGGCATATGATTTTTGCCTGAGCTGAGGCTTCAATTCAGGCCCTGGGACCAGGCCTGTACTTGTAGTCTTCAAAGATAGTGAGCTTCTCCTTCTCCCACAGTGCAACAGAGTTACCTAGACCTGATTTCACATCGCAGCTCTGGCAGTAAAATGGCGCGAATTCTGAACTAGGGTGCTTCATTTATAATTTTTCAATTTTTAAATATTTTTTTGCAGACCTGGGTTGAACTCAAGTTGTGGCAACTCTGCCTCAGGTCCGATCATCCTACGCTGCAGCCTGTGGACCCACAGCCCATTCTCAGATCCTAGGACCTCAGGGTTTGTAGGAAAAAATAAAAAGCTGGAAGAGAAAAAAGCAGCGGGAAGTTCAACCTGGCGCTTTTAGGTTTATTTTCATTTGAATGTTGACCATGGTGAGACCGAACCCGATGGACTGCAGATTGAAGGTGACCTGGTGTGGCTGAAGTCCTGCTGGCTATCGGGGGAGCCAAAGGACGACTGGGCAAGGGAGGCCCCTAGGTCGAATCCTGGTCAGCCATCCTACATTGAGGGAATGGCAGGAGTTCCTGAGATACTCAATTCCGGACCTAGGAAGAGCCATGAAATGCGATCAATCTCTTCCTTGAATGAGTAGTTCCTGAGGATTTGAGTAGGAAATGATAGTCAAGACTAATGGGGTATCGATTATTTTTAGTGAAGAGTTGATGAAGCGTGACCATAATTATCACAGTCATTAAATGGAGGCATTGGGGAAGATCCAAGAATCAGTAGTCACAGGGTAGATTGGATTCCATCACAGGTCGCCATCTCTCCTAATCTATACAGATATGTACTTACTTGCTTACTACCTTCAGCTTATGAATGGATGACTATTGTGCTCCCCCTGCTTTACCCCTGGGACTTCATCTCAGGTCCTGGGAACGGCCTAGCTCCTTAGTGGCTCACAGGCTGGTGTGCTTACGTAAACACATTCACCTATTGGGCCTGCTAGGTGCTGAGTTCAGATCCCAGCAGTGCCAAAATATTCATCCTGTCAGAAGCCAGACGTTGCACCTGTTTTACTTTCCTGTGTGAGTCTTGGGTTTCAGCTAGGATGGAGAATGCATGGGCCACCCTGTGGCCATGGGAAAAGGTTGTCATCCATATCAGCTCAGTTACACCTGTCATATATACTCAAGAACATACGTAATACATCCATGAATAGCATACAAAATAGAAAGGATAACTATGCTCAATGCACAAGGCAGTCCACACACGGATGTGGATATATATCCCATTTTTCAATGATGAATTGAGAACTCTTTTAGCCTCCGTGGGGCTTGATCTCAGCTTCTGGGAACAGCCCAGCTCCTTAGTGGCTCACAGGCTGGTTTGCTCATGGGTACCCATTGGGCAGTTGGGCCTCCTAGGCCCCGTGTTCAAATCACAGCACTTATAAAAATTCACCCTGATGTGAGAAAACATTCGTTGCACCTGTTCTTCTCTGCTGTGCAAGTTCTGGGTCATAGCGAGGATGGAAAATGCATAGGCAACTCTATACTCATGGGAATAGCTTGTCATCCAGGTCACCAGAATTATATCTGTCATCCTATTCTCAAGAAAATACATCAATGAGTAAGACACCAGATAAAGACAATGACTACACCGAAACCAAGATGCCTCCCACCCATGTATAGAAATAGAGATCCTCTGTTTAAATTCTGAATTTATGACTACTATAGAGCCCACCGGGGTTTGATCTCAGGTCCCAGGAAAGACCTAGATGCTTAGTGGCTCAGTGCTGGTGTGCTCACCATGACTCATCCACCACTTGAGCCTGCTAGGCCTTGAGTTCAAATCCCAGCACTACCAACAGATTCATCCTGATATGAGAAGCCAATGGTTGCACTGGTTTTCCTATGCTGTGAAAGTCATGGGTCTCAGCTAGAATGGAGTATGCTATATAGGCAACTCTATACTCATGGGAATTGGCTGCCAGCCATGTAAGGATAGTAATAACTGTTATCACACTCAATAAAATACATATTGCATCCATGAATAAGACACAAAATCAAGAGAATGAGTACATTAAATGCAAAATGCCACCCACCCATGTATGGAAATATAGCTCCAGTCTTTAAATTATGATTTCATGAGTATATTGATCCCCGTGGGGCATGAGCTCAGGTCCTGTGAACGGCCTAGAACATTAGTGGCTCACAGGCTGGTGTGCTCACCTTGACCCATACCCCAATTCTGCCTCCTAAGCTCTGAGTTGAAACCACAGCACAGCCAAAAAATTCACCCTGATGTGAGAAACCAATGGATCCACATGATTTCCTGTCTTGTGAAAGTCCTAGGCCTCATCGAGGATGGAGAATTCTATATAGGCAACTCTATAGCCATGGGAATAGGTTGTCATCCATGGCAACACAGATATACCTGTCACCATACTCAATAAAATACACAATACATCCATGAATAAGACTCAAAATTAAAAAAATAACTACATTGAGCTGGGCGCTGGTGGCTCACGCCTGTAATCCTAGCTACTCAGGAGGCTGAGATCTGAGGATCGCGGTTCAAAGCCAGCCCGGGCAGGAGAGACTATCTCCAATAAACCACCAGAAAACCGGAAGTGACGCTGTACCTCAAGTGGTAAAGTGCTCGCCTTGAGCTGAAGAGCTGAGGGACAGTGCTCAGGCCCAGAGTTCAAGCCCCACGACCGACCAAAAAAAAAACTACATTGAAAGCAAGATGCATGCCACACCTGTAGGTAAATAGAGATCCTATGTCTAAAAAAGGTAAGCTTGTTATTTTGTGCACTGCTGGGGCTTCAAATCAGGCCCTGGACCAGGCCTGACATTCTAGTCTCCAGGGATGATGAGCTTCCCCTTCCCCTACAGTCCAACGGGGTTACCCAGACTTGACTTCAAATCCCAGGTCTGACAAAAGATTCATCCTGATGTCAAAAACTAGTCATTGCACCTGATTTCCTCTAATGTGGAAGTCCTGGGTCTCAGCTAGGATGGAGAATGAATGCATAGGCAACCCTATAACCATGGGAACAGGTTGTCATCCATGTCAGTACAGTTATATCTGTCACCATACTCAGTAAAATTCACAATACCATCATGAATTAGACACAAATTAAGGAGAAGAAATGCACCGAATGCAAGATGCTATCCACACATATATGTCAATACAGATCCTATGTTTCAAGTATGAATTTATGCCTATCCTGGCCCTCACTGGGGCTCATTGTCAGGTTTTAGGAATGGCCTAGCTCCTCAGTTGCTCACATGCTGGTGTCCTCACCTTGACTCTTTCACCAATTGGACCTGCTAGGCTCTCAGTTCAAATCCCAACACTGCCAAAACATGAATCCTGATGTGAGAAGCCCATTGATCCACCTGATTTCCTGTCCTGAGAATGTCCTGAGTCTCAGCTAGGATGGAGAAGGTGTAGGAAACTCTATAGAAATGGGAGTAGGTTGCCATCCATATCAGCTCAGTTACATTTGTCATCATATGCAATAAAATACAAAATGCATCCCTGGCTATGACACACAATAAAAAGAATAACTAAACTGAAAACATGATGCATTCCACACATGTATGTAAATAGAGACCCTATGTGTAAAATAGTTGGGCATATGATTCTTGGCAGTGCTGGGGTTACAATTCAGGCCCTGGGACCAGTCCTGATCTTGTAGTCTTCAAAGATGTTTAGTTTCCCCTTCCGCAACAATGCAACAGACTTACCCAGACCTGAGTTCAAATCTCAGCTCTGGCAGTAAAATGGCGCAAATTCTGTGCTAGGGTGCTTCATTCATATATATATATATATATATATTCATATATATATGTATATATTAATAATATATATTAATTGATTAATTAATTTCACCAGACCCGGTGCTCGAACTCAAGTAGTGGCAACTCTGCCTCAGCTCCTATCATCCTATGCTGTGGCCTCTGGACCTACAGCCCATCCTCGAATCCTAGGACCCCAGGGCTTGCAGGAAAAAAGAAAGCTACAAGGGGACAAAAAAGCCTTGGGAAGTTCCACCTGGTGCTTTTAAGTTCATTTTCCTTTGTACGGTGACCATGGTGGGTCTAAACCCAGCGACCTACAGAGTGAAGGTTACCTGGAATGGCTGAAGGCCTGCAGCCATTGGGGAAGCCCCAGGCCGTCCAGGCAAAGAGGCCCAGAGGTCGAATCCCAGTCAGCCCCCCTACATTGAGGGATTAGAGTGAGATCCTGAGATACTTGTTTCCGGACCTAGGAAGAGTCGTGGAATGTGATCAATCTCATTCTTGAATGAGTAGTTCCTGCAGGATGTGAGTAGGAAATGATAGGCAAGATTCCTGGGGTATCGATTATTTTTAATGAAGAATTGATAAAGCGTGAACATAATCATCACAGTCATGAAATGGAGGCATGGGGAAAATCCAAGAATCAGTAGTCACAAGGTAGATTGGATTACAACACAGGTCGCCATCTCTCCTACTCTAAACAAATATGCATACTATCTTCAGCTTGTGAATTGATGACTATTGTGCTCTCGACCTGCCCTACCCCCAGGGCTCAATCTCAGGTCCTGAGAACAGCCTAGTTCCTTAGATGCTCACATCATGGTGTCCTCAACTTGACCCTTTCTCCAAGTGGGCCTGCTAGGCTCTGAGTTCAAATCCCAACACTGCCAAAAGAGGAATGCAGGTGTGAGAAGCCAATCCGTCTAACTGTTTCCTATCTTGTGAAAGTTCTGAGTCTCAGCTAGGATGGAGAAGGCTTAAGTAACTCTATAGACATCCATGCTAGCACAGTTATATCTGTCATCATGCTCAATAAACAAAATGTATCCATGATTAAGACACACAATAAAAAGAATAATTGTACTGACGAATGTATGTGAATAGAGATCCTATGTTTAAAATAGATGGGCATATGATTTTTGCCAGTGCTGGGGCTTCAATTTAGGCCCTGGGAGCAGGCCTGACCTTGTAGTCTTCAAGAATGGTAAGCTACCCCTTCCCCCACACCTAGACCTGAGTTGGAATCTGAGTTGTGGCAGAAAAATGGTGCGAATTCTGAACTAGGGTGCTTTATTAGTTTTCAGTTTTGTGTTTTTTGCTAACCAAAGGATTTGAACTCAACTGTGCCTCAGCTTTGATCACTTTAGGCTGGTGGGCTGCCACAGGCCCATAGTCCCTGTGATCCTAGGCACTAAAGCCTTGCAGGAGTAAACACACACACACACACACACACACACACACACACACACACACACATAGAAAAATAGCCACCGGATGGATATTTTACATTTTCTTCCTTTGCATGGTGACCAACCTGGGTCCAAATTACACGGCTACAAAGGGTACTTCACTTTGCATTGGCCATGGCTAGTGGACTATCGGGGAAGCCACAGGCCCATATGTCATCATAGGCTCTGATTTTGAATCCTGGTCCTGACAACTACCAATGGGGGGAGTTCCCAAGAGACTCATTCTTATGCTTGTGAATAACGATGGAATTTGAGCAAACTCATGATTGAATGAAAAGTTTCTGCAGACATCAGTCTAATATAAAATTAGACGCAATGATCCTAGGATGCTGATTGATCTAAATGAATGGTTTATTAAGCATGAAAACAATACTATTCCTTCAATGGCTGCATAATAAATTCCTAAGAGTTGGTAGGAATGTAGTTGATGTCATTGAATCCTAGGAAGATGTCTCTGGAATTCTATACAAATACATATTTATTGATATACTACCACCTGCCTATCCATGTATGGCTATTTTGTCCACCCCTGAGGCTCAATCTCAGGGTCTGGGAACTGCCTGGCAGCTTTTTGGCTAGAGGTTGCCGTGTTGACACACTCATTCATGAATTGGGTCTGCTAGGCCCTGAGTTCAGATCCCAGCACTGCAAACAATTGGATTGTGGAATAAGAAGCCAAGTGTGAAACCTGTTTTCCTTTTCTCTGAGAGTCCTGGGTGTCAGACATAATGAACACGTCTACAAATTTAGATATTATGTGATGGGATGTCATCAATATAATAAATGGAATATATGTCATCACAGTCAATAAATGGTAAATAAATGAAGAAAACAAAAATACAGTCAATAAACAGGATATAGACTGAACCTCTATAAGTAAGTACAAATCCTATCTTTATAATGTATGTAGACAGTATGTTTTCAAGGGCTGCGGATTGAATTCAGGCCTAGGGACCAGGCCTGACTTAATTGTCTTGAAGCATGGTGAGCTTCCCCTTCATCCACAGTGCTGCAGAGTTACCCAGCCTCTGACTTCAAATCCAAAGCCTGGTAGGAAAAACGGTGATAATTGCAAGCCAAGGAGCTAAATTGTGTGTGTGTGTGTGTGTGTGTGTGTGTGTGTTTTGCAAAGCAAGGTCTTGAACTCAGATCATTGCAACTGTTCCTCAGCTTCCATCACCATAGGCTGGGGTGGAGCCACTGGAGCCACAGGGAATCCTGGGATCCTAGACCTCCAGGCCTTGTGAGGGGAAAAAATGTGCACAGAAAAAAAGTGGTGGGAAGAAAAAAAATAGGGCTGATAGAGAGCTTGCCTTGCATGCCTGAGCCCCTGGGTTTGATTCCTCAGCACCACATAAGCAAAAAGAAAAAAGTCGCAAGTGGCGCTGTGGCTCAAGTGGTAGAGCACTAGCCTTGAGCTGAAGAGCTGAGGGACAGTGCCCAAGCCCAGAGTTCAGGCCCATGATTGGACGCCCCCCAAAAAAAGAAGTGGTGGAGCCAGGCGCTGGTGGCTCACACCTGTAATCCTAGCTACTCAAGAGACTGAGATCTGAGTATCTCGGTTTAAACCTAGCCCAGACAGGAAAGTCAATGAGACACTTATCTCCAAGAAACCACTATAAAAATGAAAGTGGTGATGTGACTCAAGTGGTAGAGTGCTTGCCTTCAGCTGAAGACCACAAGAAGAGCGCCCAGGCCCAGAGTTCAAGCCTTATGACCAACCAAAAAAAAAAAAGTTACAGGATTACATTTTTACATTTTCTTCCTTTGTATCATGACCATCTGGGTCTGAATGACACAGCTCCAAAGGGTAATTCACCTTGCATTGCTGAAGGATGGCGGGCTATTGGGTAAGTCATAGTCTCGCACGGCAACGTAGGCCTAGAGTTTGAACCCAGTACTGCCACTTCCAGATGGCGGGAGATCCTAAGAGACTCGTTCCCATCCATAGGAATAATGATGGAACGTTATCAATGTCACGGTTGAATGAGCTGTTCGTGAATGCTACTCATATAAAATTAGACATAATGATTTCAGTAGACTGATTCCATTTAATATGAAGCATTAAAAGAATACTATTTCTTACAGATATGAAATAATTCCAAGACACTGATTTACTTAATAGTTTATTAAGGATGAAAACAATATCATTAATTATATGGAGGCATAATAAATACTCAAGAACTGGTAGAAATGTAGTCTATGTAAATGAATAATATGTAGACATCTCTGGCACTTGATAAAGATATATATTTATTAGCATACTACCATCTGAGTGTCACTCTGTTCTTATTTTGTCAAGCGCTGGGGCTGGATCTCCGGTCCTAGGAACTGATTGTCAGCTAAATTTGCCCCAGGATGGCATGCTGACACTCACCCATTCATGAATTGGGCTTTGTAGGCCATGAGTTCAGATGCCAGCACTCCCAAAAAATGAATCGTGGAGTAAGAAGCTGATGGTGACACAAGTTTTCCTTTTTTGCGAAAGTCCTGGATGTCAGGTATGAAGTGGAACACATAAGCAGACCTATATCCTATGGAATCAATGTAAGCAATGTTCTATGTGCCATAATAGTTAATAAAATGAATGGCCAATTCATGAATAAAACAAAAAAATAAAATGAATACACTGAACACTATATGGAGTCAACCTACGTATGTAAATATGAATCATATATTTAAAATGTACATGAATAGGATGTTTTCTAGTGCTGGGGATCGATTTTAGGCCTAAGGAATAGACTTGAATTTCATGACTGCAAGGAGGTGAGCCTCCCTTTCCCACATAGTGCAACAGAGTTACCCAGACAATGAGTTACAATCACAGTCCTGACAGAAAAAAATGGCAGCTCTATACTATGTGATGCCCAATTCTTAGGTATTTCATTCTGCCTCCATTTAATGAATGTGATTGTTTAAATGCTTCATAAAGTATTAAGTAAAATCGATCAGTGCCATAGAATATAATTGTGTAGAATATTATACTAAATCATTCAAGAACTGCCCATTCAATCATGACATATATCACATGCCATTGGTATTCATATGGATAGGATTGAGTTTCTTAGGATCTCTAGAAATTTGGACATGGCAGGACCAGGATTCCAACTGTGGGCTCCAGCTCCCACCACTTCAACCTGAGGATAGGGAACTCACTGGTCGGTGCCAGAACATCAGCAATGCCAATGATTAGGTAGGCACCAATGGGTCTCAGCATTCCTCCTTGACACTTACAAGGCTATGATAGGAGGATCATGGTCAAAGTCACCCTAGGCAGGAGACCCCTGTCCAACTTCAGTGCCAACAAAGCCAGAAGTAGAGCCGTCTGGCTTCACTAGTTGAGGCTAGCCTTGAGCAAAAGCAGCTCAAGGACTGTGCCCAGATTCTGAGTTCAAGGTCTAGGACTAGCAACAAACAGACATACACAATAATCTGTGCAGCCATCCAGCTAAAGCAGGTCACCCTCTTGTCCCCAACAGGATCGGACTCAGTTTCCTGGGAAACTTGACTCTGTCCATTCTGCCTGCATTACAGGATACCTGCCACACTCCCATTCTTTCATGGTTCTTTCTGACCAATGAGAAATAAGAATGGTGGCCACGCCCACATTCCATGCTGCCCTGTAGCACCTGGATTCCCTCAGTTGGTTGACACCAATACCAGCACTTGAGGAAGGTAGAGGTGGCTGAGTGGTGAGCAAGAGACTCCAGGCAATTTTGGACTAGAGTAGGAAATTGACAGCCTAGTCAGTGAGTGGGAGAATAGATGATTTCCCAGAGCATGGGAATGTGGACAGCCCATTTTTCCCATCCCAGCGCTCAGATGTCTGAAACAACAAGACTCCATGAGAGATCTACAGGCAAGAAACTGCTACAAGAACACTGGGAGTAGAATCCTCCCGACAGACCTGCAATATTCAAGAAAACAAAGAACACAAAAAAGTGAAGAATCCCCAAGACAAATGCCACTGGGGAGTGTGATTCAAAGGAGGGTCCGGACAAAGGTGATGCTGACCATGGGCCTCCCCTGCCTTTGGACACAGTCACAGCCACCAGGGTCCAGAGTGTCGATGGTCCAGATACCACCAAGGATCCACAGAGGTGTTACTGAAATGAGGTTCCCACCCTGGATCCCAGCAAAAGAATAAAAGAGGCACTCTTTGCCAAGATCCAACCACTGAAGCAGGAAAAGACAGACCTTCAGGAACAACAGGAGAAAGAGAGGAAGAAGATAGCCCAGCTGCACACAGCACTGAAAACGGAGCTAGCGATCCACAAGGCACCCATACAGAGGTTGGTTTAGGTAGAAAGTGATTTAAAATATGCACTGGCCCGCGTGCAGCAGGCGACCAATGACAGAGAAGAGAGCACGAAGTTCTCATCAGCTGCCTGCAGGCCACAGAGCAGCAAGTGGCGGAGCTGGAGATGGCAGCATCTGTGGTCACTGCTCATAGAAAGAAACCAAAATGTTCTTCAAACAGCTGAATGATGTGACCCTTTAGCTTGAGGAAAATATCAGAAGCTTCAATGATCTGGAGCAAGTGAACACAGAGTTTCAGGAGAAGCTGGAAGTGCTCTGGTCACAGTGGAGCAACATGAAGAAGAGAATCTGCAAGTTCCAACAAGCACTGGTGGAGCATGAGGTACTAAAGAGACTACTGGACAACCTGAACTGGATGGTGACTGCAGCGAATCTAGAGAGAGACAACTTCATGGAAGACCTGAGCATTGAGAAGTCTGTGCAGAAGGAGGAAGCCCGGTGGCTGACCCAGTGGATGAACCAACTGACAGAGGAGAAGGATCGAGGAGCAAGACAGGTTTTCGACCTAGAGAAGGAGCTGGGGGAACTAACAAGGAAGCAGGCAGAGCCACAGTCCCCGGAGAGACCATTTCCAACCAAGTGGCAGGTGCAGGCCCAGGCTTACTGCACGCAGATGGAGTTGAAAAGCATGGAGGAACAACTTCACATCCAGGCCCAGGAAAACCAGAGGCTGTGTTTCCAGCAGAAGCAACTGTGGAGACCTGAGGAGAAGGCCAAGGATCAGCAGGAGATCCCTGAGACCCCACGATGCATATATGTGTGCAACGGACAGATGAAGGAACAGCTGGCCCTGCTGGAGGATGCTCTCCACAGGGTGAGCAGTGAAAAGGAGAAGCTTGCCAGCATCCTGGACTCAGAGCAGCAGATGAAGAAACATCTGTTGGAACAGCTGGACCACACAGAGGAGAAGATATAGGAATGGAAAGAGGTGGCTGAGAGAGAGCCAAGTGACTAAGGAGTGGCAGGAGCAGTCCCTGGCCCAGGTGCAGGAGCTCAGAGCCACCTGTGAGCCGCACATCACCTCCGATGAGCAGCTGAGCTCTAAGGTGGAGGCCCTGCAGCAGCTCCTAGAGAGGCAGACACAGCTGCTGTAGCTGCTGAAGCAAGTGCAGGGCCCCACCAACTGGCAGGACCAGATGGTGCCCCCAAAGGGGCAGGACACCCTCAAATGCCTGGAAGTGATCAGACAATAAGAGGAGTGTCTGCAATCCCAGCTGAGCTTCCTGGCTTTCCTGGGGAAGGTGAAGCTGAGAACCCTGGAAAAGCAAAAGGTGAGGAGGCAACTCCTCCCAACTTGACCATCGCACAGGATGGAGACGTCCCCCAAACCTAGACGGACATGGATCAGTGAGTGCTCTCAGTGGCTGAAATCCACAGGGGGGAAACTCCTGTGCCAAGAGTGGCAGACCCACTGTTGGTGCCCGGCCCATCTGGCAGTTCAGTGCCAGAGAAAGCTGGAGCCACAGGCCCCCCTCCCTGTAAGCTGGCACAAAAGCCTGTATGGGGATCAGAAGCGTGACACATGGGTGTTAGAGAAGAAAATTTGCTTAGTCCACGACCTGCCTGATGAGGTGGATTTCCAGAGTCCAGTGGATGAGCTCCACCATCGATGCAGCCAGCTGTTGGCACACATCCGCAACATTCAGGACTCCCTTGTAGCGTTTAAACAGCAGATATTTGTCCTGGATGAGCTGTGTTAGAAGAAACCTTAGTACATGTGTTGGCTGTCCCAGGAGAAGATAGAGAAGAGGAGAGAGCTGTGGGAGCCGCTGTGGCTCCTCTCAGGGCAAGGCATGGACAGCGGTTACCAGACGTTGGCACAGGCTGAATCCCCCACCACCACTGCCATTTCAGACGCCTCAGGCTCCAGAGTGGTCAAAATGAGGGAGGAACAGTAAGATTTTGATGAATTGCCACTTCAACACAGTGTGGAAACTGCCAGAGTAGAGGTCGGGGGTGCCTACCCCGTAGAGGACTCCCCCATAGAGCACATACTGCCACAGAAACCCCACATCCAGATAGCCCACACTTCGAGGGCTCAGGTGAAGAGCACTCCCTCCCTTCCTTCTGTAGACTGATGTGGATGATGACTCTCTATGTGACATACTGACTCTCAAAAGCCTCAGCAGCCACCACAATTAGGTGGCCAGGTGCCCTTCTCTCAGGTCTCCATCTGCCAGGTGATGGGAAGGGTAAACTGCAGGTCGGGTAGGGCAGAGGCTGCCAGGAGGTGGCTCATATTCAAGGGACATCTAATGGACCATTGGTGGCCAGGGAAGAGGCCCATGTTATGCTTATCACAAGGAATGAATTGTTTTCAAAGGGAAAACAAGCTTCCAACAAAGATTTGTACTTCCAGTCCTGGGGCTTGAACTCAGGGCTTAGCCACTGTCCCTGAGCTCTTTTTCTCATGGCTAGCACTCTACCACTTGAACCACAGTGCCACTTCTTGTTTTCTGATGCTTCATTGAGGATGAGAGTCTCACATACTTTCCTGCCTAGGATGTTTTTGAACTGTGATCCTCCAGATCTCAGCTTCCAGAGTAGCTAGGATGACAGACATGAGCCATCAGTGCCCAACATGTGATGCTTTTTGAAGGCTTCTTGGCAAGTCTGTAAAAGGAACACCAAAGGGCCTGGATAAACCTTGATCCAATCAAGGAGCTGGGATGGTGGAAGGCTGATGTTCTAGCCATTCTGTTCCCCAAAAATTAAAGATGCCACCTGGTGTTGGATGCATCAATCACCTAGTTCAACTGCCACCAGGCTTAGCGGAGAAAAGGTATAGAGTACCCAAAGATTGCAGTGTAGAAATCTCTGATTTTGCATGCATGTGGTGTGAGTGTGTGTGTGTGTGTGTGTGTGTGTGTGTGTGTGTGTGTGTGTGTGTGTGTGTGTGTGTGTGTGTACTCAGGGCCTAGGCTCTATCCCTGAGTTTTCTTGCTCAAGGCTAGTGCTCTGCCAGTTGAGCCACAGCCCCACTTGCTTTTCAATGGTTAATTGTAGGTAAGAGTCTCAAGGACTTTCCTGTCCAGGGTGGCTTTGAAGCATGATGGTGGCCTCAGGGAAGCAAGAGTAAACACAACTCACAGGTACAATCCCTATGTTGGGAGACTCCTGCCCCCTTGTAGCCAGACGTGGGACATTAGACCCCATGCCATCGTGGGGGACTATTGTCCTGTAGAGTTCAACTGGGGGAAGTGACCAGGGCCAAGCTGACTTTTGCTGACCCTGAATGCTGATTCCAGAGCAGATCTGTTCCACCCTAGGCCAAGAGAGCCCTAGAAGGCCCAGCTCCCAGGGGCACAAGGAAGGGCGAGGTCAGCTCCAGGCCCAGCTAAGAGCCTTTGCCAACGGACACCCCAACTTGGCCTTTCTGATGCCTGTAATGCTTGTCAAAGAGCAACCCCCTCAAAAAAATTGGAGCTGTGGCTCAAAGTGATAGAGCTCTAACAGTGAACCAAAGAGCTCAGAGACAGGGCCCCCAATCTTTTAGTTCAAGACCCCCAGCTGACCCTCCCCCATAAAACATAGGTTAACTAAATGTGAGCTAGTAGGATTTGTGAAGTGTTTCTGAAGAATGGTGATACAGAAGAAAGCATCCTAATTCTAATTACAGATGAACTTGTGACATACAGCTATGTGCTGAGTCCTTCACAGGGTGCTGTTTTCTGGGTCCTTCCTACATGAGGGTTTTGTGCTGAGTCCTCAAAAAGCATTTTGTGTACTAAGTCATCCCAAAGGGTGCTATGTTCTGAGTCCTTGAGAACAGTGGGCCGTGCTGGGTTTTCCAAAGTGTGCTGTGTGCTGAGTCCATTACACAATGTACTTTATGCTGAGTCCTTCAAAAGGTGCAGTGTGCCAATTCATCCCAAAAGGTGCTATGTGCTGAGCCCTTGAGAAGGGAGGTACAGGTGAATTTTCCAATGGATTCTGTGGGCTGAGTCTTTTACACAGGGTACTTTTGGTGAGTCCTTCAAAAGAAGCTGTGTGTTGAGTCATCCATATAATTGCAATGTGCTGCATCCTTGAGAAGAGTGGGACAAGGTGAGTTTTTCGAGTGCTGTGTGCCAAGTACTTTGCACAGGTTTCTCTGTACTGTCCTTCAAATGATTCTGTGTGCTGAGTCCTTCCACAGGCTGGTATGTGTGAGTCCTTCAAAACTGTGTTATGTGCTGAGTTTTTCAAAGGGTGTTGTGCCCTGAATGTTTTACACAGGGTGCTACATACCCAGCCCTTCAAAGAGTGGTGTGTGTGGAGTCTTAAGACAGCATGCTAGTGCTGAGTTCTGGGAAAGAGTGCTATGTGCTGAGTTTTTCAAAGCCTGCCATGTACTGAGTCCTATACACTACGTGCTATGGACTCCCTCCTTCAAAGGGAGCTGTGTGTTGAGTCATCCCAAAGGTTACTATATGCTAAGTCCTTCAAAGGGTGCACTGTGCTGAGTCCATTACGCAGGGTGCTTTGTGCTGTTTTTTGAAGTGTGCTGTGTGCTGAGACATCCCAAAGGATGCTATGTTCTGAGGTAGTTATCCCCAACAATCTCTCTCTCTCTCTCTCTCTTTCACAGACACACACACACACACATACACACACATACACACACACACACACACACACAGCGGTCACTGTGCACCTGCTTGATGTGTGGAGTGAAGAGGAATGGAGGAGAGTCTCCTCCAGAGGTGGAGAGGAGAGGGGAGATTCGATCCCCAGTGCAAGTGCTAGGGTTGGCAGGGAGTGTTGAACTGAGGTGAGGTTGCAATTCCCATGGCCTGGAAGCCTTAGGCCCCAGTCAGGGCTGTTCTTTTAGTCAAGGATGGGGGCCAGGCTGAGGGGAGGAGGGGGTGGGGCCCAGGGGAGGAGGAGGCATGGCCCAGGGGGCTCACTGTGGTGGCAGCAGTGGCCAGGGTCTCTCAGTGGCAGGCACGTATGCGTGGAGGGGCTAGGCGGCCCGCAAGATTAGTGGAGGCAGAGAGAGAGAGAGAGAGAGAGAGAGAGAGAGAGAGAGAGAGAGAGCATGCAGAGAGGAGCGAGCACATGCACAAGAGGAAGTGGCTTCAGTGGCTGGCTGAGGCCTCAATTGAAGTGAAGGTCCCGGCCGGGAACCCAGAGCATACAGAGCTGGCACAGCAGACACATCACTTCAAGCAGCCCCGCGGTGGTGCAGCACCCATGGGCTGTCCCGAGTCCAAGGTTCCAATTATCTTGGTGGTAGCAGCAGCCACAAAGGAGGAGGCCGCTTAGGAGGAGGCAGCTGAAGAAGCGGCGGCGGCGGCAGCAGGGGCAGGGGTGATGGTGGCATCAGCAGAAACAGCTGTGGCTGTGGATGGGGGGGGTCCTCTGAGGAGGAGGCAGCTGAGGTGGCTGCAGCTGATGGGGAGGAGGAGAGGCCGAGCTCAGCCCCACCATAAGCCCACATATGCCTGCCTCCCTTGCCCACCCTCCCCAAGGTGCTGTGTTTCAAACATGGCCCTGCTGGCTCAGACCCATGGAGCCTCTCTCAGTTGCCCGGTGGAGATAACACACCCCTGGCTGGCTTGCCTCAGAGACCCGGTCCCAGTCCTGGTCCTCAACTCCGGGCTGCGGCACCTGGAGCCATTGCCTATAGCTTCTCCCAGCAGCACATGTGAGTGGCTGCCCTGTGGGCCCACACCCCGGGAACCCTGAACCCCGCGAATCCCTCAACCCCCCCTAACACACCCCCAAATCACCGGACCCGGACCCATGCCTCCCGCTTGCCCTCTCCGGTCCCACCTGTGCCTCCCCTGTACCCAACAGTACACTGTGGCTCTGCCACAAATGCCCCCCAGGGGTAGGGGTATAGGTGGGTGGCAACCTGAGTATCCCACTCCTGTCCCGAGTGGCCAGTGTCCCAGGAAATGGGAAGATGCAGGGTGGAGTGAGGAGGGGGCACCAGAGAGCTCCTGGCCTGGAGTAATGGAGCCACACAGCCCCCCATCTGCACCCTTCCTCACCCTGGTGGGAACCTGGTGGATGCAGTCAGAGGTGGAGAGCAGCATCTGCACACCTGCCTTCTTGGGTCTTTTCCTTTTTTGTGGGGGTGGCAGTGTTTAAAGCAGAAGATAGACCCCATGCTGTGTGAGCCCTTGTCCTCTGTGCTCAGTCACCCTTTCATTTGTGGAGGGTCCTAGAAGAGCCCACTAGGGAGGTGAGGGCACTGGGGGTCAGATAGAAGATGAATATCTGGGGGGAACACAACCCCTCCCACACACATACACCCAGCCTGTTCCCCCCACCCCAGCTGTCATCAGTTCTCACAGGGTAATCACATTTCACAGCTATGCCAGTATCTGCTGGTACTCCAGGCCCATTTGGTCACCTCATCCTCCCCAAGAATGCTCCAAGTCGCCCAGAAACATCTAAGCTGGAATTAGTGAGTCCACCCATGTATGTAACATTTAGGACCCCATCCATTTCCCCAACACCAATCCCGCCCCAGGTCAGACACCCATCTGGGGGCAACATGAACCCCTGCTTATTATCTGTCCTGGCTCTGAGGAGCCACCTGTCTCAGGACTCCTTCATCCAGCATCCTGGCCTAGGGTTTTGGTGAATGGGAGTCAAGGATTGTTGTTCCCAAGAGGAAGGTTCTGGCCCTGGAGAAAGTTAGAGGCAGGGTGATTCTTTGTTTTTAGAGCGGTGCTCCCCTTTGGTGGGAGCCCCTTGTTCTGACAAGGGAACCCCCATGCCCCAGCTTGTACATTGTCACAGATGAGGAACTGACAAACTCAGGAGAGGCACTGCTCTGAGTCTGTGTGTGTGTGTGTGTGTGTATATAAGTGAGAGATAAAGATGGGTGAAGAGAGGGAGAGAGAGATATCATCTTTCTCCTTGTACAGGCTGACTGCTCAGGTTAATGATCAGTTGCCAAATTGCAGGTGCTGCATGGATGAGTCTTCTATCACCGGTATGGATGTGTTTGTGTGTGTGTGTGTGTGCGTGTGTGGGTGTGTGTGTTGGGAAACAAGGGAGATGAGAACAATAGGAACATATTTAAGTCACCATGTCTAAAAAGAGCAAAAACATTTTGTGTGTATGCGTATTTTTCTTTTGTCATCGATGCCAAGTACAAGCCCAGCCACTAGTTTTGTTTTCTCCTTCACCATTTCATGGCACCTTTGGGGAAGGTTTCAGTAGATGCTCCTTTCTACATCTTTCCACCTCTCTCTTCCCCCTTTCCTGTAGCCCACAGTAGCTGCTTGGCCTGCGTGGGTCTCCCCTCGGAGGCCTGTGTGAATTGTATGACTAGAGTGGACACCTGTCCTTCTGTCTTCAGCCAGAAGGCTCATGAGGAGAGTGTGACCACAGCCACACTCTTCCAGCCAGAAACTCTGCTCTAGTGTGTAGAGTTGGAGCTAATTCAAGGATCGGGAATGTGTCTGCCAAATATAGTTAAGGAATGAGATGGGGAGAGTAGAGCAGAGGATGTGAAGCTAGGAGAGTCTGGGGGGTTACGAATGGTGTGACACTGCAGAAGGATCACCACAAACAAGGATGAGAGGGGAACCTTACGCAGGGCTTGACGTTGTCCATGCCCATCTGCTCAGGGGGTTCAGGGTCCCCACTGGTGGTGTGGATTCCCTCCTAGGGCAGTGCACCAGTGGGCAGTCCTCTCTGGAGTCCTGTATACTCCAATCTGTGTCCTGCCTGGGCTGTTTCCAGCTGGGCAGTGGGAGGCAACTGTGTTCCCCCTGCTGAAGCCTGCTCAGAATCAGGCCATGGCAGTTAGCTAGGGCTGGCTGAATGCCAGTTTCTATAACCTACTCTAGGCTGTCTGGAAGGAAAAGTGGACCACTGACTTTGGAACCCTTTAAGTTTGATTGGGACAACTGAAATGCCAGCTTTTCCAGGGTTTTTTTCTTTAAGCTGGCAATTACTACTAATGACTGGGATTATAGGTCAAATTAGATGGAGGATTTCAGCTTCCAAACTATGATGTTCAAAGCAGCACAGGCAGAGTGCCCAAGCCAGATTGTCTCTTGTCATGAATATCATACCTTGACTGCCTTCCTCCAGCACCTGCTGATCCTCCTCTGGTTCTCTCTAGGGTGACCACCACAGTCAAGGACATCATAGGCAGCAGAGATGGTGACCTCGCCATCCCAAGCCTGCCAGCTGTGAGCAGAGACGATTCCCAGTACCTGCACTGGAATCTGAGAGATCCAGAGACCCCGGATGCCTCAATGCTCCTTTCTCTGCAACATGAAACTTGGCCAGATGTGGTGGACCGTCCTGTCTGGCCGCAGGGGGAGTAGAGGAGGCCCCTTGAGCCAGGCGTTCACCTCATGGCAGCCTCATTCACAATTGAGGGTGGAACTGAGTGCCAAAGTGTGGCTCAGCTGATGGATGGACAAAGATCTTTGAGAAGAGAGGCATCCAAGAGGCCCCAGAATCCAGCAAGTACATCGTGACTCACATCCTCAGATCCAAAACAGTTAGGTGCGGTGGCACCAGGAGTGCAGGACAAGGGACGAGGGAGAACTGTGGTAGAACTACATAGGCTTTGACACCTCCCCCATCAACCCCTCCACCCCCTGGATGCTTACCTGAGTTGGATGGGAGTTTTCTGTAATATTGCCATAGAGAGATGCTCATTTATTTGTCCAACAAACCGTTACAATGTGTGCCAGGTCCAGGCGGTCATAGACGATGAAAGGTTCCTGTACCAGTTCCACAGCACATGAAGAAATATTGGTTTGAGCTGGATGCCGGTGCTTTACACCTGACATCCTAGCTACTTGGGAGGCTGAGATGGGAGGACTGAGGCTTAATTCCCATGCAGAAAAGCCTGTAAGACTCTTATCACCAACAAACTACCAAAAAGAAAATGCCAGAAGTGGATGAGTGGCTCAAGCTGTAGACTTTTGGCCTTGAGTAAAAAGGCTCAGAGACAGCATCCAGTTTCTGATTTCAAGACCCAGGAGTGACACAAAGAAAGGAAAGAGAAAGAGAGGAGGGAAGGATGGAGGGAGAAAAGAAGGAAAGGAAGGAAGAAGGGAGCATGCAAGCCTTGGTTTGAAGTCCCTGAATCAAGGGAGCCAACCATTCACAATCTCTGTGGGGACAGTTTCAGAGCCTAAAGCCAGTATGTAGAACCAAGCCACTGAACCCTCAGCAACTTCATGACATCCAGGAGCTGTGTGGTCGACGACTGCAGAGGGAAACAGCCTCGGGTAGACCTTAGGGCTCAGGATGCATCACCAAATTTCAGTCTCCCCAGGCCTTCCGAGTTTATTTTCTGGTCAGATAAGAAGAAAGTGTCCAAGGAATAGGGAGGTATAGGCTGAGGGAGTGTCAAGAGGAGGGGGGCAAAGGATAAACAGGAAGATGAAGAGGGAGGACCATCCCAGGTCAGGTGTGTCAGTCCATTGGAGCCATGACCTCACCTGACAACCTAGACCATCAGTGATAGAGCCTTCGACCAAGCCACATGGCTGTTAAAAGTCCTGGCATTTTGGGTTGACCATTGAAAAGCTGGTTGACATCCGCTGCAGGATGCCTGTGTGGTACATCCTTGGGGACTGGGATTTTTGCTGGCTCTATCTGAAGATGACACCCCCGGTGTTCATTCCTCGACCAGAGACAGAGGTAAGTGTGCCACTGGCACAGCACAGCCAGAAAATGAGGGCTGGAGTTAGACCCGTGTTGCCCCGAGACTTCCTCTCGGGGACTCTAGGGTCCTGTGACTGCCATTCTCAGAGGCAGAGGTGGGTTTCTTTGCTGGCTCAGCCTTTAGTCTAGATGGCAGATCTGGGATGCAGAGAGGGCCTATTGAAAGTGTGGTAGGACTGGGTAGAGGCTAGTGGATAAAACAGAGGCACTGAATCTGAGCAGGGTTGTTTTATTGAGGATACTCACAACCCAGAAACATTCCTGGAATGGATTGGCCCTTTTCTCCCTCCTGAGAGAGGGGGACCGAGAGCCCTCCAGTCTGCATCCCTTGGCCAAGAAATCCTTTCGTTCCCATATCTTGTGGTTGGATAACTAGATCTCACCTGACTGCTCAGTGTCGATGCAGGACAGTGAGAACTTGAGTCCTTGATGAGATCATGGGATCCTCAGTATGAGATTGTACTTGACCGTCCTCACTTGGTGCATGGTCAGTGCCATCTAAGACTGCTGTGATCTAGGACATAGAATCCAGAGAATCAGAGCAGGATGGGATCTATTCTGTGAGTCTTGAGTATTATTTGTGGGCTTTGAGATCATGTGTGCCCACCTGCTTCCCTTTCTTGGGTGGGTCTATGCTAGAAAAGGCTTAAAACTAGGGCCTGGGTCTCATCCGTTGTTTTATGGTCAAAGCTAGCACTCTGCCATTTGATCCACAGGTCCACTTGCAAGGTTTTTGGGGGTTTGATTGGAGATAAGAGTTCTCATGGGCTTTGCTGCCAAGGGTGGCATCCAACTGCAGTCCTCAGATCTCAGTCCCCTGAGGGGATAGGATGACAGGCATGGAAAAGCATCTTTGGCTGGGTGCCAGTGGCTCATGTCTGTCATCCTAAGGACTCAGGAGCTGAGAACTGAAGATCATGGTTCAAAGCAAGGTTGGGCAGGAAAGATTCTCAGGCTCTTCTCTCCAACAAAGCACCAGAAAACCAGAAGTGATGCTGTGGCTCAAGTAGTAGATTGCTGGCCTTGAGCTGAGGAGCTCCAGAACAGCACCCAGGACCAAAGTTCAAGCACCACAACCAATAAAAAGAAAGAAAGTAAAACATCGTTGCCTGCAAAGGACTGTGGAGGTGTGTGTCTGGGGGGGGGGGGTGGGATGGTAGGCATTAGTGCCATGCTTAGTCATCGGTTTAGATGGATTGTCCCAAAATCTTAGTCCACGGTAGCCGATTCTTGAACCCAGGTGAAGCTCTGGGTTGGACGTCAACCATTGGACCTCAGTCTCCTCACGGGAGAGTTGTGAGGAAATAAGGAACTTATACAGAGGGATCTCCTGAGCAGGGCCAGGCACAGAGGGCACAGCTGTCAGATACGGTTGTCAGCAATTCTGTGAGCATATGACAGGAAGTTACCCGGAAAGGGCTCAGATGGGCCCTGTTATTAATCATGCAACAGGTGTGGGATTATGAAACAAAACATGGCTGTCTTTCATCATTACTCTATCCCCATGATGAAGGGGATCCTTCACTGTATTCAGTTTTGCAGCTGGGGAAAACGTGGCATGGAGAAGCTGGGTGAACTACTCATGACCCCCAGCTGACAGGAAGCTCGGCCTAACTTCTCTGCCATGCTCCCTAGGACAGTGGGTGTTATTCAGTCCACTTCTTGTGGTGGGAAGTCCACTTCTTGTCATTCTTGGGGCTTGAATTCTGGGCCTGGCCGCTGTCCCCGAGCTCCTCATGTCAAGGCTAGCGCTCTGCCTCATGAGCCACAATGTCTTTTCCATTTTTCTTGTGGTTCTTTGAGGATAAGAGTCTCACATATGTTCTTTCCCTGGCCACCTATGAACCATGATCTTCATATCTCAGCCTCCTGTGTAGTTTGGATTATAGGCCTGAGCCACCTGCAACTGGCTTAAGTGTAATTCTGGCCCTCTATCTCTCTCTCTGCCTCCCTCTCCCTCTCCCTCTTTGTCTCTGTCTCTCTCTGTGTCTCTCTCTGTCTCTCTGTCTCTCTGTCTCTGTCTCTGTCTCTCTCTCTCTCTCCCTCCCTCTCTTTCTCTCTCTCTGGAACTAGTTGAATGGGTCCTGGAGGAAGTGGCCCAGCATCCCCATGTGGCTGGAACCCAAAGTGGCCCTCTCATTCTGGATGTGGGCAGTGGTTCAGGAGCTGTGTCACTCAGCCTGTTGAACCAGCTTCATGAGGTAAGCCCTTCTGTGCCCTGGCTAGGCCGTGATAGTTATTCATTGTCCAGCCCATGAGTCCTTCCCCACATCCCTCTGCAAGACCATTGAATGAAAATGGATGAGGAGGTGTCACATTGTTACCCTGCCCAGCACAATCCCGGGCTTCTGACCCATACCCCCACCTATCTGGCCAGACCCTGGCTATAATACAATGAAAAAACACTGTGTCTACTACCCTTTGCTGGGGAGTGTCATTTCAGCTAGGGGGGTGGGGTGCAGAGGAAAGACCCCCGACGGACCTGACAGGGGGACATTTGATCTAGTGACAGAGCCAAATCATTACTGTCAATAAGGAGGAAGCCACCATCAGACTGACCTGGAACAATACTCAAAGATTGGTAGGCTGTTGAAGTATCACACCCACTCCCAACAAGGAGGTTCAGTGTGGGTGGCCCAGCCCTGGTCCTAAAGGAGTATAAATGGATGGTGGCCATCAGGAGCTCGTGGCTCCCACTCATCATCCTGGCTATTCGGGAGTCTGAGGTCTGATTGTCATGACTCAGCACCAGCCCGGGCGGGAAAGTACATGAAATTATTATCTCCCATATACCACCTATCCCCCCCCCAACCCACACACAAAAAAGCCAGATGTGGTGTTGTGGCTCAAGTGGTAGAGCCTCAGCCTTGAACAAAAGTAGCTCAAGGATAACACCCAGGCCCTGAATCCAAGCCCTAGGACGCACACAATCATAATAAAATAAAGGAACAGTGTACATATTTTATCTGACTACCAAGAAAGATGAATTCAGTCTTCTACCTGGCTAGTATTTTTAGCCAAAGTTAAGGGGCTTCCCTTGATGTTCCCCTAAACTTCTCCTCTCCTTTATCTGTCTAGCTTTCAGTTGTAGGACAGAATTCGGATCATCCCCCTGGATGTGACCTTAAGTACCCTCCCACATCCACCTTCCTTGGGGTCAGGATCCTAGATGCACTCCCTGCTGGGAGGATGAGGCAGCACAGAGATGAGGGTAGGTATCCCTGACACTTACAAACACACACACACACACACACACACACACACACACACACACACACACACACACACACACACACACACTAAGGCCAACTCAGACTAGCCTTTTCCAAAGACACTTTATCTCTTTGGATTAACTGACCTAGGAGAGGATTTTTATCCCCTGTAACTTGTGCTTGCTAGTTGACAAGAGATAAACAGGAGCAAAAAAAGAAAAAAAGTGGTGCCCATTACCTGGTGCTCAGGCTCATGCCTGTCATCCTGGCTACTCAGGAGGCTGATATCTGAGGTTCACGATTTGAAGCCAACCATAAGCTGGAAAGCCCAAGAGACTCTACTCTCCATGGAACCACCAAAAAGCCAGAAGTGGAGCTGTGGCTCAAGAGGTAGAGCACCAGGTTTGAGCAATTAAACTCAGAGAGTCAGCTCCCAGATCCTTAGTTCAAGCCCACCCAAAGAAATGGCCCCGTCTTGTGTCCAGAGACTGCCTGGGAGAGTGCCCTCTCATGGAGTGTGATACAACACCTGTCCCTGGGTGGTGTATCAGGGCCTTCAGAAATCTTCCCCTTCTTGTACTCTCAACCCATAGTAGCCAGAAGGCAGAGGGTGACAAGGTCAGCACCCTGCAGAAGGGAGAGGCTCCAGCTCTGCCAAGGTGATCAGAATGGGCTTCTTGGAGTCAGCAATTGAAAAGGGGATCCTGCTTAACAAGGAGTATCTGACAAAGAGAGGAAAGGTCCTGCAGATGATGGACAACATATAAGAGCGTGTTCATTTCCAGCCAGGGCTGCAGGTGAGAGACTCGGTACAGATGTGTGAGACTCTGTATAGATGTGCGAGACTGTCCCAAGACAGGTCTGAGGGGTCACTGAAGAATAGCTATCCAGGTCTGGGATTGTGTCTTAGAGGTAGAGGGCACGCCTAGCTTGCAGGAAAGCTCGGGTTCGATTCCTAGGTCTTGCATACACAGAGAAAGCTGGAAGTGGCACCGTGGCTCAGATGGAAGTGTGCTCCCCCGGAGACAAAGAAAGTCGGGGACAGCACAAGGGCCCTGAGGTCTGGCCCCAGGGCTGTCAACATAAAACAGTTCTTCAAGGAACCTTGGTGACAGGTAGATGGCTATGCCCTGAAGCTCTTAGGAGTCCATCCATGCTTTGTGTTTCCATCATTGATAGAGGAGAGCTGGACACTCCTTCTTCCCTGAGCACCCCTGGACCCAATTATCAGCAACCCTCCCAACGTCTTCACTAAGACATGAAGCAGCTGGCCCCAGAAATCGTTAGGTACCTGTTGGGTGGGGCAGGGGATATAGGTCAGGTCCCAGAACTCCTAGTGGGTCTAATCTGCCCAGTACGACCAGTCCACCCAGAGGAGGCAGATGGGAACTTAGAGAGGGTTAGTGATGTGGAGGGGCACTTTCATGCCTGTGGCCCCACCCAGATTCTCAGCCTCCTTTTGCTGTCCCTGAGGGAAGTAGAGGAATGTCTAGGTGGTAGCATCTAGAGGAGGACTAGGTGGAAATTCTGAAGGTCTAGACACCTTAAGCCCTGAACCGATGGTGCACACCTGTCATCTCATGCCTGTCAACCTGGTCACTCAGGAGGCTGACATCCAAAGGAGATCTCATTTACCAACCCAGGCAGGAAAGTCCAATGAGAGCCTCATCTCCAATTTCCATCTGGAAGTGGAGCTGTGGATCAAGAGGTAGAGCACTGGCCTTGAGGAAAAACAGACATCAGGGACAGTACCCAAGTCCTGAGTTCAAGCCCCTCAACCAGAAAAAAAAAGAAAGAAAGACACCCCTTCCTTGCTTGCAAGATATGGTGAAGTAGTGGGGGTGCTGTGGTTGGGAGAACAGGTGCTGGCCTCACTGTACAGACATTTCTAAGAACTCCCCAGGTTTGCCCCAGTGTGAAGCCACCGCATGGTGGGCGGTGTCTTACCAAGAACTCCAGAGGATGTGGCAAGCAGGAAGTGGGTGAATGGGAGCAGGTGTGGGATGGTTGTGTCAATTATATGCTCTCCATCCATGGAAGAATGGTTTTGGATGTTGGTGTCAAAGTCTGAAGTGAAGGGTTGCATGTGGTTTGTGGCCTGACGAGTTGGGTTTCCCGTGGGTCTAAGAAGTTGGCTGAAGCCAGTCGCTGCTGGTGGCTCACAACTGTCATCCTAGCTACTCAGGAAGCTGAGATTTGAGGATCATGGTTCAAAGCCAGCTTGTGCAGGAAAATCTGTGAGATTTTATCTCCAGTGAAGCACCAGAAAGCCAGAAATGGCATTGTGGCTCCAATGGTAGAGCGCCCACCTTCAGCTAAAGAGCTGAGGGACTGCGCACAGGTCCATAGTTCAAACCCCATGACCGATATCCAAAAATAAGGTAGCTAAGTTTTCTGATATCCAAAAATAAGGTAGCTAAGTTTTCTGCATAGTGGTGTGTATATTTAGGAAATGTCATGCTGTGTTATGAGCCATTCCAGATGTGTGAGAGGCCTGAGTTTTATCTACAGTTGGTCTGAGGATGGTAGTGCCATCTTCTTGATGATGAGATGTTCAGGGTGCTCATGGACTGCTGAGGTCTTGGGCTACCCATGTGTGTGTGTGTGTGTGTGTGTGTGTGTATGTGTGACTGTGTGTGTTTGTGTGTTTTTTTCCTCATCTTTCTCTGTCCCCTTTCTGAGTTCCTGTCTGCCTCTTTCTGACCTCAGATGGTGCCCTCCTCCACACTGATTTGCCCTTTAGCCCCCTATCAGGGTCAACAATGAATCCAAAATTGCCAGAAGCCTGCCTTCCAGCTTTACTTTGGGGCCCATGACTGGCCTGTCCAAATCTTTGGATGCCTACAGGGGATTCTGGGTCAGCAGGGCCGACTGGTATAAGGTCTCCTCTGCCTCTGATTGGGGGGTTTAGTCATGTGATGTCCTCTCCTTTTCCCAGCTGGGCCTCTGGCTCATGTCCCTCCCTGCATGGTGACAGTGGAGTGGGGGAAGGGGGGTTTCTGGTGGCTCTGGCCAACTTGAACTTGATAGCTGTCTGAAGGCCACCCAAGCAAAGAGGATTCGGGACTACATGGGATTTGAGGCCAAGGTGGCTTGGAAGTATCCATCGGTGTCTAGGAAATGTCAACGTATCTTGTCACAGGAAATTCTATCTTCCCACACAGCTTGGCCTCTCATGTCCTTCTAGACAATTCTGGATGCCCAGAATACAGACGCACACACTTTATATTCTAGGTCCAGGAAACTGGGGGGATGAGAGCCTAGTATGACCAATACCTCAATGTTCTGGGACATTAGCCTTGACCTGGCTATGCACCCTTGTTTTACGTTTACTTCTTAATCCAGTGCTGGCCACTTTCTGGCCACTTTTGGCAGTGCTGTGAAAGTGGCAGGAGTGAAGTGAGATCCAGGATTACCAAATTCTGGATTTGTGGCCTGATTGGGGGTGAGGTTGGGGAAAAGGGTGTCTTAAAAAATTTTGAGAGCTGGAACTCAGGGCCTAGGCATAGTCCCTGAGCTTCCTTTGCTCAAAGCTGACACTGTACCACTTGAAACACAGCTCAACTTTCATCTTTTTTAGTTGTTTAGTGGAGAGAAGAGTCTCATGGATTTTATTGCCCGTGCTGGCTTCAAGTTGCCATCCTAAGAGCTTAGCATCTTAAGTAGCTAGGAGTGCTTGTATGAGCCATTGGGCCCCACTACGGATATTTGTGTGTATGCTTTTTTGTGTGTGTGTGTGTGTGTGTGTGTGTGTGTGTGTGTGCACATGCATATGTTTGTGTGAGTTTACCGGGGCTTGAACTCAGAGCCTAGGTGGTATCCTTTAGCTGGTTTGCACAAGGTTGGTGCTCTACCACTTGAATTATAGTACACATCAGCTCCCAGCAACCCCTGACTGTGTGGAGAATATAAAGCTCAAACTATTCCAATTTCTTTGTCCTCAGGGATGGTATGATTCCTCTGAAGCCTGGAGAAGTAGGGGTGGATTAGGAGGTGTAACTGTACATGGGTGCTAGGCTGGGAGAGAGGTACTCTTTCTTTATCCAAGAAGGAAAGTGTAGCCAGGTGCTAATAGGTCATGCTCTCATATTCCTAGCAACTCAGAAGGCTGAGATCTGAGGATTGCCATTCAGAGGCAGTCCAGCTAGAAAAGTGTATAAGACTCTCCTCTCCCAATAACCACTGAAAAGTTGGAAGAAAAGCTGTGGCTCAAGTGGTAGAGTTCTAGCCTTGAATAAAAAAAAAACTGAGGATCAGAGTCCAGGCCCTGAGTTCAAGCCCAAATACCAAGTTGTGGGCACACACAGAAAGGTGATAATGATAAGCTGAGCCAGAACTGGGGGCAATCCTGACACATAGTAACAGTAAAGTCTTAAGTCAGTTCAAGTGGTTTCTCCCTGAGTCCTTCTTGGGCTGAGGGGTCTGGGCTAGGACAGTAGTTCCATGGTACCTGCCCCTCCATCATTGCAGGGAGCCACAGGACCAAGGGAAAGGACACTACGGATGCTCCTTTGTAGTTGGCCCCCATTTGCAGACCTTCATCTGCCCCCGAGCACTGGTGAGGAAAGCGGGGCTCCAAGTTCTGGGACTCCTGGGATAGCAACTGTTACTAGCAGCAGCCAGCTGGCTGTGGATTTGTGAGCCCACAAGTCTTTCATGACCCCAACTCAACACCCGCCGGAGGTGTGCCTGCCAGATTTGCACTCTTGTGATACCCGCTTGAGCAGGTGTTACCTGCCATGCCAGTTGCAACTTCTGGACCTCCTTTCCCCAAACCCGTGGTCTGAGAAGTTGATTTACTGCTCAGATCCACAATGCACCCCTGAGAGATGCCATTCTGATGACCCAGCCAATGACCTCCGTTCCCCAAGGCTGGAAACTTCTCTGATAATGTGGCCCGCTCTGTAGCAAAGGCCTCCAAATGGGCTGCTCTCAAGACTTGTAGGACACCTAGACATCGGGATAAACTCAGGTGCCCACTGGAAAATACTCTGGCTAGAGCAAAAGAGTGAGTTCCAAGCAGGCCAGGGGAGTTCATGATGGTACTGGAACTCTGGGCCTGGGTGCTGTCCCCTCAGCTCTTCAGCTTATTGCTTGAGCCACAGTGCCACTTCCAATTTTCTGGTGCTTCCTTGGAGATCAGAGTCTCCCAGACTTTCCTGCCCGGGCTGGCTTTCATCCACACTCCTCAGATTTCAGCCTCCTGAGGAGCTAGGGTGACAGATGTGAGTCACTGGCGCCCAGCTGATCTGGCCATTCACCACAGTGAACTAGGAGCTCCTGAAAGCTTTTCTTTTTTTTTCTATGCTATTACTGGCCTTGAACTCAGGGTCTGGCTCCAGTCACTTTACATTTTCCCTCAAGGCTGGCACTCTACCACTTGAGCAACAGTGCCATTTCTGGCCTTTGGTAGTTCACTGGCAAGAAGAGTCTCACTAACATTCCTTCCCTGAGCTAGCTTTGGTCCATGATCTCTCATTAGTAGTGTATGATTTTCATATTATACACAATTATACTACATTGACTAATTTTCAATTAATATTTAATATGTATTCAATCATGATATTTAAAAAAGAAAGGAATAATTTAGTTGCCAATAATTAGTAGTAGAAACGTACATGCAATTTCATAATATAGAAATTTCTCTTAGTTTATAAATATACATCTAAGTATCTATCTACCAATCTACACATTTATCTGTTTAAACACTTGTTATGCCTGGGGCTCTGTGGTAGACTGCTCCCCTAGTACGTTCAAAGCCCTGGGTTTGATTCCTCACTACCACATGCACAGAAAATCCGGAAGTTGTGCTGTTGCTCAAGCAGTTGAGCACTAGCTTTGAGCATAAAAGCTAGGACTGTGTCTAGACCCTTAGTCAAGACCCAAGACTGGCACCAAAAAAGAATGTTCTGACCTCAACGATATAAGGATAGGACTGCAAATACCTCAACACAGAGCAAGCTGGGAGTCTGGTGCTGACAGTTGCCATCTAACCTGATTTAGCAAGAGGTAAACTGCTGCAACCCAGCTCCATGGAACCAGATGCTGCTGGCTCACTCACCCTTATCATCCAAGATACTCCAGGGCCGAGGTCTAAGACTGGTGGTTTTAAAACCCAGCCCTGGCAGGAAGTCTGTGAAACTCTAAGCTGTGGCTCAAAGTGTTAGAGCTCTAGACTTGAGCTAAAATCTTCGGACAGTAGCCCCAACCTTTGAGTGCAATCTTCGTGGCTTCCTTCCCCCTAAGAAGCCCCACCCCTTTAACCCATTAGATGTGAACTTTGTGCAGTTTGTGACGTGTTTCTGAAAAAAAGGTGATACTGATGAAAACACCCTAATTTTAATGACAGCTTGTGGGATAGAGCTATGTGATTAGTCCTTCATGAGGTGTTATGTGCTGAGTCCTTCATGGGGTACATTCTTTCATCTGGTCCTTGTAAGAGCTCCACATGTAAGATGATTGTGCATATGAGAAAGTTGAGGCTCAAATATGTCCCATGTCAGGGCTAAAATTTTGTATGTTCTCAACTCTAATGAGTTGTCTCCTGCAGACAATTGTTTTGGTTTATTTTTCCCAGTTGTAAATGTGGAATTCAGGGCCTAGGCACTGACCCTTCCCTGTTGGGTTCATGGCTAGTGTCCTATCACATCGAGCCAACGACCCTAGACATCTGTAGCTGAGGTCTGTCATCTTGCCTACTCAGAAAGCTGAGATCTGACAATCTGGGTTCAAAATTATCCCAGACACAAAAGGTCCCATGAGACTATTATCTCCTATTCACCACTTAGAAACTTAAAGTGGAAGCTGTGAACTGGTGACTTTTACCTCATCCTAGCTACTCAGGAGCCTGAGAGCTGAGGATCAGGGTCCAAAGCCAGCCTGGGCAGGAGATTCCTTGAGATGGTTATCTCCAATTAAACACCAGAAAGCTGAAGGAGCATTGAAGCTCAAGTAGTAGAGTTCTAGACTTGAGGTGGAGAGCTCAGAGCCAGCACCCAGGTCCAGACTTCAACTCCTTCAACTTACAAGAAAATAACTCAAGAAACCTGAAGTTGAGTGTTAGGAATGTGTCTTAGGGGTAGAGTGCCTTGCATATATGAAACCGTGGGTTTGAATCCTCAGTACCATATCACTAGAAAAAAAAAGCCTGAAGTAGCCCTGTGGCTCAAGTGGTAGAATGCTATCCTCATACAGGAGAAACTCATGTACAATGCTCAGGTCCTGACTTCAATCCCCAGGACTGGTGCATGGACACACACACACACACACACACACACACTCACACACGTGCACACACACACACACACACACACACACACACACACACACACACACACACACACACACAGATAAAGATACCAGAAAGGAAGCTGTGACAACAAATGTTAAATCAAAGAGCTTCTACTCATGGTCAGCACCCTGGCCCTATGCTCAACCGCAAAACCTAGCCACCCAGGGCCCAACTAGGACATGTCAAAGGTTTCAAAACCTGATGAGCTTCACCAACCCTAGATGACTGGAAGCATTGTGATATTACACATGTACTTAGATTTACCAAGCTTCTGGAAACTAAGTGAGGCACTGTTGCCAATCGTGAATCATTTTATTAGGTCAGCTCCCCAGTTGTCTGCCAGAAGGACTCTGGAATTAATTGTAGCAGTTTGTTTCAACACTGAGACATAGTCTAACAAAGACAGGATAAGTACAAGGAACTTGGCCTGCCATGGAAGATGACACAAATGAAGGCTTCCTATAAAAACAGAGCACTGGGGAGAGAAAGAGCTTGGGATACAAAGAGGTCTTTATCTCCTGGACTTCAGGGCCCAATCACATTCATCCTCACTAATTGCCCCCAGATGAATTGTTTGTTACAGAGCTGTACAGGAGTAAGGCTTTTTGTCTGCCTGTTCCAACAATGAGGCAGACTTCCTCCAGCAGCCTGAGGTGTGGAGAAACATTCAGGCTACACTGGGAACAGTGAGGGGAGCCCCGAACATGCACTGTCTTGAAAGCACTTTCTGTACTATGAAATCATTCTATTGAAAGCAAATTTCCTAGCTGGGTGCCTTTCTTCATAGAGACTCTGGATGTTCACCAATAGAAATGCATGCATACATACATAGACATATGGAGTTACTGGCTCTATTTTTGTGTGGCAGGTCCTGAGGCTTGAACTGTTAGCCTAGCCACTTTCCCTGAGCTCTTTTTGCTAAAGGAAGCATTTTATTGTGTCTTAAACTTTCATTACCCTAAGCTGGGGTGCAGCTTTTACACCCACAGATGATCCGGGGATCCTAGGGTCTGAGTTCCACTCCGAACCCTGGCATAAAAACATCAAATCAACACAAATGGAGAAGGAAAAAGAAGAGGAAGTTTTACATTACCGTTTTACCTTTTTTTCCTTTGAACTTGACCATCCTGGGTCTCATTGACTCAGATTGAAAATTGAACGTGACCTTTCCTGGCTTAAGGCTGGTCAGTGAAGCCCGAGCCCAACCCACACACACCTAGGCCCTGAGTTGGATCCTGGGAATGGCACTTACACACTGCTGAAGATCCTAGAAAACTCATTCATATGTATAGGTATACTAATAGAATGTTTGAAATGTACTAATTGAATTACTAATTAGCTAGTCATTCTAGTATAAGATTGTATGCAATGAATACAAGTCATTGATTAATTTAATAATTTATTAAGTCTTCTATTGTGATTAATTAATGGAGGCATAATTTTAGACCAAATATTTGTTAGTTATAATAGAACATATGAAAATAAGATATAGACATCACTCTTTATATAGAGTTATACACAAGCATCTACATAAATGTTTATCTGTCTCTGTATACATTTATAGATGCATATACATATGTAAATACACACACACTGCAATCTACACATGTATGTGTTTATATATTGACCACCCTTAGAGCTTGATCTCCAGTCTTCAAATTTGCCCGAAAACTTCACTTGCATCAGACTGGTGGAATAACATTGACCCATTCATGAAGTCGGCCTTCTAGGCCCAGAGTTCAAATGACAGAACTGCCAAAAACTTAATCCTTGTGGAAGAAGCCAAGTGTCCTACTTATTTTCCTTATCAGTGAAAGTCCTGGGTCTCAGGAATGATGCATAATACATACGCAAATCTATGTCCTATGTAATAGGATGTAAAAAATGTTATATGTGTAATCATATTCACTAAAATACATAATAAATAAATATAATACAAATAAAATGAATAAATACACTAATTGAAATATGCAGTAAACATGTGTATGTAAATATAAATCATGTATTTAAAATATATACTAGTGGTAGGACTTGAATTCAGGCCCTGGGAACAGGCTTGACTTTCTTGTCTACCAGCACGGTGAGCTTCCCCTTCCCCCACTATGCTGCAGATTTACCCAACCCTGAGTTCAAATCTCAGGTCTGGCAGAAAAAAAAAATGGCATGAATTCCAAACCAAGGAGCCTCAAAATTTTTTAAATGTATGTATGTATGTATGTATGTATTTTTATTTTGTCAAAGACAGGGCTTGAACTCAGGTCATGTCAACTCTGCCTCAGCTTCCATCACTCTAGGCTAGGGTGCAGCCATTGGACCCACAGCCAAACCTGGATCCTGGGCCCCAAAGGCTGACAGGAGAAAATAAAATAAACTGACACAGGAAAAAAAATAGCAACTTGCAGATAGCTGCAGGTTTTACATTTGTTTTCTTTGCAAGGTAACCCTCCTGGGTTTGAATGACATGAAAAGTGTTGGTAACCTGGCATTGCTGAAGGCTGTCGGGCTTCCAGGGAAGCCTTTGGCCAACAGGACAAAATAGGCCCTGGGTTTGAAGCTCGGTCCTGACCTTTACCAATGGTGGGAAATCCTAAGAGTCTCATTCCTATTCATAGGAATACCAATGGAAGGTTATGAATGTCAAGGTTGAATTAGTTGTTCCTGAATGATACTACTATAAAATTAGAGTGATTTTAGGAGGCTGATGGTTTTTACTGAATATTTTGACACGTTAAAAGAATACTTTTAATTACATAGACTCAATAATTCCAGGACAGTGGTTGATTTAATTAATAATTCATTAAATATGAAAACAATATTAATTACATGGAGGCATAATAAATACTCAAGAATTGGTAGGAATGTAGCATATATAACTGAATATTGTATAGACATCTCTGGCATTCTATAAAGATCTATATTTATTTGTGTACTACCATCTGCATGTCAATCTGTTCTCATTTTGTCAACCCCTGGAGCTCAATCTCAGGTGCTGGGAACTACTTGTCTGCTCAATATGCACCAGGCTGGCGTGCTGACAATCACCCATTCGTGCATTGATCCTTGTAGGCTGTGAGTTCAGATGCCAGCACTCCCAAAAATTGAATCGTGGAGTAAGAAGCCTATGGTGACATATGTTTTCCTTTGCTGTGAAAGTCCTGGGTGTCAGGGGTGAAGTTTCATACATAGGCAAATCTATAACCTCTGTAATAAATGTAATAAATATTCCATGTGTAATAACAGTCAATAAAATAAATGGTAAATAGATGAATAAAACAAAAAAATAAAACAAATAACTACACAAGGCAAAATATGGAGTCCACATATGGGGCTCCATCTCAGGGCTTGGGAACTGTGTAAGAGCAGAATTGGCTAGAGGCTGCTGCCCTGAAAATCACCCATTCAGGCCCTGACTTTGGATCCCAGCACTGCCAAAAATGTAATCTTGGAGTGAGAAGCCGAACATGACACATTTTTTTTTCTTTGAAAGTCCTCAGTGTCATGTAGGATCCATAATTCGGATGCAAATCTATATGCTATGTAATAGGATGTCATAAATGTAATAAATGTCATAGGTGGAATAATTGTCACTACCATAAATGATGAAGGGTTGAATTGAATTAGTCAATCATTCTAGATAAAATTAGACACAATATTTATAGGATGTGTATTAAGTTTTATTAATATTTTATTAAGCATTAACAGAATAAAACTTGCATGGAGTCATAATTAAATACCTAATAATTGGTAGTGACACATGATGTATATTTAATTATATATAGACATCTGTCTCATTCTATAAAGTATGTAAATATATGTGTGTATATTTGTACATATATGATAAATAATAACAGGATATTGAGTAATTTTAATTGATGCTTTATTAATTGTCCAACTGGGACACATCATTAAGTGGAGACATAATTCAATATCTAATAATTGGCAGTAATATCTATAAGGTAATAATATAGGGATATCTCTTTTTTTACATAATATTTATATACAGCAATGTTTATCTACTTATACCTCATTCACTCCTGGGGCTCGGTGGTTGAGTGCTTCCCTAGTAAGCAGGAAGCCCTGGGTTCAATTCCTCAGTGCCACATAAACAGAAAACCCAGAAGTTCTGCTGTCAATCAATTGAGTGCTAGCCTGGAGCACAAACGCTTAAGGACCGTGTCTAAGCCCTTACTCAAATCCCAGCACTGCTGCCAAAAAAAGGTAGAATGTTCTAACTGCAACTATACAAGGCCAGGACTTCAAATACCTCATCACATTGCAAGCTAGGAGTCTGGCGCTGACAGCTGCCACTTAACCTGACAGCCAGATGTAAACTGCTGCAATCCAGCTCCATGAAACCAGACACTGCTGGTTTACCCCCATTATTCTGGCTGCTTGGGGGCTTAAAAACCCAGCCCTGTCAGGAAGTCTGTGAGAATCCTGGAAATGTGGCTCGAAGAAGTAGATCTCTAGCTTTAAGCAAATGTTATTAGAACAGTATCCCCATGCATTCAGTACAAGTCCCATGGGTAACCCCCAAAAAACCACCCCAATAAACCATTAGATGTGAACTTGTGTGGCTTATGAAATGTTTCTCAAAGAATGGTGATACTGTTGACAGCACCCTAATTCTAATGACAGCTTGTGGAATAGAGCTATGTGCTGAGACCTTCACAGGGTGCAGTGTGCTGAGTCTATCACAGGATGCTGTGGGCTGAGTCCTTCAAAGAGTGCCATGTGATGTGTACTTCACAGGATACATTCTTTCATCTGTTCCTTGTAAGAGCTCCACAACTGAAATGATTCTGCAGACACGAATATTGAGGCCCAGATATGTCCCCCGGCAGGGACAAAATTAGGTATTACTAAAGGGTGGCTGTGTTGTCTCCTGCAGACAATTGTTTTGTTTTGTTTTTCCTGAGTCATGAATCTTCAACTCGGGGCCTTCGCGCTGACCCTTACCTCTTGGGCTCATGGCTAGCACTCCACCACGTGGAGCCAAGGACCCCCTTGCAGCAGAGTGCCACAACCTAGGGGTCTATAGCTGAGGTCTATCATCCTGACTTCTCAGGAAGCTGAGATCTGAGGACCTGGGTTCCAAACTATCCCAGACACAAAAGGTCCCATGATACTATTATCTCCAATTCAGCACTAAGAGACCTGAAGTGGAAGATGGGTGCTTGTGGCTCATGCCTGCCATCCTAGCTACTCAGGAGGATGAGATCTGAAGAACATGGTTCAAAGCTAGCCTGGGCAGGAAAGTCCTTGAGACATTTAGCTCCAATGAACCACCAGAAAATGTGAAGTGGCTCAAGTGGTAAAGCACAAGACTTGAGCTGAAGAGCTCAGGGACAGCACCAGGCCTAGACTTCAACTCTTGAAACCAACAACAACAAAAAAAGAAAGAAACCAACTAACAAACCTGAAGTAGAGGGTGGGGAATGTGCCTTAGGGATAGAGTGCTTTGCATATATGAAACCCTGGGCATGATTTCTCAGGACCACATCACTAGAAAAAAAATCCTGAAGTGTCTCTGTGGCTCAAGTGGGAGAGGGCTATCCTTGTACAAGAAAAACTAGGTACAGTACTCAGGTGCTGAGTTCAAGCTCCAGGACTGGTGTAAGTGTGGACGCACATGGACATGCACACACACAGACACAGTCATAGACACACACACACACACGCACACACACACACACACACACACACACATACACACACACACACACACACACACACACACACACAAGCAGACCATAAGTGAAGCTGTGACACAAAATGGTAAAGCACTGGGATTCTGCACTGAGCTCATGCTCAGCAACCAGGCCCTGTGTTCAACCCAAATTCTAGCCACCAGGGCCCAAGTAGGAGAGGTCAAAGATTTCAAAACCTGATGAGCTTCACCAGCCCCATATGACAGGGAACGTTGTGATATTTGACATACACTTGGATTTCTCAAGCTTCAGCAAACCTAGAAGAGATGTCATAGGCCCATCATCACCATCAGTGAAACATCTCATAAGTTCCCTTGCCTGAGTTGTCTGCCAGAAGTACTCCTGAATTATATTGAACACTGTATTTGAACACCAGTTATATTGTCTCACGAACGCAGGATAAGTGAATAGAACTTGGCCTGCCAACAGGAGGTAGCACAAATGAAGGCTTCCTGTCAACACGGAGCACTGGGGAGAGAACTGTACAAAGAGGTCTTTTTCTCATGACCTTCAGAGCCCTCCCACACTCCTCCTCACTAAGTGGCCCAGATGGAATTGTTTGTTACACAGCTGTACAGGAGTGAGGCCTTTTGTCTGTGTTTCCAGACAATGAGAGAGACTTCTTCCAGCAGGCCTTGGAGGCAGAGAAACCCTCAGCCTACACTGGGAACGGTGAAGGGAAGCCTGAAATATGTACTGTCATCAAAGCAGTCTCTGTGTTATGAAATAATTGTATTGAATACCAATTTCCTAGCTTGGTGCCAATCATCATAGATACTCTGGAGCTTCACCTATAGGAATACATCCATATATACAAAAGACATGATGTAAGGCTATTTTTTTGGGGGGGGGCAGGTCCTGGGGTTGAAATATGACCCTAGGGGTTGTCCCTGAGCTCCTTTATTCAAGGGTCATGCACTAACCTTGAGTCACTGCCTCACTTCTGTGTTTTACTTTGATCTTTTAGAAATAACAGTGTCATAGACTTTCCTATGCTGGCTGGATTCAAACTCAGATTCTCTACATCTCAGCATCCTTAGGAGCTGGGATTACAGCCAGCAGCCACTGGCACCTGCCTTCCTTTTCTTCTTTATTTTTTAATCTGGACAATCTGACTTCTTCACAAGGTCATTCCAATTGTTTGAATTTATAAGTAAACTACCCAATGTTCTTTATAGATACTTCTCTGAGAAGGAATCTCTCTCGTCATCTTCTCCTCTGATCACAGGTTGGAAGCCAAAAGTGAGAAATGATTGTCGCAGGATTTGGGAGCAAATGTCCACAAGACATACCAGTTCTGTAACTTAGCATTGAGCTGCAGTGAAATTACTGTCTCAGGATGAGAGTACCAAAAGCTGGAGTAATCTTCATGCTCTCTGCATTGCTCCTTTTGCCTAGAAAATGATCTAATTATTATGAGTGTTTTTTGTCTCCCACTTTAATTATCTAGAACACACTAGAAGCATCTTCATGTGTCTGTTTTCCTCTAGTTGCTCTCAAGATTTAGACTAAGGGTTTATGTGAATCTGCTTTTGGTGAATCCCTGAGGAAAGCCTCTTGAAGCCTCCTCAAGATATCGCAATCCAATGCCAGCCTGAGCAGGAGAGACTGTGAGAGTCTTATCTCCAATAAGCCCCCAGAAAACCAGAAGTGGAGCAGTGGCCCAGAGGGTAGAGCTTCAGCTTTCAAAAAGCCAAGTAGTAGATACAGTCCAGACCAGGCAGGAAAGCCTGGGAGGCGCTTTTGTCCAATTAACGACCAGATGGCTGTAAGTGCAGTTGTGGCAATGGTAGAGCCTCAGCCTTGAGCAAAACAGCTGAAGAATGCATCCGGCCTTGAGTTTAATCCCTGGGATGACCATAAAAAAATTCAAAAAGAGAAGGCCAAAAAAATTCAAAAAAATGAGAGCCCTAACTACTAATGTGTGTATATTACCTCCCTGAGTGCAAACAGACCGTATGAAATGCTTCTGCTTTTATTTACTGATTTATTTTTCAGATGTGCTCTTGTGCATACTGCATCATACTCTTCATTTCTGGCCCATGGCTTTTCTCTTCCAGGGTTTCAGGCATGTGTCCTTATATGATGCCCACCTAAGCTCACAGTAGCCTTTATTTACATTTTATTATGAGGCGAAGGCCAGTACAGTCACAAATCAGGTTGGGGAAGAGAAGGATAGGTTTTGTAGAAATAACCTGTATTCAGAAAATTAAACTTGGAGATGTAGGCTGGTAGCATAATTATGTAAAAACTACCACTAAGAAAAAGATGATGGGCCTGGGAATGTGGATTACTGAGAGAGTGCTTGCCTATGATGCAGGAAGCCCTGGGTTTGATTCCTCAGTAGCACATACACAGAAAAAGTCAGAATTGGTATTGCTCCAGTAGTACAATGAGACAGTGCCCAGGCCTTGAGTTCAACCCAAGAATTGGCAAAGAGATAGCTAGGTAGGTATCTAGATACCTAAGTAGATAGATAGATTGATGGATGGATGGATGGATAGATAGATAGATAGATAGATAGATAGATAGATAGATAGATAGATAGATAGATAGATAGATAGATAGATAGATAGATAGATAGATAGATAGATAGATAGATAGATAGATAGATAGATAGATAGATAGATTGATGAACCTGGTCTTGGATGTCAGGAGTAAAGAAGGGAATATTTTCCAGTGATGAGGCCTTCTGCAGTGTGCCACGCCACCAGCATCGCCTTCACACAACCACAGAGCAGGAAGACTGCGTCTGTCCCACTTCTCAGGAAGCCCAGGGCCCCAGAGCCAAGAAGGCAGAGCCAGGTTCTAACTCAGGTGCTCAGAGACAGAAAAGAAACAGCCTTACCTCTCTCCTTGGACTGGGGATTTGCATTAATGATGTGGAGAATGAAGAAAGGAAAAAGCACTGGCAGAGCTAGAAGGGCCTTTAAATCTGACAGATGGAGAGTCAAAAACCCACTCCCTAAAACCAGCGAGCAGGGTTTTCTACTCTGTTCCTCCCCTATATGCTTCTAAACTGGCTCTCAATTGTTAAACTAAAGATAGCCTGAGGCTCCCTTCACCTGAAGGAGGAAGGTTAATTAGTCATTGTTTGAAGCTGCTGACAAAAGCCCGATCCTGGTGTAATTCTAACAAATGTTTCAGGTTTCCTCCCATTGCTGACTGTGCCAGGAATGAATGAAGTGGTTTTGCAGCTCACTTCCCTGTTGAGTGTGTTCATTCTGCGTCCTAGTCCAGCAGGCCTAGGTTTCTTCATCTAGCCTAGCTTTTGAAACTGTTTTCTGTCCTTCAAATACAGTGTTACACTGGAGTTCATCTTGCTAACAGGGCTACAGGTTGGATCCTGAGAACTTCATTTAAACCCAGGATGGGTCAATGATGTTTTTTATCCTGTTTCTATAGCTTGAGAACTCTAAGAACATTTAGGGGCAAATAACTTCTCAATACCAAAGGAAATCTAGGAAGCTGTTGAATATCTGATCTTTCAGAAGTGGAAGTCAGAGTGACATAGACTTTCCTGCCCTGGCTGCCTTCACCCTGTGATGCTCAGAACTCAGCCTCCTGCGCTAGGGTGATGGGCATGAGCTACTGGTGCTCTGCTAGGCTCAGAACTGTAATGACATTGACAATACAAGTCAACTGCTTATCACAAAGGGCTTGAGGAGCATATTAAGCCTTTCAACATTGGACCTTTCAGAACCCTCTAGGACGCAAAGTTATAATGCTAGAGACAGAGAGCCTCAGCATATGGATCTGCTACACTTGAACAATGAACTCAGACTCCAATTCTGGTGTACATCAGCATTCATTTTCCAGATAATGTTCTCATAATTAGCAAATAAGAAAAGTACTTTGATTATCCTCCACATTTTTCCTGTTTTGTTTCTCGAACTCATGCCTGGGCACTGTCCCTGAGCCCTACAGCTCAAGATGAACACTACCACTTGAGCCACGGCGCCATGTGGGGTCTTTTGGTGGTTCATTGGAGAAAAGAGTCTAACTGTCTTTCCTTTCCTAGGCTGTCTTTGAACTGTGGTCTTTAGATCTCAGCCTCCTGAGAAGCTAGGGTTCCAGGTGTGAGCCACTGGCATCTGGCCAATTGTTTTTTGCCAGTCTTGGGGCTTGATCTTAGGGCCTGGGTACTGTCTCTGAGCTCCTTTTTATCAAGCCTAGCACTGTGCCACTTGAGCCACTCTACAGCTTCTGACTTTTTCTGAGTATGTGGCACTGAGGATTCAAACCTTGGCATTTATGCATGCTGAGCGAGCTCTTTACCACTCAGCCACATTTCTAACCCCACCCTTGCAATTTTATCCCTCAACTTGCCTATCCTCACGAAAAGGCTTCTGAGTATAAATCATCTATAGAAATCCCTAGAGGAAGATGTCCATAGATAAAGAAGTCAAATCTCATACTTGGGAGCGACTCTAAACATGTGAAGACTGTGACAAATGCCTCCATTTAATTATGTATCATGTTTCAACACTTAATATAGTATTAATGAAAAATGAGTCAATGTCCTAAATTATTTTGTATAATTTTAAAATACATGTACAACATGTAATAAATATGTGTATAGTAACACTAAATACAATAAACAATAAATGAATCAAATAACAAATAAATACAAAATCAATAATAAAAAATCATAATATGTAGTTAGCATACATATGTAAGTTTATATCATATATTACACATATGTAGAAATATTTTTTCTATTGCAGGGCCTGCATTCAGTCCCTGGGAACTCTAGCCTGAATTTCTTTTCCTCAAGGACAGTTAGCCTTGACTTCACCCATGGTTCAAAAGAGTTACCTGGATGGTGAGATCAAATCCCAGAAATGGCAGAAATACTGGTCCCAGTTCCAAGACAGTGACTTAATTTTTTTAATAAAAGCAGTTATGTTTATTCAGTTCCTTAGTGAACATTAAAAAACAAAGCGGTGTAGACTTTTGTACAGCTATTCAGACATCCTTCCTTTACTCCCAAAATGCTTCTCTGAGCATTACATTGTTTCTTTTATTGTACACTTTTTATCGTAAAAATGTTGTACAGAGGGTTTCAATTACATGAACAAGGTAAAGAATACATTTCCTATTGAGCATTGTTGCCTCCTTCTTTGTTTCCCCCTACCATCCTTCCCTCCTATCTCCACAACTTCTCCTCCTGCCAAGATCAGTGACTTAATTTTTTTATTTTTGGCTTGGC